>NC_041397.2:230738484-231348484 GCF_900747795.2 Erpetoichthys calabaricus | reverse complement strand
AATAGTCTTATTTATTAATTGCCCTGTCTCCTAAATGTTGAGCTCAAGGAGGCGGGGCCACCTGATGACGCAGCTAGTGGATTGCTCTAACTACATTGAATGGGAAACTGCAGTTCTTAGTGCAGCTTTGACATTGTGTCTTTGTTTTCATTCTTGTTTTGTAATTCATGCTTTTATTTAGTATTCTGTTTCATGGGTTTTGACCCCTCCTTTGTTTACAAGATACTGTCATTAAGATTTGTATTTATTGTATTTGTTTAATTAAGGGTTTGTCTTTTTAGTCAAAAAATTTCTGTGGGCCTTTTCTTGCCTTTCCTCTTGTTATTACTTTTTTCCTTAAATATGAAGGAACTTTGCCATTGTTTGTCCTTGAAGCAGAAGTTTCACAATTTCCCCCCTCATCCTTTCTGGACATTTTGAACTTTTGATATTTAAAATCTTTGTCTGTACTTTTGGGCCCATGCAGTGGATACTACTGTTGCCTCACAACTGAGTTCCATCCCAGACTGTGTGTTTTCTCCAGTTATTCTCTATCCAAAGAGACACAGATGATGTTATTTGTCTCTTTGTCAGTTTAAAGGACATTTTCTGGGTCACTCTAAGTGACAGTGTGGTTCTTGCATTGGGTCCAGTGCTGTATGGAGAGTCTCCACACAATGAAACCCTGAATTGGATAACAGAGTATAGAAAAGGAATGGTTGGATAATGCAAGCCTAACAAAATAGAGCAAAATGAAAAACGTCCTGCAGGTTGTATGAGAGTTAATGTCATCTTGTGCTATATAGAGAAAACTATAAACTTACACATGTGACTGAGAGAATGTTCTTGTACAAGCTCTGTCACATAAGCTTATAAACGTCACCTAACAAGGCAGCTGAGAGACTGTGATGAAAGATGACAACTTCAATTGCACTCTTCTAATAGTTGTGTTTAGCTCTATTGGTCAGTAGCCCTTTGGTGCAAATACCATTCATTCTTCTCTGCAAGCAGTCATTCTCATTTTTTATTGCTTCATGCTGCAATACACTTGCAGTTTTTCTCCTGGAATTTCTTCTTTTTATAAAGAACAAAGACTACAGAGCTGATGACTTCTGCATTAAACTCACAGCTGCATTGACCTCCTACAATTACTTTATTTTATTACATGAAATGCATTTTGATATTAAAATTATTTACTGCTTCCACTCCGTTTTCTAAGTCATTTTATTCCAATTAAGAGACATGTGTGGCCAGAGTGTGTCCCAGCAGCACAACACTGCAAAATGCAAACAGATACTTGTAATAGACAATATGGCGGTCTGCCACACTCGAGCCCACCTACACTCATTTATCTCAGAACAATGTTCAATCAACAAAAGAACTAATACAAACATCTTTGGAATGTGTCAGGAAAATCGGAAAGACATCCATAAGGGCAGAAGTTGGGGCTTCTACAATTTGTAATAATCTGAATTAATAATAATTAGAACAAATGATAATAAAAATCAAAATTATATTAATTGGAAATACAGTAATCCCTCGCTATATCGCGCTTCGCCTTTCGCGGCTTCACTCTATCGCGGATTTTATATGTAAGCATATTTAAATATATATCGCGGATTTTTCGCTGCTTCGCGGGTTTCTGCGGACAATGGGTCTTTTAATTTCTGGTACATGCTTCCTCAGTTGGTTTGCCCAGTTGATTTCATACAAGGGACGCTATTGGCAGATGGCTGAGAAGCTACCCAGCTTACTTTCTCTCTCTCTCTCTCTTGCGCTGACGTAGGGGGGTGTGAGCAGGGGGGCTGTTCGCACACCTAGACGATACGGACGCTTGTCTAAAAATGCTGAAAGATTATCTTCACGTTGCTATGTTTTGTGCAGCTGCAGCTGCTTCCTGAAACGACATGCTGAACGGTGCTTCGCATACTTAAAAGCTCAAAGGGCACGTATTGATTTTTTTATCTGTCTCTCTCTATCTCTCTCTAACTCTCTCTCTCTCTCTCTCTGCTCCTGACGGAGTGGGTGTGAGCTGCCGCCTTCAACAGCTTTGTGCCTGGTGCTTCGCATACTTAAAAGCTCAAAGGGCACGTATTGATTTTTTTATCTGTCTCTCTTTATCTCTCTCTAACTCTCTCTCTCTCTTCCTGCTCCTGACAGAGGGGGTGTGAGCTGCCGCCTTCAACAGCTTTGTGCCTGGTGCTTCGCATACTTAAAAGCCAAACAGCACTATTGATTTGTTTGCTCCTTTGAAGAGGAAGATATGTTTGCATTCTTTTAATTGTGAGACTGAACTGTCATCTCTGTCTTGTCATGGAGCACAGTTTAAACTTTTGAAAAAGAGACAAATGTTTGTTTGCAGTGTTTGAATAACGTCCCTGTCTCTCTACAACCTCCTGTGTTTCTGCGCAAATCTGTGACCCAAGCATGACAATATAAAAATAACCATATAAACATATGGTTTCTACTTCGCGGATTTTCTTATTTCGCGGGTGGCTCTGGAACGCAACCCCCGCGATGGAGGAGGGATTACTGTAATATTAAATCTAGTTTTTACATACAATACAAAAAATATATATTACAAAAAAATCAACAATAATGTCACAGTCATTTACTAAAAACAAATCAAAAGGTATAATCCCAATCATATATACTGCATAAGATTAACTGAAGGCTAAAATAAAAACAACACATTACATAACAGCCTAAAATTATTAGGAAACTTTTATGTAGTAATAAAAATCCATGATAAAGCATAATATCCATTTAAAATGATTACATTTCTTTCTATAATTACAGTTAAAAATTCATTTATAAAGTACAAACAGAAACATTTCCATAGACCAATAAACAGTGTACACAAATATTTCTTAATATATAATACAGGGCTATTCAAAATTAAAGCGCAAATTTCAAAAATGTATTTCAAACAAAGACAGAAACACATTCCGCACATCACTAGATAGAGGAAAGTTCAAAGATTCGTCCTATGGTCCTTGAGGTTACATACACTCAACATGAGCACCATGTGTAGTGCGACAAACATCAAAACAGTAGACCATTTCTTGCCACACACGAGTCTGCTAGTCCATTGTTACTGAATTCACAGCTTCCTCAATTCGATGTCACAAATCTTGAAGATTAGCGGGCATAGGTGGAACAAAGACTCTTTCTTTAATATACCCCCATAGATAAAAATGGCAGGGGGTAAGGTCTGGAGACCTGGGAGGCCATAGACGATGAGCAAGATCTTGTTATACACCTCTTCCAATCCACCGTCCTGGAATGGTGTCGTTCAGGTAACGCTGGATCTTGTAGTGTTGTCGCCATTTTACTATAAATGAGAAACATTCACTGTTACTTTTAGGCGGGCTTTTAAACTTTTAACTTTCCTCTATCCAGTGATGTGCAGAATGTGTTTCTGCCTTATACAGTTTGAAATAAATTTTTGAACTATGCTCTTTCATTTTGAATAGCCCAGTATACATACAAAAATGAAATAGAATGATTGATTATTCTTATGTTTATAGCATACATTATAGTTGCTGGCTAAGATGGAGCACAAGTTTAACTGCATACTTGTATGTACTACTAAAATGAAGAAGATAATTATTATGTATATTACCGTATTTACCCATGTACCATGTGCACATTTTTTCCCGAAAATTAGCATTAGAAAATCAGGTGTGTGTCATACACGAGGAAATTTTTTTCTGTAATGTTTACTTCTTCTGCTTGGGCTCTCTCGCTCGCTCTCTCTCTCGTTCGCTCACACACGCTCTCTCTCTCTCTCTTGTTCGTTCGCACGCGCTCTCTCTCTCATACTCGCTCACGCGCTCTCTCTCTCTCACTCATGCGTGCTCTCTCTCTCTCTCTCTTGCTCGTACGCCTCTCTTGGTCGTTCGCGTGCGCTCTCTCTCTCTCTTGCGCTCGCTCGCGCACTCTCTCACTTGTGCGTGCTCTCTCTCTCTCTCTCTCTCTCTTGCTCATACGCTCACGCTCCCTCTCTCTTGCTCGCTCATGCGCGTCTCTGTCTCTCTTACTCTTTCGCTCGCACGAGCTCTCTCCCCCACCCGCTCGCTCGCTCTTTTGTCATGCAACACAGACAGAAGGGCATTTCACAGAAAACTCTTCCTATACAATTACAACGCGCGTCGTACATGGGGAAATTTTTTTTTGTGATTTTCTTTGTAAAAATTAGGGTGCGTGTCTTACATGAGGGCACGTGGTACACGAGTAAATATGGTATTATTATATATTATAACTTGTGGGCGGCACAGTGGCAGCGCTGCTGCCTCGCAGTAAAGAGACCTGGGTTTGCTTCCCGGGTCCTCCCTGCTTGGAGTTTGCATGTTCTCCCCATGTCTGTGTGGGTTTCCTCTGGGTGCTCCGGTATCCTCTCACAGTCCAAAGACATGCAGGTTAGGTGCATTGCTGATCCTAAATTGTCCCTAGTGTGTGCTTGGTGTGTGGGTGTGTGTGTGACCTGCGGTAGGCTAGCGCCCTGTGTTGGCTGGGTTTGGCTCCAGCAGACCCCCATGACCCTGTAGTTAGGATATAGCGGGTTGGATAATAGATGGATGGATGGATGGATGGATTATAACTTGTTATGAATGAAAAGACCTATCCATTCCAACCTAGCTCACATTCAGAAGTGACAGTCCAAAGCTGTATTGTAATGTGGGGTGAAAACAAAACAAAAGGAGGTTAATTTTGAAATTGTAATTGAAGATGCTGAACACCTACCCACCATACATATACTGCCACCACTTCAATCAAAAATCGTAAATGATAAAAATCAGACTCATTAGCCAACAGTCAGGAGACAATTTATTAAAAAAATGCATCAGTTCATTTAGCTTGTTCATACCTACAGAGTAACAGGAGTTCAGTGAAAAAATCCTGAATGCCTCTCTGTGTAAAAGTGCTTTATTACGGTCACCTCAACAAAGATTGGTTGGTACAATCTCTAAAGTTATGTATCTGAAGTCAGTTAATGTATGCTACTGTTCCACAAAATAACATGATATAGAATGTTTCTCATCTTCAGAATGTCTCTGTGTTTAACAGGAATGATTTATCTTGATTTCCAGGGAATGCATCTATCTGTATAAGTCTTCTCTTCACTGCCATGATATAACTAGCACTGTAATTGATAGGCAGCCCTTCAAGACCAAAAAGCTATTCAAAAGCATTTGCAGGAAATTTGGATCGTGCTGAAATCCATCATTTAGCTGGATGCTACTTCTTCAGGTATCCGGCCAGTGCTGACCTTTTAAGCTGAGCATTCGTATCAATGGGAAACAGTTGAGGAATGACACAGTAGATTCTGACTTATGTTTAGGTTGAAATCAGGTGTGTATATCAGCATTGGAATGTTAACATATTTCTTCACAGACTTATATTTTCTTTCAATAAATATTTATTTAATCTTAACATTTAAGTTTAATATCCAAAGCCTCTAATATGAAATGTACCTTACAGTACTATAATCAAGGTTCTTTAAAAAAAACTGACACTAATAAAAATTCTAAAAACCAGAGTCATTTTTTGTGATCAGATTTTATTGATAAAATGAAAATGGAATACAGTAAAAGAAAACCAATAATATTAATAACTGAACAAACACAACAAAAACAACTCCTCAAACACCCCACCTCACAACACCCCATTTGAGATGGCTATTTGAACAGAAACACAATAAGAGAAATGGACCTTGGAGGAGCACAAGGCAAAGTAAGCAAAATAAAAAAAGAAATTAAAATGGAGGAAAGGAACGACAGGCAAAACTGCCTCATGGAGCAACAACCGACCAGCTCTTTATTAATTGCACAGCTTGAAGCCAGCTATGGATAGTAGAGCTGGAAGAGTTGTATATCAAGATGAGTAAAGTTCAAGAAGGATGTGATTGTAAAATGAAGATTTCTAGACAAGAGCTGGAGATTTCCATGAGAGGCTAAGAGCAGTTTAGCTGCAATGGTTGCAGTCATTAAAAGCCTCTGCTGGGAGAGAGAAAGGGAAAGTGAAGAAAGAGAAGACAAAAAGGGGACAAAGGAATGGGGAAAGAAAGAATTGTAGAGCCAGAGGATATTCCCAGAACATGTGGAGAAAAGTACCAGGGACTTGAAGAAGACAAAGTTGATATATCAGATCTAATTCTAGTCCGATTAGGTAATGTCTCTGGAGGGTACAGTTTATGAACACATTTAAATTGTGTTTGTTGGTGAATTGGATTTTTAGAGCACTTTTGATATTTAGAAAGATAGTTTGCTAGCATAACACAGAGGATGGGGAAAGGGCTGTTAGCCAATTCAACATTATTGGTTGAATTTTGAGGGAAGCTTTACAGAGAAGGGGATACAGACCAGATACTGGTTTGCACTTATCAGAAAGGGATGAAGAAAATGATTAAAAACAAGATTAATTTAAAGAAATGGGTAAAAAATATATTAATTTCCTGAAGACTCAAAATACAGTATATGGAGAACCTTTTCATTAGAATCAAGCAGTTCTACTGTCACAAGTATTTTTTTCATTTTAATCAAACTGATGAGAGAGGGCATCCACTTTTGCAATCTTCTCACCAGATAAATAAAAAAATATAAAATTAAAATAACCACAAAACTATGCTCATCGCAGTTGTATACCATTAAGACATTTCCCTGTCTTTCAATATTTTATATTTTCATGCTCAGTAAAAACTCTCCAGGCAATGTTTTAATTTTTTCCAGGGCCAACTTAACAGCTAAGAGATCTCTAATTCCCACATCAGATTTTTTTTCCTGTTAAGGTGAACTTCTTAGGAAAGTGTGATGGTCCGGGTCAGCTCAACACTCCCCTGTTGCTTCCTAGGAGCCTCTTGAATGCAAACTGTTATTATTATATTTTTATTTTATTAATTTTCATTGTAATCATTCCATACAAACAGATCCATTTATAACCCAACAAATTTGAAAACAAATCAAACCCCATCCCTGAGAAGGAGAGCTTAGCTAAAGGAAAATTTCTTTAAGCTTTTTAATAAGGCAACATTAGGCAAAAGAAGGGGAGAAGTAAATATCTATATAAATAAGAGATGGAGAAGGGAGTTAAATACAATAATAGTTAATTCTCTTATTCTAAAATAATATTGATTAAATCCTGCCAAGTTTTGAAAAAGTTTTGTACAGATCCTCTAACTGAAAATTTGATTTTTTCCAATTTCAAATAATATAAAACATCAGTTTCCCACTGACTTATAAGAGGAGAATTAGGATTCTTCCAATTTAACAAAATAAGTCTGCGTGCCAAGAGTGTAGTGAATGCAATCACCGTTTGTTTGTCCTTCTCCAATTCAAGTCCATCTGGAAGGACACCAAACACAGCTGTTAGTGGGTTAGGAGGGATTGTGATACTAAGGCTGTCTGAGAGGCACTTAAAAATCTTTGTCCAAAATGATGTTAGTTTGGTGCAGGCCCAGAACATGTGACCCAGTGAGGCAGGAGCTTGGTTGCAGCGCTCGCAGGTCGGATCCTGGCCTGGAAACATTTTGGACAGTTTTAAGCGAGACAGATGAGCTCGATATATAATTTTTAGTTGAATAATTCTATGCTTTGCGCATATAGAACTCGAGTGAATTCTCTGCTTTGCTACCTTCCACTCCTTTTCTGATATATTGATTAAGAGATCTTCTTCCCAATGTCCTCTTGGATCTTTGAAAGGTAGGGACTCTAATAAGATTTTATATATTGCGGAAATAGTGTTTGTTTCCTCGGAATTGAACAGTATTTTTTCCAGCATTGTGGAGGGTGCAAGGTGGGGGAAATCGGGCAATTTCTGTTTAACAAAATTTCTAATTTGAAGATAGTAAAAGAAATGTGTAGCTGGGAGGTTAAATTTTGAACGTAATTGTTCAAAAGATGTAAATATGTTGTCTATATAAAGATCTCTGAGCATTTTAATCCCAAAACTTTTCCAGGTATTAAAAACTGGATATACTTGCGAAGGTTGAAAGAGGTGGTTCCCTTGCAAAGGTGCCACTGATAAAAGATTTTCCATCTTAAAATGCTTCCTAATTTGGTTCCATATTCTGAGTGAGTAAAGCACAATTGGGTTATTAGTATATTTGCGATAACTTTCATTTATTGGAGAGCAAAGCAGGGAATATAAAGAAGTACTACAGGATTTTACTTCTATTGCAGACCAAGCCTGTGTATGTGCATTTATTTGTGTCCAGGTTTTTATGGCTTGTATGTTTGCTGCCCAGTAATAAAACTGAAAATTAGGTAAAGCCATGCCACCTTCTGCCTGAGGTCTTTGTAGGGTCGCTCTTCGGATACGTGGGTGTTTTGAGTTCCAAATGAATGAGGTTATTATTGAATCTAACTGTTTAAAAAACGATTTATTGATATATATTGAAATGTTTTGAAATAAAAAGAGAAGTTTAGGAAGGATATTCATCTTAACAATGTTAATTCTTCCGGCTAGAGTGAGATGAAGGGTTGACCATCTATGCAAGTCTTGCTTAATTTTTTCCATACAGACGCCAAAATTTTGTTGATAAAGAGCTTTATGTTTACTTGTGATATTTACCCCTAGGTATTTAAACTGATCTGCTATGGTAAAAGGTAGGGTGTCTAATTTAATATTATATGCTTGTGAGTTCACTGGAAAGAGTATACTTTTATTCAGATTAATTCTAAGACCAGATATCTTTTGAAATTCTGTTAGTGCTGTTAAAACAGCAGGGACAGTGTTTTCTGGGTCCGATATATATAAGACCATATCATCTGCATATAGAGAAATTTTCTGTTCCAGTCCTTCTCTGACAATCCCCTTTATCTGATGAGAATTTCGGCAGTGAACCGCCAGTGGTTCAATAGCGATTGCAAACAACAGTGGCGACAAGGGACATCCTTGTCTGGTACCACGTTCTAGTTTAAAGTAGTCTGAGCAAATTTTATTAATACAAACTGAAGCTTCTGGACTGGTATACAGTAGTTTAATCCAAGCACAAATATTCGGGCCAAACCCAAATTTCTCCAATGCAGTGAAAAGGTAATTCCATTCGATCATGTCAAATGCCTTTTCTGCGTCTAATGATAGTAATATCTCTGGGGTGTTTGATTTTGCTGGTGAATATATAACATTAAACAAGCGTCGGAGATTTGAAGATAGATGTCGGCCTTTAATAAATCCAGTTTGATCTTGTGATATTACCGAGGGCAGCACTTTCTCCATCCTTCTAGCTAGGATTTTTGAGAGTATCTTAACATCATTATTCAGGAGTGAAATTGGTCTATATGATGCACATTGTAACAAGTCCTTATTTTGTTTAGGAAAGACGGTGATTAATGCTTGTCGAAATGTTTGAGGTAGTATTTGGTGGTCTTTAGCTTCTGTAAATGTTACCAATAAGAGTGGAGCTAGCTGAGTGGAGAATTTCTTATAAAACTCTACGGGGTAACCATCAGGGCCTGATGATTTCCCGCTTTGTAGTGACTTTATAGCGTCTAGTAATTCTGTTAGCGTTAGAGGTTTATCTAGTTCCTCAGCACTTAAAGCATCTATTTGTGGTATTTGTGAATTATCCAGAAATGCATTAGATTGCGTGTTGTCTTCTTTGGGCTCAGTGGAATATAAAGACTTATAGTAATCTCTAAATGTGTGCATTATTTTATTATGGTCGATGATTTCTTCTCCATTCTTGTTGGTGATTACTGGTATTGCATTGTGAACTTCTTGTTTATGAATTTGTTGAGCTAAAAGCTTATTAGCTTTTTCTCCGTGTTCATAGTAATGCTGTCTAGACTTATAAATAAGTTGTTCAGTTTCTTTAGTTGAATGCAAACTGTTTATAGTCATGAACACACAGCAAGGGTTAGGTGGAAAAAGTGTCAAGTGCTTTTATTAAAATCAAAAGACAAACAGCGTTCGAATAAATATCGCAGTGCATCCAATTCTTCTTCTAGGTAAATAAATAAACAATCCATAAAAAATCCATGCATAGATGGAGGTTAAAATAGCATTATAAATATTCCCAAAAAAATCGAGGTTAAAATCACACGGCATGAATCTGTTTCATAAAACCTTCACAAGCCCTGCTGTATCCCTTCTAAAACTGTCATTCCCCTCTGCTTGCCCCACACAGGATCCTGCAGTCAGAACAGATGTCCTTCCGACAGGCACAGCCAATCTTTTCTCACAGTCTCGGGTTCCTGCTGTTCCAGGGGCTCCCAGCAGAGCACCGCGCCGAGCCTAACTCCTTCCAACTCTCGCTCCCACTCCTTCAGCCTTACGTGAGAGTGAGCATTGGGCCACTCCAGCAACTCCAAAATGCTCAGTTGGAGTGGCTCTCTTCAGCCCCCTCAAGCGTCATCCTCACAGGAACAGTTAAGATAAAACTGCACCAAGCCCAATACTAAACATACTGTATATACCTTACGTTCAATCAGTAAGGAAAAATCGATGCAAAATGTTGGTGCAGTAGTAAAAAAACATTTTTGGTTATTGGAGGCTACTTGAGTTTCCTTAGCCCATAAAAATATTTTTGTATAAATCTTAACCCTTACGGCCCTGACATCCTATTACTAGTACATACTGTATATATGCAGCCGTTTTTGTAAAGCACAATTACATTTGTAGCCGTTGGAACTGGATGTGCTACTATTAGTGCTGACTGGAGAGACTGGCATACAGTCCGCGAAACATGAAAATTAAAATGGATGCTTCCGGACTGTGCGCACCACTTTCAATGTCATAGTGATTTCATAATGATCATTTTTTTGCTTTTTCATTTTTGAGCTTCCTAGACACCCCAAAGGTAGAATATCTCACAAAATAATTTTTCCCATAAAAACAGAAAATCCAGGGCTGAAAGGGTTAAGTTAAATTTGTTATTACAGTAATAAATGTATTTGTAAAAAAATGATAATTATATTCAAAACAAAGAGGGTGGTAATCTGGTGGCAAAGTGAGTGCTTTATGGGATTTTAGAGATAAGCAAGTGGGTGTATGAGCTCAATAAATAGAATGGGATTCGTAGACAGAGTGGCAAGAACGATATTCTTTCGTCCCGTAATTTGTACTCTGTGTCTCACTGCTTTGTGTTTGTATGTTTCTTTAAATAACTAAACTATTCAGTACAGAGAGATAACACTGTGTATTTATACAGTATAATTTCATCCTTTATGTATTGCTGCTTTTTATCAAAAAGAACTTGAGTATGTTCTGTATGTCTGATAAACATTGCCTTGTACACTCATGCACATATAATGCATACAAGATTAAATTGTATCATACGTTAATGTAAATAATTTTGATTTCTTGAACTGTGGCTCATAGATATCTTACAGATGATTGTGCCTTTAAAATGCATTTATAGATAAGGACTGGCTATTAGCTTTCCTTTATTTGCATCTTCAACAGCAAACATTAAGCCATTCTGAGTTTGTTTACAAGCTAAATGAGTATAAATGCCTGTCATACTCGTGTTTTTAAACTTCAGCGCTTATAAAATGTAGAGAAAAATACAGATAAGAAATTTATTACAGATTATTGAAATTAAATAAATGTAAATATTAGTTCTCATATATTTTAAAAATTGTAACTCTTGTTTGCATATTTGATGTGTTTTTGATATGAATTAAATATCAGTTTTATGGGTTAATTATTCATTATTTCTACATTTTTCCTGTTTTATTTTGCTTGACTTAATATATTGTTCACTTTAATTATGTATTATTAGACTTTATTGTGTTGTTTAATGCATCTTTAATGTGAAGTAATTTGTAACTATGTTAGCCACAGGCAATCCACAATTCACAAAGTACCCAGAGTGAAGCAGGCATGAAACCGATCTACACTATGACAAGAAACCAAACCAATGAAGCAGCCTACCAAAACAAACAGTACTATAATGCTGTCCCCTGCTTTAATTGATTAAATTATAAAACATTTCCTAATTTAAAATACATGTCTCAAGTAAAAGTACACTTTAAATGATCTCAGCTTCCTTAATAAAAATACAATTTCATATGTACTGTATATGCTTTTCCAAGGAAAAACCTAATCAGTTTAATATAAAAATAATCAAAACCAGGAACTTGGGACTCACATCTACATAGCACAAGTCTTGGCAGCTTTTGATTTGTCACTTTTCAGAATTCAACATGATGTTGAAGAGAATGCATTGGTGAGACATCCTGCTGCTACACTATTAACTGTTCTTCCTCAAAGTGAAAGCGATTTGTCTCTCTACTCTTATCTTCTGCCACTGTCATTTGTCTTTGTCCATGTGTCCCAAACACTGTGTGTCTCTTCTTTTCATTTTTAAGAACAGAAGACTCTAGAAAATTATTATAGATAGATAAATAAATAGATAGAATCTTTATTACCACCTAAGGAAATTGCAGGGTTACAGCAGCAGACAAAAAGAGGCACACATATACATATAACAAGAACTATAATAGTCTTACGTATACTAACAAGGTAGAAATATCTTCTTCTTCTTTCAGCTGCTCCCATTAGGGTTGCCAAAGAGAATCATCTTCTTCCATAACAAGGTACAAATATACATTAAAAATAATTATCTAAGTATATTAACAAAGTAGAATTATTTACTGAGTGTAAAGGAATCCGAGTTGCTCATACTTACAAGTTACAGTTTCACAGTGCAGGATGTCAGTCATTGGCACAGTACATTGCACTTCAAGTTATTGACTCTTGAGATGTGGGCTTGACCAGCTCAGTACCATTCAGCACACAGGAAACAAGACCACCTCGGCCGTCGGGTGACTCATTACAGAGCCTGATGGCGGAGAGTAGAAATGACCTTACATTGTGCTCCTTAGATCAATGCATTTGCCTCAGTCTGTTACTAAATGTGCTATTCTGTTTATCACACTGAAAAATACACTGGCCACTACAGACTGGTTAAAACCATGTAGGAATGGCCTGCATACAGTGGGGCAAGTTCTCCCACTTAAAAAGATGAGAGAGGCCTGTAATTTTCATCATAGGTATACCTCAACTATGAGAGACAAAATGAGAAAAAAAATCCAGAAAATCACATTGTCTGATTTTTGAAGAATTTATTTACAAATTATGGTGGAAAAAAGTATTTGGTCAATAACAAAAGTTCATCTCAATACTTTGTTACAGTACACCAAATGACCTCAATTTCCTCAGGAAATAGAGGAGACTCTGACCTTTTGTGTAAACAGCCTTTTTCTTGATACTCAACATCAAGCTAGTCGTTCAGATGCATCCCAAGGTCTTACTATCTCCACATCTTCACCATCAGTGAGAACTGGGGGCAGAGGGGGCTTGACCCTCCTGAAGTTTACAATTATCTCCTTTGCCTTATTGATGTTGAGTTGCAAGTGGTTCAATTTGCACCATTCAACAAAGTCCTTTACTTGTGTCCGTTATTCACTCTTCTGCCTATCACTGATACATCCAACTATTTATGTACTTATGGGATGTTTCGGTAAGGGGGATGAGACAGAATATAGAAGTTAGGTGGAGTTTTTTGGTGCAAAAAGTATTGTCTGCACCTTAGCATCAGCAAAAACAAGGAACTGGTTTTAGACCCCCACACCAATGGGCATCTATGTCCAGTCATTATTCATGGAGTGGATGTAGAGGGAGTGCACTGCTACAAGTACTTGTGGGTCCACATCACTGACATGGTGGATTGGTCTCGTAACAAAGAGGAACTATATAAAAAAGGGCAGAGCAGGCTCTTCTTTCTTAGGAGACAGTGTTCCTGTAACGTGGGAAGTGTCGTCCTTGACATCTTCCACATCTCTGTGAAGGCCAGAGCGATCTTCTACGCTATGATGTGCTGGGCTGGTAACATCACTTCAAGAGATGCCTAAGCTAACAAGTTAATTAAAAGGGCTGGCTGTGTTATGGGAAGCACTGTGGACCCATGAGAGGTAGTAGCAAAGGAGTGGAAATAAAACAAAACAGACTGCCATTATGAACAATGCTGCACATCCTCTCTCGGACTCACTAAAACTGAGGACTTTCAGCCAACATATTATTCAGCTGAAATGTGTCAAGACACTCCTTGAAGAAGGCTCCTTTATACTAATAGCAATGTGTCTACATAATGCCTCACTGACTGTGACTCCCAAGACTGAACTTTTCTTTCTTTTCAGTCATTCTGGTGTGTGTTCAGACAAAAGTGTGTGTGTTTATACATTTATATATCTATCTATTTATGTATTTAAAGAGTTAAAAAAAAGCCAACTTTCCCCTTTGGAACAAATAATCTATTTAATCTAATAAAGTTGTGTGTTATCTATTTTGGTGTCTTCAGAAAATGTCTTCAGATGACATGATTCAGTATCTGGGTAAGACAATGGCAGAAAAGTAACTGATTTAATGACTAAAGGAAAAAACAGGTAATAGCCAAAACACAACAGAAATGAAAGAAAAACCCAACAAATCTAAAGAAACTAGTACTGCATAAGGTTAAAAAAAAGAAAAGATATTGACTGGTCACATTTTGTCACATATTGCTTATTAAAAAAAATAGCAATTATCCTTACTGTGTAAAACGCAATCTTGCTTTAGAGATAAAACTATCTATTGATTTCTAAGGATGTTTTCATAAAAAAGCAGTGTGCAATGCTTCTTTGCCACCCTCTTTTCTGTGCCTCACTGCCTCAAAGTGCTTTGAGATTTGCTGAAGTATTTCTTCTCTTAACATATACAGAGAAGTGATGCTTCCCTGCTTTTGTTATCAAGCTGTCTTTTTCACAAGCTACTGTACATGCATAACATTGCTGAAGTGCAAGCCAGAGATGTTGCTGACTTACAGAACCCATGAAATGCAGCCTCAGGCAAGTCCACTTTTAATCAAAGCGTTTAAGTTATACTGTTACCAAAATGCCATTTTACATTTGTTTGTTCCTGCAAGGTACTGATACTGTGCTGGCTGAAGAGTAAAAGTATAAATGCATTTTCCAGACATTATAATACCTAGATATAGATATAGATAATGATATATTGTATATTGTCACACACATGCACCTGGGAGGCAACTAAAGGGTTTGAGTTGTTGTAATTACATGTCAGACCAGCGCAGGGAGCAGTCTGCACTGATCCTTTCTTTCTTTCTTTGTATTCGGCCTGAATCTAAGGATGTTTCTTCTGGTTCCAGACTTTCTGACATCACTTTTGTCATTTTGCCATTTTGAAGACTATTACAAAGTTCTGTTGTGTACTTTTTTTTTCTTGTTGTTAAAAATACTTGTTGCCAAGTATATAGGGTGGCTACCCCAAACCCTTTTCTGTTCCTTGTATTCTTTATTTCCATAATACAGTATATTATATTGATATAAATAGAAATTTAATAGTCCATAGGGGGAAAATTTGGCTTTTTGCAGAAGCCCTTTAAATAGATAGATAGATAGATAGATAGATAGATAGATAGATAGATAGATAGATAGATAGATAGATAGATAGATAGATAGATAGATAGATAGATAGATAGATATACAAACACACTATGGTCTGAACATACACCAGAATGACTAAAAAGGAAGAAAACTAAAAAGAAAGAAAACTTCTGACTTGGCTATCACAGCACCAGTGTGGCATTATACAGACGTGTTCCTGTTGCTATAAAGGAACCCCAGTAGCGTTTCATGACACACTTCTCCTGAATGATTCATTGGCTGACATGTCCTCAGTGTTAGTGTGTCAGAGAGAGATCGTGTAGCATTGTTCATAATGGCACTCAGTTGTGTTTTAACGTTCTCCTTTCTACTGTCTCCAGGGGGTCCAGAGTGTGTCGTATAACTGAACCTGCAATTTTAGTCAGTTTATTGATTTGGTGGGCTTCTCTTGAAGAGATATTACACAGCCCAGCACACCACAGTCTAGACGATTACTTTGGCCATCAGAGTTCTAGAAGATCTCACTACCCCACATCCTAAGAAAAAAGAGCCTGCTCTGTCATTTCCTATATAATTCTAAAGAGTAAATACAACTAGTATTTCTAATTCCATAAAGTTTCAGGCACTTTACATTAAGTTTGACTGAACTAATAACCTTTTAACTGCCCTAGTTGGAAAGTAGGTAACCCCGGTAACCCTGCATTTGTGTTTGTGCATGAAACAGGCCTATATCTTATTTGCTTACTAAATTCAGAACATCTTTAATCATGGCAGTCATGGCCTTTTTAAATAATCTTGACATCTTTATTTTACTGTATTTAAAATAGTATTTAAACATTGTGCTTTGATTTGTCAACCAATAGTTTTATTTAAATTTATACAGCTTTTTGACATTCACTCTCATGCTATACATTTTTAAAGTTTTGCTTAGTTAACTGATCTGTATTTTTTGTAATCTGTTTTCTGACTCAGCTGTCTTTGCCTGATGTTTAAAAATCTGACATCCTTTAATAACTGTTCTCCAACTTGGATTCTGTCATCAAAATAGCTCACTGCTTCACTCATCATTATTTCTGCATTAGCAGTAAACAGAAGTAGAGGAGAGGTAATAAACCATCTTCATGTATTTAGAATCCCAGTGAATAAATTTGCATTGTTTTATAACCTTCCATTTAGTACATTGCACATTAATCTAGATATGTGAAAAAATCAAGTTGAGTGTTCTCTAGTCAATATTTTTCAAAGTATTTGTATCCTTTGGAGCTGCCGCTAGGATGAGTCTGTTGAAATCAGTTGGCTATATACCCTTGTTAAGCAGAATTATTATGAATTTCTATTCTATATTTTCTTTTCCTCCTGCGCATTTTTTAAATATTACTTGGATAAAATGAACTTTTTCTGCCTTACCAACTTAATTGATTACATTTTTTTCCTTCTGCCAACAAAAAGCAATATTTGGAAATATCTTTAAACTTAATTTTTATTTTAAAGCTCTGGCAGGCTTTGTCCGGAAATTAATGTAAATGTGTTTGAAAATTGATGAATAGATGGCTAGATGGAAAGAATATTTATTTCATCGTTGGATTTTACTTCAATGAATTTTTCTTTTAATCTGCTATGTGTTATTTGTATCTCATTTTGATATTTCTACTGTCTTCAGTTATTTTAGTTTTCTTGTCATGTTGTTTCATGGGGTTATTGGCTGTTTATTTGTGTTTAAAACATATTTATCGTCATAAAATATACACTGCTTACCTTTAACCACCAAGTATTTTTCCGACTTCCCTAATGTTAAAGGATAAGTTTAGTATTTTTTTAAGACGAAATTATTTCTTCACAAACATACTGCATATGCATTTGCCACATAAAATTGTGTTCTAAAGTTAAGCACTTTCTATAAATTTTATAAAAAGATCTTGCCAGCTCAGGTGCTTTACAATGGAAGATATCGGGCACGGAGGAAAAGCTTAAAAACGTACTAAGCACATCCATTTTTCAAGACAAGATTATAGTTTGCCACCTTTTCTATCATCTGGACTGGAAGGGGTGGGGCTTTGTCAGGGTGTTGTCCTACGCTACAGTGCCCCTCTTGTCCTGGGGTGGAAGTGCTTACCTCCCCAGAGAATTTTAATGATTTATGCAGTGATTATAAACTTGCAAGTTTAATATTTGAATGTTATTTGTGTTTAAAAGTTGCAGCTAGGTTTACTTTGACATTGTGGACAGCAACACAGGAGCGCCACAGGGGACTGTACTTTCTCTGGTCCTGTTCAGCCTATATACATTGGACTTCCAATACAATTCGGAGTCCTGCCACATGCAAAAGTTCACTGACGACACTGCTATCGTGGGCTGCATCAGGAGTGGGCAGGAAGAGAAGTATAGGAACCTAATCAAGGACTTTGTTAAATGGTGCGACTCAAACCACCTACAACTGAACACCAGCAAAACCAAGGAGCTGGTGGTGGATTTTAGGAGGACCAGGACCCTCATGGACCCCGTGATTATCGGAGGTGACTGTGTGCAGATGGTACAGACCTTTAAATACCTGGGAGTGCAGCTGGATGATAAATTGGACTGGACTGCCAATACTGATGCTCTGTGCAAGAGAGGGCAGTGCTGACTATACTTCCTTAGAAGGCTGGCATCCTTCAACATCTACAATAAGATGCTGCAGATGTTCTATCAGACAGTTTTGGCGAGTGCCCTCTTCTACGTGGTGGTGTGCTGGGGAGGCAGCATAAAGAAGAGGGACGCCTCATGCCTGGACAAACTGGTGAGGAAGGCAGGCTCTATTGTAGGCATGGAGCTGGACAGTTTGACATCTGTGGCGGAGCGACGGGCACTGAGCAGGCTCCTGTCAATCATGGAGAATCCACTGCATCCAATGAACAGTATCATCTCCAGACTCCACTGACAGACTGAGGAGATCGTTCCTCCCCCACACTATGCGACTCTTCAGTTCCACCCGGGGGGGGGGGAGGGGGGTAAACGTTAACGTTATACAAAGTTATTGTCTGTTTTACCTGCATTATTATCAATCTTTAATATTGTTTTTTTTTGTATCCGTATCCTGCTGCTGGAGTATGTGAATTTCCCCTTGGGATTAATAAAGTATATATCTATCTATCTATCTATCTATCTATCTATCTATCTATCTATCTATCTATCTATCTATCTATCTATCTATCTATCTACTTTAACAGTGTTACTTTCTATATTTGATTAGCTGTGTGAGGGATGCAGGAGAATAAAGGAGATGGAAAATGAAAAAAAGAGCATTTCTGGCTTTAAGGTGAATATTCAGCTGCAATAATAAACTGCTGCTAAGTACCAATTTTATTTACTCTCAGCACAAAAGTAAACTTTCCCTTTCAGTGTGATCTCCAAATAATCAGTCCAAGCTCAATTATTGCTCTAACACAAAGAATCAAATAAAAACATTTTTTTCATTGTTTTTCTTTGCCAATTGCTGAATGACTGAGATCTACAAAGACTCCTTGATTTAGTAATCTTAAGGGCGGGTTAGTTTTCTCCAGCAAGCAAACAGGATCAAAAATGACCATGGCATCAGATTACAATGTTATGAATATGTGAGATATTTACTGTAACTATCAAAAAAAACCAACAACACAAAAAGCCTATGGGCTCAAAAATAAGTTGTTTTTGTGTGGGTTTTTAGGTTGGCTGCTCTCCATGATTTACTGAAAGTAATTACTTCATGTATCTGTCATAAACTGAGATTTCCAGTTTCTTCATCATTGCCCCCTGGCACAGACCTATCAAGTCATCCATGTCGGCTTTAGTAATGTTGGCTGCATGTCTCGTAGCCTAATGAAGCTTTTCAAATTTTAACTTGTTAGACCACTATACCAGACGATAGAGCAAAAAGGGATCATTTTTCATTTTGTACTTGTATTTTGGTAGTAAGTAAACTGTGTCATGGTCAGACTTACCTATATCTGTTCTGTAATTGGTTTTATACACATCAGAGATGTTTCCATAATATTTGTCCAGTATTTTGTCACCTACAATATTAATTGCAATGTGCTGTTGGTAGTGTAGCAATACTGATTTCAGTTAAAGTGAACTTGCCCTTCACAAGTATAAATAATATAGATGATATGCTTTCTAGTATTTGTAAGGATTTACAAATTGTTTTATCTGCTGTTATCACATCTTCATGCAGCAAAAGATAAACTGTGTGTGAAAGTGTTGCATTTTTGAACGGGCATATACAGTACGTCGAGATCTAATTTTATGATCGATTTTTTGGGTTTCAAGACCCGATTTATATGTGACGTCACACACGTGCATTTAGGAGACAGCTAAAGGGCCTGGGGAACTGTAATACTATACCAGACCAGGGGGTGGCAGAGTGTGCTGACTGTCTCTCTCAGTTTCTTGCAGACCATTCCCGGGAAATCTCACCAGGTTCCGGCACCTCTGATGATGTCACTTTCGGCTCTGGCGCCTCTGATGGTGGCACTTCCGGTTCCAGCACCTTTGATGACTTTACTTCCAGTTCTGGAATAGATGACATCATTTCCTATCCCAGCCCTTAAAACCACCATCTTACCTCCAAATAATCAGTTCTGTTTTGGACCTAGTCTTGTGAACATCTCTGTTCAAATATTTCAAAAACTGCAGTTGGGAAATAATATACGGGTGGCTGCCCCAAACCTTTATGATGTCTGGAGACTCATTCTTATTACAGTGGCGTAGTCGGCAGGATGGTGCTTCCTGAAAGGAACCAAAGAATTAATCAGGTGAGAAAGTACTGGGGCCGAGTGTCCTGATGGGGAGTTTGTTCGGGGGTCAGGAGTGACTTGGTGCAGGCTAGACTTCCTAAATACAAAACCGGGCTAGTATTTTCTTAAAGGAAGAATATGGATGAGATTTACAGACGTGCGCTGGTTCCTATGGAGGAAACGAAGGGGGCTCATTATGTTCTCTCAGAGGAGAGAGCTGAGCCACCCATTGGGGTTAAGATCCCAGATAGATATGTGCTTTTCCCAGGCCAGCAGGCAAGGATCTTAAAACACTGGTAGTTTGATCCAGAGCGATCAACCCAGGAGCAGGCAGAAGCTCTCTGGGAACAAACTCCCATTGGCTAAGGCCATTTGAGCTGACAGCATTTCAAATAGTGCAGCAGGTTGCCTGTTTTTTTGTTGTTAAAAGGACTCCCCAAAAATGTTGCCCAGTCGGCCTGGGGAGAATTCCACACCATGGAGGAGCTTATAAAGGCTCCTGGAAAATCCTAAATTAGCCTCACAATCTGAGGGAGCAGAACGGTCCTCTAGTGGAATCCGTGGGGATTACATCACACAAAGTAGGTCTCTTTCATATACAGTAATCCCTCGCTACTTCGCGGTTCACTTTTCGTGGATTCACGACTTTGCGGGTTTTTAAATACAAGTGATTGCCCGCCTATCGCGGAAGTTATGTTCCAGACCCATCAGCAACAGGAGAAAATCCGCGATATAGAAAGACCATATAAATAAACATTTTTATAGTTTAAACCTTAAAATACCCATCCCACATGCTTTAACACTAGAATTACCAGAGCCTACGAAAAAACTCGTATATCCGGCCCACCTTAAATCGCTCCTTAAATCCGTTCACACCTCTCCGCCAGCATCCTTTGTCCTCTAAATGTGCTGATAAAAGACAAGCTGCCAGCAGCCGGCTATTCCATCCCCCCACCGACTTAGAACGTGAGCGAAGTTTTCCCAGCTCACGCCTTGATTGATTATGTGGGAGTGAAGTGGAGTTTTACAGTCGAAATAAGAGATCATTATTCTAAAGTAATCTGTGTAAACACATTGTTAAAACAGAAACTTTTTCATATTTTAGTAATAAATGTTACAAAATGTAGTAGACATAAACTATAAAATATATAAAGCCCGAGTTCCAAAGATCAAATAAACACTTTCACAAAAGTTTCAAGAATGATTCAATGGCTTCTGTGGTGTAGCACGTTAAGATTTGCCTCTTAGCGCAGAGCAGCTTTTCCTTGCCTCACAGACCTGAGTTCGATTCCCCGCTGGGGATGAATTGTTGCTTTTTTTTTCTTTTCTTTTAAACCTCAAACGGACATAAAATTTATACATTGGTATGCACTGTCAGTTACTGAGATCGTTATATTTTCATGTGGGATGCTCCTTTTCAAATATTTTTTTTAACAATTGAGACTGCAATTAACAGGAACAACTGTCCTTATAACTTATTTTTAAGATCCATAACACACAGACAGACAGAGCACTGCGTAATAGAGAGACAGACAGGCAGAGAAGTCACTAGATATAGAAATAAACAGGGAAGCCACGTGTACTGAAAGAAAAAAAGAACAACATGTGCGTTGTCCCTGACTCTCTAAGTAAGATCGGGGGAGGGGTGATGTTTAGAGCGCCTGTGCTTATTCAGTGCAGCTGGGACAACGCACATGTTGTTCTTTTTTTCTTTCAGTACACGTGGCTTCCCTGTTTATTTCTATATCTAGTGACTTCTCTGCCTGTCTGTCTCTCTATTACGCAGTGCTCTGTCTGTCTGTGTGTTATGGATCTTAAAAATAAGTTATAAGGACAGTTGTTCCTGTTAATTGCAGTCTCAATTGTTAAAAAAATATTTGAAAAGGAGCATCCCACATGAAAATATAACGATCTCAGTAACTGACAGTGCATACCAATGTATAAATTTTATGTCCGTTTGAGGTTTAAAAGAAAAGAAAAAAAAAGCAACACTTCTTTCCCAGCGGGGAATCGAACTCAGGTCTGTGAGGCAAGGAAAAGCTACTCTGTGCTAAGAGGCAAATCTTAACATGCTACACCACAGAAGCTGTTGAATCATTCTTGAAGCTTTTGTGAAAGTGTTTATTTGATCTTTGGAACTCGGGCTTTATATATTCTATAGTTTACGCCTACTACATTTTGTAACATTTATTACTAAAATATGAAAAAGTTTCTGTTTTAACAATGTGTTTACACAGATTACTTTAGAATAATGATCTCTTATTTCGACTGTAAAACTCCACTTCACTCCCACATAATCAATCAAGGCGTGAGCTGGGAAAACTTCGCTCACGTTCTAAGTCGGTGGGGGGGATGGAATAGCCGGCTGCTGGCAGCTTGTCTTTTATCAGCACATTTAGAGGACAAAGGATGCTGGGGGAGAGGTGTGAACGGATTTAAGAAGCGATTTAAGGTGGGCCGGATATACGAGTTTTTTCGTAGGCTCTGGTAATTCTAGTGTTAAACACATGTAAACTTATAAAACACACTTTGTTAACACATATGATATGTGGATGTCGGGCTAAGGATATGAGTAACATCTCACTATTATAAAACATTTTAACTTCACGCAAGACAAGACAGTGAGACAGGAAAATTGGTGATGTACAGGCTTAAAATTATTGACACGCAGAGCGACAAGCAGCACAAAGCCAGCACAAAGTCCACTTCTCCTTAGCGTTTATTCAACTCCCCACCCCCTTGACAATGCGAAGTGGCAGGAGCGTACTGCGCTTCCGGGGAGGGGGGGTTTGAGCGAAGGTGCGTTCAGCTCTCACACACACACACTCCTCCTTCCGAACGCGCAGAGCGACAAGCAGGCATTTTGGCAGAAGCAGCACAAAGTCCATTTCTGCTCAGCGTGAGTTCAGCTGCCCCCCTTCACAAAGCGAGTGCAGACACATTGACGTCTGATCGCTGCGTGCAGTGTGCAGTGTTGGTCTGAGGTGTTTAAGAATGTAGAAAGTGTTTAAGAGCATAGGAAGTGTTTATAAGAGCGTGGGAAAGGTTAACAAGAGAGTGAGAAAGGTTTATAAGAGTGTGGGAAGGGTTTATAAAGCCTTAAAATATGTATAAATAATAAAATAAATATAGGTCGCTACTTCGCGGATTTTCACCTATCGCGGGGGGCTCTGGAACGTAACCCCCGCGATAGGTGAGGGATTACTGTAAACCGGAGCCTGTTCCAAAGTTCCCGGGCCTTGGGGCGGACAAATTGCCGGGGGATGAGGAGGGATGCAGGTGGACGGGGAGAGGTGGTTTATGTGCACTTGTCAACCCCCTAACGCTAACACATAAAGGAGTGGTAACAGTTAATGGATATAAAGTAGACGCACTCCTTGATACCAGTAGTAACATTTCCATTGTTGCTCACCGATATGTACTACTGCAACAGTGGATAAAAACAACGACCAGTATTACCTGTGTACATGGGGAAACGCGTAAATATAAAACAGGCCAATGTTTCATTAGCTATGGAGGATTGCTGAAAAAAATCACCATGGCTTTCCTCCAGAATCCACCTTTCACTGTGATCCTCGGGCAGGACTGGTCGGATAATAAAAGTGCGTATCGGCATTCCTAAAGAAGTCCTTACGGATCAAGGGATGCCATTCACCTCGGAGACGTTCAGGGAAGTTGCCAAGTTACTTAAAATAAAGCACTTAAAGATCACTGTGTATCATCCTCAGACTCTAAAGCAAATGCTTCGCAAAGTGGTCAGTGAGGACGGGAGGAACTGGGATCAGCTCCTCCCCCTCGTACTCTTTGCCTATCGGGAAGTCCCACAAGCCTCTACGGGGTTTTCACCTTTTGAATTATTATATGGACGACAACCTCGGAGATTATTGGATATTTTGAAAGAATGATGGAAAGGAGAGGCCCTTCCCTCTACCAATATATTGCAGTATATCGCGCAGTTACGCGATCGATTTGGAAAAATTAGCCCTGTTCTAAAATGTCACTTAGAAAAAGTGCAAGCAGCACAGGCCCACTATTATGATCGTGGTACGACCCTCCGAGAATTACACCCAGGATATCGTGTCATGGTCTTAGTTCCCACCTCCCATTCAAAATTACTTGACCACTGGCAAGGACCTTATGAACTTAAGGAGAGGAAAGGACTCATCGATTATTTGGTGAAACAACCCATCAAGATAACAAAAGACTGAGCCAGTCAGGACCGATATCTCTAAACCCAACCGCAGTCTATAAATGCTTCAGGGTATTATTTTCCCCAGTGTACCCTTGGTTTCCTCCACTTCCTCTGGAGTCCAAAGTACATTAAAACCTAGACACCCAAACCACACTTACTTCTGTAGATATGGAGGAGATACAGCTCTAAACTTTAGATCATCTGGATTACTGAGTTCATTAACATGAACCAGTCCAGCAAACACACTCAAAAAATTTTTTTGTTTGTTTTTACACAATACCTTATTTTTTTGGGTTACTAATTTAAGATAATAAACACATGTGAGGATGGATTAAGAGTAACTGACTAGTAAAACTGATAAATTTTGGCCAAGGACTTAGCTCCCACTTCACTTTCACTGGCTAATACCATGGCCTCATGTACTTTTGGCACTGCTGCTGGTCATTGTTATAATGACCCAAGTGTTATGATTTGGGTACATTTTAAATTTGTATGTCTTTATTTATTTAATGTATTTCCCATTATAGATTTTTTTGTTTTGCAGTTGTTTTAATTTAGTTGCCAAGTATTCACATTTTTTCCAATGCCATTTTGTTTTTTCATGGATGATGTTATTCCGTAGATTCTTTGTATGCTGTTGCTGAGCTGGTTGCCACCAAGGGGATTATCGATGGCTGTGACTTTTGATGTAATCAGGTCAACACACACCACTCAGTACCTGGTAATCTGAGATTGCAAATTCCACTAAAGGATTTTTGTATGTGTTTCTTTGCTGAAGATTTCCCAGTGGGCCTCATGTTTTGGCTTTGTTATTTGGTTTAATTGACCTTCTGAATTCAGTTTTGGCTTGTTTTTGGCTATATTTCAGCATCTGGTCTCAAATCAAATCTTCTGCCTACGTATACCAGGATGCAGTTTGATAGATTTTGGGCCAGAAGATGGAACATAGTGAAAAAATAACATTGCATTGGAAAAAAATATGAATATTTTTATAACTAAATCAAATCAACTTCAAAACAAAAAAATGAATATCAGAAAAAGAATTCTGGTTACAAAAAACCAATAATAGAAAATAAAAGTCTTGAAAAAAGTTCATAATAAAGAGATCCAAATTTAAAATGAACATAAATCATAACATCATCATTACTAGGGACAAATGTTCCTTCTCTGATCTGCAGAGAACAAGAACCTTTTTTTCTAGAAGACCATGACCTTATGCAGTAATGCACTAATTTACGGCTGAGCGAGTTAAGGCCGACTGAGTTAAGTTGATTCGTATCTATGGCCAAGAGCCATATGAAAACAATATGGTAATAATGCCAAAAATTGCCAAAACCAGCCACAGTATTACATCTTTCATTATTATCATTATTATTTCACAGGGTCGCATATGTTTTCCTAACTCTTGGGGGCCCTTTAAGGTTTTTCTGATTGGTGCCACTCCACGTGGCCAATGCATTCAGCCTGCACCACCTCCCCTTACACCAGTCCCAACCTCTGTGCCCCACTATTGCTTTGACAACCCACTAGCTGTAGTTGCAAACCAGCCCTTTGGATTTTTGTTACTCCATACTGGCAGTTAAAGTATGTGCTCCACTGACTCTGAGCCTCAATTGCAATGACCTGCACACTTTGTGACTGACATACAGTCAATGTGACATACGGCCAAATGGCCAGTCCCAAAGTGAAAGGTAAGTTGTATGTATGATTGTATTTGGAGGGTTTGATTCTCATTCTCAGAGGCTATTTTAAATAAATTGGAATATATATATATATATATATATATATATATATATATATATATATATATATATATATATATATATATATATATATATATATATACTGCGGTGGGTTGGCACCCTGCCAGGGATTGGTTCCTGCCTTGTGCCCTGTGTTGGCTGGGATTGGCTCCAGCAGACCCCCGTGACCCTGTGTTCGGATTCAGCGGGTTGGAAAATGGATTGATATATATATATATATATATATATATATATAAATATATATATCTCAATATTATAAGAACAAAGCAGATCAATCATCCTCTCCCAAAGATGGAGTAGGCTTGAACATATGATAAGTTGTTTTTCTCATCTTTCTAAGTCTTTCACAGTCCATAAGAAAAGATGTGTTCGGTTGTCAAGGTGTTACACTCCTCAGTCGTTTTCAAGAAACCTTTATCAAAGACTCAGGCTGACAAGACAGACACAAATTGATAAGGCAGAATGTGAATTGCAACCTGGCCTTGGAGAAGCAGATCAGCTCTTTGTCATTGAATGGATGTTGGAGTAGCCAAGGTGGGAATTTTCCAGTCCTTTTTTGTGCATTTAATGATTTTAAACAAGACCTATGACCATGTTCCCTGTTGGTACCTTATGAGATGTGCTACAAGGGTATGGGGTCCCGAGGATGCTAAGCATAGTATTCAGTTCCTGTAATTGCACAGCAAGGGTTGTGTTTGCTATCGGAGGTAAAAGGCTAATTAACTTGTGAGGCCTTAATTTAAATCATCTCAGTGTGATAGAAAAGGCTTCTGCTTTGCATATATTGTCAGTTTGCAACTAATGTAAAATTTAATAATAAATGACGAAAAAGACATTTTTTTATGTTTCCAAGCTACACTAAAATAATTGATACACTTGTTTACTAATTGTTTTCATAAATCCTTAACACTCATAATATATAGAGAATATGCTTATCAGTATTATACATTTTAATAAACTTCGCTATGTTTTATAGAAGATAGCTTCTTATGTGCAAGCAAATTCATTTTATTTTATATCTATCTTTGATTAAAACTATGAGATAAAAATTTATCTTTACAAGTGCGAAGACAATTAAAATTTAAACTCCTCACAAGCTATTAAATAAATGATTCACGATGGAATAATTTTACACTAGATTTTTGCTAGACAGATTTTCCAAGTAAAAGAACCCATGATAATATGCAAATGACATTTAAGTATGTATTATCATTAATACAAATAAACATCAAAAATATGAGTAATTTGAAAAGAAACCTGAGAAATGGCAATAGCTGCAAAATTAATGAAACCTGATTAAAATCTATATTTGTTTAATTAAATTTGTTCTTGTTTACTGTCCTTGGAAGAGCGCTTTTATAAATTGCTGGAAAATTTAAAGCCACATACTGTATACTGCACACGAATGAACACAGAGTAAAAAAAACTATTAAATATAATGATTGCTATACTTCATATTAAGAGTTGCCAAAGCTGGAAATATGGAACAAAACAAAACTCTAGTAAAACAGAATCAAAGTGTAGTTAATCATTCCTGTGTAAGATACAGTATGACCAAAAGTAATGGGATAGAAAAACAAAAGAAAATAATCCTTTGTGGGATCCTTTGGAATACACAAAGTAAAGGTCAGGCAGAACTGGCATGTGAACAACATGTCTCCAATAAAAAAATCAATAAAGAATAACAAATACTTCTATACACAACTATTCTCACTAAGTAAAGAATTTGCTGAAATGTTTTCTGCAGAAAAGCACACTAGATTTCTTCAGTTTTCAAAGCAAAACACATATCAGGCTATCCAACATCCAGAAAGAAAGAACTTAGTAATCATATTGTGACATGTGAGTCCCTGTCTTGCACCCCAAAGCATAAGGATGAGTCACAGTACTTTAGAAAAAACATCTTTGTTCAGCTTGAAACAGGAACAGCACGGTTATTTATTGACGTGGGATCTACCACTCTCCTATACACAGACACAGCAATCATTCAGGGTCATGGCCAGGTTAGTGGCCAAGTAATACTGTTCCCGGCATTTATAATGTTCCTTGCATCACCCATCGACGACGATGCTTATAGTGCAACCACAGTTGGCTTGAATTTGCAGCGCTGGGAGCCTGTGGTTGCCCTGGCGATGGATAAGCTGTCTTCCACAGATGTGGCGATCACGCTTCAGGATGCTCTTTGGCAAGTCGTTCCACTGGGGAGAGTCCCAAAACAGTTTAGAAACCTTACAATATATATATGTAGCACACAGAATTAACACAAAGCACCAACTCCCTATCTGGAAATGTAAGGGAGATCGCCTGGATTGCGACAACTACAGGGGGATAACACTGCTCCCAGTAAGGTCCTTGCTAGGGTTGTCCTCAATAGCATCCATGATCACTTGCTCACTTACCAGCGACTGGAACAGTCTAATTTTATGCCTAAGAAGTCTACCATCGACCACATCCTGGCACTGAGGGTTCTCATGGAGCGCAAACGCGAATATCGGCAGAGTTTCTTTGCAGCCTTTGTTGATTTTCATAAAGAGCTCGACTCAGTTGATTGAGCTGCCTTGTGGGACATCTTGAGGGTTCACGGTATCCCCTCGAGGTTGCTGGATATCATGGCCGGGCTATACACTGATACTGTGAGTGCTGTGCAGAGTGAATGCAGAACCTCTGTGTTTTTCCCAGTTGATTCTGGGGTTTGTCAGGGGTGTGTTCTTGCTCCTACTATGTTCAATGCTTGTATGGACTTGGTGTTGGGCAAGGTCGTGGGGTCCAGCGGCTGTGGGGGCATCTGTTGATGAAGAAAGATTCACGGATCTTGACTTGCTGACGATGCTGTGATCTTTGCAGAGTCAATGGAGGCTCTGATCGGGGCACTTGAGAGACTGAGCGAGGAGTCTGAGTGTCTGGGCTTGCGAGTTTCTTGGATAAAAACCAAGATCCAGGCCTTTAATGACCTCTTGGGCACAGCCATCAGCAGGTGTGTCTGTTTGTGGAGAGAGTGTTGACCTTGTCAAGAGGTTTTACTTACTTTGGCAGTGACATTTATGTCTCTGGTGACTCTTCCTATGAAATCAGTAGATGGATTGGGAGAGCATGGGGGGGTCATGAGGTCGCTGGAAAGGGGTGAGTGGCGCTCCCGATATCTATGCAAAAGGATGAAGGTCCAAGTCTTTAGAGTCCTGGTGCTTCCTGTCTTACTATATGGTTGCGAGACATGAACGCTATCCAGTGACCTGAGATGAAGACTGGACTCCTTTGGTACTGTGTCTCTCCGCAAAATCCTTGGGTACCGTTGGTTTGACTTTGTGTCGAATGAGCGGTTGCTCAATGAGGCACATTACCTGCATTGTGAGGGAGCGTCAGTTACGGCACTACGGCCATGTGGCACGTTTCCCCGAGAGTTATCCGGCTCGTAAGATCCTCATTGTTGGGGACCTGAGTGGGTGAACCAGTCCAAGGGGTTGCCCACGTAACACCTGGCTGTGGCAGATAGAGGGTCATTTCCAGAGGGTGGGACTGGACTGCGTGTCTGCCTGGGGGGTTGCCAATCGGGATCCCAAGTTGTTTCATTGTGTAGTGGGTGCGGTAATGCACTGTACCAGTGCATGCTCCCCAACTTGACTTGCCTTGACCAACTCCTTGATCGACAGGTAAGTAGCATCACCAGAGCCCTTTGTGACAGGTAAGTACCATCAGCAGAGAATGCTTGGGAGGCAGCTTAAGAGCTCTAAACTTAAGGTTTTTTTAGGCTAATGATCAGGCCTAGTTGTTTTTAGATCTGTAGTGGGTGGCATACATGGTCATCCCAGCTGCTGGAATAGACAATGACATTGTAAGCAACAACCAAAACTTTGTGAGGATCAAGCAATCTTTCCGCCCGATATAAGAATGTTGCCCATACTGTCCAAAGGTTATGAAATTGTACCTCCAATATCCACTGGGGTTACTTAACCCTGTGTTTTCCTTGGCAGCTGGAGTAAAAGTTTATTGACAATAATCCCTCATCATAACTGTGGTCGTTAGGGAATGATCATTCCTACTGTTCTTTATAAGATTATCTACCCTTAGTATAGGGTCTCAGTCAAAAAAAGAAACTTGTTTGAGTTGACTGAAGTCATTACAAAAATGCCACATACCATCAGGCTTAGGTAGCAAAGGCTGCTACTTTCCTCAGTTATGCTACAAGCAAGCATCTTTTGGTCTAGGGTTCAATTTCTGCCTATTTTATCCAATAGAGATGGTAAGTATGTTCAAGAGATATAACCCCAGAGTCAGTGATAACTTCCACATGGGTATAAAATTAGAAACTGTTGTAAAAGCTAGCCCGGCCACAGACAGACTCGACAATGCAGTGTCCACAACACACATGTTTATTCCCTACAATATTTACAATTATTTACAGTTAACAGTCCTTGGTTCTCTTGGCCGCCTCCACTCCTGTCACGCAAGCTCCGTCCTTCTTCCACCTGACTCCGCTCCCCAAATGAAGTGAGGCAGCCACTTTTATCCAGCCCCGGATGCGCTTCACGTGCCTGATGACAGACTTCCAGCAGCACTCCCCAGTGTGGCGGAAGTGCTGCCCTTGCACCCGGAAGCATTCTGGGCATAAACCATCCCTGGTTTGTAAGCACTTCCTGGTGTCCCAGAAGTGCTGTCCCCCAGGGATCAAGGACCGGCTGGATACCCAGGGGAAAGAAGTGCTGGTTCCTCCTTGCTCTAGGCATCCCGGCGGGGCAGGGTTCCTGGCCGTCTATCACATTGTGAAATATGTCTTCCCTTCCTGTGGTGTACCCATAAATCAGTCCATGCAAAGCCGGGGATAATACTTATTGCTACACAATGCATGAACTTGAGGACACTGCTGCTACGTAAGCACCATACTGTCTATACTTGCATGTGTACTTTAGTAAATCTGGAGGATTCCACCAAGTGTCAGTGCAAGAAATCATCATGGGGAGAAAACAACATCTGGTTTTAAGGAAGAAACATATTAAAAATAAAAATTATTTGTTGTGTTGTGAGCAGCACATGTTCTCCTTGTGTCTGTGTGGGTTTCCTCTGGGTGCTCCGGTTTCCTCCCACAGTCCAAAGACATGCAGGTTAGGTGCATTGGCGATCCTAAATTGTCCCTAGTGTGTGCTTGGTGTGTGGGTTTGTTCCTGCCTTGCGTTCTATGCTGGCTTGGATTGGCTCCAGCAGATGCCTGTGAACCCTATGTTAGGATATACCGGGTTGGACAATGACTGACTGACGTGAAGGTGCAAAAAAAAAAAAAAAAAAAAGGACGGCACGGTATCACATCATTATGATGGGGGATATGTGACACTTGTATTGCCTATGCCAGAAATGGATGAAGAAAAGCATCATGAAGACATCTGTATGTCAGCATTTAAGTCTGATGATTTGCTTCACCACAAGTTATCTGTTTTCATAACCTGTTATTTCCTCCGCAGCACTGTGGGGATTGAAAGATATGTTGACAATAATATGCAGGAGGCAGCATGACATGAAATGGACTGGCACCATGTCCTTAATATTGTAAGAATGGGCTTGAGAAAAAAGAATATTTTAATTTGTTTTTAACTAAGAGTTTAATTTGTGCTCATCTCTGCATGACTACAGTTATTTCAGATATTTTGATATTTTGAAAGAAAATAGATAATATTTCTTTGTTTTACTTAAAATTTTCCAGTTTTATCCAACAACAACAACATTTATTTATATAGCACATTTTCTTACAAAAGATGTAGCTCAAAGGTCTGTACAGTATAAAGAAAGAGAAAAAGACAAAATATAAAAATAAAATTAGGCAATACTAATTAACATAGAAGAAAAGTAAGGTCCGATGGCCAGGGAGGACTGAAAAAACAATACAAAAAAAAAAAAACTCCAGACAGCTGGAGAAAATAAAACCAAAATCTGCAGGGGTTCCAGGCCACGTGACCGCCCAGCACCCTCTAGGTATACTACCTATCATAAATGACATCAATCAGTCCTCTTGGTTTTCAGGCTTCAAATAGAAGAATTTAATGATGATGGTCATGTGGACATTCAATCTGTCAATGTAGCGACTGCATGGTGCTTTGATCAGGTGGTGGCGCTGATTGCCACCACAGAAAACCAGAAAAAGAACAGCAGAGAAAGTAGGGATTAGTACAGATTTCGGAGCCACCAAGAATGATAATGATAATTAAATGCATATACAGAATATCAGAGGTAAACTAAAATGAAGCTATGAGAAAGCCATGTTAAAATAATGAGTTTTTAGCAGTTTTTTTAAAGTGCTCCACCGTATTAGCGTGGTAAATTTTTATTCTGCCTATTTCATTATGCTTTTATATATCATTAATGTCCATAGTGTGTGTGTGCGTGTGTGTTTTTCTGATTTCTATTTTGTAATTACTATTAAGGTCACCTATTCTCTTGCGTGTTGCAAAAGAAGACTAAAGGAGGTTGTTGTTGAGAAGGGTGCCTGGCTGCAAAAACCTCTGCTCCCATACCCCATTTGAAAGGAGCAGCCAGTCAACCTGGGTAAACCTACAAAATAGTTATTTAAACAGTATAGATATAAAGAGAATAACAAAATTATAAGGCTGAGTTTATTTAAAGATTCATAAGAAGCAAAAGAAATTTAACAAATGAGAGAAGACCATACAGTCCCTCAAGCCCGTTTGTTTAGCTAGTAGCTAAGCTGTCCCAGTATCTCAACCAGATTCTTCTTAAAGGTTGTCAAGGTTTCTGCTTCAACTACATGTCTCTGTAGTTTGTTCCAGAGTCCCACAACTCTTTGCATAAAGAGGTGCTTCCTAACTTCAGTCCTTTGTATTTAAAACACGTTTTATTAGTTCTAGTGGTGCAGTTCAACTGAATGATATATCAAAAAGTATCAAACAATATATCAAGTATATTACAACCATAATAAATTGATTGTCGCAGAATATAATCCCAAACCAGGAAATCATACAGGGTCCAAAGCCTTCAGGTTCCCAATTAGAATTTAAGATCAAGCCATGTTCAGTCCATAGGTAAAGCTGCTATTCCTGGGCACAGAGAAATGTTTATACAAAGCTTTACATTGATAAGATAGACACTCCTGCTTATGCCAATGGGCAACAACTAATGGTATTTGACCATTACTGTGTGATCACCCTTCAGTTAAGCCCACTTTACTTTAGGTTATGCTTCTTCATGCCCATTATGCTAATGGACAAGCCATTTTGGCTTCTTGACTCCTTTGTCTCCTGTCTTTAACAACCAATCCCCCTTTATTGCTAATCCTCCATCCAATCCTCTGGGATGATATTTCAGGATGTTAACTCTAGTGCAGCCACTTTCTAAGGGCTTTACTATATTAGTGGCTAAATTCAGTAGGTTCACTTTTCAAAAAAAAAATATAACAACTGCTGAAGAGTGTAAAATTAAGTGCTCAAAATCTGTATGTAAAGTATCACATAAACTTATACATATAAGTATGAAAATATATTACGTTTTACATATCCACAGGGTCCTTTTCCAGTCTTAACCATTACTTCCAGTGCTCATTATTAATCATTATCAGGATTAAACAGTGCTCATCTTAAAAATATATAGTTAAATATATGCTTCACTTATTTTTCCCTACACCATACATCACAACAGTTTTAAATAACTCTCTCACTGGTTCTGTTTTCTGTGGCTTATGTTTTTATAATTTGGCGTTTAAAAATCTATTCATATTTTTCTTGAGAAAAGAACTAACAGAAAGTCATTTTTTCTATAAGATGCCTAAACTACTGAATGAAGTTTTCCACCAGTACAAATCTTATTGAAACATGGTTACAGGTACAGTGTGTACAGCCTTATGATGCCCACATGGCATTTCATGAAGTTTACCCTATTTCTTGATTATTTTGGATCATTCAGTTTCCTTCAATCACAATTTGTCAATTTTAAATCAGTCCTTTCTTATATTGTTTTTTTTGAGGGAAGCAGTTAGTCTTGTATATAACAGATAACTCTTCAGGAATTTAACTCATTTTCCATAATGTGTTCCTTTTAACCCAAGGATTAGCCTTACTGCACTCTTCTGGGCTATTTAGAGTGCTTCACAAACATTCTTTCACAATATTAGAAAAAATGAATTGAATTTAGCAGTCTACAGGGTTTGTCATTAAAGTATCTAAATCATGCAGTGAGACAAAAACCAAATCAAATTCTACAGTTCAGTACAAAAGTAGATTGCAAAACGAAGGAAGCTGTTATAAGCTGCTCTTACATCCTTATTAAATAAAACATCTACTTTTGGTCCTTTGATTTCAAGACAAGATATTGGCACTCTCTGAAGAGTGTATTTGTAAATACATATCAAGATGCTGTCTCCTGAATTATCTGAGCCTGTAGAGCAAATTTCTGCAATATAAGGACCAAAATGGGTAAAGCAATGGCATTATTTGGGCAGATTAAAGTCTTTTATGGCATGGATAGTAACACATCATTGTCAGAACAAGGTCACAGAGGACTAAAGCCTATCCTGACAGAACTTCACAATGCATTGGGCCAATCTGAAATGACAAACTATTGTGACACACACATTTTGGGGGCTGTGAGAGAGAACCCAATACAGGCAACGACCAGGTGTGGAATTCAAGTTCAGGATGTTGGATCTGTGAAGTGGCAGCAGGAGCCAATGTAGAACCATGCCACGTTGCATGAGCTGTCTGAGGTCATATTATTATAGCTGAGTTGACTGAGAATTAATAAATAAAAGTTACTTATTTTTCACTATGAACAGTTAATGATCTGTTTGACACCAGTTTTACTGGGGCTCTCTTCTGCTACTTGTTTGTTGATTTCTTAATTTGTTTGCAAAAGCGTGAGGTGACACAGTGGTACCGCTGCTACCTGGGTTCACGTCACGGTCCTCCCTGCATGGAGTCTGCAAGTTCTCCCTGTGTCTGCATGGGCTTCCTCTGGGTGTTCCTGTTTCCTCCCACTGTCCAAAGGCATGCAAATTAGGTGAAGTGATGACACTAAATTGTCCCTATTGTGTGATTAGTGTGTGTGAGATTGCCCTACGATGGACTGGTGCCCTGGCCAGGGTTTTTCCTACATTGCGCCCTATGCAAGTTGGGATAGGACTCAGCCAACTCCCAGCAGCCATGGGGCCTCATGCATAACGGCGTGCGTAGAATTTGCACTATAACATGATGTGCAGACAAAAGCGGAAATGTGCTTACGCACAAAAAAATCCAGATGCATAAACCTGTGTGAATGCCAACTTCCACGTTCTTCCACTCCATAAATCCTGGTTAGCGTGAAAAGTAACGCACATGCATGTGCCTGCTGTCCTGCCCCAACTCCTCCCAGAATTACGCCTCTTTGAATATGCAAATCAATATAAATAGCCCTTAAGCTCACCCTTCTGTGTAAAAGACAATGGGAAAAACACAGGGGAAAATAGAAGAATTTCAGCAAATACCAAGTGGAGGCAAGGAAGAACGTACTATTTGTTGGTTTAAACAGTGATATAATCAACAAAAGGAAGTTGATCGAGTGACAGAGTGTCGGAGAAACCCAAAAGCTCAAGTTCACAAAGTCGCACAGTGCCCAAAATAAAAAAGAAGTTGTCACATATCAAAGTCGCCATGAAAAGGCGAGTTGTAGCCCACCGTCTGAGTGTCATATGAAAACTTATTAGGGTACAGAGAAAAAAAAGGCACACAGTGGGAAAAAAGCAGGAAATGTCAACTTTAATCTCAAAATTTCCACTTTAATCACGTAGTTCATTTTGTCATTAATGTAGAACATCATAAACTTCATCTTAAAATTGTTAAATTTACTAGTTTCTCAAATCCCATCGTAACTAAAGTAGCACGTTAAATGCTTTGTTTTGTATTTGATCTTCTATGTGCTCTATGTGTGTGAATGACTACGTGCTTCCGGGCTTTCTCTTCCTCCGACAGGACACAAAAACCATTACATTTGTAATATTACAGCTCTCTTAATAATTAAAATACTGAGATATATACGTGATAGCATTTTCATGATGATAGGAACGAAAGCATGTTATCAAACATGGGAACATGGTGGCGCAGTGATTGTTCATGTCTCACGCAAGACACTTGCTGCGCCATGTGAGACCTTCAATAAAATACTTTATTGCAGCAGTTCTGTCTCTTTCAAACGTACTAACCCCCAATTCCTGTCCTTACTTTTCTTTCTCCAAATACCCAATCACCACACAATCAGCTCTGTAATAGACGTTAAGCCATCTGTAAGCTTAGAACGCCGATTCTTCAAAACTTTTAAGGAACATTGAAATATCTTTGTAGTATGTGTTTAATTATTCTATCCATCTGTCCTTCCAGTGTCGCACCAGCCACAGCAAGAATACAGCGCGAGGCAGGAACAATCCGTGAACGGAGTGCCTCGCTAGTGCTGTGGCACCGTGTCCTCACATGTTTAATTATTAACAATATACAGTAGATTAATTAATGAAGTTAAAGTTTTATCTGTATAATATAAAAAGCATATTTTGCTGCATTTCATCTTAAAAATGATATTGTCATCATATGTAAATACGCGCTTTATAAAGTGGCTCAGGTTGTGCGATATTATAACTGTTACCGGAAGTTTACAGTGAGGTAATTGTACTTATAAGTACAAACAGTTCTACAAGGAGCACTTGATGGACTGATTGAGTGCGTTTATAGTCCTTGGGATGAAACTGTTTCTGAACTGTGAGGAAAGGCTCTAAAGAGTTTGCCGTGTGAGAGCAGTTCAATAGACAGCATGGCTGAATCAGAGTGTTCTTGATGCTGTATACTGATAATTCTCTTTCCAGTCAGCTGCTGTAGATCTGTGATTCCCCACTCAGATACAGTGATATAAATGATCCGAGTGGTGCAGTGACAGTAATATGGAAAAAGATGTTCTGCTGTGGCAAACACTAACGGGAGCAGCTGAAAGAAGAAAAAGAAGAAGGTGCAGTGAGAGGAACAACACTAAAGCAGGTATGGTATTTGGAATAGTTTGACCATTCTGTGGACCATTATATTGTTACTGATTAATTACAATCAGATGCATTAAACTAATAAACAATATGCGGTTAATTTCAGTGTATTTATAAAGCCGTGTCAGGGATGTGGATCTAAAAAAGAAAGGGTAACCACACAGGACCAGTAGCACTGCTTTGACGCTGGGTGCCGCCAGTCTGCAAAACCAAGCATAGAACTTGCGTACGCCAGGGTATGAGCTAGCGTGAAAATGTGTGTAGCTTTACGCCAAGTTTAGGTTTTGTACATCTCGATTTGAACGTGGAAATGTGCTTACGCAACATTTTTGTGCGTACGCACTGTTTATACATAAGGCCCCTGGTCTGGATTAAACGTGGTAGGAAACAACACGACCATGCAAAGGTCTTAGGCACCTTAGATTTTTATTTTACATTTTGTTTAGATGATCAGTTTTGTACTTTTCCTTATTGTGACACTAGAAAAGAGCAATTTTCAGATTTCCAAACAATCATTTTTCAATAAATCAAATGTTGCAGAGTAATCTTTGTATTACTTTAGAGAAATTAACATATTTATAGTAGTAATTGAACAGGAGTATAGTCCAGTGCATGATTAAACAAACGTAACAAACAGATGGTAATGATCAGTTATACAAGGAGTGACTGAACCAAAAAGATGAACTGAAACAGAAGGAATTAAAGTGGGCAAAGGACAACCAAAGTAAAATGTGAGGGTGTGGTAGGTGCGACAGTTTAACTTTTTCTCCATTGCAGGGTTCACCCAACACTTATAAGCATACAGGACCAGTTTAGAACTGTCAGTTAACTGAACTGAATAGTGAAAAACCTCAATTTAATATTGTAGTTATTGCTATTGCAAACTTGTCTAATGTACTGACCAGGCATGAAAACTGGAGCTCAGGACACAGAATTTGTAGCATTCCTAACAACTGTGCCACCATATTGTTCTTATTCTTACCTCAATATTTTGTATATTTGATAGCATGTTAATTATGTCTTTAGGATGAATTTATTGTGTTTATTGTTTCCTTATCTATTTATTTAAAATTCCAGATGCTATTCCTAATATAGTTGACCTTTTTGGCTGCTGTCTTGTTGCTAAAATACTGGAGTATCTCTGCTGCAAGGCTGATTACATTATGAAGGGGATGGGGGAAAGCCCTCGGGAACCTCATCCCTGGAAGAGTCAAAACTGTCAGAGAGCCGGTGGCATCAGGCCAGTTGGGGATCAGAACTGGTGTGGTGCTGAGGCATCACCCGCTGCATGGCAGCACTTAGGTTCCAATTTGAAGTGGCCCATCTAGGTAGGCACATGGAACGTCTTTGTGTCTTCAGGATGAATAAAATATACATTAAAAATAAAATACTGGAAATGTGCTGTACTTTATTTCTTTAATAACTACTCTGCTAAATACTTGAGATCATAAAAGTATATCATGAGGAGACACAGAACTTGTTACCTATAGAAATTAAATTATTCCTTTAATGAATGATTCTGAATGCTGTGCAAAACAGTCAGTAATTTTGTCTTAAATGCAATATGTGGCAAAAACACTACTATTTTATTATTGTTGTTTTTATTGTTGAATATGTGATATAAAACAAGTTACTTGATCTGCACTCAGTAAATTATTAGCGTATATTTGAGGGTATTTTGTGGATGTCTAATATATTTGAATTTGCTTGTGTGGTGAAAAGGTACTCACTTGACATTGTATGATGGAAGTTTACAAATAACTTAAACCTCCATTGAGTCATTATCCTTGATTTTTCCTCAGCTCAATGAAAGATTTTGCTGTCAGCAATTATGCAGAATCCCCTGCACTAAAGCAAGATCTATATTATGTAAATGAGCTTGCCATGGTGATTCAGGAAAGGGAACAACAATTCGTTTAAGGGGATACTCACACTTTTAAATGGAAGATAACAAAATGTAGATAACCATTGTGCATTATTTTATTGAAAATATTGGGGTGGGGGGCTTAAAAAACTGAGAGGCTGAGTTTGATTTTCAGGATGGTCATTTTTTTGTTTAGCTCAAATGTTATATTTATGACTTTATAACTCTTTATGACTGTGTGTTTGCTTGTTTTCTGTGCATTCCTGTGATTTCAAAGGATGAAAATGTATATAAAATTTCATGTGACGCTCACACTTACTGTATTATATACAGTATCGGTATTTCCAACTACAGTGGAACCTCTAGATACGAGTTTAATTCGTTCCAGCACTGAGCTTGTATAGCGAATTTCTCGTATCTAGAACAAACGTCCCCATTGAAAATAATGGAAATCCAGTTAATCCGTTCCGCATCCCAAATATATTAACATAAAAATCATTTTTCCTAACAAATAACACTGATAAATTATATATACTGTAGTCTACCTTTAATAAATAACATTGGTAAATAATATAACTGATTATTAAAAGAATCAAAACAGATGTCCAAAGTGCAGTAGAGCATTCAATAAATCTTTAAATAAATAATCCTTAAAATAGTTGTGAAGTGGAGGTTTAAAGTACATAAGAATAACAATCCTTTAACACGAGGTTAAAACGTCAACAGGAAGCAGTCTTCAAAAAACAGATGACAATCCCCGGTGCTTCTTCTCTGTTAGTGTCTCACCTGCTTCTCCCATGCGGGCTCTGCAACAGGCGAGACACTTAATGCAGCTGACCTTCTCTACACCGTCCTGCTTCAGCTGTTTGGCTCGCCTGTTCAGCTACACGCGAGCCTGCACTCGCTCGCTCTCTCGCACCGACTTCCTACTGCTGCGGATTCCTGCCTCTTCCAGCAACCTCCGTTCTCTCTCCTCTCCTCTCTTTTCTTTTACTTCTTCTCCCCCTTAACCGGCTCGCGCTTCTCTATATATGCGGGGAAGACATGGCAGCTGCTAGGGTTACCACTTTTAATACAAAAAAATAAGGGACGCATACGTATTGATTCAAAACGGGACGCGCAATTTCATTCTCAAATACTGGACGATTCCGTATTTTAAAGGACGGGTGGCAACCCTGCCCAGCCCATCAGCCACAGGACAAATCATGGATGTGGGCAGTTTCCCACCTGTGCACTTAGGTGAGAAACGCAGACACCGCAGATCGCCCTGCGGCTCGCTACAGCTACCACGCCCCCTCGCTAAGCCGCGAGCTATACCCACAGCCTGGCTCGTGGCTCGTTACGTGAGCCAATGCTCATATTTAGATCTGAATTTTTCGCTCATACTTTCCTCGTATTTTGAATTTCTCGTATACAGAGGTGATCGTATCTCGAGGTTCCACTGTATTTCCAACATGAACTGCAAGCACTGAATCTGTGTGATATATGTACTTATTGTAAAGACTATATGTTTTATAAACATAACACCTTTAAAGCAAAAAAAGTCAAATGGTCTAACTGAAACATAAACATAACCAATAGGTAAATGGGAAATGTTTTATGAACATATTCACAAAATTCACATTTTATAGATACCGTATATACAGATATTAAAAAAATGTTAAAAAATGGAAAAGATTTTCACTTTAGTGCTGTTCAGCTCGTTGGTTAAATTGTTAATTTACTTTTGGTGGAATCTTTTTTACTGGTTATCTTTTCTTTCTGACTCAAAACCTACTTATCTTTTTAACAGCTTGGTTCAAAGATTTTATACATATACGAGCTGTATATACCCGGCGTTGCCCGGGGCAGAAGTAACCTAATCGGTCAAACACTTACATATATACCAAAGTAAACCTAATCGGTCAAACAGTTACATATATAAAAAAACCGAACCTAATCGGATAAACAGCTTCATATATACAGAAGCGAACCTAATCGGACAAACAGCTAATCTATATACATAAGCAAACCTAATTGGTCAAACAGTTACATAAATACAAAAGCAAACCTAATCGATCAAACAGCTTCATATATACAGAAGCGAACCTAATTGGTCAAACAGTTATGCATGTGCAGAATGATTTTACAAAGATTATGCGTGTTAACAATCATTAAAAAGAAAAGATTGAGGAACTCTTCTTGTATATGTGATGAAGCTGGATGAAGCTGACTTGACGAAGACGTAGGTGGCATAGATTGGTTTTTCTAAAACAGAAGAAAAAAATGAGTATCTATTATTATTTTAAATTAGAATGAAAATGAGAACCTTGATTAGAGATAGATTATCCGTATTAAAATATGTGCATGAATAAACTTTTGCTAACTCTCTAGCAAAAGTTTATTCATACAAATTGGAATGGGATGGCTTTGTGAAAAAGTAAAAATTACATAAAAATAAATTGAGAATGCGTACTTCCATTTGACTGAGATTATCTGTAATGATGAAAAAAAAGTTTAGTATGTTTTTTTTTCCATACGGGAAGGATGTAAAACCTTACATAGGCACCCTTCAGCCCGTACTGAAGGGTAGTGTCAGATTCTTACTGACTAAAAAACACCCTTTTTATTCCACAGCTACCCGAAAAACCACTATTAGGCATTACTTTGGGTTGGCAGTAGTTTAGTTATGAAACAGCTGGGTCCTGAAAAAAATCTGTCTTAGTGGCTTCATCACATATAGAAGAACAGTTCCTCAATCTTTTCTTTTTCATGATTGTTAACACGCATAATGTTTGTAAAATCATTGTGCACATGCATAACTGTTTGACCAATTAGGTTCGCTTCTGTATATATGAAGCTGTTTGATCGATTAGGTTTGCTTTTGTATTTATGTAACTGTTTGACCAATTAGGTTTGCTTATGTATATAGATTAGCTGTTTGTCCGATTAGGTTCGCTTCTGTATATATGAAGCTGTTTGTCCGATTAGGTTCGGTTTTTTTATATATGTAACTGTTTGACCGATTAGGTTTACTTTGGTATATATGTAAGTGTTTGACCGATTAGGTTACTTCTGCCCCGGGCAATGCCGGGTATATACAGCTCGTAAATTATTAAACAGTAAAATCTTCTTCTGTAATTTGCTACCGTGGCAATTTGTGTGTCTGTCCAGGATTTTAAATGACCTGTAGCTCGCAAACCGTTGCACCTATACACTTGAAATGTGGTACACATATAGTACGTCACGTCTACTATCCGCTTTATGGGTGATGATTGTTTTAGTCTTTTTATCTTTATTTTATTTTATTGTACAATCAAGTCCTATCTGCGCACAGCAGGGCAGCCGTGGGCGGATGCGTATGGTGTATTCACTCCATGTTATCGTGCATTGCGCTGTCAGTGGTATTTTGATAAAAGAATTTGAACAACATATAAGAAGCGTATAAATTATTAAACAGTAAAACATTAACATTTAAGAAGTAAAGTTACATTGAGTACTACTGCAGTGCCTTCGGGTATACCTCATTTTTTCTTTGCCCATTACATGCTTAAATGTATACATTTTTTGGTGTACCTACCCGAGAACCCGCGACATATAACCGACCGTGGGAGAAGCATGGATTTTAAACACGCGTTGAGTTCATCTGCTGGTCTCCCTCGTGGAATAACTGGTAATGTTTGAGTAAGATCTACAGCGAGTAAAACGACATTACCTCCTTTTTTTTTTTTACGATCTCTGAGATCTTGGTTTTTTCGTTTCAAGGCTTGATAAGCTCTTTTATGTTCAATGTTGTACTTAATAAGTACTAATTATCCCAAACCATCATCTTTGAATGTTGCAAGACTTTCGCCTTGTATGTAGATCGTGGTAATTACATTCATTGCATTCCTTGTCTGAATCACAATGTGATTGTATGGGTGGTTACCTGGCACTGTAGGGTTGCCACCCGTCCTTTAAAATACGGAATCGTGCCGCGTTTGAGAATGAAATTGCGCGTCCCGTTTTGAATCAATACTGGACGGGATTTATCCCGTATTTTTTTTATAATTTTTTTTTTAAAGCAGCGTCTCATGCAAATCATCCCACACGCATTTTATGAAGATGCCTCCTTTCCTACTTTTGATTGGGTAATACTTGATGTCATCGTTAGTTTGATTGGTGTTTTTAACTGTCCAGTGAGTAGGACATGTCTTTCAACCGTAAGCAGATTTTTTGCACTGGTATCACTGACCTCGACGACGGCGACGTTATACGTCAAAAATAAATTACGATAAATGACGATTTTACCGATACTTTATTACGACGGCGGCTACATAGACACGATCAAATAAAAACAAAAAAATCAAATAATCATTCTACATTTTCAAAACGTCGAAAAAACGACGGAATGAAAAAAAGGCCCACCCGACGACCCACCCATTCCATTTTTATATATATAGATAGTGTGGTACCCGGATGGGGTTGGTACCCAGCCGGGACGCCCAAGAAGATCTGAGGAGGGCTTGTGCCTCCTCCAGACCTCGAGGGGACGACCTCCCTGGGGGCCGCAGGTACAGAGCTGGGAAGCTCGACCCTGTAGGGGCCCGTGGTCACCACCAGGGGGACCCCAATACCTGGAGGACCATGGACCTCAGCACTTCCACTTCAGAGATGAACTAGAGTTGGGTGGAAGAAGGACAAGGTCTCTGGAGGAGAGAAGGAGGCGGTCTGAAGAAGAGAGAGAGAGAGAAGGCATTGTGATAAGGCCTGGACTGTGGGGTATTGGGGTCTGTGAGTACATTATTTTATAATGGAAAACTTAAATAAACGTGTGTGGGGTAAATCTAATGTGTCTGCCTGTCTGTGTCCGGGTCATATTCCACAATGGCGCCCAACGTGGGGCCATCCATCTGTTACAAGACAGGGACCCCAAAACAAATATTTTGTGGATTGCCCGGAGCAGCAGGCACCCCCGCACACGTTCCGAGGGTGCGGACTGCTCACGGCCCCGAGAAGACGGGAAAACCCCCAGATTGCCACCGGGAAGTGGTCAGAGTCCTACCTGGTGCGGTGAAACACCGATGGGCGTTGGAGGGGTGCAGTGGGCCCCTGTGAGTGTGCTGCCGTTGAAGGTGTCTGGGATGGCGTGACGTGTTGGAAGACCAGGCCGAGGTAGGCGCTTCAGTCAGACGGGATCCGGGAACTACAGTCCCTGCATGCCAGTAGCCAGCCCGGGAGGGCTGAGCTTGTTTTGTGTTTTGCATGCAGGGGCTGCCCGGGTCCACATGGATGGCAAAAGCACGGCGAACCGCGGCACTTTGCGGACACGGCAGCGGCAGAGAGAGCTGCCGGAAAGGAGACGCTGCAACTGGAAGAGCCAGCATGTCGCCGCACCAGGACATGGACCGGAAATCCCTCCCTGAGACAGGCACGGGATTGGACGGTGTGTCTTGTGTGCCCACCAATGAATGTATAGAGGCGGGACCAAGGAATGTCCGTCTCGTGCCAGGGAGAGACCCGATTGGGCTGGACGAGCCTCATAGGAAGTAGTCGGCGAAGATGACTGACAACCAGGTAAGTCAATTGTCGGCTGACTGTCTGTGCTTGTCCTTGATGCAGGTGCTGGGTGCCCTCCGTGCTGAGTTGCAGGAGCTGAAGGAGAAGCTAGTCGCGTCAGTGACGACAGAACGAGGCGACGGCGGAGTCTTTGGCTGGAGAGACACTGCGGAGACGGTGAGTAAAGCCGACTCTGTAAAGCATAAAGGAGAGCCAACCGAAAATGGCCGTGATCCGAATGATCATTACCGAGTAGGGGGTTCTCCGACACTGCATGCGGCGGTGAGTGCTGTGCATGAGGTGAGGGGAGAGACAGCGAGAGGGTTGGCAGGACGCAGGCTGATGAGTGCCCTGGGTCCTAGCGCCCTACGCCCCAAGCCAGCAGCAGTCTCACGTCGCTCTGTAGGGGCGCAAACCGGACAGGGTCTGTACCTTTCCCGTAGGCAGACTCAAACCACTATAGCGTCCCAGAGTAAAGTGGGGAATCGAGGGGAGAATGCCGGTTCCTCTGACAAGAAAGGCCATCCTCTGCAGAGGCAGAGAAAAGCCCCGGAGTCAGCGGGTTGACCGACAGTGAATTCAAATCTCGCGTGAATTTTGGGACACCCTAATATATATATATATATATATATATATATATATATATATATATAGTGAAAAACCAGAGAGCACACAGCTGCCCTGACCCGACACAGACAGGCAGAGACCCAAGTGCAGCACACAACACACTTTTTATTTCTTTTTATTTACAGAGGGGATAGGCTTTTCTCTCTGTCCAGAGCACTGCACAATGCACCACAGTACAATAAAAATCTCCTTCACTCCCTCTCAGGCAAGCTTTGTCCACCTCCTCCCGACTCTGGCTCCCCAAATGGAGTGAGGCGGCTCCTTTTATTCAGGTCCTGGGAGTTTTCCTGGAATTATTACCTGGAATCACTCCCAGGTGTGGTGGAAGTCCACTATAGGGCTTGGCTGCTTCCCCTGGCAGCCCTCATGGAACCCAACAGGGTTGTGCCAAACTCCAGCTCCCAGCATGCCCTACGGGAATCCATGGTGCCGCAGCCACCCAGGAAGGCTGCTCTCTAGCATCCCAGGGGAGCAGAGGTGGGTAGTAATGGGTTACATTTACTCCGTTACATTTACTTGAGTAACTTTTTTAAAAGATTGTACTTCTAAGAGTGGTTTTACTGCACCATACTTTTTACTTTTACCTGAATACATTTGTGAAGAGGAAACGCTACTCTTACTCCACTACATTGGGCAACACTCAATTCTTTACTTTTTTTCATTTACACATTAGATACGCTGTACTTTTTGCAAGAGAGAAGTCGCCAGTAGATCTACTGCATGACTGTTTCACCAATCAGATATAGGACCTATAATCACATGACTATGTCTCACCAATCAGACTTAGCAACAATAATCACATGATTCTGTTTCACCAATCAGACGTAGCCATGCAGTCACATGACCACACACAAACTTCCTGCGTCTGCAGCCTGTGAGAGACTTTTAGTCATGCGGGGCTCCTGTTCATTTCTAAACGATCACAGCTTCACTGCAAGAACCTTGACAGCCAGCTCCTGCTGAAGCTTAACTATCACTTCACTGAGTGAAGAACAAGCAGGTTTTAACCAAACATGCACAGACACAAACAGTCATGGTAAAGTGAGACTTCTTGTACATGCACAAGCTGCCTTGTTCTAATGTTATTTTCTATCAGCTGTGCTATTTGGAGGGCAAGTGTGTGACGATGCCCGTCCCCTATAGACTCCCTTTTCCCACACGGGAGTCTGCTGAACCCACACCATCGATAGTTATGACAGAGATGAGCTGACATATGAGGATCATTCACTGATGAGGCCAGAGGATGGTGGAAAAAGTGCTCAAGTACTTTTATTAAAAACCAGTCAAAACAAAAGTAAAATCAACAAAAGTGTCAATGGTGCAATGTTCTAAAAAAAACAGTACATATATAAATCCATAAAAATCATTGTGAAAAGTGGGGATAAAAAAATCAATAAATAAGTCCATTAAAAATCCGAGGTTAAAATGCAGACTAACTACTCCTGATCTCAGCCCACCTCCTTCTCATTCTCCCCTGCTCACCCATTGCTCGTGTAGACTCAGCAGCCACGAGCTCCTTTCAGCCGACCTCTGTCTTGGCTGCCTCCAGGCATCACGGCCAGACCGTCTGAGGTTGGCTCTCTTCCCTTCTTGCTTTGCGCTCACGTGGTCGCACCTCAGAAGCCTAGGCAGGGCACCTGCCTTGCTCGCCACACTCCACCCTAATGTTCAGTGGGGCGAACTAGAAAAGGGATGTTTAATGTCAAATATCAAAGAGATCACTGTGAAATGATCTAAAGTAATTACAAATATAAAACACAAAATAATTGATTATATAGGTATTTCCTTGCCTTCAAGTCAGTATTTAGTAAATGCACCTTTGCCAACAATTCTAGCCTTGAATCTGTGTGGACAGGTCTTTCTCTATCAGCTTTACATATCTTTTTCTTTTTTGCAAAACTGCTCAAGCTCTGTCCAGTTGCATGGAGACTGTACATGAACAGCCTTTTCCAAGTCCATCCACAAGTTCTCAAATGGATTATGATCTTGACTCTGACTCGGCCCCTCCATTACAGTGTCCATTTTAGGACATTCTCCTATCTCTGACAAAACTCCAGGAATATTTTGTTGAAGATAGTAAGAAGGATGGAGTTTTGTGGGAGGGAGGAGGATGTCCTAACATGGACATGGCAATACAGGACATTAACATTGTTGTTTTTAGGCTATTCCTTTGTAGTTTTGGCTTTAAGCCTGGGGTCGTTGTCTTGCTGGATAACAAAACTTACAGACTTCAGTATTTACCTCTATTTCGCTGCATTCATTTTACCCTCTACCCTCACAAGTTTTCCAGGGTCTGCAGCAGAGAAGCATCCCCACAGCATGACGCTGCCACCACTGTGTTCCATGATAGGAAAGTTGTGCTTATTATAATGCCCAGTGTTGGGCTTACAGTATGTCAAAAGTGGCATTTATTCTGATGGCCACAGTAACATTTTCCAACTGACTTCAGAGACTCCCATGTACATTTTGGCAACATTTGTTGTATTTACAGTCTATCCAAGCTTGTGACATTCCCCCTTCACAGTTATCATAGTCTCTTGGTGGCCTCCTTCACTTGACTTCTCCTCGCACAGTCACTCAGTTTTTGTGGATGGCTTGCTCTAGGCAGATTTCAGCTGCACCATACTTTTTCCATTTCTTACTTACTGATTTGACTGAAATCCAAGGGACAGTCAGTGTCTTTAATATTTTCCTGTATCCATGCCCTGACATGTGTATTTTTATCACTTTATCACTGAGTGGCCTAGAATTTTTTTTTCTCTTCAGTTATGTAGGTTAGGCAATGATGCAACACACCACAAGTTGGACCTTCCAGATAAGGTTTATTTATATTGTAATCAACTGAAACACTATGGCTACAGTCAGATGATCTTGATTAAACTACACCAGTGATGATTTAGGCATGTGATATTAAAGATGATGTATACATATGCAATTAATTATTATGTGTTTTATATTTGTTTAATTTAGTTCACGTTGCAGAAGTCTATTTTAACCATGATGTTAAAGACTCTTTTCTGTTTGTCAGTGTCAAAAAACCTAAATTAAATCCACTGTAATTCAATGATGTATAACAATAAAATGTTAAAATTTATAAGGGGGGTGAATACTTTTTATGAGCCCTGTTAACACTTCCCACTAACAGTATACTAATGGTTTGGTTTGAAGTTTAAATTTGCTTGCCTGATATTACACAACGCTAGGTTAACAAAATACATGACCAGTATAACTGTCATTGCATATATTATTTGATTAATATGTTTGTACTGCTTTTCTACCCTGTCCTGTCTATTTTTAGATAAGTGTCTCCTTGCTTCTCCAAATAAGGTTCTAGATCACTGGACATATGAACTTATGAACTTTTGAAAGTGATCAGTTTTAAGGTGCCCACTAGTGAAGAGTTCCTTAATAGAAGCTACCTGGTGTACTGTGCCTTAAATTTATCAACGAGTCTATTTTAAGAGTAAGGCTCTCAATCCTCCATTGGACTTCTTAACTATATACAAAATGTACTGAAACCACTGTGGCCACCTGATGGATGGCTAGTGACAGCAGTCCATTTTGTAAGACTCAGAAAGCCTTGTTTCAACATGACACTTTTGCACCGCTCCTTTATTTGAGTCATGAAACAGAGAGCTCACTTTAGTGTTCCCTGTCAAGCAAATGGTGACTTCTATGCTTCTATAACTAAAAAAAGCACATAAGTACTACACCCCAACCTGTGACACTGCATTATGTGAAAGTGCCTGCTAGCGCTTGCTTTCATAAAATGTGTATGGAAACTCGAGGGTAATCTATATTGAATATGTTCAATATAGATATATTATATCTCTATTGAAAAATGGTGGGTTGCAACCCTGGTTGGAGTAAAAGTTGGAAACAAGCTTAAGTTGGCAGAATGTGTGTTTGCTAATATGAATTGGCCCATAAAAGAACAGTAGTTATAATTAAATTGTTATCTATCTCTCTGTGAATTTACTTTTTTCTTTGATTTATGTTCCAAACCTGCTTATTCCAATATGTGATGCCACTCATCCACCCACATTCAAAACATGCTCATTCCATTTAAAAGACTTCAGAAGTATAAGGTAAGAGCCAACCCTGAATGCAATATCAGTCCAATCCATGGCTAATATTATATGTTTATATATACTGTCATTTTCTCTTTCATTAGAAGTACCATTCTAATTTAAGACTAGAGAAGGGAGTTGAATAATTGCACACTTTATGTGAGACAGTCAAAACAGACTAAATAAACAGATGGACAGATAGATACTATATTGAGGACATAATAAAATTCTTTAAAAATTTTCATCAAAGGCCTTTGAAAGTTTTTCACTGCAACAAACTTTGCGGTAACTTTTATCAAATTATGCACAGATATTGATAATGAGTTTTCTTTCATATTTGTAAAAAGTATATTTTTTCTTAAAACTATTTTCACCTTCATTAATGAAAAGAATATTTCTTTTTTTCTTCAAAGTCCATATTTCAGTGGGTGTCCAGTGACACCGCAGGTATAATAATCAAAATGTCTTCACATTGCTTCCTGGTCTTCAGTAAATGATGAGGTAGTTTGGTTCTGTGGGATGCCCACTGTGATGTAGGAAATAAGTATGGCACCCTGATGAGCAAAAAAGACAGCTCAGCTTCCTCATGGTGTGGCGGGGGAGCAGTGATGGAAAGGCCAAACTGGGCTGCCTGCTAATTCTGTAATATTTGGGGCATTAAGATTCATGCAGATATCATCAATCTGCCACCCACAGAACAAACATTTTCTTAAGTACGAAAAACATAATCAACAGTTATTAAAAGTATGATATACTTAGTTAAGAACCAATAATGATTATATTATTTAAAACTTTCATGTTACTTTATTTTGCAAAATAGTTGGGATTTTTTTTTTCATTTGATCACATACTATTTTCAACTTTAAAAAACAAAACTATTGAATGCATTAAAGTGTTAGTGACCCTCACCAGGCCAAGCAGTATAAAAATGGATGCACAACACAATGTATGCTGTAACTGTGTGTTTTATTGTTCAACAAAAGTCTTAAAAACTCTTAATACTAAGCCATTTCATTTAAGATCATTGCAGGGCAGCTTCTAACCATAGCCTTCTTTATAATGCCTACATATTCTATACCTTTGGCAGAATATATTGGGAACAAATTAAATTCCACTTTTTATTGCTATAACAACTCAAAGTTGTATGGAATTAGTGAAAGCCAACACAAACACAAGGACAACTGTAACCCTTTCTTTGCACTGTCCACACAATTTGAACGTGTTTTTGTATTTTTCAAACCAAAGTTATTCCTTTACAATCTATATATACATGTATATAAAAGCCAAATACCACTGACTCACTCATCACGAAATCTCCAGAACCATGAGGACTTGGAACTTGAAATATGGAATGTAGGTTACCCTTGGCCCATAGGTGCTCACTAAGAAACAGTTTTAAAAATTATGTGGTCCAAGCACGTTCTGTCTGTATGTTTGTCTGTTTTTCACAAGAGAATTACTTAATGCTTTTAGATCTCATTGTTTTCTATAATTTGCTTGAACATTCCGGTTAATTTTGCGACTTCTCTCATTACGCTAAGTACCATAGTTCGCTTGTGGTACCGATGTATTTATGCAAATCCAAGAGAGTGACTGTGGGCCGAGAGCAGAGAGGCAGGGCCTTCCTCATTCACTGGCCAGCAGTCTCTTCAAGTTAGTCATTGTCTCGCCACATGTTGGAGTGCACCTTTCCTCCGCTTAGCTAGCGATACCTGTTTGTTCAACAGACATTATCATCTACAGATTGTTAAGGAGTAACGTTTGACATTTTTGAGAGAGAGATCAGAGCTCCATGTGTTTTAGAGGGTAGCTGCTGATTGCGAGAGATATCACGGCCATGTCCTTTTCTCCCCACCCGGAGGAACGCTCTCCCGTCAGAGCTGAACATGATCAGATATAGTGCCAACGTCTATTGATTTTTAAAGTTTGTCCTGTTTCATTGCTATGTGGGTGCAGCCACGGGGTACAGCTAGTCATGGTATATACTAATTTTCCCAGTGAAACTGTGTACTAAAGAGAAGTACTTTAAAACATTGTTTTAAATATTATGTCTGTTCTTGTAATTTAAAAACGGCTTCAAGGTGCACCAGTCTAAATATCAAAACAGAGCCTTAAAACTTAGCAAATATGTTCACTTTGAAATAATAAAGATTTCAATTTTAGAGAAAATGTGATTTTCACATTTCTAAGGCATACTTTTGCCAACAAAAGTGAACTGAAGTAATACATTTATTTTGCGGATATGTGATGCTGTTTTCTTGAGGTAAGTATACATTTTCTGTTCACTTGTCTGCTTCCAGCTGGCATAATGGGTGGAGTTTTGACATTTGATACAAGTGTACCACCAATCAGCAGTTGGTATACGCCTTGCCTTGCTGTAACTTCAGGCTGCATATTTTGCTCTTTGTCTTTCCAAGCTCCCATGTTAGCTTGCTGGATAATGGTGGTGTTCAGAAGCCTCTGAGACCAGGCCATTGATGTATAAAGGTGATTGTAATTGTTTGCCTGACTTAAACACTACCATTAGTTTCTTTGTTTTCTGAACATTTAATTCCAAATTACTAACGCTTCACCATCTGACCAATTTTTTTTTTTCAACAGATACTTATAGTTTTTAATGAGTGGTGACATAAAGAAACTTGTGCAGTACCCCAGAATTGTATTGGTAGATGCAGCTATTTATGTACAAACAAGTAAAGGAATGGACACAACCCTGTAGGGCACCCAGACTCGTAGTGTGGGCTTCAAGATGTTGTGTTTCAACATCACCATATGCTTTCTGTGAGAAATAAAATTTAATAACCATAAACATAAATATGGATTACTTGTGTCAGTGTATCATTTCAAATAATGTATTATTGTATATGTGTTGTATAATACACATTTAAAATATCTGTATGTAACTGCAAATAGAAAGAGATGCAATATAGTATAGGTTTCATTTTTAGAGTTAAGTGTTTCTGCTTTTTTCCTTCTGTAAGATTAGTCTGTACTTGCTTATCAGACAATAATATTTTTTACCTGTATCTTCGCTTCCCGGGTCCTCCGTACGTGGAGTTTGCATGTTCTCCCCATGTCTGCGTGGGTTTCCTCCGGGCACTCCGGTTTCCTCCCACAGTCCAAAGACATGCCGGTTAGGTGGACTGGCGATTCTAAATTGGCCCTAGTGTGTGCTTGGTGTGTGGGTGTGTTTGTGTGTGTCCTGCGGTGGGTTGGCACCCTGCCCAGGATTGGTTTCTGCCTTGTGCCCTGTGCTGGCTGGGATTGGCTCCAGCAGACCCCTGTGACCCTGTGTTCGGATTCAACGGGTTGGAAAGTGGATGGATCTTATTTACTTATATTATATATATATATATATATATATATATATATATATATATATATATATATATATATATATATATATATATATATCTATGCATGTATATTATTTATATTTAATTTATATAGATATAATTATATTTATGTACATATTACTTATGTTTATACAAGTACATTATATCTCATATGTATATTATCTTAGCCTTCTTATCATGTATACAGCCTTGCAGATACAGTATCTTTTGCTGTATTCTGCTGTTGTTATTTAATATTCTGTGAGAAGTTTTCATGGGCATCTCTCATGAGAACAGCTGATGCCTCATGCTTAATAAACAGTGTATAAATCTACTGATTCTCTCATGTTTAATCCACAATAGTTAAAAAGCCTGAAAGGTATAACTGTGTTAAAGACAGACCTTGGTCAATAAAGATTATTCAGACATTAAACATGCAGGAGCTACATACATATCCTGCTTGCTCAGCGCTCCAGAGACCTGGCTTCTGACCACTTTCTTCCAAAGTCCATATGGATTCAGACAAGATACTAGACTGATTCCAGCAGGGCAGAGTATGAACTATAAGGCAGGAGTGAGGAGGTTGAATATTTTCAATTTAAGTTAAAATTATTACAAAGAGATATGATTGTAGCATTAAACATTATGAAGGGAATTAGAAAACTACAGGACAGCTGTAACTTTATATTAAGATCTTCAAAAGGAATATGGCACACAAATGGAATTTGTTTGGACAGATATGGTCATGAGTACCAAGCAGGATTGTAATATCGTTGTAGTATATTCAGGATGTTCAAATATGAATTTGACTTTTTTCAAAAGCGTTAGATGAAAAAGACAAAACATTTCTTATGCTCTTATCCCATCTTTCAGGGTAGGCTGACTGATAAGCTCAATTTAAAAAAATGTAGCCTGTATTGTTGGCTCCTGCCTTACACCTGATACAGCCAGGAAAGGCTCTTGATCCTGTACTGTAATAAAGAGATTCAGTAATAATAATTTATAATAATGCATTTTTTCAGTCCTAATCAGATTGTTGATGACATTGGCAGGACCAAAGATTTGACAAAATAAAATATTTTTATGTACTGTGAAGATGATGTTAACTCTTCCTACCCACTGGCTTTGTTACCAACAGAAAGCTGCCAGTGCAGTGTAAAGCATCAGGCAAGTTACAGTAAATGATGTAAAAGAGCAGAAGTAAGAATAAGAATTTATTGCAAGCAATAAGATTTTCTTGCCTTAAACAATCTTATTTTCTTAAAAGGTCCATTGAAAATCAGAAGCTGCTATTGTTAATCCACTATTGGGTAAGCACTTGTACATCTATGATTTTTGATTGATAACATTCATTCCTGTAATCTTGCTCAATGTGTTATTCAAATACGACTTTCTGAAGAGTGCTTTTCATTTTCCTGTATTCATTGATCATCATTACTCTTTTCAGTCCACTCTTAGAGCAACAAGCTTGACAGCTTGACTTAGTGAACAAATATATTTTGTCCCGCTAATAAGAAAGTGCATTAAATTAATACATGCATATAAAAACAGTTGCTAGTGATATTTCAAAAGAAATTAGCAAATAGCATGGTTTTACTTTTGAACAGCTGACAATTCAAACTAACCATCTGCAATGAAGATGAAATGCAACAATAATGCCTCATGGAGTTGTGTGTATATATCATTAGATGGACATCAAAGTGCAAGGCAGGCAAAGAAAGGAGTTCACAGTGGGACAGTCAATGTGCTATTTGATATACATTATTTGTGTGGACTGGTTTGGGTCTCAGGGTAAATAAAAACTTTAATAAAGAAGATCTATTTCATAACAGTGAATGTAATTAGACAATATAATTGGCCACTGTTTTGTCATCCCTCTTTTCCAACTGTGGATTGGATTGCTTCATAGTATATGACATTCATTCTGCTGTTTAATTTATTTCCATTAGCGTGGAGGCCCCCTCGAGCATTGCTGCAGCTGAATTAGATTTAACACCATAAAATAGACAATACAGCATGAGCCAAAGCTCCAGGGATAGAAGTACATTGTTAATTTCAGAAAAAACCAAGTGCTGTGTGCAGGAGATTTCGATGAACCTTGGAAATTTAGGATGTATTTGTTTCCCTGCACTTGCAAGTATGTTTTTCTTACTTCTATGGGTCGGTTGTAAAAAAGAAATCTAATTTTAGCATAGTTAAACTGGATGTTAATGGGTATTAAAATCTTTTGCATAGTGGGCACATAATACAAAGGCTGCAAAAAAAAATTAAAATCCGAGTGGCAAAGTGGCTTAAAATAGAAAAAGAAATGCTTAGAGAAGAATTCAGTTTGAGAAAACAGTGATTCAAAACAGAGCATGGAGCCTTTGTTTCTTTAATGTAAAGACGTATTTAATACCTTCACTCTAAAAGTGCTGCAAGCATTTTACCAGAAAACTTGGCAGCTACACTGTGTAGTGGTTCCTTTCCTTTTCCATTATTATTATTTCAGTTCTGCCGCAGTGACACAGGGTTAGGGTTAGGGTTGGTATGTCTCATTGGTATGTACCACAGCTGCTAGATAACTTATGTGTCCACTCTCGGAAATACAACCTGTCATGAAGTAGGTAGAGAAAATTAGATTGAAAGGTCTTCTATATCTAATTGTTGTGTGTATTTTAATACAGCTGTGACTCAGAAATCTTTATCTTTTTATTGGACTAATATAATAAAATAAACCACAAATCTAAATGGATAATTCAACACTAGCACGGAAGACTCCAGAATTTTTAAACCTGTTGCAATCTGAAAACTCAATTTAGCCTACTGTACATTTTAATTGATATAAGTTACTAAAAGACATATGAATCAGACAGTGTCTTTAAAACTTAGTACTCATAACTAAAAATGTTTAAGAACAGCAGGGAATAATATACTCCTCAATGTTTAATATACTGCTCAATGTCATAGGATGCAAATTAATAGTGTTTTTTTTATCTTAATGAAGACATATTCGTAGAAACTGTATAAATTCATTTAATGTTTTTGCAGATTCAGATATCCCATAGGTCAAGTCATAAATTCATGGTTGTTTACTGGTCTTATTCATTATCTATTCTGTTCAATTTTCATTTGATGATTCTGTGGAACTTAATCATCTGAATTATTTGCTTTTCATGGCATCTTTTCAGATTAACTTCTAAACCTCTCATAATGTATGTGCAATTTACAGTGGCAATTATTTATGCAATTAGACAATAGACAAGCGAAGAAAATTACTCTCAGCATGAAGCATATAAAAAATATATTAAAATTTCAGTCCATTAAGAAATAAAAACTGTTGAATGTAAATTAATACAGATTATTCTCAAAATCTACAATAGACCAGAGACACCATATTCAGTGTTTTAATAACAGCTTTGCTCGCTGTACACAAAAAACAAGTATGGCTACCCTAAAGGCTGCATAGAAAATAGCTGAGTGGCAGTCTAGACCTCAATCCAACAACCTAAAGGAATTCAGTCTTGCCACCCTTTAACAAAAAACAAAAAACAATCAAAAATTGACCAATTGAATCCAACATGACCTCATGAATCAATTCAAAAATGTTTATGTTGCTTTGGTATGAGTATATTTTTTAAACTTTTTTAAATTGACAGCATCAAAGAAAATGAACACCTATGGCATTTTAGTATTAAATTATAAATATCCCCATTCTTCGTACCCCATAAGGGGTGATAACACTGTAGATGACTGTTATATCCTCATCAAGGATACCCATTGTCCAGCCAAAACCTTGTACCTCCCAACACTCCAGTGTCCTGTTTACAAGAAGAGACACATGAAAGATGCTGGATTTAGATTTGATGTTATGCAGAGGTGGCATCACCAGACGCCATTCATCAACACACCTGAGTGGGTAAAAAGAAGACTTGGACCTCACAAGTGTCTTAATGCTATATATAAATGCTGACCCACTGACTACTCTCTAGATAAGCATCAAATATATGAACTTAATATATGTTGCTACAGAGAGACAATATAGTGATCTGAAAAAAGGAGTGAAATGAGGCTGCCGTGGCTGGTTATACACCAGACATGATGCTGCATTTTAAATCATCTGCAATGGCTTGATGGTACATGGCAGTACTCCTACCAGCAGAGAACTGCAGAACTTCAGATGCTGCAATAATTGTGCTGTACACAATTGTGCTGTTGATGATGTAAAGTGTGAACCTGCAAGACCATGAGACCATTGCCATATGGTCTGTGAAGGACAGTTAACAATAATGAGACAAGCTGAGCAAAGATGGGGGGCTGAATAGACGGACAAGCAGGGATAACAAGAAGGCCTGTCTGTGCCAGGTTAAACTAGAGAAGGTGCTCCTTCAACCGGGCTGCAATATCAGTGAGACATGCAGAGTTTATAATCCAGGAGTCTTCAACCCAAATGAGAAGAATAGGCACTTTTGGAATTTTATTAAGAAACTGAAAGCTCTTATGGCTACATAATTTACTGGAAACAAAAATATTCCAAACTGTTTAGCAGGAATATTTTATATGACACCAACAACAAACTGTAAATAAACACATTAGTTTCAGTTTTTCATTGACTTTAGAATAACTGTGCCCTCTTTGGTGAACTTTACAACAAAATTATTTGCTATATTTAATGAACGTTCATAGTATTAATCTATTGTAAATATTTAAATAGCATTTTTAAATTTTTTTGCACTCCCTAAACAAACTGAAAAAATGAAAGTTATTTCTGGTCTTCCATCAACTCTTTAAGAAAATGTTCTGTCTTTAATCAAGTTTGGGCAGCAAATGCAATTTTGTCATTGATGTAATTGTGTATCTATCTGAAAAAAATGTATAATGTTAATGCTCTGCCGATATATTGTACGCGGCAATAAAATAAATTTAATATGCCTGCTTGATCACAGCTCAATGAGATTTTTGAGTCTGTACATCTTTGGATAGCTTCTTGATGTCTGGTCTGTATAAAGACACTTTGACTTTCAAGCAAGACTGCAAACATTCATTGTTCAGACGGCTTCAGAGTTTATTTTTAATATAGTTCATGCTTGAAAAAAATCTGTTTACAAAAATATGTTGACCCAAAAACATATCTCCTCAGGTTACCATAACTATCAGGTAAAGAGGCTCACACATCACATCCAAGTTCATTCTGCTTTGTTAGTTCCTGCATTTCTTTTTTATTTGATTATACTGCTGATATTGTTGGCCATTTTCACATTCTTCTCTCTGACTGTCCTTCATTTTATTAATTATAAAACACTCCTTAATGTATTCAGCATTGGTGAGGGGCTTTTCGTGTTTTATAATCTCCCAAGACACCACAAAACTGACAGCAACTGTACTTTCCAAAGATTTTACTGAGTTTGATATCATTACTTTACTCTTCAGTTTAGTGATTGCTGTTTCCTAGCATCTCCAGCGGGATACCTTTCAATGAACAATGAATGTTTTAAAATGAAATGTCTTTCAATGCTGAATTTTTAAAATTTGAAAGGTTCTCCAGGCATATTTATCACATGGGGGAACCTGATGAAGTAGCTGTGAATGTATATGCCTATCTGTTCATCTCTAAATTCTTGATTTTTGTTATTTATTTTTCTCTTCTTTGCCATTTTGAGAGCTCTGTTTTAGCTGATTTTTGACACAATTTATTTCAATGTTTTTAATTCAGTTTTACTGTTTGGCTACTTTCCAAAACATCTTCATGGTCTTAAAAAAAGAAGTGCTACCGATTGGACCGATATTATCCAATTAAGTTAAGTTACCAAGATGGACATCCCAAACCACTAATAATCAATATATGATGTTTGTGGAAGCCGCTTCAGATTTTTTCAAGTGCTGGTGCAGGTTTCACAATATTCTCACCACATCACTACAAGAAGCATAAATCTGCTTCAGAGCCACATGCAGACAGCAAAAGAGCTACATGTGGTTTGAGTGCTTGGGTTTTCTGGAGAGAACAACTGGTCCAGCTGGATATCATCAGCATGGCACAGAGAAGAGAACCCATGGGACTGAATGATAATGCCTAGTGAGGAGATGTATACTGAGAGAACAGGATTTGCCTGAGAGGTAGGACTCAGAACACTCAAGGGCAGTCCCAATGTTTCCAAGTTCAGTGAGGGTGGCAAGGAGAGTTTTATGGTTGACTGTGTTGAAGGCAGAGGAGAGATCTAGGAGTGTTGGACTTTAGCAATAATGGACTAAATATAGGTGTGTTTTCAATCTATAGACTGAGACATATCTGGTGGAGTTTTGTTAGCACAAGATGCTTCAAAAATTGCATTGATGAGTGTGACCTGCAATAACAAGGACAAGTAGAAACTGTGGACAGTGGATGATATCCATCAGTTTGATTTTAAACAACAGAAAAAGAAAAAATAAATGACACTCCTTTAAAAGTGAACTGCAATATTTAATGCTTTATATTCATTTTTATTTATAATCAACAGAACAAGACAGAATACATATGTGTAAATGAAAGGAAGGTCGGTGGAATGGTGAGGATGCAAGGAGTAGAATTGGCGAAGGTGGATGAGTTTAAATACTTGGGATCAACAATACAGAGTAATTGGGATTGTGGAAGAGAGGTGAAAAAGAGAGTGCAGGCAGGGTGAAATGGGTGGAGAAGAGTGTCAGGAGTGATTTGTGGCAGACGGTTATCAGCAAGAGTGAAAGGGAAGCTCTACAGGATGGTAGTGAGACCAGCTATGTTATATGGGTTGGAGATGTTGGTACTGACCAGAAAGCAGGAGACAGAGCTGGAGGTAGCAGAGTTAAAGATGTTAAAATTTGCATTGGGTGTGACAAGGATGGACAGGATTAGAAATGAGTACATTAGAGGGTCAGCTCAAGTTGGACAGTTGGGAGACAAAATCAGAGAAGTGAGATAGCGTTGGTTTGGACATGTGCAGAGGGGAGATGCTGAGTATATTGGGAGAAGGATGCTAAGGATAGAGCTGCCAGGGAAGAGGAAAAGAGGAAGGCCTAAGAGAAGGTTTATGGATGTGGTGAGAGAAGACATGCAGGTGATGGGTGTAACAGAACAATATGCAGAGGACAGAAAGATATGGAAGAAGATGATACGCTGTGGCAACCCCTAACGAGAGCAGCCGAAAGAAGAAGAAGATTATAAAAATTTTGATTATATATAAAGATTATTTAAGGAAAATGCCTTAGGGGGTAATGATAGTAGAACATATGTCTTTTGAAGGCAAATGCGAAAGCATAAACAAATGACAGGATTGACTGTCTAAAAGAGAGAGAATGCAGCACAAGCTATAGATTGCAGCAGCACATTCCCCATTTTAATGACCAAGCGCCACACATTTTCAATGGGAGACAGGTCTGGACTGCAGGCAGGCCAGTCTAGTACCCGCACTCTTTTACTACGAACCCACGCTGTTGTAACACATGCAGAATGTGGCTTCACATTGTCCTGCTGAAATAAGAAGGGACGTCCCAGTAAAAGACGTCGCTTGGATGGCAGCATATGTTGCTCCAAAACCTGTATGTACCTTTCAGCATTAATGATGCCTTCACAGATGTGCAAGTTACCCATGCCATGGGCACTAACACACCCCCATACCATCACAGATGTTGGCTTTTGAATTTTGCAATGATAACAATCCGGATGGTCCTTTTCCTCTTTGGCCCGGAGGACACGACGTCCATGATTTCCAAAAACAATTTGAAATGTGGACTCGTCAGACCACAGCACACTTTTCCACTTTGCGTCAGTCCATCTCAGATGAGCTCGGGCCCAGAGAAGCCGGCGGCGTTTCTGGGTGTTGTTGATATATGGCTTTCGCTTTGCATGGTAGAGTTTTAACTTGCACTTGTAGATGTAGCGACAAACTGTGTTAACTGACAATGGTTTTCTGAAGTATTCCTGAGCCCACGTGATAATATCCTTTACAGAATGATGTCGGTTTTTAATGCAGTGCCACCTGAGGGATCGAAGGTCACGGGCATCTAATGTTAGTATTCGGCCTTGCTGCTTACGTGCAGAGATTTCTCCAGATTCTCTGAATCTTTTGATGATATTATGGACAATAGATGATGAAATCCCTAGATTCCTTCCAATTGTACATTGAGAAACGTTGTTCTTAAACTGCTGGACTATTTGCCCACGCAGTTGTTCAGAAAGTGGTGAACCTCGCCCCATCCTTGGTTGTGAATGATTAAGCCTTTTGGGGATGCTCCTTTTATACCCAATCATGACAAACACCTGTTTCCAATTAACCTGTTCACCTGTGGAATGTTCAAAACAGGTGTTTTTTCAACATTCCTCAACTTTCCCAGTCTTTTGCTGCCCCTGTCCCAGCTTTTTTAGAACGTGTTGCAGGCATCAAATTCAAAATGAGTGAAGATTTGCAAAACAACAATAAAGTTTATCAGTTTGAACATTCGATACCTTGTCTCTCGTAGTGTATTCAATTGAATATAGGTTGAAAAGGATTTGCAAATCATTGTATTCTGTTTTTATTTACGTTTTACACAACGTCCCAACTTCATTGGAATTGGAGTTGTACAAAAAAAAATAAAAGAAACAGATCTAACAGATATATTATGAAGAGAAAGTTTACATTAACGTGCTGAAAGTATTACTATTCAGGGGAAAAAAAGAAACAATTTTATCAGCTTATATTTTACTTTTCTAATAATAAAATTGCACAAAAGCCTGAGTTGGCTGAAAATATCTTAAGCCACAGATTCATAATCTGAGTTCTATAATGCAACGATTCAAAAAACCATGGAGGAAGAATTGTTTCTAATGTAGACTCAATTAATAATGCCTTTAATATTGTGTAACTGATAACTTAATTCTAAATCTTTTTTTCTAATTAACATTCAGTACATAATAGAATGGTATCCATAATGGATTTGTACAGTATTAAAGGTAAGTCAGTTCTCTTTTGAGCTTGAAATCAGAACTGTTATTCAATGTTCTCCTGCAGAATAGAAAGATACAAATAATTTATCTCACATTTACTAAAGATACTGTATGTTACTCTTATGTCATTATTTTTTATTCCCTGCAACACTCTTGTTACAGGTTCTCCCTTTAGCTCTGTTGCAAACATATTCAAAACAGTTCAGAAATGTCTTATCATATATAAGAAATATTTTATCAAATAAGAAATGTTTTATCAAATATTTGACATATTAAAATGAGTGTTTCAATTTCATGGGTCACCCTCTGATAGACATTAATAGTGAACTTGATACCTAGTAAAGGATCAAAAATCAAAAATAACCATGAAGAGCTTGATTTTTCAAACACTATATAATACGTGGGAGTTTCTTGTACCTGTGAGTCAGGTACCATTTCTGAGGGGCTTTCTATGTCAGACTACCCTCTTTGCTAAGTGGAGGTTGAATGCTGAGTTTCATAGAGTGTCCTTATCAGCATAATATTTAACTTGCTATGTTATGTTGAGGGCGGCACGGTGGCGCAGTGGGTAGCGCTGCTGCCTCGCAGTTTGGAGACCTGAGGACCTGGGTTCGCTTCCCGGGTCCTCCCTGCGTGGAGTTTGCATGTTCTTCCCATGTCTGCGTGGGTTTCCTCCGCGTGCTCCGGTTTCCTCCCACAGTCCAAAGATATGCAGGTTAGGTGGATTGGCGATTCTAAATTGCCCCTAGTGTGTGTTTGTGTGTGTCCTGCGGTGGGTTGGCACCCTGCCCGAGATTGGCTCCTGCCTTGTGCCCTGTGTTGGCTGGGATTGACTCCAGCAGACCCCCATGACCCTGTGTTCGGATTCAGCCGGTTGGAAAATGGATGGATGGATGTTATGTTCATAATTGTGCTTTGTTATTGGAAAAAATATTATACAAAAGTGGAACTGAAGAATCTTCACACAGAAGAAAAAAAACAGGGGGAATGAATGAACCCTCCATTGCAGTTCTCGTTTTATCAAGAACTGCATTGTGTCGAGGCTGCAAAACTAAGCATTAGGATTAGAATGTATTTAAAGCTAAACATTTTCTCAGGAAGCACATGATGACTGATATTGTTGCTGTCCATTTCTACATCTCCCAGATTAAAAAACACAAAAACATAAGAGAACAGAAAAGGACATTGGGTTGTAACAAGTGCTTTGGATTCTAGATTATTAGGTCCATAGAGTTGATTTGAAATTTCTGAGGTCTTTGCTCTTACAGCTGGTTTTGTTTTCAATAAGACAAAAATCATTGGAAAGTGGGAATCTTCTAATCAGTTAAGACAAGCACCTTCATAATGATTTAAACCTGTAGTCTAACATAGCAGCTGCTCAAATTCTTAAATACATAATCTTCTCAAGAAAGATAATAGAGTATGAACAATTACTGGTGAAATGTATTTTGACAATGTTAGAAAAGCAACGGGCTCAGTAGGCCTCTGGCATCCTCTGGTGGACAATAATTCTGTTTGTTCAGAATTATTATGGAAAAACCCACTTGACTTAGGAGGTTTCAATGAGACTATATTTTATAAATTCTTTTTGAGCATATCTAAAACTATTACATAGAGTATGGTTGTGGCCTGTCACACTAAAAATATTGGCAATGCATATTTAATAATCCTGATTAATAGATTACGGCAGTACACATGCACTCTTGTATACACTGCATATGCATTTACTACAGCTGTAAATTCTTAAATAAGTGTAAAAAGATAAAAAGGAGGTTAGTGAACAAATTAATATCCTTTCAAAATGAAAATATCAGCTCATTCTTAAAAGTTACTTTGAATCCTGCCTCAATAGAGTACAATATCAATTAAGATTAATAAAACACAGAAATTCCTAATTCCATAATAAGTATTTGTTTAACCTTAATCTCTCAGTTAGTGATCTCTAAAAACAGTTGTGATGTTAACAGTCTGAATAGGGATGAGCATTAGTGATCTAAAATTATCTGTAAACCTGTGCTGCAATAAAATGAAAAAGTACATTTTGATATCTGAAACAATGGTCCCTTTCAAGTCTACAGCAATACAGTGGGGAGACAACTAATTTTATTAAAACAGGGGTCTCCAACCTTTTCTCTCCTGAGAGCTACTTTTACAAAATGAAAAAGAGCTACTCATGTTTTCTAACGTTTATTCTCATAGCTTATTTCAACAGCTTATTTCAACATGTTATTCACAGTTTCACTCGGTGGTTGATGGGTGCCCATGAGGTGACACTCCTCTGGTCATGGGTGACTTCAATGCAGCCACTGGCACTGACAGAGCTGACTATGAGGATTGTCTCGGCCCCCATGGATCTGGTGACCGTGGTGAAAGTTGCTCCATGTTCCTTGACTTTGCAAAAGGTCAGGGGCTGCGAATCTCTGGATCCTGGCTCCAGCGCCCTGAACCACATCATTGGACTTGGTACTCTAATACTGGTGGTGCTGTGAAGGAGATCGATCACATCCTCGTGGGCAGACACTGTAGGCTTTTGCCAAACTGCAGGGTGTACAGAAGTGCCTAGTTTGTGAATTCTGACCACAGACTTGTTGTTGCTACTCTTAGGATCCAGCTGAGGTCCAGTAGGTTACCACCTACTAGGAAAATGAGCCTGGACTTGGCTAGACTCCAAGACCAGGCTGATTCTAATGAGTTTGCACACAGTTTGTGTGAGGAACTTTCAGATTTGGGAACAACTGACGATCCTAATGTGATGCGGGAGACCTTCCGTGACAAGACCCTGAAGGTTGCTGAGGGTTGTGTTGGTGTTACCAGTGTTCCCAGAAGGAGGTCTTTCATCTCGCAGGACACCCTGGATATCATTGAGAGGAGTTGTAGCACACGGCTCAATGGCAACTCTGGTCTGTACCTGGAACTTAGAGGGACGGCTGCGAGGGCTCTGAGGGCAGATAAGGAGGCGTTTGTTAGAGGAATCTGTGAGCAAGTGACACACCATCTGTGGTCTAGCGACCCACATCCTACTTACAGAGGAACTGAAGCATTACACACATCTGAATCTGTTCCTTGGAGAGTCGCAATCAGGGCAGCTGATGGAACGGTCCTTACGGATGACACTACAGTTGTGACCCGCTGGGCTGGCTACTTTGAGCAGTTGCTCAAAGCTGATCCTCCGGCTAGGACGTTGGATATCTCTGGGTCCACGGTTCTTGAGGCTGATCTTCCAATTAGCTGTGAACCACCCAGTCTCACTAAGATTGCACAGGTGGTGAACCAGCTGAGGGGGGAAAAGGCTGCAGGGATCTGTGGTATCCGGGGTGAACTTCTCCAGGCAGGTGGTAATGCTGTCCTCCTGGCATTGCAAGCAAGCTTTGCTTCCTTTTGAGAGACTGGCATCATCCCAACTGACTGGAAAACAGGACTTGTCATCTCTATCTGGAAAGGAAGGGTGATCGCCTGGATTGCAACAACTACAGGGGGATAACACTGCTCTCGGTGCCGGGTAAGGCCCTTGGTAGGGTCGTCCGCAATAGGATCCGTGATCACTTGCTCACTTACCAGCGACCAGAACAGTCTGGTTTTACACCTAAGAAGTCTATCATCGACCACATCCTGGCACTGAGGGTTCTGATGGAGCGCAAACGTGAATATCGTCGGAGTTTCTTTGCAGCCTTTGTCGATTTTCGCAAAGCGTTCGAGCTACCCTGTGGGACATCCTGAAAATTCGTGGGATCCCCTTGAGGTCTCTGGATTTCATGGCCGGCCTGTACACTGGTACTGTGAGTGTTGTGCAGAGTGGAGGCAGGACCTCTGAATTTTTCCCAGTTGATTCTGGGGTTTGTCAGGGGTGTGTTCTTGCTCCTACTCTGTTCAATGCTTGTATGGACTGGGTATTGGGCAAGGTCTTGGGGTCCAGCGGCTGTGGGGCATCTGTTCGTGAAGAAAGGTCCACAGACTTTGCTGACGATGCTGTGATCTTCGCGGAGTCAATGGAGGCTCTGATTGGGGCACTCAAGAGACTGAGCGAGGAGTCTGAATGTCTGGGCTTGCGAGTGTCCTGGATAAAAACAAAGATCCAGGCCTTTAATGACCTCTTAGGCACGGCAATCAGCAGTGTGTCTGTCTGTGGAGAGAGTGTTGACCTTGTTGAGTGGTTTACTTACCTTGGCAGTGACATTCATGTCTCTGGTGACTCTTCCTATGAAGTCAGTAAACGGATTGGGAGAGCATGGGGGGTGATGAGGTCGCTGAAAAGGGGTGTGTGGCGCTCCCGATATCTATGCAAAAAGAAGTGTTTAGAGTCCTGGTGCTTCCTGTCTTGCTATATGGTTGTGAGACATGAACGCTATCCAGTGACCTGAGATGAAGACTGGACTCCTTTGGTACTGTGTCTCTCCGGAAATCCTTGGGTACGTGGTTTGACTTTGTGTTGAATGAGCAGTTGCACATGGAGTCCTGAATGAGACACATTACTTGCATTGTGAGGGAGCATCAGTTACGGCACTATGGCCATGTGGTGTGTTTCCCTGAGGGTGATCCAGCTCGTAACATCCTCATTGTTGGGGACCCGAGTGGCTTGTCCAGACCAAGGGGTCGCCCACGTAACACCTGGCTGCGGCAGATAGAGGGTCATTTCCGGAGGGTGGGACAGGACCGCATGTCTGCCTGGTGGGTTGCAAACCAGGATCCCGAGTTTTTTCGTTGTGTAGTGGGTGCGGCAATACACTGTACCAGTGCATGCTCCCCAACCTGACTTGACTTATTTCAACCCAAACAAACTGAATAAGCTTGTTTTGCCTGAACGTTTACAAAATGTTGGTGTCCACAACTTACATTTTGCATTAAAACATCACAAACAAATATTTAGTTCACCTGCAAGTGCATTTTGTATGTCTGTATGCATTTTCAAGTGTATCTCACACTATTGAATTAAAACATGAAAGGTGTCAAAACAAAGCAATGCAATTACAAATACACAGATATACTTATTCATTTGTCATTTTGTTACATGTCACTGTTTCACTTCACAAGAGTATTCACATGTCCATTTGCATGTGTGATGTGTTTTTTAGTTAGTCAGCTGACTGGCACTGCATGGAGTCAACAAGAGAGGTGTATGGTGGAGTGTAGCCATTTAGGTTCACTCTTATGGAGTCATTTAAATGTTCATCTGTCAGTCTTGTTCTGAACTTTGATTTCATGACATTCATGTCACAAAAGGCAGACACTCAAAGGTATGTAGACCCAAACAAAGCAGATATTTTCAGAGCTGCTTGGTGAAGATTCTTATAGTTATCTGGCTCTACTAAGCTACAGAAATGCTGAGAATGCTGTTGAGACTTTAACTGCATATTATTTTGAAGGTTTACTAATATATAATACTAGCCGACGCCCGCCGTAGCATACGGCGATGTAAGAATAGGAACAGAAAATGGTGAGAAAAGAATTCAGAAGTCAAGAAGAAATAAATTCTTCTTGAAAGATGCAGTGTGCATGTAGAATTTCCGGCCAAGCAGGATTACATGTGAAAGTGATAAATAAATCAGGCTTTCCGAATTTACGTACTATGGCCATGGCATCCTGATAGTTTTGTTGCATGTATCTTGGACTTCCTGGAAATGTGGACGGTAATATGATCATTTTGCCTACACATACATTGTTATTTTATAGACGCAGTGCGTCTAACAGTTCCACGCGCAGATCTTGTTGATGTAATCTGAGATAGTTGAGACGCGCGCCCTCTGTTTTAACATACGCATCTACGACGTACTGTTGGAATAGTTTGCCGCTGGAATACAAAATACATTGGAGTTGCCAATGGGATAGATACAAATGTCCCTTTCGGCAGGCGTTTCGCCATCTTCTCCGATGAAAATCGTTGCAACATCGGTTTGACATGTCAGGGCATTGTATCGCTGTAAATCCTGCCTAGGGTTTTCCTTGAAAGCCATTCGTACACATGCTGTCGGATTGGACTGAGCAATTTCATGCATGTGTTTGCATGATTTAGCGAAGCGGTTGATAGTTCTGAGCATGGAATCTAGTTGGAGAAGTACATTTTTGCTGCATGCAGAGTTTGCTTTATTTTGTAAGCGTACTTCAGTAGCTTGTGCTGTGTCAAAAACATACAACTGTCCATATCCTGGAGAGGTAGAAGTGTTAGCATATAGTGGAGAGATTTGGTGATAAATCTGCCCGTGTATTTTAAAACAGTATGGTCCATGGCCAGGAGGTTGAGTTCTCTGTGCAGCCATGGAAGCAAACGCTAGAAAAGAGTTGTATTCTCGAATGTGTTCACGATAATTTTTAGCTTCTGATGTTTGCTGTGTAAGAAGCTGTTGTAAAGACACAGGTGGCTCCCACAAAGGTGGTAAAGCTACTTTACCGTTGTGGCAGCACCTTGAATACTTGTTGGATGTATTACGCTCAGCAGGCCAGTATAGTGCATGACATGGAAGAGGACGAATAGGAATCGAGAAATACTGTGTCGGCTGCGTGTGGGCGGGACTGGTTTTGAAGTGGAAGCAGGACGAACCAGAAGAGAAATATATATAAAAGATATAAAATCCAATGTCTGTCTGTCTGTTCACTTTTCACGAGAGAACTACTTAACGGATTTAGATCGGGTTTTTTTCTATAATTTGCTTGAACATTCCGGTTGATTTTGCGACTTCTCTTATTTCGCTATGTATCATAGTTCGCTTGTGGTACCGATGTATTAGTGCAAATCCAAGAGAGACGCAACGGGCTGAGTGGGGGGCCTTCCTCACTCACTCACCAGCTTCGGGGTGTGTTCCTTTAGCTAGCGAACGAGAGAATAATTGAATTCAACTTTGTTTGATATAGTAAAGTGTTACTTAGGTCTTGATGAGTTTGAGTCCGGGTATTCTCTTAAGTGTATGCCACACTGAAAAGATAGATTGCAATTCATATTGTGGATCGTAATATGATTTTTTGGAGAGATTGCCCACCCCTAATTTGACTAATCAAGTTTTCAAATTTATGTAGGATTCACTAACCCTTTGGCGAGCTACTTGGAAAGGGTTGGCGAGCTACTAGTAGCTCTGGAGCGATGTGCTGGAGACCCCTGTATTAATAAAAACACCACAATTATAACCCCCTTTCTATTTAGAATAACTTAAAGTCCAGGGCTTCATCTACAAAAATAGGTTATGAGAGCAGCATGAGTGTGCTGAGCAGCTTTTCTTTGTGAAGCAACATATCAGTCTATGCCCCATAATCAGAATTGCTGGAAATGTCCAAACTTATATTAACTCATGGAGAAACACCCTGTGCTGCACTTTATTACTCTGTTTTTATGCTAATCTTCACTGCTAGTTACTTTAACCCCAGGAGTTTGTACTTGAAAAGCATACTATGGTGGCTTCTTACTAACAAAACAAATTAACTTTGTAAATTTGATTGCTGTATTTTTAGTGATTTGTAGTTATTTATTCCACAGCCAGAAGAACAAAGTAAAAATTATTTTAGTCAATTAATGCTAAAAAGCTTTGCTTTGTGTTCCATCCTTTATACCTTCCTGAGTTAAAATCCCACAAGAATTGCCGGATTTGAACTTTAAAAACTATTTACAAACTACTTCTGGCCACGGGACCCTGACTATGTTAGAATAGTATTCATATATCATATTTCAGTGTGCACATGGAAATAAATTGAAACATGCATGAAGGAAGCATCAATGGATTAATGAAAGGATGGATAGATAATTCCTAATCTTGTGTGATTATGTTTCAGAATATGTTACAGCAAAATCCATTTAATGGAGAAACATCCATCCATCCATCCATTTTCCAACCCGCTGAATCCGAACACAGGGTCACGGGGGTCTGCTGGAGCCAATCCCAGCCAACACAGGGCACAAGGCAGGGAACCAATCCTGGGCAGGGTGCCAACCCACCGCAGTAATGGAGAAACAATTAGACACAAAAATCACAACTTCAATGCAAGTTTAGCATATCATAAGCAATTTTAATTTGTAATTTAATCTTTAAAACAAATTTGTAAATTCGCTTTCTTACAAAGGGTGGCACAGTGGTGCAGTGGTGGCGCATATGCCTCGCAGAACGAAGATCAGGTTTTGTGTCCTGAGTCCACCCTGGACATGAAGGTTAGGTGAACCGTCAGTGCTTAATTGGCCCTAGTGTGTGTCTGGAGTGTGTGTTTTCTCCCTACAATGAACTGGCACCCTATCCAGGGTTTGATAAGAGAAGTGTGGGATAAGCATTAGAGTTAAGTGAAGGAAATTGACTTGAGAGAAAAATAATAATAATAAAAATTGAGAGAAAAAAATTCTTTACAGTTATATAGCTTTTTTCTCACTACTCAAAGCACTTTTCCTAGTGAGTGGAAAGCCACTTCAACCACCACTAATGTGCAGCATCCACCTGGATGGTGTGACGGCAGCCATTATTATGCCAGTAACCACACACAACCTATTAGGTGTTGAAGTGTTGAGAGAGAGAAAGCCAATTAGAGACAGGGGATGATTAGGGGGGCAGAATGACTAGACCATGGAGGGCAATCTAGCCATGATTTTGGGATACATCCCACTCTTTAAAAAGGATGCCCTGGGATTTTTTTTTTTGACCTCAGATAGTCAGGACCTTAGTTTTACGTCTCATCTGAAGTTTGGCGCCATTTTTACAGCACAGTGTCCCCATCACTGCACTGGGGCATTGGGATTCACATTCAGACCACAGGGTAAGCACCCCTTGCTGGCCTCACCACCACCTCTTCCAGCAGCATCCCAAGCTTTCCCTATTTAGTCTCCCATCCAAGTACTGGCTAGGCCCGAACATACTTAGCTTCAGGTGAATGTCCTCTTCTGAAGTGCATGTGGTATGGCTGCTGGCCACTGAAATCATAACATCTCTATCAATGCTTTTGCCAAATTTGATGGTTGCATTTGTAGATATGCTGAGATAACATTTTAAAAAAAAGACATAGGTTTTGCTCTTTTTGGTTTGGTCATTCCTGTCCATCAAACCTTATTTCTACCCACTTAGGCAGTTCAGGGTCAGTGGGAATTGGTACCAATTATGGCAGCATTGGGCATGAGGTGGGAATAACCCTGGATGGGGTGCCAGTCTATTGTAGGACACACTCAGATTCACTTACTGTATATGGGGCAACTTTAAAGTGTCTAGTTAACCTAACATGCACATCTTTGAAATTTGGGAAAAAAATCTGTAATACCCAGAGATAAGTTGATGTTCAGACAACTTGAAAATTCCACACTCTGAAATGATAGGGTGTAGGACTCAAATTCAGGGTGCTGGATTAAAGTGAAAGTAGTGCTGACTGCAGCATTACATTCATTTATTCTCAAACTCCCTTAATAAACGGTCACATTTAGTGATGTCACTCATATCAATACAGAATAATTACACATGCATATTTTTTACAGAGTGATTTTCTAATACAGTCATTTCTGATGCCAATCTAGGAGTAAAGATAAAAATGTGCTTATTTCAGTTCTTAAGGCTTAGTCTGCTTTGAGGGGGATTTAAGACTTTTACGCTGCTAACTGTTCTGCCAGCCTGCGTTAAATTATTGATTAAGTGTTCAGCATGCCCACGTTTCTACAGCAGATTTGTACATTTTGGCAGTTCTGTTTTTTTTTAGTTTTTTTTTTCATGAAATAAAATCTGAGCAATGAAGCCATATGTCTCAACTTCATTCTCTTCATTTTTGCTTTGGCATTTAATACTAACCTTTAAGAATATTTTCTGTCGATCCATTGATTTCTCATACTCACTTCATTCATCCAAGTCAGGATCATAATAGAGGCAGGAAGTCACACAGGACAGGGTAATTGTCCATCTTGGAGAAGAACACACATGCACATAGGACATTTAGCATTCTTTGGCTTGTTTGAGGAAATCCACCTAAACAAAAGGGGAAGCAGGCAAACTGCAAAGAAAAGGCTTACAGAAAGATTTTGAACCAAATATACAAATGCTGTGATGGATAATGAAATACACTGTCCAATGTATCATCTAGAAACACATTTGGATAATTTGCCCTTAGTATTTAAGCAGCATTACTTTGACTGCCTTGAGATGCCATTCATTATATGGAGTACTAAAAGAATATGCTGTCAACAGAACAGTTACGCCAGCAGTTTTTGATGTTTTCATTCATATGCAGTACACTTCAGGCTTTGAAAAATGCTTAATCAAAACGAGATTCATCATCAAAAGATAATAGCACTCAGCCTGTCTTGCGCTTTATCAGTCACTCTTTGCTCAGGAAGAAGAAACAAACTACATGTAAATGCAATGCTTGTATCTTTGATAATTAGTGTGCCAGTAATTTACAGTACATGATATAGTTAAGGACTAATGAGGAAACAGGCAATGTACAGAAAAAAATGGCATGACTGAACATTTCTCTTTATAATATTGAAAAGGCAGTTTTTAAGCAGCTAAATGAATAAATGCATTCTATTCTTAATAAGTTTCAGTCAGGTTTTAGAACAAATCATACTGTAGTACAAAAATGTTAAAGTAAAAATAAAAATAAAAAAAGTAAAAGGACATAGGCTGTGTATCTGTTCTTGTTCTCTTAGACTTGAGTGCAGCTTTTGACACCATAGACCACATTATTCTTATAAATCACCTTAGACAATGGGTGGGCGTCTTAAATTGGTTTCAGTCCTACTTAATGGGGAGAAAATTCTTTGTTAGTGGTGGTGATTGTATTTTGGAAATCCGTGGTATTGTATATGGTGATCTATTCTGGGTCCGCTGCTTTTTTCAGTCTACATGTTTCCATTAGGTCAGATTATCTCAAAACACAAGGGGCCTCATATATAAACGGTGCGTACGCACAGAAATGTTGCGTACGAATGTTTCCACGCTCAAATCGTGATGTATAAAACCTAAACTTGGCGTACGAAATTTCTCCGCTCGGTTTTGCAGACTGGCGGCACCCAGCGTCAAAGCAGTGCTACTGTTCCTGTGTAGTCACCCTTCCTTTCTTAGATCCACATTCCTGACGCGGCTTTATAAATACACTGAAACTAACTGCATATTGTTTATTAGTGTAATGCATCTGATTGTAATTAACCTGCAGCAATATAATGGTCCAGGGAATAGCCATAGTATTCCAAATACCATAACTGCTTTAGCGTTGTAACTCTCACTGCATCTTCTTCTTCTTTCAGCTGCTCCCGTTAAGGGTAGCCACAGCAGATCATCTTTTTCCATATTACTCTCACTGCACCACTCGGAGTATTTATATCACTGTATCTGAGTGGGGAATCACAGCAGCAGCTGATCGGAAAGAGAATTATCGGTACACAGCATGAAGCAGACGCTGCCTGAGTCACGGCAAAACGCTTCAGAGAATTCCCTGTACGGACTTCGCAGTTTAGAAAAAGTTTCACAACAAGAACTATAAATGCACTCAATCAGTCCATCAAGTGCTCCTTGTAGAACTGTTTGTACTTATAAGTACAATCACCTCACTGTAAACTTGCACTACAGTTATAATATTGCACAACCTGCGCCACTTTATAAAGCGCGTATTTACATATGATGACGATATCATTTTTAAGATGAAATGCAGCAAAATATGTTGATTATATTATACAGATAAAACTTTAACTTCATTTAAATAATCTGCATTGTTAATAATTAAACATGTGAGGACACGGTGCCACAGCGCTAGCTAGTTCAGGGATCGTTCCTGCATTGCGTTGTATTCTTGCTGGTGCTGACCGCGACACTGGAAGGATAGATGGATAGAATAATTAAACACGTACTACGAAGATATTTCAACGTTCCTTAAAAGTTTTGAAGAATCAGCATTTTAAGCTTACAAATGGCTTCACGTCTATTACATAGCTGATTGTGTGTCGATTGGGTTTTTGCAGAAAGAAAAGTAAGGACAGGAATTGGAGGTTAGTACGTTTGAAAGAGACAGTACTGTTGTGATAAATTATTTCATTGAAGGTTGCGCATGGCGCAGCAAGCCTCTTGCGTGAGACATGAACAAGCACTGCGCCACCGTGTTCCCATGTTTAATAACATGCTTTCATTCCTATCATCATGAATAAGATATCACGTATACATCTCAGTATTTTAATTATTCAGAGAGCTGTAATACCACAAATGTAATGGATTATGTGTCCTGTCGGAGAAAGAGAAAGCCCGTTTAAGAAGCAGGTAGTGATTCACACACATAGAGCACATAGTAGATCAAATATAGAACAAAGCATTTAACGTGCCACTTTAGTTACAATGGGATTTGAGAAACTAGTAAATTAAACGATTTTAAGATGAAGTTTATGATGTTCTACTTTAATGGCAAAATAAACTACGTGATTAAAGTGGAAATTTCGAGATTAAAGTTGACATTTCGTGCTTTTTTCCCACTGTGTGCCTATTTTTTTTGTCTGTACCCTAATAAGCTTTCATATGACACTCAGCCGGTGGGCTACGACTTGCCTTTTCATGGCGACTTTGATATGTGATTTGTTTTTTATTTTGGACACTGTGCGACTTTGTGAACTTGAGCCTTGGAGTTTCTCCGACACTCTGTCACTCGATCAACTTCCTTTTGTTGATTATACCACTGTTTAAACCAACAAATAGTACGTTTTTCCTTTGCCTCCATTTGGTATTCGCTGAAATTCTTATATTTCCACCCGTGCTTTTCCCATTGTCTTTTCACAGAAGGCTATTTATATTGATTTGCATATTCAAAGATGCATAATTCTGGGAGGAGTTGGGGCGGGACAGAAGGCGTGTGCACGTGCGTTACTTTTCACTCTGATCGGGATTTATGTAGCGGAAGAACATGGAAATTTGCATACATACAGATTCCTGCATCTGGATTTTTCTGTGCGTACGCACATTCCCGCTTTTGTGCTTATGCCATGTTATAGTGTGAGTTCTACGAATGGCGTTATACATGAGGCCCAAGGTGAGCTACCACAGCTATGCAGGTGACACACAGCTTTACTTATCGTTGATGACCATGATGCTCTTGGATCTCTAATGCAATGTTTTAGCAATATTTTTGAATGGGTGAGTAGTAACTTTCTCAAACTAAACAGGGAAAAAACAGAAATCTTAGTGATTGGAAAATAGGGAAAATATGGAAATAGCAAAGGTACTAGAAATAAAATGATCACTTAAGTTTAAAAGTCAAGACGGAGGTAAAGAATTTATTGTTAGTCATTGAGCACATCTCACCAGTTTTAGTGTCTTTACATTTGTTCCCTGTGTTATTCAGAATTGACTTTAAAATACTACTAATGGTTTATAAAGCCTTAAATAATCAAACTCCGTCCTATATTTTGAAAGAAATAAGCTTAGGTCGTTGAATGGTGGTCTGCTTATAATACCAAGAGTCAAGCTTAAAAAACAGTGGTAAGGCGGCCTTTTACTGTTATGCACCGAAAATCTGTAATACGTTACCAATAGAAATTTGCTAATCTAATACTGTGAACATTTTAAAAAACTGTTAAAATCATGTTATTTTAATTTGACTTTTTTGTAGCTAAATTTTTTGTTGTACTCCTAATAGACTGTATGGACATAGAATTATCATATTTTTCAGAGATCCACAACCTTTCCTAATCTCTATTATTCTCTGACGTATTTTCTGGTTCTTCTGTGGTGGCGATCTACATCACCACCAACTGATCAAGGCACCATGCAGCCACCTGAGATGATGGAATAATAGGTTTGCACCCTAGCTAACCACAAAACCCACTTCATCAAATCCTGTCATATGAAGCCTGGAAATCAAAGAGGATTAAATTAAGAATATTTATATTTGGTAGAATGCTCAGTGGGGGCTGGGTGCTCTTTTGGCCTTGGAACCCTTGCAGATTTTGTTTTTCTGCAGCCTAACTGGAGTTTTTGTTTTGTTTTGTTTTTTTTTTTTTGTTTTTTTTCTGTCCTCCCAGCCATTTGACCTTACCTTTTTTGTTAGTTATTGATTTATATTTTTGCCTAATCTTAATTGTTTTTTCTTTTCTTGTAACGTTCTGTTTGACATCTTGTAAAGCACTGTTTGTATGAAAACGTACTACTCATTTATAAATAAATGATGTTCTTGTTGTCATTGTTGTTGAGTGACTTATAAACCCAATCGGCATGAATAATTTTAAGAGCTTTCCAGTTTTCAACACGGTCTCATTTGTTTCCATTTCCTTGGTTTATCTTTTCTGTACCTCCTGTTTTGTGTAGCATTTGTTTCGATGAGTACTTATTCAGCTGTATATTTGTTGGTCACTGCTCTCTTGCCTTTGTGGCACTGCCACTGTGTATACCTGGATGATGGGATCCTTATTCTCAAAATGCAATTTGAGAATGATCCTTTATTTCCACCTTTATTTGGTGTCTTACAACAGAAGCCTGTTCCAGTAATATACTAGGTTCCATACTGTACATCCTGCAAGGCTTTTGTTCTGAGTCTGTGCCCTCTTTTATTTTCCTCTGGCTTTGAATTTGCCTATTTTCTTTCTCTTTTTTCAAGCACTCAAAAGCTTTAAGGAGGAGAATTTGTTTCAGTAATTTTTTAATTAGTTACTAGGGGGCTTTGCCCTCTGCTCGCTTCCCTCGCCAACCCCCGTGTTTGGTTTTCCAGATGGACACTTTTAAGATTTTTTTTTTCTTTGAATTGTTGCTATTTCATTAGTTTCACTTTTATTTCAGAACTTCTTTAAAAACAGTATTTGGAATCTTTAGAGTCCCAACATGCTGAATCTTTTAAATGAGGTCCGTGAGACATGCGTTTAATGACTTTGTACCATAATTCAGGATAGGTTTCTCTGTTTGGAATTTCAGCACAGACAAAGCGATCAACATCATAAGCAGTTAATAATTTTTTTGCAAAGTAGCCAATAAATACATGTTAGGTAAAACATGTTTTTGAAATTCTCTGACTTAAACTTCAAAGCCTGACAATATTTACATACTTCAAACATATCACCTATGTCCATATATTCGATCTCTATTCGCTTTTTCGTTATTTCTCAGAGTAATAATTTCTCTTTTTTTGCGCTAATGCGATGTTTACTTCCTTTGTTTTGACAGTTTAGTTTTTTCTGCTTTCATATTCTGTATCTTGTTTGTATCTGTTTCGCGCCTATGTTTTTTTTGAGTCTTTTGAATTCCACTGTTTTCATTATCTCTAACCTGCTCTGCATGTGTTTGGCCCCCTTGTCTTTATGACGTTTTATGTTTTACGTTTTACACCTGGTCCGTGATGATTATTTTCCCTTTTTTTGAGTAATGATTTCCTTTTGTTTGTATTAATGCGATCTTTACTATCTTTTTATGATACTGTAGCGACCTCCGTGTCCGGCTCGAAAAGAGAAGAAGTAGAAGAAAAACAGACAGATATAGTAAAGTCTCACAAAAGATTTACTTGAACAATCAAGAAAAAGAACGCCGACTTCGTAACCCCAAACACAACATTCTAGCACCCTCTCCAACCCCCTCCTCCCATCCAGGGACCCCCCCTTACTGCATCAATCAATACCCCACTGTCAGTCTTCCGTGCTGTACTCTGCCCTCCCTCAATCGAACCTAACAGTCACTCCAAAAAAAAAAAAAGCTTCAACCTGAAAGGGACGCTACAATACTTTCAAATTTTCCTGCTTTCATATGCTTTACCTTTCTCTGCATGTGGATCGCGTCATTGTTTTTTTTGAGCCTTTCGAATTCCACTGCTTTCATAATCTCTAACCTGCTCTACATGTATAGCACCAACGTTTTTGAACGTCTTTATGAAGTTATACTTTGTCTTTTAATTCTGAGCCCGATTGGACGTGCTTTTTTTCAATTCCATTTGTTCCGGACTGATTATTACTTTCCTTATTTTCTGTTTAATTTGCACCTAATTATTCTTTTTCTTTTTTGCATTTTTTTCTCTCCAACACTTTTGAGTCTCTTTTCTCCGCGATACTCTTTCTTCTTCGCTTAGTCATCGACATTTCAGCTATAACGTATTCTCCTTATACGCTTTATATGCACTGAGAGCCCTGGATCTGTGTGTGCTCAAAGCCTTGACATGACGGTTTTGCTGCCCGCGGTCTTATTTGATATTGGTTGTAAGTAGGGTGTGTCTTGCAAGAATCTCATGTTCTACGTCCCCGCAAGACGGTCCTGGGTCAATCTCTTGGCACAAAGTCTCATATTTAAGGTCCATGCGAGACGCTCTGTGGCCAATCTCTTTCATCTCGCGGGTCTTTTAAGTGTCTTCCGTGATCTTCATCTGAAGATTACGTCACGTCTCCCTAGTCATTCTCTCCCAGGATTTTTTTTTTTTTTAATAGAGAGATGGTAGTTTTAAAGGAGCTAAAATTATTTAACTTCTTGGCACGCCACTTTTTTTTGGTGAGATTAATGAATGTTTCTGTTTCCGTTCCTGTGATGTGACCAACAGGAGTCATGGAACATGGCATCTTCATAGGTACAGTATAAAGCTCAGAGTCTCACACTTTATGGTTGGCCAAGATTAGATTTTAGAACAATGAAATCTTTCACAGTGATAGCAGATCGTGGATCGGTAAGAATTCTTTGAAGAATTCTTTTGACCACTTGATCATTTTCAGCTTAATTAATTAAATTTGGTATTTTTTAATATAGCTAATGACTCCAGCATATACTTTATGATTTTTGTCCCTTCCATCTCCCTGGTCTTTTAAAAAATAAAAACGAACCTGCCTTTTTGGGATCAGTTAAGCCACATTTGAGGAGGTAACATTCAGTATGGACCTACTCATCTGTGTATGAAAAAGTTTTATGTCCACTCTAACTTTTGTGGCTTTCATTTATGAACTGGTCATTTTTTCACAAAAGATCTTTATTTAAACACACAGGCAGGAATAAACATAATAAACAAATTTAAATTATTCCAGATGAGATTAAACATCTCTCTTCTGGTGTCAGGGACACAGAAGTGACAATTTGTTTTGTGAATTTTTCATTTTCACATGAATTGTTTTGCTCATTATAAGGAAGACTCCGAGGGGACAAATTGGAGTCAATACCCAGTCTCATCAGGTAAATCTGCTGCAGAAAAGTTCAATGTAGGAAAGTCTGTTACTTAAATAAATGTTCATTTTGCTTACATGTAACAGTTTTCACTTGAGTGCATTAAACTGCAATTTTCAACCTGCCATTCTGGAATATTTCCTGTAATTTTGGTGTCATATGTAAACTGCAATTAGGTTTGAGAGTGAAAAGAAAAAAAAACATGTAAGAATTAATTTCATTAATGATAACTAGAAGGACGAAAGGTCTTTAAAGACTTTTAATCTTTCCTGCTCTCCGTTTGAGGCATTCTGCTCTTATTTGTACTTTTGCTATGGCAGATTACCCAGTTTTGTAAATATCCTCTGATGCCAATGGCTCTCAGCTCCAGAATAAATCTTTGCTGTGGATCATATCCAAAGTGTTTTGAAAGTCTAATTTAATTTTTTCATATGCTTTTCTTTTGTCTACCACACCAATTGCTAAATGTCTAACAGATTGGATTTGCAGGATCCTACTTTCATGAACCTATGCTGACTGTTATTTTATTTTCATAGAAGTAGTCTTGAGGACATGCAGATGGTGGGTGTGACAGAGCAAGATGCAGAGTTCAGGAAGAATTGGAAACAGGTGGTCCACTGTTAGCAACACCTAACGGAAGCAGCCGAAAGAAGAAGTCTTAAAATTTATTTTTCATTATAGTCTCCATAATCATAAAAGAAACAGAAGACAAATCTATGATCTGAGATCAGTTACTGGAGTAGCACTGGCAGCTTGAATGTAATCAAGTACTTCTGCTCACTGAAGTGACTGCTAAAATATACTTGATAAAGGTTATGTTTTCATTTCTTTCAGTATTACTTGTGAAATTCCATCAGGCTAATCTTGAGCTCATTGAGTGTCTAATGCACATCTGACTCTTCATTTTTTTAATGTTTAAGTGCTGAACTTGGTTTTACACCTTTCTGAATATTCAATCCATGCATTCTTTCATAGATAGTTGGATGAAGTATTTATTTAGTACTTTAGCTATGTGCTCGGCAGTTTTAGTGATTTTTATTTTGCATATTTCTGAGGCACCTTAAATGTATTTTATTAATAGAAATCTTTTTTACCATTTGTCTTATCATTCACAGCAATTCTTTTTTCAGTTTCACTTTTAATTTTAGAAATGAGTATAAGCTGCAGGCTCCATTCTTTCACTTGAGTAATTATTATTATATTATTATTATTCTTTACATTTACTGTATATACTGCTTTTCTCACTACTCAAAGTGCTCTCCATGCAGGGAGGACCCGGGAAATTAACTCACAATCTCCTTACTGCAAAGCCAACTGATTTTAGTTTTATTTTCTTAAAAATGTATTTATTCATACGGCCATGCCATTTCTTTCTTTTTGACTTTTATAATTATTATTATTATTATTATTTTATTTATTTATTTTTTTCATATATTTATTTTGTGCATGGATTAAAGTGATACCATCTATTATTGATCATATCATATTTTCCCCAATCTTTTTAGGCTATTCCCTCATTACTAATAAGATGAAGTTTTAAGTTATTGTTATGGTGCATACTAATTTTTTTCAGATGACATTTTCAAAGTTAACCATGCAATGATCACTGTTACTCAATTGATTACTCACTTTTGCAACTCCTACTCTCATCTTTATTGTTAGAACAAAGAAGGTTTAGGCAAGAGGTACCTTTTGAAAATCTATCATTGACTGCCAAAATGGTGGTGTTATCTCTACATAGTTAATATAGCATGCAACATATTTCATCGATCCATCCATCCATCCATCCTCTTCAGCTTATCTGAGATCGGGTCACGGGGGCAGCAGCTTGAGCAGAGATGCCCAGACTTCCCTCTCCCCGGCCACTTCTTCTAGCTCTTCCGGGAGAATCCCGAGGCATTCCCAGGGCAGCCGGGAGACATAGTCCCTCCAGCATGTCCTGGGTCTTTCCCAGGGCCTCCTCCCGGTTGGACGTGCCCGGAACACCTCACCAGGGAGGCGTCCAGGAGGCATCCTGATCAGATGCCCGAGCCACCTCATCTGACTCCTCTCAATGTGGAGGAGCAGCGGCTCTACTCTGAGCCCCTCCCGGATGACTGAGCTTCTCACCCTATCTTTAAGGGAGAGCCCAGACACCCTGCGGAGGATACTCATTTCAGCTGCTTGTATTCGCGATCTCGTTCTTTCGGTTACTACCCATAGCTCATGACCATAGGTGAGGGTAGGAACATAGACCGACTGGTAAATTGAGAGCTTTGCCTTACGGTTCAGCTCCTTTTTCACCACTACAGACCGATGCAGAGCCCTCATCACTGCGGACGCCGCACCGATCCGCCTGTCGATCTCACTCTCCATTCTTCCCTCACTCGTGAACAAGACCCCGAGATACTTGAACTCCTCCACTTGGGGCAGGATCTCGCTCCCAACCCTGAGAGGGCACTCCACCCTTTTCCGGCTGAGGACCATGGTCTCGGATTTGGAGGTGCTGATTCCCATCCCAGCCGCTTCATACTCAGCTGCGAACCGATCCAGAGAGATCTGAAGATCACGGCTTGATGAAGCAAACAGGACAACATCATCTGCAAAAAGCAGTCACCCAATTCTGAGTCCACCACACCGGACCCCCTCAACACCCTGACTGCACCTAGAAATTCTGTCCATAAAAGTTATGAACAGAATCGGCGACAAAGGGCAGCCTTGACAGAGTCCAACTCTCACTGGAAATGGGTTCAACTTACTGCCGGCAATGCGGACCAAGCTCTGACACCTGTTGTACAGGGACCGAACAGCCTTTATCAGGGGGTCCGGTACCCCATACTCCCGGAGCACCCCCCACAGGATTCCCCAAGGGACACGGTCAAACACCTTTTCCAAGTCCACAAAACACATGTAGACTGGTTGGGCAAACTCCCATGTACCCTCCCGGACCCTGCTAAGGGTGTAGAGCTGGTCCACTGTTCCGCGACCAGGACGAAAACCACACTGTTCCTCCTGAATCTGAGGTTCGACTATCCAACGGACCCTCCTCTCCAGGACCCCGAATAGACTTTTCTAGGGAGGCTGAGGAGTGTGATGCCTCTGTAGTTGGAACACACCCTCCGGTCCCCCTTCTTAAAGAGGGGGACCACCACCCCAGTCTGCCAATCCAGAGGCACTGACCCCGATGTCCATGCAATGTTGCAGAGACGTGTCAACCAAGACGGTCCTACAACATCCAGAGCCTTGAGGAACTCTGGGTGTATCTCATCCACCCCCGGGGCCCTGCCACCAAGGAGTTTTTTGACCACCTCAGTGACCTCAGTCCCAGAGATGGGGGAGCCCACCTCCGAGTCCCCAGGCTCTGCTTCCTTATTGGAAGGTATGTTAGTGGGATTGAGGAGGTCTTCGAACTACTCCCCCCACCGACCCACAATGTCCCGAGTCGCAGTCAGCAGCTCACCATCCCCACCATATACAGTATTGACACTGCACTGCTTCCCCCTCCTGAGACGCCGGATGGTGGACCAGAATCTCCTCTAAGCCATCCGGAAGTCATTCTCCATGGCCTCCCCAAACTCCTCCGCAACCACAGAAGCCGCATTCCACTTGGCCTGCTGGTACCTATTAGCTGCCTCCAGAGTCCCACAGGACAAAAGGGTCCTATAGGACTCCTTCTTCAGCTTGACGGCATCCCTCACCGCTGGTGTCCACCAACGATTTCAGGGATTACCGCCACGACAGGCACCGACCACCTTACGGCCACAGCTCTGGTCAGCTGCCTCAACAATAGAGGCACGGAACATGGCCCGTTCGGACTCAATGTCCCCCACCTCCCTCGGGAGGTGGTCGAAGTTCTGCCAGAGGTGGGAGTTGAAGCTACTTCTGACAGGGGACTCTGCCAGACGTTCCCAGCAGACCCTCACAACACGTTTGGGCCCACCATCGAATCCAACTCACCACCAGGTGGTGATCAGTTGACAGCTCTGCCCCTCTCTTCACCCGAGTGTCCAAGACATGTGGCCGCAAGTCCAATGACACGACCTCAAAGTGGATCATCGAACTGAGGCCTAGGGTCTCCTGGTGCCAAGTGAACATATGAACACCCCTATGCTTGAACATGGTGTTTGTTATGGACAATCCGTGACAGGCACAGAAGTCCAATAACAAAACACCACTTGGGTTCAGATTGGGTGGGCCATTCCTCCCAATCACGCCCTTTCAGGTCTCACTGTCATTGCTCATGTGAGCATTGAAGTCTCCCAGCAGTACGAGGGAGTCCCCAGAAGGTATGCCCTCTAGCACCACCTCCAGGGACTCCAAAAAGGGTGGATACTCCAAACTGCTGTTTGGCGCATACACACAAACAACAGTTAGGACCTGTCCCCCCACCCGAAGGCGGTGGGAGGCTACCCTCTCGTCCACCGGGGTGAACCCCAATGAACAGACTCCAAGTCGGGGGGCAATAAGCATGCCCACACCCGCTCTGTGCCTGTCACCGGGGGCAACTCCAGAGTGGTACAGAGTCTAGCCCCTCTCAAGGAGATTGGTTCCAGAGTCCAAGCTGTACGTCGAGGTGAGCCTGACTATATCTAGCTGGAACCTCTCGACCTCGTGCACTAGCTCAGGTTCCTTCGCCTTCAGAGATGTAACATTCCATGTCCCAAGAGCCAGCTTCTGTAGCCAATGATTTGACTGCCAAGGTCACCGCCTTCGGCCACCACCAAACTCACACTGCACCTGACCTCCTTGGCCCCTCCCACAGGAGGTGAGCCCATGGGAAGGGGGACCCACGTTGCCTCTTCGGGCTGTGCCTGGCCGAGTCCGATGGGTACAGGCCTGGCCACCAGGTGCTCGCCATCGAGCCCCACCTCCAGGCCTTGTTCCAAAGGGGGGCCCCTGTGACTTGCATCTGGGCAAGGGAAAACAGAGTCCAAATTTTTTATTCTTCATAGGAGGTTTTTCTTGAACTGCTCTTTGTCTCATCGCTCACCTATGACCAGTATGCCTTGGGTGGCCCTACCAGGGGCATAAAGCCCCAGACAACAGAGCTCCTAGGATCATTGGGACACGCAAACCCCTCCACCATGATAAGGTGGCGGTTCAAGGAGGAGCATGCAACATATTTTCATTGACATATTCTTCAATTTAATGTGACATATTTTCATTGACATATTCTTCAATTTAATGCAACTAATGACCACCAGTAATTTCTCATAGTAAACTTTTTGTTTTATTGATCTTAGAGTGTCCAAATAATAACAACAAAAACAGCAAACCTTTCATTTAGCATTATCTGGAACAAAAGCAACCCTTCAGTAGTTTGAGTAGTGTAGAATTTCACTTAATATTTCAAAGAAGCTTAGAAATGGTACCTCAATAATGGTAATTAAAGTGTGTAGAAATTCAACTTGCAGCAATAGGAGTCAGCCCTTTTGTTATGGTTGATAAAAAATTAAATAACTTAATTTCCTAATAACGGAACTGCCAGATTCTGCTTTGGTTCTACTTGAGCTTTAAGGTGCATTGTTGTCAATATTATCCAAATCTGAAAAATGCTGTCGCTGCCCAGGCCCTAACAACAGATGCCTTGACTTCAAGCTCAAACTGTAAAGAGCAACTAGGGTGTTGTAAGACTGGGGCAGTTGTAACCAACTCTTTTAGGTGAAGAAAGGTTCCCTATTGCACTGTTGCTCATAAAAAAAAGCTCTGTTTTACTACGTGTAGACTTTCAAATGAATCATCAGTAGAAATTAGCAAAACTAACTGCTGCGTTTGCTTTATAAAAGCTGTGGTAGTACGCTTTATCACTTCTTCAGTTTTTATTGGATCTATATTGAAACAATGACACAAAAACCACCAAATTATACTAAACCAGCTGCAAATGTTGAATAAGAGTACCAATTAAGAAGCAGCAAGGTCAATTGTCAAACAAGTATATTTAGTTAACCCAACCTGGATTACACATTACTATTTACAGCATTCAAAATTTTTTTTATATACTGTAACATTACAACTCAAGCACAAAGGCTTCCAACATTGCAGGGTGATTCAAAATGATTCATCCAATTTCAAAGTGCCAGATTTTTAGAATCATGGGGCGCTTAGGAACCAGTCACATACTGACTGAAAGAAAGTGTCAATAGAGTTTCTGTCTGTCACCGGAAGATGGCTTCTCTCAGTCTGTGCTTTTCTCAGCAATAAGCTCCCTCATCGCTGGATTGGCTGTAAAGGAGCCCACGATTTGGCACTCCACTTCTGGTCCGTGTGACTTTTTTTGGTGGGGGCACATTAAGGATTCTGTTTATGTGCCACCAGTCCCAACAACACTGGATGAACTCGGAAATCGCATTGAGAGAGCTGTGAGTACAGTGACACCCGACATGCTCAATCAAGTATGGGGTGAATTTGACCTCATTGCTATTGTCCATACAGCTGGAGGAGGTCATATTGAGCACTTGTAAAATTTCATAATAAACTTTACAATTTACTGCATCGTTCTGTAATGATTTACAAGTGAAATAAATCATTTTGAAATCGGATGTATCTATTTGAATCACCCTATATGTCTGAGCACACAGCTTCCAGCATTTTAAACATATTATAAAAACATATTCCAGGTCAGGTCAAACACCCTTATTTGTAAATGTCCAGGGGGATGAAGTAACCATTGTGTCCAAAATTAGTTTCTAGCAATGAATATTCATATCATTGAACTTGCTGTTTCTTAATTGGTAGTCTCTAATAATAATAATAAGTTGCATTTATAGAGCGCCTTTCACAAACCCAATTTCGGTTTACATACAGAGTAAAAAAAAAATTTCCAAAAGAAGAAGATGAAAGTTTTCAGTTGAGATTTAAAGGTGCAGAAAGAGGAGCAATCTCGGACAGACTGAGGAAGAGATTTCCAGAGTTGGGGGCCACAGCACTGAAGGACATGCATCCCAGGGTGAAGAGTCTTGTGCGTGGGACAGTAAGGAGATTACTGCTCAAGGACCTGAGAGAGCAACAAGGAGTGTAAGGAGCTAGTAGCTGAGTGAGCTAGAGGGGGGCAAGGTTATGTAGGGCTTTGAAGGTGAGAAGCAGAATCTTGAATTTAATCCTTGATGGAACCGGTAACGACAGAAGCTGGGAGAGAACAGGAGAGATGTGAGGTCAACGCTTTGTGTGGGTGAGGACTCTGGCTGTGGAGTTCTGAATATACTGTAGCTTTTGTATAGACTTTGCAGGGAGGCTGATAAAAAGGGAATTACAGTTATCAATACATTATGAAACAATGAACCAGAGTTTGAGCATCATTAAAGGACAGAAATGGACGGAGGTAGGCAATGTTACGGATGACAGAATGAAATTTGTACTAATGTGCAGCTCAAAGTTAAGTGATGAATCAAACAAAACACCAAGATTTCTGACAACAGGAGAAGGTTTGACAAGTGTACCATCAACAGAAACAGAAATTGGATGCCTTAGAAAGTTGGGATTTTGGATCTACCAGTAACACTTCAGTTTTATTGGCATTAAGTTTGAGAAAGTTATTTTCCATCCATAGCTTAAGATCAGTGATGCAGTCAGTGAGTGTGCTGGGAGGTGAATCTGTAGGGGAGTCTGTACTAAGATATAACTGTATATCGTCTGCATAACAGTGGAAGATTAGACCCTTTTTGCGAACAATCTGACCCAAAGGAAGGATGGAAAGTAGAAAAAGTAATGGCCCAAGGACCGAACCCGGAGGGGCACCACACGACACAGGTGAGGTGAAGGATTTATATCGGCCGAGTGTGACAAACTGTTGCCTATTAGAGAGATATGATGTGAGCCATTGAAGGGCTAAGCCAGAGATCCCTACAGCAGAGAGACGTGACAGGAGGATTTCATGATTAACAGTGTCAAATGCTGCACTTAAGTCAAGAAGGAGGAGAATATTAAGCGAACCACATTCTGCAGATCAGAGAAGATCATTAACTATAACTATAGTCTCTATTCAAACACACATTACAGAAGATGGCAAAAGAAGACTATCACCTTCAAAAGTAGGTCGCAATATTCAATTCACCATCTTGAACTCATCAGCTAGCAAGCCTAATACTTCTCTTTAACTCAACACAATTAATGCTATGATAAACTGAATCTCTAGAATACAGCCAAGTATTTCAGAAATATTTTTCCTGCATTTACATTTAATGAATGTTGCTGCTCTATTTAAATGTTTTTATTTCTTTCTGTAATATCTTAGCCTTATGGTTTGTGTATTATTAATTAATTTGTTGGAGAAAGGTGAGTGTTAGCACTTTTTATGTGAGTGGATAAAGGGTCAGACCACTCTCCAGGCAAATCAATCTAGAAATTGTACATTGACTCCTCCTGGCCAGTTCCTTGGTGCATTGACTCCATAGCAACAAGAGCAGACTATATGCTTAAATTTAGGCAGGTCCACAAGAAACTCGGCAAAAGCAAATAAAAAATCATTTATTACATAATCAATGTGATTGGTTGCTGTGGGCTGTGAATTACTGGTCATTTAAGAAGGTCAAGTTAGTTCTACTTTCTCTTAGCATCTGGACTGTAATATGGTTCAAAATAAAATCCATTACTTGATGGACATCAGCGCCTGTATATCCATTAGAAGAATACTGGAGAGAAGTTTAGAAATAATGCATAAAAGCATGTTATTAAGAACACCCTCTTTCACAAAAAAACAGAGTAAAGAGTTTAATATAGTGGTACTGAAGCTGTACTGCTCGACTGTAGGCCAGCAATCTTCCTCCTACATTTTTCATTTAAGCACAGAACAAAAGCTTACACATTTTTAGTGCTAACAGAAGCAGTAATTCTTGTTTCTACAACTACTTTGAAATAGCCATTAAAAAAGGAAACATTCTTCACTGACAAAACTCAAAAAGAAGTTCCACCTAGAACTAAAATGGAACAATTATGAGGTTTTAATCTACAGTACATTGCCAGCTTGCCATGATGCATTGCGTGGTGACCATAATTGAGAGTCAGGTAGTCATCTTGCTTAGGCGTCTTGACTAATTTATTTTTGATTACACCGAGGCACATTAGTTGGCCAGAGCTGAGTACATTTATATCTCTAGATAGTGGAGCCAACTAATACTACACTGTAGCTGTTGTCACATTTCTATGAAAAATAGTCTACTTCTGCACTACATTTGTTTTCAGCTTGACAAAGACCTTTCTTTGCATGAAAATTGCATAAAAATAACATAGTTTGGTCCCAGCACAATTTAATGTGCCTTTATTACTCTTATAAGGTACCCCAACACTATTAAGCTGGAATAGTCCTCTATTCAGAAACAAAATACCAACTCTGTATTGTGTTTAATAGCTTAATAATACAACTGGGCTATTTGATTTTTTTTACATGAATTCATAATACATTTGTATGCTGATGCTACTAAAGGTTTTTAAAAATACTTGCACGATAAATCACAGCCATAGACAAACGTACTTTCTGCCCCAGTAGCATTAGTACAGTTCTAACATCTTACAACTCAGTACTAACAAAACAGAATTGCTTATTGTGGGACATTTAGTTTAACTACTACTAACAGGCATTTTTTGTGTTTTGAAGACCAGGGGTGCATCTGCCACCCCAACCTGACACAAATAGGCAGCAATACCAGCTCAGTCTAACAAAAGTCTTTGTTTATAGACAGGGAGCTAGACCCAAAGTAATCTCCCAGGACTGATACCAAAACTCACAAGTACAGTGAAACTCTGTCCCTTTCCTCCAGAGCCTTGCAGCCTAATTTCTTCTTCACAGGTGAGCCTCATCAGCATTATCCTCTGACTCTGGCCTCTTTTGGGAGGCAGCTGGCTCCTTTTTAAACCACACCCAGGAGCATTCCAGGTAGTTCACTAGGGAGGTCATGAATTGGGGAATATAACGCCCTTCTGAAGTTCTCTCCCCCTGTCTACCCGGCCGGGTAATGGCATCGGCCACCATCTGTCACAGTGTATTTTCTGTCATTTTAAAAACCTTATCATACAGTAAGGTGAACTTCAGAGCCATTTTGTGCATCTGCTCTTGCAATGTCGGCGGTACTATGGAATGAGTGCACACATGTATTTGCATGTATCTGTATTTTGCTATTGTGCCTGCTGATAAATAATACACTTCATTTAGCATCTGTAATTTGCATTTCAAAGGTAAGATTTGCTGGTCACAAAGAACACAGTTTTTTCAGGTAATTACATTTGTTTCTTTAGGTTTTTAACTTTTCGCTTTTTAAAGATTTTTCTTTTTGCCTATCTCCTTTGTTTTTGATAGCTGTGGTTATTTTGTGTGTTAATGTTTTAGACATAGGTTTTGCCTCCCTATGACCCTGAATTTGAATAACTGGGTTTGAAAAAGTTGATATTAAACTATACCCAAGTGGACCTGTGAATATGCCTTGAGATGCACTCTTCATTACAGGGGTAACTCAGTTATATAGTGTGAAAAGAAGTTGGACAACACACTTGTAAAGTTTTGGGGTTTGAGCCCCGTATACTGCACAGTCCAGAATAGCCTTCCTTGGCTTATGCATTCACTATGAAAATGAATCATACAACGGACCAAATTGCAGTGCATGAATGACATTTATATAGGAAGACTGACAGGAAATTGAACACAGAGGAATGCTGGGAAGAAGGTCGAGCAGACATGACATGGAATGGAAAAGCCGGAAGTGCAGTCGTCAGGTAAGGTCGGAAGTGGAGGGTTAAACGGGTGAATGGAATCGTCTGCCAGTCTTCTTATTGTGCGTTTTATTCTTCTCTTTTTCTGTTAAACGAGAGAGAGATGTTAGTGCCTTGTACAAAACCCACTTTCTTTGTGTTGTCCCGCGTTGTTGAGCCCGACATGAACCCACCCAAGCCCCCCCCCAGCCCAGACCCATCGGGTCGGGCGACCTGAACCGAGAGGTCGAAAGCACGGAAAAGAGCATCAGTGTTAGCTTGGAAAGAGCCCCTGCGATAAATGACATTGAACCTATATTGCTGCAAATCCAAAAACCACCTAGTCACCCGCGGATGTGACTCCTGGTGCACCGCCATTATCCACTACAACGCAGCATGATCTTTAACCAGAGTAAACTCATGGTCTAACAGTACCGCAGCTGGGTCACTACCCATTTAATCGTGAGGGCCTCTCATTCTACCACCGCATACCTGGTTTCCCAGTCCAACAGTTTCCGGCCCAGGTACATTATGGGGTGTTCAGCACCATCGATACTTTGGCTCAGCATGGCACCTAGACCTGTGTCCGAAGCATCGGTCTGGAGAATAAAAGAATGAGAGAAATCAGGGGTTCTCAATACAGGTGCTGATGTAAGGGCGTTTAAAAAGTCACTAAATGCTCACTCTGTTTTTTCATTCTATACCACATTAAAGGGAGCCCTCTTCTTTGTTAAATCAGTCAAGGGCGAGGCTCTCTCTGAGAAGAGAGGTACGAACCGGAGGTAGTAGAATCCGAGAAAGGCTTGTACCTGCCGCTTGGTTATCGGACGGGGACAGTCAAGTATGGCAGTAACTTTGGAGCACTGTGGTTTTTTCGGTTCCCCCGCCCACTTGGTAGCTGAAATATCTGGCATCCTTCAACCCAAAAAAACATTTCCTTGGGTTGATCCACAGCCCGGCACGAGCTAGCGTCAATAAAACCGTATAAACCTGCAATACATGTTCCTCCCAGGTATCGGAAAAGATGATGACGTCATCCAGGTATGCAGCACAATAGGAGCTGTGGGGCCTTAACACTCTGTCTACCAGATGCTGGAAGGTTGCTGGCACCCTGTGCAGTCCAAATGGGAGGACTGTGTATTGCCAGTGTCCACTACGGGTGCCAAATGCAGTTTTTTCTTTGACAGATTCCACTAAAAGAATTTGCCAGTACCCTTTGGTCATGTCCAGGGTAGTCAGGAACTGAGCAGTTCGTCCACTCAGGGCATGGGATATGCATCAAATTTGGAGACCTGATTGAGTCGCCTGAAGTTGTTGCAGAATCTCCAGGACCCATCGGGCTTGGAGACAAGCACGATTGGATTGGACCAGGGGCTGTGGCTCTCCACAATAACACCTAAGTCCAGCATTCATTTAATCTCCAACTCTGCTTCTGCACGTTTTGCCTCTGGGAGACAATAGGGTCTCTCCCTGATGACTACCCCGGGCTCTGTCACAATGTCATGCCGAATAAAGGCAGTCTGGCCTGGCGCCTCGCTGACCACTTCAGGGACAGACAGGATGGCAGATTCTAGCTCCTGTCTTTGGAGGGGTGTTAAAGTATCCTCAAGGTTAAGGGATATTTTTTCTGAGAAAAGGGAGCGGTGTTGTCTGGAGGAGGGATCAGAGTCCCTGTCCTTCCACAGTTTCAACAAATTAACATGATATACCCGCTCTCTCGGTCAATGATTTGGCTGTCTCACCAAATAATCCACGAAACCTTTTCTCTCCTTAACTTTGAAGGGCCCCTGCCAATGGGCCAGTAATTTGGAGTGGGAAGTGGGCACCAGAACCATGACTCTGTCTCTGAGAAGAAATTCATGGAGCATGCTATTTTTATTATACTGTTGGGACTGCGTTGACTGAGCCTTTTCCATGTCTCTTTTAGAAGGGGCTGAATCACGTGTGAATCTATTGTGTAACTGTGCGATTTATTCCAAAATATTGGTAGAGGGGAGAGCCTCCGCCTCCCTTTCTTCTTTTACCAGGTCCAAAATACCTTGGGGTTGTCGCCTATACAATAACTCAAAAGGGGAGAACCCTGCAGAGGCTTGAGGCACCTCCCGATAGGCAAAAAGAATGAGAGGGAGTAACTGGTCCCAGTTTCTCCCATCCTCTCCGACTACCTTGCGTAGCATCTGTTTCAGGGTCAGGTTAAACCGTTCCACCAACCCATCTGTTTGAGGATGATACACAGACATTTTAAGATGCTTAATTTGGAGTAACCTGGTAACCACCTTGAATGTATCCGATGTATAAGGGGTCCCTTGATCCATAAGGATTTCTTTAGGGATCCCTACTTGTGAAAAGAAGACTACTAGTTCCCGTGCAATATTTTTAGAATTAGCTGTTCGCAGGGGGACGGCCTCTGGGTATCGAGTAGCATAATCTACCATTACCAAGATGTACTTATGACCTTTGGTTGAGGGTTCTAACAGGCCAACGAGGCTGATGCCAATTCTTTCAAAAGGGATGTCAACCAGGGGAATTGGAATCAGAATAGCATGGTCCCTTTGTGGAATCTGGCGAGGTTGGCAGTCGGGGCAGTATTGACAAAATCGGCGAACCGCCTCATTTTTCCCCGGCCAAAAAAATCAGAGTTTAAACCGCTCAAGTGTTTTCTCAGTCCTCAAGCGGGCTCCCAATAGGTGGGCGTGAGCTAGTTCACACACCTGTCACTGGAAGGCATGTGGGACTAACAGTAACGACCTCCTCTCACCCTCGTGATCCGTTACTTGATATAACAGATCACTTTCCAAATCAAAGTGGGGCCCTTGTGGTATAGAATCTTGGGTGGGCTTCCCATTAACAGAGACGATAGCATTCCTAGCATTTTTAAGGGAATCATAATTCCACTGTTCCCTTTTAAAAGAGGAAGGAGTACACCTAAACTGAAATTGCAGCAAGCGTAAAGGATCGTTGCTGCCCTTGGGGAATGTTACGTCACTTGTCTGACCCTCCTCTGGTGTTACTTCTTGAAGGGCCGGAGAAGCCGTATGCACACTCCCCGAAGGTACCAGCTCAGCTGAACTAACAAACTGACATGGCGTGGGAGCAGCCGGGGTGGGGTTATCTCCTTCCACTACCAGGCACAACTCTGTTTTAGAAGGGTTTGGTCTCATACTGCATTCAATCTTTGACCAGTCCTACCCCAAAATAACTGGGTAAGGAGGGTCCGGAAACACTGCCACCAGTAATTTCTTTGGAACCCCACCCCAAGTTACAAAACAGTAGGTGGATTTATAATACCTGGTCTCTCCGTGTATACAGGATACCCTGGTCATAGCCTTGGTCAGGGGTGCCCACACTTTTTCGGCTTGCGAGCTACTTTTAAAATGACCAGGTCGAAATGATCTACCTACATTAAAAATGCTATATATTTATGGCACAATAACAATTGAATACATTTATGGTCAATACAGTATTTGGATTTAATAATCTTCATGTGGGAAAAGGATGAGTCGCATAAATAAGTAGAGCCGAATAATGCAGTCAAGGAGGTAACACATTTCCTCATGTTTGGGTACTTTTCCTCTGTGAGTAAGTTCCAAAACTGTCCAAGATCCCCAGACTTCAGCTGAATGTCATCCTGTAGTGTCAAAATCTCATCCTCCACTGTAGAGGAGTTTTAGGTGAAACAGTGTTGCAATTTTTGATGCGGGTGAATCACCCTCAACATCTTCCCTAAACGGATAGCACTTAAATGTAGCGATTGGATCAAGTAAAGCTGAGTCTTGAAACCGTCTGTCAAAGTCTGACAGGCAATTTTCATTCTGCTCTGTGTAGCGTATGCTGTTAAGTTGCGCACATACCTTCCATTGCGTCTCCAGCTCTGTCGCGAGGTTTTGGATGTTCCCCAAATCAAGACGCTGCAGCTTTGAAGACAGCTGTTGCATTTTTCGTTTGAAAGCATTAACTGAGCTAATCATATTGACCTTGGAGTTCTCTTTTCCTTGCAGCTGTAAATTAAGCTCATTCAACATGTTGGTCAGATCGAAAAAAAAATGCCAAGTCTAGCAGCCATTGATCGTTATTAAGTTGCTTGTATTGTGCATGTTTAATTACAAGGAGAAGCTCCTTTTTCTCCGGCAGGAGACGAAAGGCCTCTTTTATCATCTCTCCATCTTGGAAGGACTTCTTATGCTTAATGATCGAGTGACTCACCCAGAACGATGCTTCGGTGTGTCTGCCTTTGCTTTTGAATTCAGCTGAGTGAAAAATGACGGCTGTCCAATTAACTGCGATTTTAGTACCCTCTCCTTTCACTTTCTCAGATCGCTTTTCGGAAGGAAGTCAGTTTCGTAGTTTTTATGAACAATTCGAAAGTGCCTTTCCACATTTTCCTTCTTTGGAATAGCAATGATAGATTGACAGATCAGACAAATGCACTTCGATTGTGACATTGTGAGGAAAAAAATCCTCTTCCAATTCCACATCCAGCCCATACCCTCCCCAAACAATTTTTTTTTAAATCCCTTCTTTAGTCGATATAAATTGGAAGGCTAACTATATCAAAGCCAGAGTTTTGCAGTAGCTCACCCATTTGATTGTGTGTGCGGGATGACCAGTGTGTTAGAAGAAAAGAGATCTCAGACTGGCCGCCCTGTATGTCAATCAAGTGGCAAATGCCATAGAGGGGATATATGATAGACTAACGTTTAAAAAAAAATTTTTTTGAATGCAACGTGATCTACCTGCACTACATTTGCGATCAACCGGTCGATCGCGATCGACACATTGGGCACCCCTGGCCTTGGTGAACTGTCGCAGCAGGACAAAATGGAAAGCAACAATGGAGATGTTACTCTCAGAATCAAGCACAGCAAGCACGCTGTGTCCGTTTATTAACACCATCCCTGTATTAGGTGAAGAAATGGGATTAGTCAAAGCACAATACCTCTCTCCTCAGGCCCAGGTGCAATCCATTGGTTCTGCAGACAGAGGACAAGAAGTTATTATGTGTCCCAGCTCCCCACACTTGAAGCAGCGGGGTAGACTGGGCTGTTTCTCCTTCTCCTGCTGGCCCAAGGTGATGCCGTAGCATTTGTAAATCTTGCTCTTAAGGGTGTCGTATTCGGCAGCCTCCTCCTCGGGGAGATCGTAATAGGCTCGCTGCACATCCCCCTTTAAATATGGCGCCAATATGTGGGCCCAGTCCGCCCTCTGCCGTTGATTGCGAGCGGCAGTGCACTCAAAGACAAGTAAATAAGACTCTATGTCATCCCCCTCTGACAAAGCAACCAACGGCCTCAGTTGCGGCAATCCGAGCCTTGACCTCTGCTAGGTGGGTGCGGGTTTCTCCAACTTGGATTTTAACGGCTTGTAACTCCGCGAGAATGGTCTCTAGGACTGTATGCAGGTTCTGTTCTTCAGACATCCTCGAACACTGGGGATCCTGCTGGCTATGCCAATCTGTGAAAAGATGTGGACAACACACTCATAAAGGTTTGGGGGTTGAGCCCATATACTGTAGAGTTCAGAATAGCCTTCCCTGATTTATGCATTCACTATGAAAATGAATCATACAAGAGACCAAATTGCAGTACATGAATGACATTTATATAGGAAGACTGACAGGAAATTGAACACAGAGGAATGCTGGGAAGAAGGTCGAGCGGACATGACGTGGAATGGAAAAGCCAGAAGTGCAGTCATCAGGTAAGGTCGGAAGTGGAGGGTTAAACGGGTGAATGGAATCGTCTGCCAGTCTTCTTATTGTACATTTTATACTTCTCCTTTTCTGTTAAACGAGAGAGAGAGACATTAGTGCCTTGTACAAAACCCACTTTCTTTGTGTTGTCCCGCATCATTGAGCTCGTCAGCTGCTTACCAAGCGCGCATGTGTGTGACAATAGCCACACTCACACCTAGCTATTTAAGAATCACCACTTAATGTCTTCAGTGATGTGAATGGAAAAGCAAGTTACCTGGAGAAAGAATGTGCAAACTCTACACAGGCAACAACTGGATGAAGAATTTAAGCACAGGATACTGGATCTATGACATTGTGAATAGACTGGTGGAAAAAGTTTGTTTTTTCTTGTGAACCTTAAATTCCTGTACAGTCTACTGTAATAATGCTCACTCAATATTTTTTATGCTGCATGACCTTGATCAATGTTATTTTTAACTTTTAAATGTATTTACAGTATTTCCTTACTGTCATGTAGGTGACTTGTAAATTTTAAATAATGGAAGTTAAAAAATGCAGACTTCATCCTGGTGCTTTTTAGAACAGTTGATTAATAAAACACAGTTTGACTGAGAACAATTGAGCTTGTGAGGCTTATTGATCATACACTAGTAAGTCCTTTTTGCATTCATCATGTAATTTGTCTTTTATCTAAATCTCCCAACTTTATTTTGTTTACAAGAACAAATCTATTCATTCTTCTGTCCCATTTTTTTATGCAAGTCTGAAAATGCTCTCTTAGGTATGTTATTGATTAGATACAGAGCTCTGCTTATCTGTCTTGCAGCTTTAATGTCAATAGTCCAAGATGTAACATGGAACCTTCAAGTCGAATTTTAGTTCTTTTGGCTGTTCTGACAAAAGCAGAAGGTTCAGGAGTCAGCTGATGAGGAAGTTTATTGTCCTTGACAGTGAGTTCTCTGTGTGGCACAGAGCATGATTATCGGCACGTCGGGTTGCCATTCATCTCAAACAACATTAATTGTTCTGCCATAAACACAAGAAAATACATTCAGAAATCAGGTGCCTTCATCATTAAACATCAGCATGTTTTTTAACTCTTTAGTCATTCTGATAAGTAACTCCATGTAAGGTCTCTGAAAAAACAGTATTTGTGCTCAGTTCCAGTTTTAGCAAAAGGAAACCAGGCACAAGATTTAAAACAGCATATGTGGGCATTTATAGCAAGCAGCTTGCATCACCCTTTTAACAAAATGATAAAATGATGGACACAAATGACACTATGTTTGCCTGTATTTAAAAAGCACTAATGTGCAGTATTTACTGTATTTATAGAAATAACTGCTCAATAGCAAAATAATATCTAACAGTTCATGTTTGTCAAACCCATACAAATATTACTGTTATCTAGGGATAACATCTGTTGTTCTATAACATATGTGACTGCAAAAATGCTTTTATAAAATTTCTGAAATTGCTGTGCAGAACATTTGCATATCAGAATCAGAATTCACTTTATTGACCAGCTACACTAACGTGTACTAGGAATTTGTCTTGATAGTGATTGTGCAGCATACAAGGACAATACACAATACAAAAGATAAATATAAAAAGATAAAATATAAAATGGTAAAACATGATGCAACATACAAGGGCAATATAGAAAAAAATAAAGAGATATTTGGATTGTAATGTCCAGGCAATCTAGTGTGCAGGTATACATAGGTACTGTGTAGAGGCTCAGATGTGATTAGTAAGAATAACTACACATGGAAAATATTGTTTAGGTGACGGGTTGTTTTAGCTTTCAATGCACAGGATGTTTGCCAGTGTGAAGTCTTTGGAAAAGGTGATGCCCTTAACTCATTTAGGACTTTAATGTGCAGTAAGTTACAGCCTATGATCTTTTCACAGGCTTAGATGATGTGTTGCAGATTGGCCTTAGCCTGCACAGAGGCAGCACCAAACCAGACAGTTATAGATGAGGTCAGAATGGACTCAATGATGGCTGTGTAGAATTGGACCAATATTGCTTGAGGGAGATTGAATTTCATCAGCTGCCACAAAAAGAACATTGTCTGATGGGCTTTCTTAATAATACATGTGATGTTCTTGTCCTACTTAAGGTTTTGTGACTGCACAGTGCCCAGAAACCTAAATGATTCCGTCGTCCTAACAGCTGAGCCGTTTATAGCAAGTGATAGGTGAGCAGGAGACTGTTTTCTGAAATCTATGATCATTTCCTGTGTTTTTTGAATGTTAAGGTCCAAATTAGTATGGCTGCACCACAATGTCAGATTTTCCACCTCTTGTCTGTATATGGACTCATCATTGCTTGAAATGAGGCCTATTAGTGTTATATTTTCTGCAAATTTAACAAGTTTGTCAGAAGAATCACCAGAGGTACAGTTATTTATATAAAGTGTGAAGAGTATTGGTGAAAAGACACATCCCTGTGGTTCAACAGTACTAAGGGTTAATGGGGGTTAGACTTGTGTGCCCAACCACATATACTGTTTCCTATCTGTAAGAAAGTCTTGGATCCAATGGCAGATTAAACTAGGCAGGTTGAACTGGGTACATTTCTTATCTAGGAGCTCTGGGATGATTGTATTGAAAGCAGAGCTAAAGTCTACAAACAAGATCCTCACATATGCCCCAGCTTATCAAGGCATTGATAAGTAACGCTCTAAATTCACGGCATCATCCACAGACCAGTTGGCTCTGTGTGCAAGCTGAAATGGGTTTAGGAAGTATTTTGAAGTTTCTTGAGTACTAGGGTGTTGTACTGTATTAGTGATTATGGATCTAGTGAGAAGTTAAGCAAAATTACACCTTTTATTGGCTAACTAGAAAGATTACAATATGCAAGCTTTTAAGGCAACTCAGGCCCCTTCTTCAGGCAAGATGCAATGAAGTTTCTTGAGGTAATTCAGTATAAGGCATTCAAAGGTCTTCCTTACCACAGATGTTAAAGCTACTGGTCTCTAGTCATTTATGCCAGTGACCTTGGTTTTTTTTTTTTGCTACTTGAATGTATGGTGAAATAGATAGTGGAAGTCTTGAAGCAAGCAGGAACAGTGCACAGACCCAGAGATTAGTTGAAAATGTCTGCAAATACTGTAGACAACTAGATGTTACTCTCAGAGATGTTACTCTCAGAATCAACTAGAGTTTGCAAGGGAAATAAGGTCATTTGAATGTAATTAGCAGAATGTAAAAATAGGTAATCAGATATAGCTTTTATTTTTTAACCAAATCGATTAATTTGTGGTCAATATCACATAGTGCAAATGTTCTATCAGATGGTTGTGGTGAGCGCCCTCTTCTACGCGGTGGTGTGCTGGGGAGGCAGCATAAAGAAGAGGGATGCCTCATGCCTGGACAAACTGGTGAGGAAGGCAGGTTCTATTGTAGGCACGGAGCTGGACAGTCTGACATCTGTGGCGGAGCAACGGATGCTAAGCAGGCTCCTGTCGATCATGGAGAATCCACTGCATCCACTGAACAGTATCATCTCCAGACAGGAGCAGCTTCAGCAACAGACTGCTGTCACTGTCCTGCTCCACTGACAGACTGAGGAGATCGTTCCTCCCCCACACTATGCGACTCTTCAATCCATGGAGGGGGTGGGGGGGGGGGTTAAACGATAACAATATACAATGTTATTGACTGTTACACCTGCCTCGCACTCTCCACCATGCATTTTTTAACTTGCACTGCATTTTTATCACTCTTTAATTAATATTGTTTTTATTAGTATACTGCTGCTGGAGTATGTGAATTTCCCCTTGGGGATTAATAAAGTATCTATCTATCTATCTATCTATCTATCTATCTATCTATCTATCTATCTATCTATCTATCTATCTATCTATCTATCTATCTATCTATCTATCTATCTATCTATCTATCTATCTATCTATCTATCTATCTATCTATATTCTTTAATTCCTTTCTCCACATATCTTACAGCACTATTGCATTTTAGGACTCCAGAACAGCATCCATTAACACACAGCCAGACTGTCACTCGGCGGTTTTGCCACAGCAGCAGCATCACCGTGTGGATTCACATTCCAGACATGGGGGTCATCTTTTGTAATATTGTCTGAAACAGAATAAACAGTTAATACCACATCTGCTGCCTGCTTGCTTGTCTTATTAAACATGCAAATTATTTACACTTGATTTACACTTCTTTTTTATTTCGGACACTGTGTGATTTACTGAACTTGAACTTTTGATGTACCTCCACCATTCTTTGCCATTCCATCAATTTCCTTTTGTTGCTTATACCACTGCTTAAGCCAACAAATAGTACGTTTTTCCTTGCCTCCACTGAGCAGGACTTCCATTTCACATTCGATGAAATTCTTCTTTTTTATACATGCTTTTGCAATTCTCTTTTAATAAAACACTGAACAGAAGAGTCTATTTATACTGATGTGCATATTCAAAAAGACAAAATTCTGAGAGGAGTCAGGGTGGAGCTGTAGGTGTGTGCATGTGCTTTAAATTTCAAGGGAAAGTGTGTAGAACTTTGTTTACGCACAGTTTTATGCATCTACATTATTTTGTGCATATGCACATTTCTAGTTTGGTTCATACACCATGTTTTAGTATGAATTCTACACAATGTGTTATACATGAGGCCCCTGGTCTTCAAAGAAAAGTAATGTATGTGTCGCTCATGAAAAACAGCACCCCATGTCACTTTGTTGAGGTTGCTGTAATGTCTTTCCTATGTCATGTCCTAATAGACATGCCAGGTGAACGTTTTCTGTCCATGTCATTGCTGACTGTGAAAAGAACCTGAAGCAGAATTTCTTGGCTGAGGTAGCCCGTACATCCAATTAATGGGTCATGTTATGCACATCATGGGATAAGCTGTGAACTGACACCTGTGCTTCTGAATCAGCGGCACATGCCACTGTGCTTTTCCTGTAAGCCTCAGCATGCATCTGCATCTCTGCTTGCAAGGGGTGGTGAGCCACATTACAGCCTGCTGTAAAAAATACCCAAGCTGAATGTCATTGACATAATAGCCTGCATGTTCAATTCACGGGTCATTGTGCATGAAGCACAGCCTAGGCTGTTGATTAAGACCAAGAACAAAGCAGAAGGCCTACAGTTTTTTTATCACATACAGATGACCCATAACATTTTATATATAGATTGTTTACTATACACCACTTTTAAGTCTGTAATAGTTTTAATAGCTAATGCCAGACTCCCAATTTAATGACATATGCTATGGTCAGATGGTCAGATGGCCAATAAGTAACTACTTTGGGATGCTGACAAAAATAAACCTCAGGGGATTCCAAGACCAAAAGACTGCCTAGTCAATAGCCCCTGTGGGCAATCTACAACACTTAAATTTAATAAAGTAATTAATTATTGTTATATTACATGCACCATTCTGAAGGATATGATGCAGCAGAACTTGTTAACACCCAAATAATGAACCTTTCTCAACATGTTGTGGGAATCTGAAACAAACTAGTGAGACATGCAGTTGAAGCAGAAGCCTTGACAACCTTTAAGTAGTATCTGGATGAGATATTGGGACAGTTTAGCTCTTAGCTAAAGAAACAATTGAGTGTCTCCTCTCATTTTTTAAAATTTCTTATATTTTTATTTACTAAGCATCTTGGTAAGCATCCTAGGAGATTAGCTGCCACAACCACAGGTAGCCATTATAGCCCTCCTGGACAGAGCTGTAATGATGAGTTAAATAAAAATTTCTAAAGAGTTGACATAACTGAACTTACTGCGAGGAAAAACTATTTACTCTCTCAAAGAGCTCATATTTTTGATAACATCTCATGGCCAGTACAAATACCATCAGGCACTGTTTATTGCTAAATTATCCTAGATTTCAAAATTAGTGTTTATGGCTTTGGAATGCAACAACCACTAGTTTTAACCAGAGAAGTCAAGTAATGTAATGTTATATACAAAAAAAAAAAATTAAGAAGCAGGTCTGGCAAATAATTTCTGAAAAGAAAGTTTACATTAACATGCTGAAAGTATTACTATTCTGGGGAAAAAAATGTCAGTTATATTTCACTTTTCTAATACTAAAGGTGCATAAAAGCTTGAACTGGCTGAAAATATCTCAAACCACAGATTCATGATCTGAGTTCTATCATGCAATGATTCCAAAAAGCATGGAGGAAGAATTTTTCTAAAGTAAACTCAATTAATAATGAGTTTAATAATGTGTAATTTACACTTAATTCTAAATCCTGCTTTCTTTTCTAATTAATATTCAGTACATAATAAAAGGGTATCCATGATGGATTCCTTCCCTATTCATGAAAGCCAGTTCTTTTTTCAACTTGATCTCAGTCAGTGAGTCAGAAGGTGCCAGATAAAAAAACAACTTTGGTGATTTCATTGTGTCAAAAGTAATTTTTATGAACACAATAATAGTTTTTGTAATTCAAGTGTACTGCCCAACAATCATTTCATTTTGTTATGAATACAATTTCATGCACCTAATATTATTCATCCATTCTAATGTGTTTTTGACTTTAGTACTGTAGGATACATTTCAAAATTTCACATGATGTGTTTATTTTTCCATTGTTGTCACATAACTACAACATATTGTATTCAGAAGTACCTTGATACATGGTACATTGTGCCTATATACAGCATAATGAAAAATGGAGAAAATGCAGGGTCACAGTATACTTTCACATATAAAACTCTATTTCACTTCTCTGGATCTGAATGAGAGAAGATTCCATAAGAGAGAGGTCAAAAACAAAGAGAACATCCATCCATCCATTATCCAACCCGCTATATCCTAACTACAGGGTCACGGGGGTCTGCTGGAGCCAATCCCAGCCAACACAGGGCACAAGGCAGGAAACAAACCCTGGGCAGGGTGCCAGCCCACCGTAGGGTGCGCACACATACACACACACCAAGCACACACTAGGGACAATTTAGAATTGCCAGTGCACCTAACCTGCATGTCTTTGGACTGTGGGAGGAAACTGGAGTACCCGGAGGAAACCCATGCAGACACGAGGAGAACATGCAAACTCCACCCAGGGAGGACCCGGGAAGCAAACCCGGGTTACCTAACTGCGAGGCAGCAGCGCTACCCACTGCACCACCGTGCCATCCTACAAAGAGAACAATTCTAAGATATTCTCTAATAACTCCAATATAACTTCTATGCACCTTTTTCTAATAAACACAGTCCTAACTTGTTCCCCAACACTTTATGATGTGTGACCATTGTTTATCTTTATAATCTGTGATTCATTTTTCTAAAGAGATATGAATTAGACACATGAGCCTGTCTCTATACTATTTGGGAACACATTGGTGAAGTATAGATGAAGGATTGATGTTTTTTCCTAATATATAAAATGATCTGTAGCACTTAATCTTATGTTTCTCATGGAACCCAGTCCGTTTTCTTTGTATCTGTGTCACTGTAAATGACATGTAAACTGCCTGCCAGTACATGACAGAGCAGCAATCAGGTATTGTTGGGAGTAAGCCAATGTCAGGCACTTGGGCTGAGCAGACAATCATCTCTGAAGTTGCAGCTGAATTGGCATATGCATGACAGAATTTTACAGGCAATGGTCCAGTCTAGGCTTTCCTTTTTTCCTTTGACCCTCAAATTGTGGGAATGCTTCCCAATTAATATGTTTCTTAGCAACTGTTGAAGAGAGACAAATTTGATGTGAAAGAATAGGCCAAAGGATGAGAACAGACCCCATCCTGACAGCAGCAACCATGTCAAAAAATGATACGACTTAGGCAAAAGATTCTGTTAATTAAAAATATACTATACATTTAATAAAATGCTAAATAAAACCAAATTACTAAATTATTTATAATTTGCTTATTAGAGTTCTCGTCTAGTACTGTCATAAGGAATATCTCAGCTTCACAATGTTTTGTTTAGTACAGAACTTAATACGTGGACAATAATTATAGCTGATTGCAACGCATAAGGTCAGCACACTTGTATACTACATTCCAACAATTATTCATACTTCCACAGTATATAGAAGTAGAAGTGTCAGTTTGTCTCACTTTCTGTCTCTCACTCTCACTTACCTTTTATCTGCACTTACAGGAATTACGATACAGATGGCACAGATAGAGGTAATACCTATTGCTAGAAATAATTTTTTTCTGTCTCCTTCATTTATAGTTCACCAAAAATAATAATCATTATGCTTAAACTATACTCTGAATACCAGTCTTGAGACACATGTTGTAGAAACAACATTGGGAATTGGATCATGTTGTAGTTGGTGCTGCCAAATACCTTCCACACTGTCATTTTTTTCAGTTAATTATGAAAATAAGCAGGAAGTACTATTTAGATCACTTCTTCTGTTGTTTCAGTATCATTTTGAAGTGGAAGTGCTGGTAGGGTGCTCAGTCCGAGTTTAAGTCAATGAGTGTAGAAGACTTAGTAAGCTTAGTAAGGGTGACAGCATGGAGTCTTTCCTAGCCATCTTCTGTCTGTCATTGGTCTCATAAGAATTGGGCTAATGTTCTTTTACTCTTTAAGTCTGTAGCAGGACAGATGGGAGAGCAGCCCATGGCTGCCCACCCTTAGGCTATAATGAAGGAAAAGAGGTAAGGCAGGCAAACTGCATGATCTCATGTGATACTGTATCACTACTCTTGAGACTTTTTGGAATGCAGACCTGAAGTTCTCCATTCCACCTCATCTGTTTCAAAGAGAATGGAGGAATGATGACTTTGTGAAGTGTGCAAAAAGTGTCTTACATCACAAGTTCAAATACTTCTGTAGTCACAATTTGTGCTTGGAAACAACATATTAGTTGTATCTATTTTTGCTTGTATACATCAGAGAAAGACTGGCTGTCTCACTGGCTCACATGAACTTTAATAGCAGCTATCTTGTTACAGTTTAAAAATTACATTGCCAAATGGCACAAGAATAAAAAACAATAAAACACATTTAATACACGGACCTCTTTTTTCCCAACAGTTGCCTTGTTGAATTTAAATGTATACCCTTCTGATGGTCATCTCATGCAAGATGTCCACAATTGTTAGCCATATGTTAAAAATCATACACTCAGTTTATAAAGTTATAAGGGTGTATATAGCCGCCCTAACCCCGACACAAACAGGCTGAGACATAAATTCCCACACAGCACACATATATTTAAACGTGGTGGTATTTCCTTCATCTCACCACAAGAGCACAATGTCCTGAGCAAACAGCACATCATAAATCAATAAAGCACAGTCCTTTTCGCCTCCACTCCTTCTCACAGGCTTTGTCCTTTTCCCTCCCAACTCTGGCTCTCTGAGTAGTGGTGTCTGGCTCCTTTTATAGGACACCCAGAAGCACTCCAGGTGTCCAACGAGCTTCTTCCGGCATTTGATGGCAGCGGTGGGATGAGCTGGCCGTGGGGACCGAAGAACAGGAGAATGAACAGCAAGCAGGACTGGTGCCAGACTTAGTCAGACGGACAGATGACCAGACAGACCCAAGCCAGAGGAGGACATTTGAAAGGACTGAGCTTTTTAAGGGACATTTATTTATTGTTTGCTTTTATTGTCGTTTTAAAGCTCTTATTCTTTTAATGTCCTGTTTTTACAAAGGGGGGCTTGGGTTGATTTTAGTGTGGGATTGTTTTAGTGTTTTTATTATTTTTTGTTTTTAGTGCAGTGGTAGTGTGGCCGAGCTGTGGACCTGGGACGCCAGTTGCACAGGATTGGCAGTGGCGTGGAGCCTTCCCATGCAACTGGGGCTTATAGGAGGAGGAATGTGGTATTACGGGTCCACAGCTCAAAATTGAAAAGGCCAATTTTAATAGATAATTGCCACACTCGCAGCTTAGAGGGGGCGTGGTAGTGTGCCCGGAGCGGTTCCTGGGAGCTTTGTGATGCGAGTGGTCCTCGCTTAAGTGCACAGGTGAGGAGTCGCCCGCATCCATAATTGTTGCCAGGAACTGGTAATCGCCACACCTGAATCACGTCCCTGTAATATATAATAGAAACGTGAGGCAGATAGAAGGGGGAAAAAAGAGAAAGAAAGAACTGGAATGGAGGTTAATGGAGAAGAAGGTGGCAGGAAGGAGAAAGCCGTTGCGGGAGAGTGAGAGCTGGCTCATGAAAGTTTAATGCAGCTGGTAGAAGAGCCCCGAATGAGTGTTTGACCAACTCTCGGAAGGGGCTGACTGAAGCGGTCGCTCCAGCTGAGCAGTTTTGAGGAGCTGGAGTGACCGGCAGAGGGGTTGACTAGCCGTTGAAGAAAGCGAAGTCGAGGAGGCTTTGGGCGTGTTGAGCCCCAGTGTGAGCGCCCTGACTGCTGGGGGAGGGAACCCAAGTCTTGGTCTGGCTGGAGCCCGACGTAGCCGGGGATTGGAGGGCTATTGGACCAGAATTGAAGGGAGCTGCATTTTGCTGGTAGGGCGACTCCCCTGTTGCGGGGCCTGTATGGGAGAAGCAGGGGAGCCACCAGTAAGAGAGAAGAAAGCACCGGAGTTTTAAGAAAAGACTGCTTCCAGCCATTGTTTTAACCTTGTTGTTTTAAAGGATTTATCTATTGTGTTTTTAACCTCCACGGATTCACCTGTTTTATTGGATTATTTATTTATTACCTTTGAGATGCACTGCACTTATTTATTTGGACACTGTTTTGGTTTTGTTTTTAAATAAAAGCACTCTGCACTTTTTGCACCATCCCCTTTGCTTCATTCTTCACGTTCTTCTTGTCTTCACTGATCAGCTCATCCAATGACATTACCGACGGTGTCGGGTTCGAGAGCTCACCAGAAGCCAGATGGGAGCATGGAGCTGAACCTGCATCGTCACGAGCTTGGCAAATGTCCAGGTGCCCCCTGGTGGTGGGCCATGGGCCCCAACAGGGTTGAGCTTCTATGCTCCAAACCATTGACGGCGCAGCAAGCTGGAGGGGGGGGGGGGGGGTTCTACCCTCTAGCATTCTGGAATAGATAGAGTCCAAAATAATACCAGTCCTTCCATTATCGAGGAGTACCGGCCAGGTAAGGGTCCTGGCAGTCCGCCACAAAGGCAAATAATTTAATTAGTTGAACTTGTTAAAACTGTGATTAATTCTAATAATTAATTTTTAAATTTTTGAAAATCATCATTTTTATTTATGTTTGTACTTTTAGCACTCTATTACCTTTATAAGAAGCTTTTATCCCTTGAGCATGTTGGTCAGGTATGGAAAGAGGCAGTTGATGACTTTGCTAAGTGTTAAACTAGCATCAACAGCTAAGTGTTAAACTAGCATCAAACTTCAATATTAATAATACTAATATTTAGGTAAGGGCGGCACGGTGGCACAGTGTGTAGCGCTGCTGCCTCGCAGTTGGGTCCTCCCTGCGTGAAGTTTGCATGTTCTCCCTGTGTCTGTGTGGGTTTCCTCCGGGCGCTCCGGTTTCCTCCCACAGTCCAAAGACATGCTGGTTAGGTGGATTGGCGATTCTAAATTGGCCCTAGTGTGTGTTTGGTGTGTGGACGCGTTTGTGTGTGTCCGGTGGTGGGTTGGCACCCTGCCCGGGATTGGTTCCTGCCCTGTGTTGGCTGGGATTGGCTTCAGCAGACCCCCGTGACCCTGTGTTCGGATTCAGCGGGTTGGAAAATGGATGGATGGATGGATATTTAGGTAAGAATTGGTATTATTTCATTAATACATATTTATATAGTAATCAAGCAGCTAGAATTAGATTTTTCATGTGCTGTTTTTATATTAGTTGCTTATTCTTTATACTGCTAGAGTACAACATACAACTGGTACCTGATATGTTATTAATATTTAATTAAAGGACTGCTGATGTGTCTGCATCCCATATACTTGAGCCTGAATCTTGAGAGCATTGTTTCTCTTAACAAAATCATTATTTATATAAATAATACATAACAGGAGACACAGTCATGTAGTGTCAACCAAATGATAAAAATATATTTTTCAGCTAATAAAAACCTACATAACATCTAATGTAGGTTTCTGTTAAACTGGTTAAAGGATATGTGACGCTGCGTGTATGTATACATTAAGAATCCATATTAAGATGTCGAAAAATTGCTGACATACAATATTTGAGCATTGCCTAGCAATTTAATATCAGGTATCTATTCACATTAAAACTAAAAGCTCCATAAATTTCTATTGGACTTTCCATGCATTTTTTATAAGTTAGGAAGATTACAGGTCATTCTACAATTTTTATTAAGAACAATATTATTTTCATGTTCATTATAAGGTGTCTTGTTAACTGCTCATTTATATGTAAAAATCTACCCTTATTGCAAAGCCATCCTATAACAAATAATTAAATTAATATTAATAATTTAAAATCATGAAGAAATATATCACATTAGAATAAAACTGACTTCATTTCCCAACAGCAGGTTAATGTTCTGTTGATATTTTTAAGTAGCTGTAACAAGAAATCACTTATTTAAAGTATCATACACTTACTGGCATGTACTGTAACTCTTAGGCATGCTGAATTAAACAATGCTTCTAAGAGCAATTAGACTCTACTTCTTCTTCCTTCTGCTGTTCCCGCTAGGGGTCACCACAGTGGATCATCTTTTTCCATATCTTCCTATCTTCGGCATATTATTCCGTTACTTCCACCACCTTCATGTCCTCTCTCACCATATCCAATAAACTTCTCTTAGACCTTCCTCTTTTCTTATTGACTCTATCCTTAACACCCTTCTCCCAATATACCCAGCATTTCTCCTCTGCACATGTCCAAACCAATGCAATCTCAGCTCTCTGACTGTCTTCAAACCGTCCAACCTGAGCTGGCCCTCTAATGTACTCATTTCTAATCCTGTCCATCCTTGTCACACCCAATGAAAACGTTTACATCTTTAACTCTGCCACCTCCCACTCTGTCTCCAGTTTTTTGGTCAGTTCCACCATCTCCAACCCATATAACAAAGCTTGTCTCACTATTGTCCTGCAGACCTTCTCTTTCACTCTTGCTGGTACCCGTATGTCACAAATCACTCCTGACACTCTTTTCCACCTACTCCACCCTATCTGCAGTCTCTTCTTCATCTCTTCCACACACCCCATTATTCCGTACTATTGATCCCAAGTATTTCAACTCACCCACCTTTGCCAGCTCTATTCCCTGCATCCGCACCATTCCTCTGACCTCCCTCTCATCCACAATGTCATCCGCAAACATCACAATCCAAGGGGACTCCTGTCTAATCTTGTTTGGCAATCTGTCTCTCACCATTGAAAACAAAAAAAAGCTCAGAGCTGATCCCTGATGTAGATTCACCTCCACCTCAAACATATCCATCACTCCTACCACAGACCTCACCACTGTCACACTTCCCTTGTACATATCATGTTCAACTCTTAAATACTTTTCTGCCACTTCCAACTTCTTCATACAGAACCACAACTCCTGACTATGCACTCTGCCATATGACAGAAAGACAAAATGTAACACCTTTTGGCCTTCTTTACACTTCTCCATCAACACTCTCATAGCAAACATTGCACCTGTAGTGCTCTGGTTATTATCCACTACTCTTTCCCACAACTTCATGCTGAGGCTGATCAGTTTTATCCTTATGTAGTTAGTACAGCTTTGCACATTACCCATACTCATAATAATCGGTACCAGTACACTTCTCCACTCATTAGGCATCCTCTCACTTTAGAAGATTAAATTAAACAATCTGGTTAAAAACTCCACTACCATCTCTCCTAAATACCTCCTTGCTTCCACAGGTATGTCATCTGGACCCAACAGCCTTCCCATTCTTCATCCTCTTCATAGTTGTCCTTACTTTCTCCTTGATGATCCGTTGCACTTCCTGATTCACTATATCCCCAACTTTCAACCTTCTCTTTCTCTCATTCTCTTCATTCATCTGCCTCTCAAAGTAATCTTTCCATCTGCTCAACGCACTATCCTTGCTACTAAGTATGTTTCTGTCTTCATCCTTTATCACCCTAACTTGCTGCACATCTTTCCCAGCTTGGTCCCTCTGTCTAGCCTATCTGTACAGGTCCTTTTCTCCCTCCTTAGTGTCCAACCTCTCATCCAACTCATTATAACCCTTTTCTTTAGCCTTCGCCACCTCTCCCTTCACCTTACGCCTTATCCCCTTCTACTCCAGTCTGATGCATCTCTCTGACTATCCTACTTCTTCTTCAACAGCCTCTTCCTCTGTATACTGTGCTATACTTTCTTATTTCACCACCAAGTTTCCCTACCCTCATTCCTCTGTCCAGATGTTACACCAAGCAACCTTCTAGCTATCTCCCTAACTACTTCTGCTGTAGTTGCCCAGCTATCTGGTAATTCTTCACTGCCACCCAGTGCAAGTCTTACCTCCTCCCTGAACTCCAACTTACAGTCTCCCTTTTTCAACTTCCATCATTTTATCCTTGATGCTGTCCTCACTCTCCACCTTTTCTTGATATCCAACATCACCCTACAGACCACCATCCTATGCTGCCTAACTACGCTTTCCTCTGCCACCACTTTGCAGTCTCCAATCTTCTTCAGATTGACCTTCCTGCATAGAATATAATCTACCTCTGTGCAACTTCCTCCACTTTTGTATGTCACCCTATGTTTCCTCTCTCTTCTTAAAATACATTTTCACCACAGCCATGTTTATTCTTTTCATAAAATCATTACCAACATGTCTTTTGAAATCTGCTTCAATCACCACTCTTTCTCCCTTGGGTACACTCTCCACCACATCATTCCACTCACTCCAGAAATTTTCTTATTCATCCATCACATACCTAACTTGTGGGGTATATGCACTAACAACATTCATCATCACACTTTCAGTTTCCAGCTTCATAATCATGTCTGACACTGTTTTCACCTCCAAAACTCTCTTGACATACTATTTATTCAGGATAACCCCTTACCCCATCCTCACCATGGTAAAACAATTTAAACCCACCTCCAAAACACCTTGGTCCTCATGCATAATGCCATGTGTAGAATGGCATATGGACAAAAGCGGAAATGTGCGTACCGACAAAAAAATCCTGATGTATAATTCTGTATGTACAGCAACTTCCACATTCTTCTGCTACATAAACCCCGGTCAGTGTGAAAAGTAACGTATGTGCATGTGCCTGCCGCACCAACCAGACTCCTACCAGAATTATGCCTCTTTGAATATACAAATCAATATATTTAAACAGTCCCTTTTGTTTTGAATTCTGTGAAAAGACAATGGCAAAAGCATGGGGGAAAAACAAGAATTTCAGTGAATACCAAGTAGAGGCAAGGAAAAAGTGCTATTTGCTGGTTTAAGCAGTGATATAAACAACAAAAGGAAGTTGATCGAGTAACAGAGTGGCGGAGAATCTCGAAAGTTCAAGTTCAAAAAGTCGCAAAGTGCCCGAAATAAATAAGAAGTGGTCAGATATCAAAGTCGCCGTGAAAAGGTGAGTCGTAGCCCACTGTCTGATTGTCATATGGAAGCTTAATAGGGTACAGAGAAAAGAAAAACAAAATAGGGACACAGTTGAACAAAATGTACAACTTTAATCTCGAAATTTCCACTTTAATCACATAGTTTATTTTGTCATTAAAGTAGAACATTATAAACTTCATCTTAAAATCGTTTAATTTACCAGTTTCTCAGATCCCATCATAACTAAAGTAGCACGTTAAATGCTTTGTATTTAATGTGTTCTTTTATGTACTCTATGTATGTGAATCACTACGTGCTTCTTAAAAGGGCTTTCTCTTCCGCCGACAGGACACAGAATACATTATATTCATGATATTACAGCTCTCTGACCAATTTAAATATTAAGATGTACACTTGATATCATTTTCATAATGATAGGAATTAAAGCATGTATTAAACGTGGGGACACGGTGGCGCAGTATTAGAAATGAGCTGCTTGAGATGCTTGTTGTGCAGTGTGCAACCTTCGATGAAATAATTTATTGCAACAGTACTGTCTCTCTAAAATGTACTAACCTCCAATTCCTGTCATTCCTTTTCTTTCTCCAAGTAACCAATCGCCACATGATCAGTTCTGTAATAGATGCCAAGCCATCTGTAAGCTGTAACGCCAATTCTTCAAAACTGCTATGGAACATTGAATTATCTTATGTTTAATTATTCCATCCATCTATCCATACAGTGTCACGCCAATCTCAGCAAGCATACAGCGTGAGGCAGGAACAATCCCTGAACGGGGTGCCAGCTCATCACTACCGCTGTCCACAGTGTCGTCACATGTTTAATTATTAACAATATATATTATTTAAATGAAGTTTAAAATTTATCTCTATAATGTAATAAACATACTTTACTACATTTCATCTTAAAAATTATATCAAGAGCTTCAAGAAGATAGCGCTTGGAAATCTGAATCGACTTAGAAGTTAGTCATCATCATATGTAAATATGTCCTTTATAAAGTGACTCAGGTTGTGCAATATTATAACTGTAGTGCAAGTTTACAGTGAGGTGATTGTACGTATAAGTACAAACAGTTCTACCAGAAACACTTGATGGACTGATTGAGTGTGTTTAGATCTCTTGGGATGAAACTGTTTCTGAACCATGAGGTCCCTACAGGAAAGGCTCTGAAGCATTTGCCGTACTGTATGGATTAAGTTCAAATAGACTCTGCGCATGGCTGAGGCAGCATGTGTTAAATGCTGTATCCCGATAATCCTCTTTCTGATCAGCTGCTGTAGAGCTGTGATTCCATACTCAGATACAGTGGGTTAAATACTCAGTGGTGCACTGAGAGTAACAACGCTAAAGCAGCTATAGTATTTGAATAATTTGGCCATTCTGTGCAACTTTATATGGTTACGGGTTGATTACAATTAGATGCCTTAAACTAATAAACGATACGCGGTTAATTTCAGTGTATTTGATAAAGCTGCATCAGGGATGTGAATCTAAAAAATAAAGAGAAACCACACAGGAACAGTAGCACTGCTTTGATGCTAGGTTCTGCCACTTTGCAAGGGGTTGAACTGGCATGAAAATGTGCATGGCTTTACGCCAAGTTTAGTTTTTATACATCGCAATGTGAGCATGGAAATGGGCATACGCAACATTTTTGTGTGTTCACACTGTTTATACATGAGGCCCCTAGCCTTACTCCCCTTCCATGTGGTCTGTCCATCATATCAGCTAATTATCTCCCCTTACCAGTCATACTGCCAACATTCAAAGTTCCTACCCTTACTTCCACTACCTTGCTCTTCTCTTCCTGCCTCCAGACACATCTCCCCTATCTTCTTGTCTTTCTTAGGCCAACAGTAGCCCAATTTCCACCACACCCAGTCCTGTTAGTGGCAGCTGTCGTTAACCCGGGTCTCGACCGGTCCAGTATGGAAATCTATATTGTCGTCTACATATTGATGCGGCAAAATTTTATACCATATACCCTTCCTGACATAACCCTCCCCATTTATCCTGGCTCTGGACTGGCATGAAGAGACTCACTGCTTTGTGTATCCCCTATGGCTGGGTTTTCTAAGAGCAAATAGGCTGTGGAGGAAAATGAAATAAAAAATAAGAATAATAACAGTTGCAAAGCAAAAAAAGGAAGATTAAAAAGCAGGACAAATGACCTTATAATTATGTTAATTTGTGAGCATCTTTACCCTTTTCAAGTTAATGCTGGAGATATATGTCTTGACGCTCTAGTTTTTGGCTTTGCGCCACAAAAACTCACTATCTACAGTAGGTAAGTACTGCATGTCACTGTACAAATTGGTGCCTTATAACAGCTCTAACTTAATTACATTCTTGTGTGTCATCACAGATCATTGTACTGCATGCTCTGCCAATGACCTTCCCGCTCTGGCACAACAATACCTTGCTGTCAGTATATAGAATCATCTTGCATTTTATAAACCCCTGATTACTCTAGATTTTCTTTTAAATAACACTATTTTTGCATATTTCTGCATATTTTTAACATTATTAAAATGTTTGTTGGCTCATGTTAACCATACAAAGAAGATGCAGGATATATTAATTCAATTGGTCTTAATATTAGCTAAAGTTCTAAAGGTATAATTATAAAGAGTGACCTTTGAGCATGTCTTAGTTACATTTTATATTTTCTACTTTCATCTTGAAAACTACAGTACATGTTTTATACATAAATATAAAACAGAGTAAACACAGTTGCCTGAAGGTTTCTTACTATATGATATAATTAAAGGGACACAAGTTAGATGTAAAAGGTGACCCTGTACAAAACATTTTTGTTCAGCGTTACATAAACTGTCTGAACAGCACCTGTCAGCCACAATGTGGCATCTATGCCAAAGCACATTTTGAAGTTAATAATGGGTTCAAGAAGTATGCAACAATATCTGCAGCATGAAAAAGCATATTTTAGGAGCTTTGCAGATGCAATAAAAGAAAACCCCCAGAGGTCAGCAAGGTGTTGCTTTACAACCTTAGTTTACAAGTATTTTATGATTTAATGTTTTATTTGTAACTTTTCAGTTGTTATTTTATATATGTTTAAGTCATTTCTGTGAACTTTATTTATAATAGGTTAATTGTTTTATTGTTTCTCTTTTAAGTTTGTCTAGTTGTTTAGTTCCTTTTTCTTTATGAGTGGTTCCTCAAGAGCCGGGACCACCCTGCCATCACCACTCCCAAGCCCTCCATCTGTCTGTTTAACCAGAAAAGCAGGTTTCAGTTGCTGGAAAAAGTCAAGTTATTATGTTTTCTGCTTTAAGATTCTGCTGTTTTTTCTATTGTTTTCACTCTGTTTATTGGTTTCTGCTTTCTAGATAGTGTTTGGCACATTTTTGCTTGAGAACTGCCTTTAGGAGTTTTTATGATTTCTCTTCCCTGTGAGGAATTTTGGGACTGTTTACATTTATATTGAATGTCATAACCAGTTTTCTGCTATTTTGAGCCTGGTTCAGCCGAAAGCCTCCTGGTAGTAGTTGAAAGTAAGCTGGTCTCGGTGAGTCTCTAATTGACTGGTCAGTGAGGTTCTTGGCCTGCATTAAGCTTAACAGCCACTTTTGTCATTTTTAAGTCTCCTACACATAACAGAATGGACTGCTCCTCTAGCTCCTGTGTCTGGCTTAAATAGGTACAGGATGGGCTCAGGACTGATGATGTCAGGGTGGTCCCATCTTTGGGGAACATCCAAAGAACAAGAAACATAGACAAACTAAAATGGACAATGTACAACTTCTTCTTCTTCTTTCGGCTGCTCCCATTAGGGGTTGCCACAGCGGATCATCTTCTTCCATATCTTAAAATGGACAATGTACAACTAAACAATTATAAATAAAATTTACAGAAGTGACATAAAATATGAACTATAATAATTTGAAATTAAGAAAGACAAAAATAAATTATAAAAGGCACATGAATTAAGGCTGTAACACAACTCAAGGTACTGCAGTGGCTATGGCTACTGCCTTCCAGTTTCAAGAGGCCAAATCTTTGCATGTCCTTTGTGTATGAGTTTTTTCCATCCAGGTACTCATTTAACCCCCTCATTCCTAGAAAAGGCAGGTTAGGCTGATTGGAAAATCTACATTGTCACATTATGAGCGATTATGGGCTTTTGCTCTTCAACTGAGTGGTCTTACCTTAAGATCTGGTTCCTGTATTGTACCTAATGCGACCAGAACTGATTATATGATCTTCTGAATTACAGAAAGGCACTATCCTGACAACCTTTGCTCTTTTTCTATCTCCATATTACTTCACTTACATTATACAATTCTCATGTCACTTGTAAGCCTATAAATGATGGTTTGAATGTACATTAGGCAAATAATGCCTTATGTCAGTTAACATAATTCATAATAAATAAAGAATTGTTGTTATCTACCAGAATTTACCTTTTTTGATGTTCAGCAGTATATAATTGTTTTGACTTTGACGAAGATAGTTTTCAGGGGAAAGAAACCTCAACAGCAACAAAAAGTAAGATGACAGAAACATTTTATTTTCTAATCGTGTCATTGTATTTCGTCAATGCACCAGAGGGTCTCGTTTAATTCCTTGCCCAGCAATTGTCTCTGTTTGCACATTTCCACAATGTTTTCCTGGGTTTTCTCTAGGTATATCAGTTTCATCCCACATCATAAACACAGTCACGTCAGGTCTTATTGACTTCACTTAATTAGCTTTCTTTGCTGTTGAAAGGATTGAAGTCCTATCCAGGATGGGTTCTGGATTCTACTTATGGATACTAGGCTCTGATTCCCAAAAAACTTGTACTAACCTAAGGTGGCATAGAAAATGATTGAGTTAAAACATGTTCACGTTTTGGGCAGGGACACAAAAACTGTTAGCCAGACCTCTAGCCTGTTGTTCCTGTTACAGTTATAGGTTTGCCTTTGAAACCCAGATGTATTTCCAAAGCTTTGATGTTTGTGACTGCTGCATAGGCTTTAAAGGGTGTTCTCTATCTTAGGATCATTGACTGTCAAGCCAAGAGCATGAGCAAGAGAAACAATGGGAGTGACAGTGAGTTAGAAAAAGGTCACCATCACTCCTGTGTGTTATAACAGGTGACTTAAGGAGGTTGGCATCAAAAGGGGAATCCAGTGCTAAAAACATCTGTTCCAATTCCTTCATAATTTGCAGGGTAACGGGTCAAACTTAGGAAATGGTGGTTAATCCGGCAAAAAGATAGTTTGGCATCATTAGCAACATTCTTAATTGCCCGCTACTATTTTTTAAAATGAATGCTGTCATGTGTCTTTCAGAGTCATTTGGTGCAGAGAATTGATGTCGCCATTCTGTGTTATATATGTAAATAAAACAAAAAATAATAATAAATAATACATTGTAGGGGAGAATGTACTTGAAACTGCTTGCCTGTTTAACTAGGAAATCCTGATATAATTTGTAGCATCACATTTTAATTAGAAAATGAGATCGAATGTATATAACATTTAACTTTATATTTTGTTCTCTGGTAACAGTTTACATATATGAAGTCTTATGTTTTGATTCTGATTACCCAAAATTTTAATTATGTTTAACTTACATAATTCTGTTTGCTGATTGGAGTACATTAAAATATTTTTAAACATGTAAATTAACCAAAATGAGAAAAGGAACAGTTCTCTTAAGACTAACCAGTCATGCTATTGAGAACTGTGCTGTTCATATGACATGGATCCACTGGCCAGAAATAATAAAGGATATCCATTTTGGAGTTAATTTGTAATTAACAAGGTACAGATAAAACTTTCAATATCTTGACAAACTATTCTATAATACGTATAAAGTGATGACAGTAACATTTGTGAGATGGTTTTGGTTTGTTGTTATACATTAGTACACATCTCTGATTTTTTTATTTTTTTCACAACATAAGGTAACAATGACTATTTTTTGTAACTCACTGAGTCTCATAGCAATCATTATGTCAATTATGGCAGGAAAAAAACATCAAAAACAAATGTAAACATATATTTTGTACAGTATGATGATAAATAAGGCAAAATATATCAGTGAATAGATAACTTTGAGGTAATATTTCCATTGACTTGATTTAAAAAGCTTTTAATCTAGAATTTACCTTCCTTACTATGAGATGTGCTGACTTGCATTATCTTCTTTTTCTTTCAGAAAGAAAGTAATTTTGACAACAAAAGATTGTTTTATAAATTAGTGTGTCATAAAATCAAACCTTTCCTCGTTCCTTCTTACTTTGTGTGTGATTTTTTTTTTTTTTTTGTGGTGTTGTTAATGTGTTTTTAGCATTTCAGTTTTGTTTCAAGGTTTATTTAGCATTTTAAGGGCACAAAAAGATCATGACAATCAATACTGTTCCGGTTAGAATCCAATTTTACTTGATATCTCTGACACTGTTGATAATTTTAAGATTATGTTTAATCTGTATTACAAATAACGGGAAATACTAGCAACTCTGTATTGTAATATACACACCATTTTAACCAAACTGAGAATCTAGGGTCAAGTCCTTTGTCATGTTTTATGAGCTGGCCTTCCCTTCTATCCATGACACAATTTACTTTACTGGGACTTAAATCATTTAAAAAGAGTGTCTGTTTTATTTCACCATAGCTATTAGGGAGGTATCTTTCTTATGTTCTGCTTTCTCTCCTGGGACATTTACTAGAAACCTGAAAACAATGAATATAGCTGGGAGGCTGAGATTCAATTAAAAGGCTGCTCCTTCTCAGCCTCTTGTAAAGGGAAGGGAGTAATATCTCCGAATGCTGTAATTGTGAACAAGGAGGAATGTTCAACTGACACTTTCTAAACAACTGAGCATTCTTAATAAATTAATTTTGCTAAATTGTCAAGAGGTAAAAGAGGCTAGCACAAGATGCATCAATAGGAACACACTGTAGTGCCAGTAGTGATATTCAAATTCATTTTTGCAATCTTCCGATGCTCATTTTTATAATTGAAAACCCTAGAAAGACAGAAAATTTTAATCAGAGTATACTTCAGAGGCAAAAATCAGTTCTTTAAGTCAGGGCTGTTTCTGACCTTTTGGTGCCCCAGTCAAGAAAATCTGCAACCCACCGCCCCCCTTCACAGTGCCATACACACACACAATATGCTACTAACACATATAATGTAATAATAATAACAATAATAATAATAATGTAACTCTTTTGTGTGTAAATTGTGTACGTACCAAAACATACAAAACCTATACAGAATAATATTATTACAAAATAGAACTTATTTAACAGACTCTGCAAACGTTACATAGAAAAAGAAGGACAAGTAAATAATATTAGAAACACATCATTGGTAAATGGAGGGACTTAACATGGCAAATAAAAGTCTTTTTAAAGTCAGTCAAGCCTTGACTTTCATGTGGCAAAATCATTTATAACATCATCATATGATATACTGTATCCCTAGACATGTCTCTGTTATTACTCATCATTGCAAGGCCACTGAGATGGTCTTGTGATATTGTAGACCTCAAGTACATTTTTATGAGTTTCAGCTTTGAGACGTTTCTCTTTGTAGAAGCTACAGTTATGGGAGTAGTGGCTGCCATTCAGAGGGCTATCCATTTGGATTATTTCATTTAAATTAGTTTATTGCAAGAAAGATAACAGTTCCAGTGTCGTCATGTTAGGAAAATCCAGGTAAACTTCCATTTCTTGTACCAGTTCTTTCCCATCAAGGTCTGACCGGTCATTGTAGCGTCACCACCAGGGCCTTTTTGTTGGGAGGGACAACTGGTACTCTGTACTGGTGTAGTGCTAAATGTGCCCCTGTGTAATACGTATGTACTGGTTAAAAATCCCTGGTGGTATAGTGGCCACAGTGCTCCTGCTGCAGTGCCTGTGCTCCTACCTCCAAGACCTCCTCACCTCAGGCTCACTCTCTTACCTTAGTACCTTCTGACCCAAGGAACAAGTCAAGTGGACGGCAGCGATAACATGAGGAGGCCGCCTGGACTCAGTTGGTCTCTGAGACTCTCACTCAGTCAGTTACTGCACCCGGGTCGGCCGTCACTCACCCTGTGGCACCATACTTGAAGAGAAAGAGGAGGAGGTGACTGGGATGCAGCTATGTGTCCATCTGGTAGGGCAGGCTGCGCATCATGTGGAAAGACTGTGGTTGGGATGGGCTGGGGGCCCTGACTCCTGGTCCTGGCAACAATTCTAACTGCTAAAGTTGAAGTGGCTCTGCCTCATGGTCATGTGCGTATTACACAGGTAGCGAGGAGGCCACAAGCTACACAAGATGCCTGGCACACTGCCTTCACTAGATTGTGCTGTGGATAGTGCAGACAGTGCAGGCGCTGCTGAGGTGCACAACATAAACATTTCTTTGCACTCTGGTCCGGTCCAGGCAAATTATTCCAAACAAAATAAAGATAGGAATCTCTACAGAGGGCTGCAGTAATGTGACCTGACCATTAGTGGGCACCCTAGACCCTTGTCTAGACAGTCTATGCCTAGAAACAGCCCTACCTTTAGTTGATAAAATAGGAAGAGCTTCAGAAAATGAGACATTTTAAACATGAATACATTAGTAACTATCTGGATAGGAGGATTACAATTAAAGAAGCAAATAGTTGCCTTGTGTTCTTGTTGTCAATATGCTTTTGTGGAAAGATGCAGTAGTAGTTGGTTTCTGAAAGGAACATTTATTCTTCAGCAGCCTACAATTGATAATATGCTTCCCTGGTGCCTTTTGTAGTGCTCATAAAATACAGATTTTGAATTGGAATTCTCCTTATGATATACAACACTGTATGTAGAACAATAAATGCTAAATTTAACTGGAAAACACATAACTTTTTAAGCTGTACGCAAGCTAAGACAGCTTTAGCTTGTACCGTAACTATGATTAAATCTATTTTGTGTTCCCCACTAGAATATTAGCCTGTTGATTTTATTGCTTGACACTTGGGATGACCTCCTCCCTGTCTGGTCCTCAGGTTCTTGCATTTGTTTAAATGTCCTTCATCTGATCAGGTATGCTACCATAGGAAACAGACATGATAATAGTTTGAATTAAGTTATTTCTGTACAAAATGACAAGTGAACTGCCACACTGTAAAAGGGAAGAAACTCTTATAGATACGAATATATTACATTCTTAAGCATTGACACATTCTGTGGTGTATTATCAAAGAAAGTTCTGGAGTAGCAAATAGTATTATACACTATGTTATTTACAGTATACATAATTTTGTATGCCTACCGATTACATGGGTTTAAATTGGATGGGAAGAAACTGTAAATAACATCTAACTTATGAAATTTTAACAAAGAATTTATAGTGAAAATAAATCTTAAAAAATCAAAATGTGACTGGATCAGACTAGCTTGTAAAAAGCTTGGGAATGTGGTGGGTGGTGAAAAATAAGTTAACATAACAGACAAAAATAGTAGGTGAAGTGCAAACACATGCAATAGCAAAGTCTTAAAAACATCCCACACCACATATAAAATAAAGAATGTACAAAATATTTCATCAACTCAAAGGAATAGTTTCACTAAACAGTGGTATGACAAAGAGATCCACTCCCCTTTTTTGACTGCCCTGTGGCATTTATAGATCTCCAAGACCACAACTAGACTTTCATAAACTGTGGATATTTACATTTTTTTGTGAGTGCATTTAACTTTAATACTATATTGGTTTAATACTACATTGAATTAAGCATTTACTTAACTTTGTAATTCACAATGAAATTATTGTCTACTGGAAAAGTCAGATTTAGTCAAAATTTCACATTATGCTGTACTTTAGTATTAAAGTGCTTATCTAAAATCCTTATTATATTAAACATAACTTAATAAACAAAATATGGAGTTTAAATACAGTACACATAATAAACTACAATTCTTTTGGCAAGAACAGAAATTCTAGAACAAAATAACCAGTTGAAATAAGTTATTACTTTACTCTGTATTTTGCAATTGCAGCATTATTATTACTTTTAAATTTACACTTGTTACAGTAATCTTTTTATATTGTGACACTTGAGTCACTGTCTTGCACCCGAAAAACAAGGCTGAGTCCAAAAGCTTCAAGAAAACCAGTTTTATTCAAGTTAAAACAGGAACAGCCTGGGTTTTTATTGAAACTGGAGCTACCACTTCAATACACACAGACACAACAAGCAAACAGTGACGTTATCAGTTGTCCTGCCTTGGCTCCCTTCAACAGTTCAGGAACAGATAGCCCTCCCTGTCAGGTAGGTCCAGTGGCTGCAGATCAGTGGCTGGGATCTGGTCATACTGGAGGAAAGAAAAGAAAAGAGCGCTCCAGCTCAATGGCCGGGTTGAAGTGCTCCCGTGTTACATGGTGTGGCTTCATATTCATAGTTGCCCCGTTAGCACCGCAAACCTGCAGTTGCCTTGGTGGCAGACAAGCATACACTCGACAGATGCATCATCTGTGTTTTGGCATTGGGGAGGGTCTCAAAGTGTCTCACAGATATCACTGATGCCCCTCGTGGGGCTCATAGCTGTACAGACGATGATCTGTTGCTTCAGGAAGTCATAATCATCAAGACTTTCAGGAGGGAGATTTCACATGACCTGTTGGCCCTCCCTGTTTAAAAATGGGCCGATATAGCGGCCCAGCCTCCCATGTCCCAGTGCATCAGTGTTGGTGTTTTCAAAACAGAATAGCAAACACTCTGGGTTGTCCGAGGGAGTCATCTTCACCAATACATCTTGGGGACGGACAAGAGCAAGGGTGCCTGCAGAGGCTTCATCTGGCTCTGGTGGTAGAGGGACAGTGTATGCCTCTTGGGGTTCCATTTGTGCACAACCTCACTTCTGGTACCATGTGATGCGTGAGTCACTGTCTTGCACAGCCAGGGTATTTATTGAAATGGGCAGTGACGTCATCAGTCATTCTGCCTTGGCTCCCTCCTTCAGTTCAGGAATAGATAGTCCTCCTCATCAGGTAGGTCCAGAACCTGTGGATCATCGGCTGGGATCGGGTCAACCTGGAGGGAGGAAGACAGAACAGAAAGAGGCGGGCCAGATCATTGGCCGTATTAAAGTGTTCTCCGCATTATCCATCAGCCAACAGATGCGTTATGTGTTACTTGTTGTTGCATCAGTTTTGCTGTAAACCTGCCGTAGACTCAGCGGCGGATGACCAGCCATCAACAGACAGCGTCATCCGCGTTTTGGCATTGGGGATGGTCTCAAAGGGTCTCACAGATCTCACGATATCTCACGTATTTGTGAATTTCCCCTTGGGATTAATAAAGTATCTATCTATCTATCTATCTATCTATCTATCTATCTATCTATCTATCTATCTATCTATCTATCTATCTATCTATCTATCTATCTATCTATCTATCTATCTATCTATCTATCTATCTATCTATCTATCTAAAGAGTTATGAGGAGTCGTCTTGTATATCCTGTCCTCCGAGTACCCTGAGGCTTTCACCCTGCATTAATGCGCAAACAGAAGAAAGCTCTCAGACATGTTAAAAATTGAAGCATCAATGACCTGAATGTCACTTACATCCACATGTTTAAGATTAGTACTGAAGCAAACCTTTGGATGCATTGTAAATAATGGTACGAAAAGGGTGGTATAGGTAAGAGACCTGACAGACAAGTACAACTCTTATTTATAATATTTTTTGGGCTGGTGTGAAGTGAAAAACACTTGATGAAAGAACCATTTCAATAAAATAGTGGTCTAATTGTTCAACAAAAAAAACCTTAATACAGTACATACATTTTTAATGTGGAAATATTTTTATCCACTGTATTGGATCTGCCATAATTTTGATTAACAAAATCATACAAATATGAAAAATTTGTATTCTGCTGCCCAGAAACCTCCAGGTACCAATTTAATTTGAAACTGGTTAGCAAAGAAACAGTCCCTACATTTTTCATGTGTCAAGTTGATGAAATCTGGGGGAGGAAGTGAGGAGTTCAGGTTTCATGGTACCCTATCTTATCTGTATGGTCCTAGAGTTTAACTAAGCAAAATGTGGTCCAGGTTAGTCAAGGAATTTAAGATTGTATAGGTACAGATGTAACAAAAGGCGCTATATGGGCGCCTGACCCGACACAGATGGACACGGAGTCACTTGTAAAATCAATAAATTGATTTTATTTTTTCTTCAGCTGGAAGGCACATCTTCCCCATGTCCCCCAACCACAACACAGTCCCAAGTGCACAAAGCACCACAACACAATACAATGCTCTCCTTAGGCACCACCACTTCTTCTCCTAGCTTCGTCCTCCTGCTCCCAACTCAGGCTCCTGAGTAGTGGTCACTGGCTCCTTTTTTCAGGCACCCAGAAGTGCTCCAGGTGCTTGATTGGCGACACCTGGCTGCACTTCCAGGTGTGGTGAAACAACTGCCCAGTGAGGCCCATCAGCAACCCCTGGCAGCATCTGCGGAACCCAATAAGGCTGCACCAAACTCCAACCCCCATGAAACCCTGTGGGAGTCCGAGGCACCGCTGCAACCCAGGGAGGCTGCCATCTAGCGTCCTCTTTAATAAAATCCCTTTGTGCATCCAGGTGTCCGTGTGTGTGTGTCTTCTGGCGAAGTGTGCATGCACGGAGCCTCTGGTGAAGTGCGCATGCGCAGGGCACGGTGCGATGCGCGATATTACTGTCAGAGAAAGTTAGAGGCGTTTTACGGAAATACAAACCAGTATTACTGCGAGAGGAAATTAAAGGTACACAATACAGTGACGCATATTACAGCCATGACATACAAGCCAGTATTACTATCAGAGGAGATTAAAGGCATATTACTGACACGCACGGATGTATTACCGCCAGAGAAAATTAAAGGTATATTACAGACGTACAAGACAGTATTACTGTCACAGAAAATTAAAGACACACAATACACGGCGGCAGCCCACAAAGAACGGTCAGCTCAGCAAGTAAACAAAAGAATGAGGTCAAAGTCCCTTGCCATTTAATATAGACTGTTCCTACTAATGTTTATGCACTACTGTTCTAGCACCTGTTATTTTAACGGGCTAAATGACTAGTATATATATATATATATATATATATATATATATATATATATATATATATATATATATATATATATATATATATAAATGCTATGTGTTATTTGTCTGTCATGAAAAAAGTTTCAAACTCCTAGACCTTGAACCTTAATCTTGGTCTTTACACATGTAAAATGATCAATAATTTGGAGATGCAGACTATCTTGTATATGTAATTGGGCCTTGCATCCTTCTCACAGAAAGCAGTGACACAGACAAGAACAATGGCTGACAGGATAAAAGAGGCATGCCTGCACGTACCATGGCTAATAGAAAAAGAGCAGCAGTGACATCTCCTAACAGAGAAGTACATTTCATGGTTTAATCAGACTGTGAGGTAAAGAATGTAGGCACAATAAACATGGACAGCTCCCTGCACAAACTGAGGTCTGCTTCGGACTTTACAGCAGACAGGTCATTTTCATTGCAACCAAAAATCATACACTCTGATCACAAAACAAACTCTTACATACCATTATACCACGAAAAACATCAAGATCCGCAACCTCAGTTCAGCATCAAACCAAAAGTAGTAGTTGTTTCACTGATGGTCAGTGAGGCACGATGAGATAGCAAGACACTGTCGCACATACCAAACTGAAAGGTCAGCCTAAATATGGAGTCATTGAGCAGTTGCTTGGCTCTATATAAAGAGCTACTAAAAGACATTATAACTTCCACAGGAAGTGCAAGAATAAACTATTTGGAACACATATGCAGTATCAATAGCTCCTAATCTTATGGTAGTTTTCATTGCACCAAAAGTCATACACAGCATCATGCTTCAGGACACTGCCATACATAAGAAAGTGAGATGTCAGCCATTGAGCAGCTTGCTAACACTGTGGCCTATCACTTTGCCAGGCAGCCGCCATGGTACACAGTGCATGACATGAATTTGAAGAGCACCTCTCAGAAGGATTCTGTGATAGTAAAAAGGAAAAAGAAATGCATAAACCACCTTTTTTTGAAGACTGGAGGGCCGAATGTTTCCAATTAGGTAATGAAAGTAGTGTGTTTTGTAAACATTTACTTAATATCTTTCAACTAAATAAGTTAAATCTGCTCTTATGATACTTGGACCGCTGCATTTAGCATGTAAAGAAATAGAAAAATATGTTGCATTAATTATTACACATTCAACTCTCTTTCGGCATAGTTACTTTCTGCCTGCTGTATATGTCAGTAAATCATAGCATTTTCCCCAAGCAGCCCTCTTTTCAAGGCTCTGCTCTATTGCATAAACGCAGCATTTATTTTGTTTGGATATCCTTCTTATTCAGCATCAGGCCTACAAAGCCACATGTGTGAGCCATGTCTTCATGTTGCAATTCAACGTTCAATGCACAAAAGATAAAGACAAAGTACTTTACTATACAGAGGTGACAGATGCAAAGTACTTTCACAAATATGCTCTTACCCTGAAAACAATTAAGAATTTATTATGGACATTTGAGACAGGCCTTTAATGACCTGTTAGGCACAGCCATAAACAGTGTGTATTTCTGCAGAGTGCGTGTCGACCTTGTCGAGAGGTTGATTTACCTCGACAGTGACATTCATGTCTCTGGTGACTCTTCCTATGAAGTCAGTAGACACTATTGTGAGAGCATGGGGGGTCATGAGGTCACTGGAAAGGGGTGTGTGGTGCTCCCGATATCTCTGCAAAAGTATGAAGGTCCATGTCTTTAGAGTCCTGGTGCTTCCTGACTTGCTATATGGTTGTGAGACATAGATGCTATTCAGTGACCTGAGATGAAGACTGGACCCCTTTGGTACTATATCTCTTTGGAGATTCCTTGAGTACCACTATTTTGAATTTATGTCTAATGAGTGGTTGCTCACGGAGTCCCAAATGAGGCACATTACCTACATTGTGTGGGAGTGTCAGTTACAGTACTACAGCCATGTGGTGCAATTCCCCAAGGGTGATCCGTCTTGCAGGATTCTCATTGTTGAAGACCCGAGGGGCTGGACCATGCCAAGATGACGCCCACGTAACCCCTGGCTGCAGCAGATAGATAGTCATTTCTGGAGGGTGAGACTGGAGTGCATGTCTGCCTGGGGGGCTGCCAGGATCCCGAGCTGTTTCGTCATGTGGTAGCTGCGGCTACACACTGTACCAGTGCATGCTCCCCGACCTGACCTGACCCAATTTGAGACAAAGAAAGGAAAATACTTTGCTGTGAAAATTATTAAGAATCCAAAATAGATCATGGATTCAGAACAACTAAATTACAAGTCAACTAAACATTTTAGAATGATGTTGGCAAAGAGTAGAAGAAAGTTCTTTAACTAGCCCATTCCTTTTTTTGTCTGAACCACATTTGTAATATCATTCGAGCCGAACAGTGAATTGTGATGCCTAAAATTAAACTAATCGTGTGTTCTCTTAGACCCAATCCCAGCAAAGTTAGTGAAAGTTAGTGAAGGTTATTGAAATAACGTTAGTTGCATAACTATATTAAAGAGTTCATAACTTAAAAATGCTTATATATGACATACCTTTTCCATCTAAAGTGCTTAAAAAGTAGTAGCTTCTCAGCTAATGCATTACATTAATCACTACAACCTCTTTGAAAATTTTGCCTAGTTTTTGTCCTGGCGCCAGTAAAGAAGCAGTATTAACTTATGTTTTCAGCAGCCTTTAATAAATTACATTTAAATGCAGATTTTCACATTATTGAAATCAATATTCTGCTTTACTGACTTGAATATTTCTGTATGAATCCCTGGCACTGTTCTTTTGTGGTTTAGTTCGCATTTCTCAAATCAGTTTAATTATGTGCTAGGATATGATGCTAATACTCAATCATTTTCTTATATAATATTCTTCAGAAATTATTATTGGAACCATTACTCTTTTCACCTTAGATGCTGCTGCTATGGGACAAATAAAACTGAGTTTGTAGTTCATATTCCAGAACACCTTTTCCTTATATACAGGCCATACTCGGCTGTTTTTCCTTTAGACCAAATAACACTTGTCCAATTGTTTCTGTAATTAGCTGCATTATTGACATCAAACATTCTGTGGGCAATAACTACTTTTCCAAAAATTAAGAAAACACAGCAATTCTATTAATTGATGATTAACCAGTCAGTAACAAACTAGAGTTCCTTTTTAGCTATTAGTACCTGAATATTATTTTCATTGAACCTGATGCTATCCTTGACTCCAGTTTATACTGTGACAAGCACCAGATTTTTGTGGATAACCTGGAATGGTACTTTATTCTGCAGCAACCATTATTTTTCTCACTCCTGCCATTAAGGTCACAGGAGATTGCTACTGTGCTCATGTACCGTTTCCTTACCCTGCAGATTGGTCACTGTCATCAGATCTCCAGTCTCCATCAAATCCTCCTGTTGAATACCTCACACATCTGCTGTTTCGTTTACCCATTGACTTCAGCAGAGACTATTGGACTGTAGGACCTATGCAGTTTCCCTAACAGTTGGCTGGCACATTACACTATTTTGCCATTAACATTACTGCAATATCCAAAATTTGTTTTACAATTTGAGAGAGAGAAACAGGATATATATGCAACCTGTACAAATGGTTCTATTTCTAGACAGCAGTTCAAACAAAATTCTGTCACAAGGATCATTTCTACAGCTAGAAAGTATGACCATTTGACAGGTGTTAAAATTCCTAAACATATGCATTTGTTACTTAAGGACTTCTAAGTCCTCCTTTAAAGAACTTAGTAATGCATACATTCCAGGCAAAACTTTAAATTTCAAACTACTATAGGAGTTTAAACCTTTAGCCACAGGTGTTTGAAGAGTCCTAATTTAAGGGATGCCTCATTAGTCACATTATTTACATCTAGCCTGAAGACTACTCACTTTATTCTCATGTATTCATATTAAAGATGAATCTTTGTTTGCTGTTTTGAAAAAAGGCTTGGCAATCACTATCATTTGTAACTAGTCATTTTCTGCTTTATTTTTTCTCTTTCTGGTTTTCTCCCTTGATGCTTGTTAGCACTGTTACTTAATGACAAAGGTACTTTTTGTGTATTCAGTCAGTTCAAACAACATGTAGTCTCCTTTGTTCAAATGCTAATATTGAAAAACTCAACCTGAAACCAACCAAAACGATCCTCTTTTCTCTGTTCTCTTCTCTCCACTCTTCTATGCATACTGCGCTCTACTGAACACAGCAGGAACACCACAGTACCCTTATTGTCCATGGAGTGAGACATCAAATTCCTTCCGAATTAACAGTTACTATCACAAAATCAGACAGTAGTGTGCATCTTTGGTTAAGCAATTTAAAAATCAGATAATTGTGTGTATCTGTGGTTAGCATTTTGTGCAGTTATAGACATCACCATGGGGCATATTCAACTTTGTTTACAACAAAAATATCCAATACTGCCTTATTTACTTATATCAATGTATACATTTATGTTTGTAAATATTCTGTGATTATGTACAATTCTTTTGCCAACATCAATGAAAGCACTCTAAGGCTTTATTAAATTAATTTTTTTTTCTAATAAATTGAACTTTGAAATCAAAAAAAAAATTCTAACCAGTCTTTAAAATTTGCACTTCTCTTAAACACCACTGTGCTTATTTTTTCCATTGTTTTATTTCCATGCTCACATCCCATAGATTTTGAATTATATATATATATTGTGAGGGATGGCCGGCCTGTCATCCCGGCCAACAACCCCAGGCCGCCAGATGGAGCTCTGCCTGCGGCATAGAGGTTCCTCGAATTCCAGCAGGGCCTCATGGACCTTGTAGTTTTTACAACCAGCCCTGCTGGATACCATGGGCACCTCCAGGAAACGCTGTAGGGAGGCTCAGTTAATTCTACATGCCCTATAACCTGGAAGTACATCATAGGCAAGGCAACAAGGGAAATGGCGTGCTTCTGGGATGAAGAAGATGATTCTTATCTGACCCGGAAGTGATAGGAGATCACATGGACTAAGGGATTGGAAACACTTCCGGGTCAGGGAATATAAAAAGACTATGGGAAATCCCAGACGATGAGCTGAGTTGGGAGGCAGGGTGGCTAAGTGTCTGGGAGTGGAGGATTGTTTATTTGATTATTGATATATTGGAGTATAGTGGAGTGGAGGGTGCTTTGTGCACATTTATTATTATAATAAATAACTTATTATAAAAAACAGACATTTTTATCTGGTGTCTGACGTTTGGTCTGAGGGTTCAAGGGGTCACGGGGACCCGTAAAACTGTCACAATATATATATATATATATATATATATATATATATATATATATATATATATATATATATATATATATATATAAAGTCATGTGTCCTGTCCTGCCATAATAAGCTGTAGTCCCAAGTGACTCAGAATTGGATTAAGTGGATTTAACAATATCATTTTGTTGTTTCCTTTGTCCTTTCCAGTAAATCTGTTCCAGTGCTAAAATATTATTTTTGCAGGTCCTTCTCTTGTTCTCTTGTATCTTCTTTTTCTAAGTCACTGTTAATTCCAACTGCGGTGGGTTGGCACCCTGCCCGGGATTGGTTCCTGCCTCGTGCCCTGTGTTGGCTGGGATTGGCTCCAGCAGACCCCCGTGACCCTGTGTTCGGATTCAGCGGGTTGGAAAATGGATGGATGGATGGATGTTAATTCCAATTCTCACCATAGTTGTTTTTTTTATCTATGCACAATTGTTTTTCTTATATCTTTAACCTATAAAAAAGCTAAACAATCTAAAGCAGCAATACAGAATCTGTTGCTTCCAGATTCATTTGCACTAAATCTCTTTCAAATATCTTTCTTATCATTTCTTACTATTTTGTCCCTCCAATAACCAAATGAATATTTCTCTCCTTTTTTTGCACCAGCTCCTCAATTATCTAGTTGTTCATAGTTCACAGCTCTTAGAATCTGCTGCCACTCTTCTTATAACCTTTACAACGACCTGCAATCATGCTTTATTTCATCTCCTTTGTCTTTTTTGTTCTCCTGTTTCATGTTCACCTCCATAATACTATAATATCCCTTTGAAGAAACTTTTCAAAAGGTCTTCTGGGTAGTCATACTAGTCATAGCAGTCCTTATAAATTCTTTTTTTGTACCTTATTTCTAACTCTTTAATTCTTTACAGGAGGCAATGTATTCACCTCTGTGACACCAGATTTCCTTTCACTTTCTTTTATGTGTGCCCTCTCACCAGGGGCGGATCGGGCATTGGGAGAGGTGCTGGATTTTTCCCAGTGGGCTTTTAGTTGCCATGAGCTGTTGCACTGTAGGGTATAAAAAATTAATTTAAAATAACAAAGTCATCTTTAATTTATTAAACAATATATGCATATTTAAAATATAAAAAGTATATATTTCAAAGATAACAAGCACAAAGAAAAGAAAGAGTGATGTGTAAAAACAGAGGATCAAGAAATTGTACAATCTGCACTTGTATCAAAATGTGCAAAAGAAACCTATTCACCCCAAGACCTTCATCTATTTATACATTGTCTAGTGTAGCTAATGAGACACAGCAGGACCCAAAATGTGTGATAGCTGCAGTCCCAGCCAGCTGTAGGAGGTTCTTAGTGCAGACTGAGGATTCTCAAAGTAAATCAGCTCAAGGTAATGAACGAAGGATGAGGCTGTACATGTACTTACATGTCACTACCTCATAGAGATGAGCTAGTTGTTTTTCCCCCACCACTCTCCACAAGACTATCTCACAAAATCCTGACAAATTGAAAATGTTTATCTTACTGTGGGGTGAAACTCATGTCCTCTTTCCTCTAATTTGTTTTCATTCATTTTGCACAGTTTCACATTTTAAGCAGTTCAGAATAGATGTTTTCACACAGTCATGTTGGATTTGGAATTCATTACGGTACGCAAAAAAAGAAATAAAAATTGGATATGAACCAAAAATCAGAAATGATTCAGTTTTAGTTGTAGTGTGATCATATCTGTCTGTGTTTACCCATGAAGATACAGAATACCATGGTACCTTTCTGGTGATAACTTAACTGCTTAATAAATGTATATTTATATAGCGTTTTTTTTCACAACTCAAAGTACTTTACATAGTGAGTGGGAAGCGACTTTAACCACGGCTGTTATGCAGCATCCACCTTGTGATATGATGGCAGCCATTTCATATTAGTACACTCATCACGCATTAGGTGGTGAAGGGTGAGATATAGCCAGTTAGAGACAGGAGATCATTAGGGAGCAGAATGACTAGACTGCTGTGGGCAATTTAGTCAGGAGATACACCATACTCTTTACGAAACATGCTGAGGGATCTTTTATGTCAACAGAGAGTCATTGCTTCGATTTTTACATCTCATCCGTAACATTTACATCTCATCCTCATGTTTTGCTTTATAAGTGAAAGTTTTCTATTTCTAAAGTTTTACTGATTTAATATACAGCAAGGATTGAGTATATTAAACTGGCGCAATCTGTGCGTGGATAAGAATAGAACTACTGTTTACTGACAATTTCAGAGAAAATGAACTTCTGAAGTCCATGGTGATACTGAAATAGGCAGGTCAAAGTCTTTCTGACTCACACTACCTGCCAACACTGCTTCCCCTAGGAATACAAAAATTGTATCATTGGTAATGACAAGTAATTACTAATGCCTTCCCTCCATAATTAACAGGGAAAACTTGATCAAAATGTCAATCATGCTAAGCATTACTATACGATACTGAGAAGTAAAATAACTTACTGCACTTGTTTAATTTCAGCCAGCACCTCACCTCATACATAAGGGAGGACACATAATGGATTTAGTCATTGTGAAAGGGTTAAAAGTTGACGTGAGGCAGGTCATGGATATTGGTACATCACACCACTTTTTCATATTATTTAAAGTATAAATATTGATAACTACAACTAATTAGAAGAATATTGCTAACAAAAGTTACTTTTGTACATCTGCAGCTTCAAAGTTTGCTAATATTTTAAACAATCAGTCCATTAATGTTAATAGTAGGGTGGAAAATGTTTATGCTAAGGTGAGAGCTGCAGCTGACATAGTCACCACTGAAATGACAGTTTAGAAATCCTCCAGCACTATTATACCATGGAAAACCCAAAGACTGTCTGGTTTAAAAAGAACATGTCGGAGAGCTGAGCTTAAATGGAGAAGAACTAAATTGATAGTCCATTATGAAATATTGAAGGCTAAAGTAACTGAATATAACAATGTAGTTCGCCTTGAGAGGCAGTCTATTTCAATAACATTATAAGTGAGAATGTGAGAATCCAAGAGTTTTATTTGGTCCTATTCAAAAGAGTGACATGTCATAGGAGTGACATAACAAAGGAGTGAAACCTCAGATATAAATTTCAAAGGTGTGACAACCATCCAACCAACCATCCAAGTGGTAGGTTAGGCGGCAACAATTTTTTTGGCGACCGTACTTTCAGTTGTGTGACTTTAATCATAATTTGTCACTCCATCATTATGTCACTCCAATAAAATGTCACTCCTTTAATACGGTATTTATGTCACTCCTTTGTTATGTCACTCCTATGAAGTGTCACTCCTTCGATACAGACCGGTTTTATTCTCAACTGTTGATTGACTTCTAAACCCAACTCACTCAATGGAATGCCTCCTAAAAATTACTAGTGAAACTTGTGAAGCTTTCCCTATATTATATAAACACGGGTAGCGCTGCTGCCTCGCAGTTGGGAGACCTGGGGACCTGGGTTCGCTTCCCGGGTCCTCCCTGCGTGGAGTTTGCATGTTCTCCCCGTGTCTGCGTGGGTTTCCTCCAGGAGCTCCGGTTTCCTCCCACAGTCCAAAGACATGCAGGTTAGGTGGATTGGCGATTCTAAATTGGCCCTAGTGTGTGCTTGGTGTGTGGGTGTGTTTGTGTGTGTCCTGCGGTGGGTTGGCACTCTGCCCGGGATTGGTTCCTGCCTTGTGCCCTGTGTTGGCTGGGATTGGCTCCAGCAGACCCCTGTGACCCTGTGTTCGGATTCAGCGGGTTGGAAAATGGATGGATGGATAGTACATTCCCCCAAAGTAAATCTGAAATTGAACTCCATTCCATTTTAAGTGAGTTAAATTATTTCACTGGAATAGATCTGCCCAAGCTACACAGAATAATTTCTCAACTGAAACCCTCTACCTACGCACTTGACCAAATTCTAACAGGCTTTTTCAAAGAAGTCTCTGTTGTGCTAATTGATAGTATATTTGACATAGTGAACTCACCATAAGATTAGGGGTCTTCCCTGACTGTCTTAAGACTGGTTGTCAAACCCCTGCTCAAGAAAAATAATCTCGACTCCTATGTTTCTGATATAAAAGTAAAATTCTAGAAAAGGCAGTTATTACGCAGCAAATCATTACTTGAATAAACATTCTATTCTTGTCAGGTTTTTGAACAAATCACAGTGTAGAAACTGCACTGGTTAAAATAGTAAATGACTTGCAGGTTAATGCGGACAGAGACTGTATACTGTATCTTGATGTTCTGTTAGAATTGAGTACACCATTTGACACCATAGAACACAGTATTCTTTTAAATTGCCTTAGTCAATGGATGTGCCTTTACAGCAACGTCTTAAATTGGTTTCAGTCTTACTTAACAGGTAGAAAATTCTTTGTTAGTTTTAGTGATTATACTTCGATGACCCATGTTATTTTACCTCAAGGATCTATTCTGGGTCCACTGCCCTTTTCCATCTATATGCTTCCATTAGGTCAGATTATCTCAAAGCACAAGGTGAGCTACCACAATTATGCAGATGACACACATCAATAGCACCTGATGACCTTGAAGTTGTTTGCTCTAAGATCCTACGTCTTACTTGTAATTCTGAATGGATGAGCAGTAACTTTCTCAAACTAAATAAGGAGAAAACAAAAATCTTAGTTACTGGCAAAAATGAACATAGTGAAGATATTAGAAATAAACTCGATCCCTTAGGCTTAAAAGTCAAGTCAGAGGTAAAGAATTTAAGGGTAATGCATATCCACATGACCATCATCATCAAATTCTTCCATGTGAGGCTGAGGCCTGTAAACTATGAGGACTGATTAAGACCATCTATGTTAGATAGAATGCCAAGTGGGTGCTAGGCAGTCTTTTGGCTTAGGAACCCCTGCAGATTTCATTTTTTCTTTTGTTTTTTTCTGTCCTCCTAGCCATCCGACCTTACCTTTTTCTTTGTTACATACTGTATACTATTATTGCCTAATCCTGTTTATGTTTTATACATTAACTTCCTTTTTATTTCAACTTGTAAAGAACTTTGAGCGACATTGTTTGTATGAAAATGTGCTATTTATATAAATTTTGTTGTTGTTGTTGTTATTGTACCATTACTTAATGTGGAAAAGAATCGCATCCATCTATTTTCTGAACCTTGATCCATTAGAGTATTGTACGGAGCTTCAACATCACTGGGTTCATGTGCCTGGTAAGGCACAACCTATCCCTTAGTATTTTTCTAATTTAAAGTCATCAGTCAATCTAACCTGAATGTCTTAGGGATGTAGAAGGCATATGAAGTATCGGATGCAAAAAACCTATGGACCAAGTCCAGCTTCATATGGACAGGATTTGAATTCAGGTTAGACCTGTGAAGTTGCAGCAGAAGCCATGTAATTTTTTTAATGGATAAACTGAATTTTTAGAAAGATTTTATATACATCATTTTGAGAGCTCCTTATATATAGCATGTTTTGCTTATCATATAAATGAGATGACCCACTTTCAGGAAAGTTAAAAAAATTAAAAGAAAGACCCCCTACATGGTTAATGACTCAGAACCAACTGTGCACACTATCTTCACAAATGAGAAGGCGTTTATGCTCCCAGGGAGCCCAGAGAAGCTGTTGGATCTTTATTCTTAAGAGAAAAAAGTATAGAAAAGCCTAACTTTTTAGCAGCATTTCAGCAGTACTTTCCCGATAATGGCAACAAACCCACTTTTGAGTTGGACAAATTCAATTTTCACAAAAAAAAAATGAAGCATACCTCTGAAATCTCAATCAGATATCACATACCTGAAGATTAAAGTGCTTTTGATCCCTATGGTGCAGCAAATATTCCTCTGATCTGATCATTATTATCGACAGAATTGGCTAGCCATACAGTCTCAGCCCATTGGAAAAAACAGATACACATTTATATTGTGTGACTTCTAAGGTGTCCTAATTCCGTTAAAAGCATATTTCCAGTCAATATTTTATTTCCATGTGAATACGTGACCCTTTTTTTAACTGAATGTGGGAACTGTTTCAGCTTGGTGGGTGGGTGTCATTAGGTTTGCTCTCACTTGTGTGCATTTATAGTCTTAACCCATAGATCCCAGACAGGTGTTGGCAGTGGGTAACCAAAGCGCATCCATAGATTCAGAGAGAAAATAATCAGCTGGTGCACACTAATTTTCCGCTAGTCATTCTTATTTTCTGCACCTGAGCTTCTTAATTAGGTAGCAACCATCCTATTGGATGAGAGAGTGTGGCTCAGTGTCTCTTCTGTTCATGCTAGGCTGAAACTGAGCTCAAATATATGTTGATATGCTGCAAGTGTGACAGCAGCAGGATGTAAATTCAAAATATTTCAAGTCCAATATCTTATTTGACCTAATTCTCAATATTTTAGAAAAAAAAGAAAGAATAAGCTTTAAAATAGGTAGTATGAGTTATGATAAAAAAAAAATAAAAATCCAGTGGTCAATTCTCTGTGAAAAAATATGTTAACTTAAAAAAAGAGTTCATTTTAAATTCTGGAATAGTATGACAGTGTGACTTTAATGGGCAGACACTTAAAAATAAGCCGTGCTGATTCAATGTAAAAATTCAAAGTAACACAATGGGGCCGTGTAATGTTAATAGCACCACATTAAAAAAACAATAAATCACTGTCTTTCTTGTGTGGGTGACCCATTTCTTTTTAAGGACGCTGTTTAATTGAGTTTCATGCCACAACTAATGCAGGACACCATGGAGTGGCTCTCAGTTAGCAGCCTCTTTACAAGTGTTTCAAATTTTAGACACATTTGTTCAATTTAGGGCAAGAAGTGTAGTTTGTATATTCCTTAAGTGCACTTCTGCTGAAATAAGTCTATTTGAATATGAAAGGTTATATGAATAGAGCCTGATAGAGGACAGGCCCAATAGGATTTACACTTTAAGAGAAGATCACGTATTTGTGAATGAAGCAATCCTCCAAGTACAAACCGAGATCACAAAAGGGCTTTGTGCCCATTTTCTTTAAATGGTGCTGTAAAAGTAGCTGATTTGAGAGTATTGTAGTGAGAAACAGCTCCCTAGGGACTGGGGGAACTCCAGGTGAATTTCCTCACAGCAGTAGAGGTCAGCATAGGTTTACCGCATGGGATAAGCCAAATCTTTTGCTGCATTGTGAAGGACAGCTAGATAAGGGAACTCTGTTGTGTTAACTCCAGGATTTTCACTGACATTTCAGGGGAAGACATGCAAGAAACTCCTGGGAGGAGCTGTACAGCCACTTCATTCAAGTGTCCCATTAGGCCGACATTGTGTATATATAGTATGTCATATAAATGGTGTGTGACCAGTCTTACAGGGGCTAATTTAGAGGAGACATCAGAAAATATATTGAGGTGTTTGGTTCTCTTCTTATGCAGCCATGAACAGTTTCTCTGCAGTCCCTTCTGGTCTCCAGGATTTATTACACCAAACAACTACCAAGATGACATCAATCAGGCCTATCATAGACGAAGTTTGATTTTTTTTTTTTTGCTTTGTTTTCACCACTTTTTTGCCTAAGCATTTTTTTGCGTACTTTTAATATATAATAACTGGCTGTGTAAGCCCGTGCTGTAAAAAGCACGGGCTCCTAGACACTATTGAAATCATCAGAAAAAAAATTGAAATGCAGAGCCCCGTGGTTTAGTTTTGTGGATGTACTCTCCGCCGCATACACCCCCCCACCCACCCACCTTGTCTAGCAGTGGGTAAGCGAGTTTCTCCGTCCTCTGAAGTTTTGTTTTGTCGATGTGCTCAACTTGCTTGTGTATTAGTGGCTAAGCAAGTTTATCTTTCGTCGGCGGTTTCACTTTGGTGACGGAGTCCCTTTCTTTCAGCATCACTCTGTAGCCTCGCACTTCTTTCTTCTTTCGACTTGTTAACTTGGGGCTGCCTTGCCAGCTCTTTGAGCTTCATGCTGTAGCCTTGCACTTCTGGGCCGGACAGACAGACAGACACACTTCCACATGTGGACGTTTATATATAAAACAAAACATAACTTCCTCTCTTTCTTTTATTAAGCAGGCACAATGTTATGCATTATATTTCCCTTTAAATTCTTATTTGTATAGTTTTAAACCTTCTCTCTTTATCTCTGTGTTCTGTCTGACAGTTTATCAATCACTTTCTGGATTCATTCGTGGTGTTCAGTTGTTTCCCAAATTATTGGAGCAGACAAATGTCTTCCATGATGCCAGTCTCCTTATTGTATCTATTGGGTGCAGCAGGGAATAGAATTAAAAACCTTAGCAAAATTCATTCCTTGATGTAGATTTTAAGCAAAGTTAGAGGATTTTCTGGCCTGTTAGCAGGTAAGGTGGATGCCTTTAGCTTTGATTTACTGTATACATTCTTCAATGAAATGCTTTTCCCTCAGAGTCTGTGTTGTGCATGTGGCAGGTTGGAGATAGAGCAGGTTGGAAGTAGAGCAGCACAGTTGGATAATCAGCTACGGTAGTTATGGAAGGAGAAATGTAATTTATTTCACAGAATGAATAAAGACTTACCAAACACACAAGTTAGGACTTTGCCATTAAGCAACACCAGTTTTCAGAATTAACATAAACTAACAAATGTGATGGCTTTTATCCACACTGAGGTTAAATGCATTATTTTCTTTAAAGCCTTAAGTACAAAGCAGCAATAATACTGTATCCGCCTTTTCAAGGCTTTGTCGTCAAGTGTTCAGACCCCACTGACAAATTGCTCTTGTACACTTGAAAGAGCACAAGCTTTCAATTTTGTTGACAAGATCTCTCAATTTCATTGCACCTTGAGACCTAATTCTTCACTACAGTTTTATAGCCTTTTGATTTCCCACACAGTGATCCTCTCTTCCTTGCATAAAATGGACATTTACTATAGGTTAGTAATCTAGTAATCCTATGCTCCAGCAAGACATACTTGTTACTTTTATGCATGGCCTCTCTTGCTGAAATATAAAGTACAAATAGCAGACTCCATGATAGGATGTATCTTTTTTATTTAAAGCATCCCTTTGGAGCTGGGGAATGCTGAGATGTGTTGTTAACAGCTGTACCCTAGACAAAAGGTTACATCAGAGAACCGCAAAGAACATGGAGTCCAGGCCAATGTAGGGAGGAGAGCAGCCATTTTCCTCCTATAACAGAAGGAATGGAAGTCCAAAGATTTGATTGGAAAGTAAGACTCCTCTATGTTATAGTAGCTGCTTCTTTCTTTTGTAGAGTTGTACTTTTATTATTTATTTATTCAAGTCTGGTTTTCCTGTTAGTTGTTAGGTAATGAGCACTTTTGCTCTGTTCTTTAGACATTAGTTTCATGTTAAGTGGGAACTAAAATCAGTCTACTAAGGGTTTGGGTGAGTAAAACAATTTCTAGGAGTTTAAACCAAAGGGCCTTAAGTTTTTAACTCCTTTTATCAGGCTATTTTCAGTGGCCTTCAAATGTTATATCTCCATGGGCTATTTAAATTCATGACGTAACATATGTTCAGACTAAAAAGGTGAGTCTAAACAATCTTGAATTGATGTTCAAGTCCTGCTGTTAATTGTTGGATTTTTGAAAAAAAGGCCCTGTTTGTTTGTGGGTCTCCTGTGGTAATGATCCAACTTTTGTAATTATCATTTGGAATAAAAAGGCAAGTTCAAACGATTCTAAAATTGTATTTTAGCAATGGAGAAATGAATTAGGTGAAAGGGAACTGCAAACAAGAATAGTCAAACAGCAGTCAAGAGTTGATATATAGAGATCAGAACACTAGAAACAAAAACATTACATACAATTCAAAGGCAAAAATCTTTTTTAAAAGTTGTAATCAGAAATCTACACTAAAAATGTTTGCCTCTAAAACACCTTTTAGCCTTTGCCAGAACAGTCAAAGTCAAGACAGTTCCTTGTGGTGACTCTGTGGTAAATATTATTTTTTCCTGTGTCTGAGTCATTTGTCATGCTACAGTATATTTTTTACCAGTCTAATTTTGTTTATTTCACAATCTCCACTTATTATTTTGTATTATATCTTTACTAAGGGCAATTAAGGGCTATGTTTCATCATAAAGCAAACAAACTACAGGACAGTTTGGGGAAAATGCTGGTAAGTATAAAGATTTAAATTTAAGCCTTGGTGGAACATAAATTTGAGCATATGAAGAGAAGACTTTTCTTTGAATTCCTAAAGTTAGGATAGTTTGACTGGCGTGTTGTTGTCTTAAATAGTCACTACGTGATGACGTCACATGGTAGCAACTGACATAGCAAAAGGCATACAACAGACCTGGATACATTGGGAAAAAAAATGCAAAACAACAGTGTAAAAGGCAAGGAAGTCTCATAAAATGATGTCAAAATAATGTTACTGTCATAACAATAAAAATAAGTAAATAGTGTAAAAATGTAATATTTTTAACCAGTCATGGCACACTGCACAATAACGTGCAGTGAATACACTTGACTTGAGCATTCCTAGTTTTCATCCTCTTTCTCTGTACGTTTACCATTTATTTGCTCAGAGGTTGGTGTGCTTGCTGCTTCCTGAGCAGCTCTTCTTTTCTCCACCCTAGCGGCCCGCTGCTTCTCTTCTTTCATTGGCATCTTTTCACGTTAACACTGATTAAGTCAGTGTTTGTGTTGCAATTACTTAGTACGTTTTCCTTAATTTTTCATTTAAGCTGGCACTTAAGTCTTCAATCTGCCTCAAGAATGATTTAAGATATGAAGAGGTAAGGAAAGTGGTGGCAAAGGTGGTAGGGATGAGAACAGCGCCCGTACGCATGGGCCACACGGCTGCCCTGCTGGCTGCTGCCGAGAGTTGATTCTACAATAAAATAAAACAAGAATAAAAAGAGGAATAACCTTGGAGGTCAATCATCACCCCAAAAGCGGATATTAGACGTCACATAGTATATGTGTACCAAATTTCAGGTCAATAGGTCAAACAGTTTTGTGAGCTACAGATGATTTAAAATCCTGGACATACAAACAGACAGCCACAGTAGCGTATTATATAAGAAGATATGTAACTTCTTAATTTTACATTTCTTGTTTATAAATCTCATCTTCCACCTAGCTTGTCAAGTCAGAATATAGCACAAACCATGCAAGACGTATTAGCACTTTACTTATTTCGCTATGAGATGGATATGACAAGGTATGCACAAAACTTCACTGACTAGAAACTCTGTTAGCTAGTTTTAGCTATACGTACAGGTAGGTTAAAGTAGACAACTGCATTCTCAAAAAAAACAAAAACAAACTTAATTCTTTAGGCATGGAATGTAGTGTTAGCATTTCAAATATTAGTAATTGGTTGAGAAATATGATGTGGAACTAAAATAATTAGAGTCTTTAAAAATATTTTTGCTCTGTTCTTCTTTCATCTTTCAAATAAATCTTAATCATAGTTTTTAAGCTACAGCTGTCTTTGTTACACAGCAGCCGATGAGAAGACTATGCCAAATGCCATACTCAGATTATTATTGAAGGATCAGTAACAATAAAAAATTAAAAAATGTCACTTGCAGAAATTGTCAGATGTTTCAGCACTTATGGCGTGTATTGATAAAGGGGATGAGACAGAGTATAGGAGTCAGCTGGAGAACTTTGTTTCTTGGTGCAAAGAGAACTGACTGTATCTTAAGATCAGCAAAACCAAGGAACTGGTTATTGACTTTTGCCCCACCAAACAGCCTTTATGTCCAGTCATTATTCAGGGACTGGATATAGAGGTGGTCCACTCCTATAAGTACTTGGGGAGCCACATCAATTATGTGACTAGTCTCGGAACACAGAGGAACTATGTAAGAAATGGCAGAGCAGGTTCTTTTTTCTTATGAGACGGTGTTCCTTTAACGTGAGAAGTGACATTGTTCACATCTTGTGCAACTCTATGATGGTCAGGGCAATTTTCTACACTGTTGTGTCCTCTGCATCTTGTTCTGTTACACCCATCACCTGTATGTCCTCTCTCACCACATCCATAAACCTTCTCTTAGGCCTTCCTCTTTTCCTCTTACCTGGCAACTCTATCTTTAACATCCTTCTCCCAATATACTCAGCATCTCTCCTCTGCACATGTCCAAACCAACACAATCTCTCCTCTCTGATTTTGTCTCCCAACCGTCCAAACTGAGCTGACCCTCTAATGTACTCATTTCTAATCCTGTCCATCCTCGTCACACCCAATGCAAATCTTAGCATCTTTAACTCTGCCACCTCCGGCTCTGTCTTCTGCTTTCTGGTCAGTGCCACCGTCTCCAACCCATATAACAGCTGGTCTCAAGCATTTTTAATCCAATTAAAATAACTTTGCCTTTGATGAAAGAAGAAACAGCTGCCATTTACTTGCTGTGATCTGTTTAAAAGTCTAAATGTACAATAATCAGGCAACTCACTCATGCACTGCTGTGAAAGGACAAACCAAGTTGACATTTATAATAAACACAAAAGTGCTAAGTGTTCTAAAAATGTAACAAAAAATAAATGTGTGGATTTTACTTGCCAGGAAATTTGACCATATGATAACTCTTCCTGGCAGAGTTTTTTATTGAATTTATTGCACTTAATTGACACTTAGAGGCAACTGTATGATGATTTTGTAGGCGTAAATTAATTTGCTTCTGGGTTTAAACAAGTGGGATGAAATCTTCACAATGCAAGAGGGACTGATATTAAAAAAATACTTGCATAAAGCCCTCTAGATCTACCATTCAATTATCGTTATTAAAAAGTTGAAAACATTAGATAATTATTCATATCATATTGTAGTTGCAGAGTCCAAAATTGCTGCAAAGTCTTGATATCAAATAGTAAGGCCAAAGTGTGAAATGCCATCGTTGGTACTCAGAGAGTCTCGTTAGATGTGTTTTTTGAAAATTTAAATTTACCTCCAATATTATTTCATATACAATAAATTAGCAATGGAGAATGCTATTAGTCAGGAGATGCATTTATTAACTTGTTGAATCACATTATACACGCATAGATAATCTGCAAGCAACAGCACATTGTACTTCTGACCAGTATCATGTAAAACTTCAACTTTTCAAGACACATAAGCACTTTGACACTGTATGTTCAACACTAAAATGGATATTTCATCACGCAGTTAAAGGTAGTTTCATGCTGTAAATCCATTTTTTTTACCATGTCTGCTTGCCACAAGCCAGCACTGCAGCTACTGTTACTTAAGAACATGTAAAGTAGAAGCAAATTTGAAGGTTAAAGCAGGCTAAAATTAAAAGGAATACTCTAATAAATACATTTTTCACAATTAATATTTGAATATTTTGTAGTGAGAACTGAAATGGACGACTGAAGAACACACTAATAACGGTTTGGCAAAATAAAACGTTTGTTCATAGAACTATAATAAACAGAAACGCTATATTCTATGAGAAAAATGAGAGTTTTTTTCACTATTACACAGTTTTAGGCACAGGATATTCATCCAAAATAGCAGATACAAATTGTGAACAAGGCATGGTTAACCTCATTCTGTTCCCATACAAAATGAACACTGTTGGTATCAGCAATTGGAGTCACTTTCTGTAATCTACCACCACATCCTTCAGCATCACTTAGACCAAGGCAAGTACTAACTCTTATTTATTCTTTTTCTTTGAGAGTCTTTGCACTATTTCTCAAATCCTTTTGAAGTTTGTCAAATGATGTGTTCCATTTCCTTGTCAGATGGACCTCTCCAATATCTAACTCCACTCAACTGCCAGCCTAAGAGTGGCATTTGGGGGTGGCAAGTGGGGCGACCGCCCCTGCTCTCATGCCTAAGGGGGCCTTGCTTTTGAGGTCTGTGTGTCCCGTTCGAGCGGATTTGTATATATATATGTAAGAGCCATTTTCCTTGTTCTATAAGATTCATGAATGTTTATTAGATGACAATGCATAAACTATGGAAGGTTCCTATAACCCCCGTGAATAGAATCATTTTGGTATGTTCTTGCCATTTCTAATAGCTTGGAGTAAACATCACTGTTCAGTTAGTTAGTGTCAGCCTTGCCTTGTATAAGGTGTGGAGGCATACGGTTTTTAACCGTGACCGCACGTTATCGTGCCTAGGCACATGCCTATGTGCCAACCGGCTTAAGAGCCTTTAAGAAAATAAGAACCTTTAAGTAGGAAAGAAAAAATTAAGAACCTTTAAGTAGGAAAGAAGAAATTAAGAACCTTTAAGTATAAAAATACTAAAGTCTTTCAAGAAAAGCTAAGTTTATAGAAGATTAATTTTTTCCTTTTTTTTGCCTTTTATTCTACGTGTGTAACTATTTTTTCTTTTATTCTTGTATGGACTATTTACTTTTACCTTTCACTAAATACCTTTAAAACAAACTCTTGGACTCTGAGAATTCTTTTGACACGCGTCTTACCCGTGCCTGATGACACCTTATATATTTTAGCAGCTACAATATATTTGAGATGCTTCGAAGAGGAACCTTTTTAAAATCCCTCTTCAAGGTCAAATTCTGTACATGTACGTCTTTGAAAACATTCCATAGTCCGAATAATAATAATGCACAAAAACATGTATCGCTAATGATAACAGGCTGACATGACATCAAAGTGAGTTATGACTATGACATCCTGCGTATCGGGACTCAGAGTATTCTTGCAATTTGGGTACTTTTCTAGAAGGGCCCTTCTAATTTCCACATAACACCACATCGCATTTTGCACTGTCATGGTATTGACAATAATTATGTATTGCACTTTTTAAATAGATTATATTGGTATATTTTGATAAAGTCCTTGTGTTATCTTGCAAAAATTTTGCTGAATACTGTAATGAGAAAATTTGCTGTATGTTAACATTATCTATCTATTATAAAAGAAAATCTTCAGACAAAACTTTTGCAAAGAGATTTTTTCAAGTCCCATCCTCCTCTCAACCGTTTTTAACCACGGTCCTGTCACCTCTCATTTGTGTGAATGCTTTTGTCAGACACAGTTCCTGCGCTCTCAGCTCTTCTACATTGTTATGTTTTCCTCACTATAAGTTCCCAATAAAAGAAGACTTATTATGTCCAAATCTTATTGAAGAATTTCATCCCAAACTGTTATCAACAGAAGAAATGAGCATACGGGCAATCCTAGCACCAAGAAACGATGAAGTCAAACGAATTAGCGCTTAAATTGTCGATCGGTTACACGGCAAATTGGTTAAATGCGTATCAATAGACTATGTTCAAACAGTTGTTGGTGATGTTGTGGAAGATGAAAACATCAACTTACAATATCCCGAAGAATATCTACAGCCATTAACACTGTCCGGTCTTCCACCAGCCAAATTACTGTTGAAAGAGGGATGTATCGTAATGTTATTTTGTAATTTTTGTCTGAGTGATGGGCTATGCAATAGGACAAGATTGGTTGTATTCAAAACTGGTCGTAAAAGTAAAGTAAACATGTGAGTTTAAAAAGTATTTGTGTGTTAATTTCAAAGCCAAACAGAACAAAAATGTATAACGCAACAAATACCTCTAACGCAACATGAAACATAATTTACTTTCAATCAATTATGTTTTACTATTTTTAACTATGGTTAATTACTCGCTGTAATGTAAAATAGTTCTATTATACATATGTAACAATTCCCATGAAAATAACAATCTGTTTAAATTGTACATCTGCTTCCCCATACGCAAGAGGCAGATCTGCGAAGTGGATAGTGCGTAGTGCCCGCCCGGGGGTTGGCGTGCAAAGCGAGCAGGGGGCAGAGCCCCCTAGTTTTTATTAAATTCGCACACAAGTTTATACAGTCCACACATACAGGTAACAGCATTTGGTGTAACCAGACCAACATTGGGTTAGTCAGCCCTAGGCCCCGCACACCCCTAAGGCTGCCTCTGACTCAGCCTGTGAATAGTTCACAGACTGCTACCTTCACTCCTTTACCTTTAAAGAGCTGTCTGTGGGCTACTGCAAAAATTTCTAATAAACCTACAAAAAGGCACAAAATCTGTCCTTAAAAAATAAGTTGTACTCCCCAGCTAATCTGATTTTAATGTTTTTACAGGGTCTAAAGGATTTCCTGTATTTCACACCTTGCGTATAACTATAAGAACGGGTAAGTATGACTATGTAAGTCATGGTGGCCTTCTTCCTAAACAAATATAGACCTTGCAAAATATTAAGATTGTAAGCTCTCCTGATTTTGTAAAAAGTAGAACACTGTCAGATGCTTACATGTGCCGACACTAAAGGATTAAAAATGACAATGTATCAGGAGAAGGATGAAATATGTAATCAGGATCAGGGTCAAAACCAGATAATTGTTAACCAAAATTCAATGTCCTAATTTGTAGTCAAGAAGTTGTCACGGAAACACTAGAAACACACTAACTTCCTAAGCAATAAAGAATTGAAATCTGTAATTTTGGACAACCTGGAAATGCACAATCCTGACCTTTAACCTGTTTAGTAAGTGTAAACAAAGAAGCACAAAATGGCATTGTGTAATAACAAATAAGATACTGAAAGGTATCAACCAAGTCAAAACAAATTAATAGTAACAATTAATGGCAGAAATAAATTGTCTGTAACAAAATAGCTCAATACCTTCAACAAGGAAAGGAGTAAAGAAAAATGAGTGTAATTATAACAGCTAGGACGCAGTTATTCCAAGTAGGGCTCTATGATCTGTTTGTGTCCAGCCAGCTCTTGCAGACTTCTCTATGGCTTCCACATGGTTTTTGCAGTCCGCTCATATTGAATGCATGAACAGAATATCACATGCAGTATCTATGTTTTATTTTCCAATTGCTGCTAAGCTTAATTGACTCAGTGGCATGTTATCATTCACTTTCATTTGTGGCAGCTGAGTCGAATCAGTACTGAAGTCAGTAGTGCGGCAAAATGATTTTGGATGAATGTTCAGCACTCATTTTTTTTCATCATGAGGTACAGCATCCCTCTTGATGATTTTCAGCCAAAAGGGTGCATACCTATGTGATTTTACTCCACATGTTCCTTTGTAGGCTTAAGAATTTCCACTTGAAAATGGAACTGTTAATAGACTGCACTTTGTTACAGCATATTTAAAAGTTACTGTATGGTGCCAAATCAAGTTATTTCCTTCACCTATGTCTGTTTAACCAGCCATAATACAATCATTACTTTTTAAGGTAAACCATGTAACAAAATATTATAATTAACTTGCATGGGGCTACCAAAAGTGAGTGAGTGCCCCAAAATTCAGTAGGTGCGCTGATGGCGTTTTTTTTTTTTTTTTTTAATTTGATATTTCATTGGAAGATTTTTTTTTCCTGTGAGCTCTAGCACTCCGGATGTGCATTTTATTGTATGTGCCTTCAGTTCTGATAAAGTTAATGTCTGGGACTTGGCTAACTCAGAGAATGTACTTTCACTCTGTCATCTGACAACTGGCAAATAGTAATAATGATAAGTATGCAACAGAATGAACAGTGCCTCTGACATTCATCAGGCATAAAATGCAAATCCCAAATTGAGATCAACAACTGGCAGAGTTAACATTGCTGGAGAGACACAGATTAAGCACTGCACTGACAGCTGTGTCTGTTTAAACTCATTTCACAGCCAAGATGGCCTGGATAACCATGTCACATTATTCAATTCAGACCTGTATTTTGCCCACATTCACCAAGTGTCTGAAACGTATGAAGTATATTGTGCATAGAAAAACTCTAAGCGAAGAATTTAATCTATTTTTATTATCTGATGTGGAGAATATAAGAATATGCAATTAAAAAATATCTGAAAGATTAAAGAGCTTTTCTCCACTTTCTTTTCAGCTGTGATTTTTTTTTCCCGGCAACATCTAATTATAGATAGTTTAAAATTTAATCACTGATGCATCTTGCTTTGTGTAATGCAGTGCAGTGCCACATTTCCACTGACAGGCTCTCATGTGCCCTCAAGATACAATATGCAAATTACATTTGCTTAATAATATACTTTAGCTACTGTTGCTTTAGTGTGAGTACAATGTATTTCTCAGCCATTAGTTTTAGGAGAAAGGAGCGAAACAAACTTCAGCTCTGTTGTTCAAGATACCATTAACACCCACACGTCAAGGAGATGTGTGACTCAGTATTCTGAGGCTTCAGGCTGTACCTTCCTGACCTTTGCAGGCTTCAGATCAGAAGCCAACCTTATGGTTCATTGCTTCCCCAGAGCAAAAGGAAAAAAAATATGCAATTACTCCAGATTTTGTCATGGCATCCCATGTGCCAACTCCAACCTCGACAGATTCTGTTAAAGAAAGAATGCAGAAACTTTCTTTTTTTTCAGACACACAGAAGGAAGCACAACGTGATATAGTTAGTGCACAAATGTAATGAAATAATACATTTATCTGCTGTTTCTTTATGAACACCAAAACTGTAGTGCAATTATTTTTTATAAGATGAGGCTACTTGATTTCTCCACTATTTCAGTTATTATGCTATTGTACTTTCCTTATCTATTCTCAGACTGGAATTGCGATATTCTGCCCCTGTTACACTACCCTTTGGGCGCACATATCACTGAAGCTCAGTGGTCATATCAATTTCCTTGAAGTGTTCAAAACCAAAAACTATCCTGTTTGATGTCAGCATGACTATATGGTCAGCAGAACTACAGCAATAAATGCTTTGGATTTTAATACTACTAAGTATTGAAGGCTTTATATTACTCCTATCTAATATTCCAACCACTAGACGTCCTAACAGAGAGTCTGCCCATGAATAAGCTTGAAAGTGTCTATATCTAGTTCACAGCATGTGGTCATTCTTCCAAAGCACTCCACTACATCACTTAACCTCCTATGATATCATTTCTGAAGTCTCGGCTGTTATAAATTTACTGGCAACTCTGCCTCAGCACATGTTAACTGTTCAAATGTAGCAAATTGTAGTAGTGCTCCAGGATCATTTTTAAAATTTATTGCTAACTTTTGTAATAAAGTATGTCACAAAAAGGCATTACAATTGTATCTATTAAACAATATTATCCCTCTGTTCTTTTAGACATCTCTCTGTCTCAACCTCTTAGACAACAGTGAGAGAAAATAGATTACAATTTGGAAAGAAAACTATTTAAGGTTACACTGGGACTTATAAAGAGCCATGTTCAGTAAAGGACACCAATGTGACTGCCAGCAGGACATTTTGTTTTTGAAGCTTGAAATAATATATATCTAAGCCATTACAAAATATACAGTTACATAGGATGCATTCAAGATGATCAAAATAAGCTTGCAAGCCAGTAGTAATTTAAAAGCAAAAACGTTTGAATGAACTTTGAGAGCAATGGACATTTAATATATTCAGAAATGATTTAGAGAAAGTTCAGTAGGTGCTAAGCTGAGAGACAATGTAAACATGTGTGGCCAAGGGAGTCCATCTCCTGGTGAAATCTCTCGGAGTTAAGTCTGTAGAGATTACTACAAAGAAGTGTTTTTGCATTATTTTGTCCATTTTTTATTATTTATTTCATATTTATTTTGGTTGATGATGTTTCTTTGTTTCCAGGCTGTGGTATGTTTTCAATGTGGCAACATCATGCAGTGGCCCTAAAATCATGCATTAGTGTGTGTGTCATCACAATGGCCATTCTCCTCTATAAGGTGAGGCCCATGTGAAACTTGAATATCCACATTTAGTGATTAATGACCATATACCATTGCTATTATTTCAAGAAAAAGGAGATAATACGAGGTGAGACACAAAAATTGGTAAAAAAAATATATATTTATTGATGAATTACAGCATGCTAAACATTGTCACCTTCTATATACTCCCCCTCCCTATCTCTACACCGCTCCATACGTATCTTCCATTGATTGAAACAGTGCTGGAAGTCTTCTTGCTTGCTCTTCAACAGGCTTGCCGTTTCTATCTTCAGTTTATCCATTGAAGAAAAATGTGTTCCTTTCATGTCACTTTTGATTTTCGGGAACAAGTCAAAATCACAGTGAGCTAAATCGGGCAAATAGAGAGGATGATCGAGGACAGGAATTTTTTGTCAGTCAAAAACTGCTCTACGGAAAAAGCGGGAGAGCTGCCTTGGTGAAGTTACCTGAACACCCCCCTACCCCCACCCCCGAAATGGGCGTTGAACATACTTCCACATTTTCTTGTCCTCCCTTGAAATGTTTGTGCCACTCAAAAACTTGTGTGCAAGACAAACTGTTATCACTGAACACTGTTTTTATCATTTCATAAGTTTCTGTGGCTGTTTTGTTCAATTTCTCAAGGATTTTGATGTTGATTTGCTGTTCAATATTTTTCACCTAACATTATCATGGCAACTCGTGTAGTGATTGTTGTGTAAATACTGACTGGGCCATTCACAGGATATACTTAGCTGGTTGGCGGTTTGAGGGGGCGTATAGGAGGAGATATGGTTCTATGAATCACATTCAGCCGACCTCCAGATGGTTTTCCAGGAAAGCCCCAAGCCAATTCCGGTTATTTTTGTGTCTCACCTCATACACTTATTTTCTTTAGTTGTGTATTTTGTGCTGTTACAGATACATCTTTCATAAATGGTGCATGAAATTGACAAGACTTTTATCTGATAGGATCATCTTATTTTTTAACTCTTAACAATTATTTATGTACACCAAGATTGCAACATATTTGAATTGTGGTAATCTAAATTAAGGAAATAAAATTACTGGTGTGCCAAAAAAAAAAAACTAAATAAAAAAAATATAACAATACATAACTTGTTCAATTTCACTCCTTTCTCCCTCATGTGTTTCCCAGTGCACATGCCTCTCTATCTTTTCTCCTCTCCGCCATTAACTACATACCTACATCACAAACTTAGTCATCTACCAAATGATGAGGTTTCTTCACATGCAGCATCCAATGATTTCTGTATTCATGCATTCAAGAGTAGTTTTTTGGAATGACAGGGCACCTTTAAATCTTAGTGCACCTCCCATACATAGCACAGTCATCCTAATAAGCTCTCATTTCTGCTATTATACTCATCCAGATTTCTCCCCTCTCACTCTCCCTCTTTTAAAAAAAGAAACACATTCCTCTGTAAATAGTGCAGCAGTGTGTTGTTAAAAACAGCCTTCCTGATCTGTGAGACAATTTCAGTTTGGAGTACTTTTATAGTGTGGCCTCCTCTGTTAATGTACGTATATGCTCTCCAATTTGTTGTCTCTTACTTTAATATTACTATTTAAGTCAGGCAGTTTTCTGTTTTATTAAATGCAGGCATCTGTTGTTTTAAAGTGTCTTCTTCTATGGTTTGTGGCTTTTCCTGAAAACTTTAACCACCCCCTTTCTTTTCACTCTAGTGGTTGGTTCAAAATTAGAAAACATTTTACATTTAAACTCTGCCTTTCTCTATCATGAGCATATTTTTTGGTGTGCCCCTTCAATTCAGGGTATCTCTCAGCATTAAAGAGCTCATCTTTCATTTCTAAACACCCCTTTCACATGGAATGGGCCTCCTTTTAAAGCAATTTCACACTTGGTTTTGTGATCATCTAATCATTTAGGTATTATTTATTGAACATTTTGTTATTTGTTTTGAATTATTACACAATACCACTTTTAATTATCATCAGAGCTACCATTCTGCAGTGTTTTGATCTCTTGTACTCATTTTGTAAACTTTTCTGTGGTCTTGGCCATATTACAGTTGCTATGCCTTATTGCCAGTTACATGGCGTAGTGAGTTATCATTCCCCAACTACAAAAATGACAGCAGAGCAGGCATTCATGTATTACAATACTTCGTGAGGATTTAATGGTGCTTGTGCTTAATATTTTGTTCTTTTTTTCCTGCTATCTCTAGCTTTGTATTTTGAAATTAGATTTTTTGGTATACATTTTCGTTAGGTCGGTATGATCTTTGGTCTTCGGTTTCTACCTTCTGCTTGTTATGGAGTGAACCCTTTATCTCAGCCCTTCATTTCTTGGCCTGTTTTGAAACTGTTCTACAAGCCATATTTTTAATTCTGGGCACAATACCTGTATGCACCTCTCCTTATAACATGAAAATCAGGATAAATTAGGGTCTTAGGGATGTGACTCTAATTTTCTTCACCATATTTTTAATAACACATATCTTCTTGAGTTAAAATGTATGTGACAAAATGGTATAAACAACAGATGATGGTCTTATAGTATTAATGAATCCTAGAGGCCAAAGTACTAAAGTTCAAGTTCAAGATTATTTATTGTAATTTCATCCATATACAGTAGTACAGCATACAGTGAAACGAAACAACGTTCCTCCAGGACCATGGTGCTACATTAAACACAGGACAACGAAGAATCCACGATACATAAAGACACATAATATATAACAAGGTGAATGTGAGTCAAATGTGCAAACATGTGCAACCATGTGCAACACTGCAGAACAGAACACATATATCAGATATCAGACCGGTCCATGAGTGTTCAGGAGTCTGACTGCTTGGGGGAAGAAACTGTTACACATTCTGGTGGTGAGGGCCCGAATGCTTCGGTACCTTTTTCCCAATGGCAGGAGTATAAACAGTGAATGTGAAGAGTGTGTTGGATCATTCACAATGCTGGAGGCTTTGCGGATGCAGCGTGTGGTGTAAATGTCCATGATGGAGGGAAGAGAGACACTGATGATCTTCTCAGCTGTCTTCACTATCTGTTGTAGGGCTTTGTGATCCCTGACTGTGCAATTTCCAAAACAGACAGTAATGCAGTTGCTCGGGGTGATCTCTATGGTTCCTCTATAGAATGTTGTTAGAGTAGCTGGTGGAAGATGGGCTTTCCTCGGCCTGCACACGAAGTCGAGCCGCTTCTGGGCTTTCTTGGCTAAAGAGCTGGTGTTGTGGGACCAGGTGAGGTTTTATTAGTGAAAAGTTAAAGTTTTATTAAACCAGTAAATTGACAGAAACACTGTACAGTAATAAATGTGTGAGACCATTTTTCAAGTCTTACTTATTATAGATTGGTTATAGACATAAAGATGCTTCAAACTCCTTATCAAAGAAGATGTAACTCATCATTCTGTGGACAGTTTACCACTGACAAAGTCGTCATGTTTAAAATTTCCCATCTCCTCTTTCTGGCAGCAGTCGGTATTCCATCTTCATATGTGGACTAGAGGTAATTTTTTCCAATCAGAAAACCTCTTCCAATTTAAATTAGACACCTTATTTCAAACCTTGGAGGCATGTTTTGCCAAACAGAGAACAGGTTACAATTTGTCATAACCAATTCAGGGTATAGCATCAATTGGTAGGACTGCCAATCTGTGAGAGCAGCAAAAGGTGTTCTTTGATTGTAGTGAGTGATCTGTGCTGACAATGTTTTGAATTTTGGAACAGCATTCCTCAGATTTATACAAAAAATGATGGAGGAAAAATGTTTGTTCTACAGCAGAAGCACAGACAATTAGAGGGGAGAGAAAAGACACAATTATTTTATGCCTACCTGCCTGTGATTTTTGCAAATGATGAATGGTATATTGGGAAAAAGATGTTAAGGATAGAGCTGCCAGGCAAGAGGAAAAGAGGAAGGCCTAAGAGGAGGTTTATGGATGTGGTGAGAGAGGACATGGAGGTGATGGGTGTAACAGAACAAGATACAGAGGACAGAAAGATATGGAAGAAGATGATCTGCTGTGGCAACTCCTAATAGGAGCCGCCGAAAGAAGAAGAAGATGAACGGCTCATTGCCCGTCATGTTTCCAGATTCAGACTACGTGTGAGTTGATTTTACTTTTTTTTAGTGACTTAGTCACTCACCGTATTTTGTTTTTATACTCCTGAGTTTGTGCTTCTTTATTACTAAGAAGGTGATATTTAGAGTCAAGGCACTTCAGTGGTGCTGTTTTTATTTAAATACAGTTGTCAGCTTGTTGTGATGTTGCATAATTTGCATTTGAAGCAAAATAAATGATGCTTCTTTTTTTTAGAAATGCCATGTTATTTCACTAAGTTTCATTTTGTAAAACTTTTGAAGCAGACTTGCAATGTGTTTTAATTGCTAGGAACTTAGAATTTATTTTTGTGAAACTCCCCACCTGTTGATTTAATTCACAGCAAAAGGGCTGTGGTTTTCATTTTTGTTCAAATAATTTTGTTATATGTAACATGAAAGAAATGTTGCAGAAATTTACTTTATAATATGAGAACACTCTCTTGGAGATGATCCAATCTTTTAATGAATAGTGCACTTATGTGTCAAAATAAATCAACCTTAAGGTATGGTTTATGAGGGATAGCGCAAAATGACAAAGAAAGACAAAATCGTAGTTCCTCTCTGGACCTTCCTTTAACAATCTTTGCCCCAATCCATCAGTTAGACTGGTTCCCTGAATTGAAGAAGGTGCCACCACACTGGGTTGTGAGTCAATTTATTTGTAAAGGTAGATCCTGAGGCATACTTTATTTTATTTTTATAACATAATATAATGTCTTTATTTTTGGATCCTAAACAACAAAAATACATTTAAAAATATTTATTGTTCACAACATCAGATAGCATTCTCCTCAAATTCAAACCACAGCACACACCTTTCAGCCTTTGTGCAGAATGAAAACAAAACAACTACTTTGTCTACTGATCTAAAGCACCTCTTGTCCATTCTAAGTGGCTTCTATTGCTTTCCACTGCAAAGGCAATGGTAAGTAAAGAAACACCTGGAACCACTTCATTCAGACACTAACAAGGCCCTTAGTTTCTAATTTCTATCCATCAATGTGTAAGATGTAATCTTTTTTATGACATGGTGGTTGAGAACCAAGATAAAAATATAAATGGATGACCAGGTAATGATAAGGCAAAATAGTGGAGTGTAAAGTATAAAGCCAAAGGTTGAAATTAAATATTAAATGATAAAGATCAAAACTAGGGAATATCATGTGCTGACTCTTTTCTTATTATTCTTTTGACATCTGTGTTTTCCATTATCAGTCTAACTTTTCTGTTTAGATACAGAAACAGATTCAAGAGCACAAATCTTCTGTCTGTAACTCTTCTTTTAAGACTGTCATCAACAAAAGAACCAGAGAATGTGAAAGAGATAGCCGTAATCGAAAAATCAAAATAATGGTAATTACATCACAGCCATACCACCACAGCTGTTGTAACAGGCTCTCGTTTAAACAATGTGGCAGTTGGTGACATAGCACAGCAAAATGGGTGCCTCTTTACCTGTGACCTGTACAGGAATCAACTCTATCTACTGCCAAGATTTAAGATATCTGTCCATTTTGTCCACAGTAAAACTGAGCTATTAACAGACTCCATTTTAATTTCACAATTGAAAAATCTGAAAAAAATCAGGGTTTTGAACCTATGTTCAATGTAATTCAGAAAAATGTAGAATGAAATATTTCATCTTATCTTTCAGTACCTGCATTTTAGGATTTTCTTTTTCCAATTTCACTGTAGTTCTTTTTAGGATTAGTAGTTAGGATCCAATTATAAGTGTCTTGATTTGTTCCATTTGTTTAATTTGTGAAATTATTATTGTCTTGTTTGTCTTTTCAAATTGTAATTTCATTTCATGAACATCACCATATTGTTCATAGCAAGTTCACAGTTGCTAAAGCACTGGGGTCTGACGCCTGATTGCAGCACAGCTCATACAACCTTGTGTTTGACCTTTGAAACCAAAAAAAGCTTGATTCACAACGCAGCTCAGTTCCCATTTTCTCACTTATATGTCACACAGATCTGATCTGTTTAGAAAAGTGTGATTAGCAAAATGTAATCAAGACTTTCAGAAAGGATTTGCACTACTTTTGTGTTTTCCCTCTAAATCCTTCACATCATGCTCTTCTCACCTATTTCTTTTTGTGTCCTCAGACTCCTACGTACAAGTCCAGTAATGATAACTCCACTCAAACTAACAACTACGATTTTTGTTTACTTTTTCCCTTGTCATCATGCACTGACAAATTTGCAAACATTCTTCACTGAAACAATGTGAAGTAGTAGCGCAGCAACCAGCAGCTGTCTATTACACAAAATTGCTTTTATTCATTTTTTGCTTGCAGATCACACTCAAGATACATACCTATGCACACTAATGTCAAAATTGGATCACTGGCAAAATTAGTTTTAGAAGGAGTATATATGTAGCAACATCAGTATCCAATAAAAAATAAAAACCTATTAACTGTTTTTTTGCTTTTGTGGCCCAACCTACATTGCTGCTGAGGGGCCACAGGAATTTGGCACTATGCAGGGTAATGGGAAAAGGAAAAGAGACAACCCATACACCAATACTGATATTGCCATGATAATGAAGGGGCAGACAGATTAATTTTAATTTTGCTCCCCTTGGTAGGCACTTACACACAGATCGCACACATTGCATTATTATTAATTTATAAATCACCATCAATTAATGTCTGGACTGTTGCTTTTCATCAGGCTCCAAAACATAAAATTTGAATTAACCCTTGTAAGTATAATGTGTTTGAGGTTGTCAAAAGCAATAAATGAAAAGATGCACAATTTCAGTCAGTCAGTCATTTTCCAACCCGCTATATCCTAACACAGGGTCACAGGGGTCCGCCAGCACAGGGCCCAAGGCAGGAACAAATCCTGGGCAGGGCGCCAGCCCACCGCAGGGCACACACACACTCACACACCAAGCACACACAAGGGAGAATTTAGGATCGCCAATGCACCTAACCTGTATGTCTTTGGACTGTGGGAAGAAACCCACACAGACACGGGGAGAACATGCAAACTCCACGCAGGGAGGACCCGGGAAGCAAACCCAGGTCTCCTTACTGCGAGGCAGCAGCGCTACCACTGCGCCACCATGCCACCCGCACAATTTCATATTACATGAAAATCTATTCACTGTAAACATTAAATTGTAATTCACATTAATTCTGAAACCATAAATCCTACAGTATTATTACAGTCCAGTAATATAGATTGTCATATACTGCAGTAGTAGTAATGTGGGCAGCACGGTGGTGCAGTGGTTGTGCTTTTGCATCGCAGTAAGGAGACCAGGGTAAGCATCCCGGGTCCTCCCTGCGTAGAGTTTGCATGTTCTTCCTGTGTCTGAATGGGTTTCCTTTTGCACTCCGGGTTGCATCCCACTGTCCAAAGACATGCAGGTTAGGTGGATTGGCAATACTAAATTGGCCCTAGTGTGCAGTTGTGATGTGTGTGTGTTCACCCTGTGATGGACTGGCGCCCTGTACAGGATTTGTTCCTGCCCTGTGTCCTATGCTAGTTGGGATAGGCTCCAGCAGACCCAGTGATCCTTTTCAGGACTAAGTAGATTAGAAAATAACTAACTGACTGTAGTAGTAGTAGTAGTAGTATGTTGCATGTACAATGAAATTCTCACTTGTGACAAACATGCAACACATCACCACTCTCTGGCACCATCAAAATAAAAATGGCTACAGTGATTTTTCTCTTTTTCCATTCATTTTCTTATCTTTTGAGCATTTGCTTTTGTTTTCTTTCTTTTTGTAGTTTATTTTTCTAACTGAATATTATTTTATATTATAACGATTATTTAGTTCTTTGTGCCTCATGCACTGTATGCTGAACCCAAGGAAGGGGGCACTCTGATGCTAAAGAGAAGAACTTTTTACATTTTAACTTGAATGAAAGTGCATGTTTTGACTAACTGTCTTGGAACTTTATCAGAGCTTTAGGTGCCAAGCACTGCAACCAATAATGTAACACATGACGGTCTCAGCTTAGAATAAGGTGAATGTTTCTTGCTGTCTCTACCCACTAATTCCCCTAACATGACACAAAGTATGCTATGCCCAAAACACATATTCCCCTAAAAACAGAGAGCTGAATGAGCTGCATAGTAGTACTCCAGAATAAACTGCCACTTACATTAAAATTTTAAAAAATCTATAATAATAACAACAGTAACAATAAGATACCTATTATTTGTAATTATTATCACCTGAATCGAAAAGAAAAGCAGAAAGTAAAAGGGAAGAACTGTGAATGACAGATTTTTATAATGAGAGGAATGATGGAACAGTGCATAAAAGTTCAGAAATATGGATTTTAACAAAAACAAACAAAACAGCATGATATAAACTATCAGTAGTAATTAGTCTAATACATATAGAAGAGCAAAGTAATCAAAAGGAAAGGAATGGATACAGAAAAAGGAATGACATCAACATAGAAAGGGTGAGCAAAAATAAAACAAATTAAAGCAAAACAGAAAAATGAATAAAGCATCCATAAACAGCCAGAATGTTCAGTCTACAGTTATTCAGTCAGAAAAGACACAGATTGCTCTTAAAAAGTATCCTCTTCTCTCTTTGACAGTGTAATACCAGGATCATCAATTGTTGGCAAGTTTTCTCTGGACTTAAGTCATCGTCATCCTGTAACACATTTTTTTCAGTTAGATTTAAATTATGTAGCCTCTGTAAGTGTCAGGCACCTATAAAATCAGGCATGTGCAGAAAGGGGACGCTGCTCAATTCAGACCAATACATGCAAGATATGGTAGTGAATTCACAATGAAATTAAATAATTAATTCCAGGCTTACCGTTTTGATTATACAGGACTTGAATTTAAATGTGCCATTGAAGGTATCTCACTTATTTTAAAATAAATCCTGCTTCGTTTAACCTAATAAAATTAAAATCACACTGCTATTTCAAGGCAAAACAGGTTTTTGGCATTTCCACATTTATCCCATTCTGAACTAGTTAAGAAATCAAACTTCACAATGTATATAATCAAAGTATGTATATATATATATATACTGTATATACAAACCAAGTTCATGGTATATGTTTACTTTAAGTGGATTACGATGCAAGATTGTAATCAATCAGCTGTGTGTTGGAATATTAGTTGTGTATGATAACAAAATCAATTGCTTTTTAACACAGAACCATACATAGCAATACAGAAGAGTTTTGTGCAAGTTAATCTGTGAAAAATATCAATGCCACCATCAATGTGCAGGCACTAGAAAGTTTGTAACTAGTTAAGAACTTATTTAACCGGCTGAAAGATCGGACATGTGAGAAGAACATTTAAAAACTGGTAGTGGTTAATTCACTGCCACATAACAGGAAGAAGATCTAGAGGACGACAATGAAAACACTGGATTGCTAACATCATTGAAGACCTTGAATCACGGCACATTGGTCTCTGGCAAGCAGTTGATTTAACAGCGGACAGGGCTAGATGGTAATATTTGGTGACCTCATCGTTGGCGACAAGCTGATGGAAGGAAAAACAAAAAAACTGGTTAATTCATTAGTTAATAATTAAAGAAACAGAATTTGTAAATTATGTGCCTGTACAGAAATTCACATTGCCAAGCTTGACATTATTTGCGTCCGTTTTACTATTTATTTTATTTCTCATTTCTTACATTTTTTTAATCATAACACTTTAAGTGTTTCACTTGATCATTTACTTCCTCATTTGTGTCATTCACATTCTGTTTAATTTTTTTCACATCATCCACTCTTGTTTTATTCACAAATTTTCCTCAAATTGTTCATTCTCTAAGCATTGCTTATCTAATCATTTGCGCATTGTTCTGTTGGCATTATATAATAGATGACAAATAATTTGTTTTGCAAGGTGGAAGTGAAGAGTCTTCACAACTACCCTTACTGTTGGCTGGCCTAGGAGCTCAGCTAATGTGGAATGTAAAACACACTTATTGGGTTCCTGTGCAGCTGCAGTGCCTGTCATGATATGACCTTTATTTTAATATTTTTCACTCATTTCCTAGTCTCAAAAATTGTTGAGTATTTATTTTAAAGGTTTTAAAGGCCAGTGACTTCAGTTGTTTATTTTTGTTCTTACAGTATGTGTTTATAATAATGTTGAACTTAGAATATGTTCTCCAGCGGCAATTGTCTTGTTTTTATTATGGACATCGCCATTTGGTATGTTTGTTGTGTCTGGTTGCCTGTAGGTTGTTAGCGAGGAGGACTGGAAGTGTGCTAAGTTTCATCACTGTTAGGGTTTAAAAGTCAGTATCAGCAATTTTCTGGACATCCCAGTTTGCAGACAGTGTTACAAATCTGAACTATCAGCCTGTTTATTTCTGTTTAGATTCCTGGTTACGATTTACTGTACTTTGTTCCTGACTGCGATTTATATGTTTTGACTTGGCCACGGTTGAGTTAAAGAATTGCTTTCTTTTACCTCTCCCAACAATGTCATTTTTATTTACTGCAAAATTCTTGTTTATGTCCTTGGTTTTGTCTTTTAGCTTTCTGACTTTCTGGTATTCAACTTTGGCTTGTTTTTGGTCAACATTCCATTTTCGGATTCATAAAAATGTAATGATTGCCTTCTTTAGGCGCAGCCATTACAGTGCCAGGCACATACAGTGCTGGGCCTTTGTCTGTCTCCTCCTTGTAGCAAGCTGTATTGTGTCACATTGGCTTTGATGGCTCTTTAGAAGGTTGTCATTTTGTGCATGTAATCTGTTTTGTGCCATAGAAAATCTTTCCAGGTGTGTTACAATTGAAAAATTGTAGAATAACAAAATTTTAAAAACTTCTGCCCAAGGAGAGTTGTTTCAAGCATTCATACCTGATAAATGGGCAAGATCAAATAAGAAAATTTTTATATAACAACAATGACTTCACATACAGTATTATTTCAGTCATTCATTGACACCACTGGATAACTAAGATGCCAAATCTTACAGTGCCCTTTTCCAGGTCACTGTCAATAAGTACAAATAAACTACAATTTTACTATGATTTTATTTAATAGTATTAATTAAACACTCTATTTAATAAGGTTTATTATGGGAAGGATTATTATTTCTTGGAAGCTGGGAGGACTACTGAGTCTGGTGACCTGGGGACCCCATTTGAAAATAATGGACCATTACAGAAATGCTATGCAAGCCTGGGCATATGATGGTATTTAACTGTTTTTTTTTTTTTTAATATAGTAAGCTGCTCCTAAGCAGGTGTACACAGATGGTTGTATTCCTGAATACCCAGTAAATTTGCATTCTGGATGGCATTGGAGAGCGATTACACTTAATAAAAATTCTCTGTTTCCCTGATTAATCTTACCAAGCCAATGAGTCTGTGCCCATCAAAAGCTTTCAAATAATAAACGGAAAAATCAATTTTCATTTAAATATGGAATACACAATTAAATATTATAGCTCTTTATGTAGTAAGCAAGTGATATATGGATGTCTGTAGCTTTTGATTAATAGTTTTCTTCTTTTGTTTTTTTAGTAAGATGCATTAGTAAAATAATTGGATTCAAGTCATTGTAAGGTCTTTGGCGGGAAAAGGCGGGTATTTCTAATACAATAAATGATCTCTAATCTTGCAAAATCTAAAGCTGCTTTTAATTATTTCTCTGCCTGTCACAGTTTTGAAAATGAAAACAAATATTATTTGTATTATGGGCAATACTTCACAAACCCATTCTTCCTTCTAGTTTATTTTTAGCAGAATCAGTGCTATTCATTTTTATTATCGGGAACAGACAGAGTTAACCCTTCATCACATCATTCCTAGCTGTACAGCTAAGTGGTATTTATGACATTTTAGAGGAGAACACTCTGCAACTGAGCAGTGCAGTGTGGAAGGACTGTGATGGGAAGTGAGCAATGTGTTCTAGAAATGATATCTCAGTAAGTTGCAATTTCACATTTTTTCCCCAGTATCTCATGGTTGCATGCTGCTCATTTTAATAACCTGGAATATCCTAAAAGCTCTGGCTGTTTAATTGAAAAAAGGCAAAACAATATTTTAGTGTAACTTCTTAAGAAAAATGACTTGTAGACATTCATAAAGTATAACACATGTTGAAAATTTCTTTGAACCACCTGATTAGTTATAAGTGGAAAACTATATAAACACTCAAATACTGTAATATATAACTGATATAGGGAAACTTTCATTCATAGTACATGATTAGCCACTGTTGTCTAATTTTAATCTTTACTGAAATGCACCTGAAACTTGTTTCTGGGGGTAGCCTATGTGGGTTGTACACATCTGACAATTTAAGGTACATGACAGGAATCAGTAAAAGAGCATAATAAAATTTGGACTGAATAAAAGACAACTCTCTATTATATTGTATTACATTGCCAAAAAGTTAAATTAATTTTATTATTTCTTTATTTATTAATTTATTTTTATAAACTGCATTGCTTTCGTTGAGAAAATCAAGACAGTTAAAAAATATGGAAAGTATCGACATTTTACAGCAAATTACCTATCATTGCAGTGTCTTCAAATATTTACAGGTAATGCTGTCATATGTTGTTCATGTTTGCTGAAATCCCTGAATTTCTGGTTATACCGAAATTAATCTGCTGAAGGCAACAATATGACTCTGAACAAACTGGATTGACACAACATTTTAACGGACAGGTAAACATCCTCCTATTGATCTGTACCAAAACACAGAATATCGGCACCCTTACTGTATCTGACTCTATCTTTGACTTTGTCTGTTATAAATGACCACGGTTTCCTCAAGGGGTTGATTTTCTGCTGACGGAAGTTTTTGTTTTCCTCTCCTCTGCTGAACTATGGCCAGTTGACAACAGTAATTAATGGATAGATATTGCTGGGCTTAATTGATGTTAATCAGTTTTGAACCCCTTTGTTTCCTGTATGTGTAAACAAATCTGTGTCTTTATGGGATTAATAAAGTATCTATCTATCTATCTATCTATCTATCTATCTATCTATCTATCTATCTATCTATCTATCTATCTATCTATCTATCTATCTATCTATCTATCTATACTCATTATATAATTACTAATGTATAAAGTTTCTATTTGTATCTACCTGTTAACTCGTCTCAGTGCTTTGAGCTTGCACATTATGAAGAGAGTTGTACAAAAGTAAACTGAGTTGAACTGAATATACTGAGTTGTTACTTTATATCATTCTACTGCCCTTCTAACATAATTGATATATTTATCAGTGACAGTATCATATATGCAGACATTCTTGTTTAAGAGGTCGTCAGTATAACAATAGCGCTCTATAGCGCCCGACCCGGCACAGACTCACACAGAGGCACGTATAAAAACACAAAAGTTTATTTTTCTTTGCCTGTGGGGCACGTCTTCCCCGTGACCCCCACAGGCCCAACACAGTCCCAAATAAAGCACAAAAGTAAATCACCAGTAACACAAACACGCCCTTGGGGCACCACCACTCCTCCCTTGAAGCTTCGTCCTCTCTTCCCGACTCTGGCCCCTGAGTGGTGGTGGCTGGCCCCTTTTATAGCCCACCCAGAAGTGTTCCAGGTGCTTGACCACCTGGTTGCAATTGAACTTCTGGGTGGGGCTGAAGATTTGTCCAGCAGGGCTCCGGGACCCATGCAGCTCCCCCTGGCGGCCACCCCAGATCCCAACAGGGCTGTGGAGGACTCCATCTCCCATGGAGCGCTGCGAGAAACTGCGGCACCATCGTCAGCCAGGGAGGCTGCCACCAAGCATCCCGGGGGAGGTATTGAGTAGTCCCTGGTTGCTCCCCCGGAACATGTGTAGAAGGGGCGTCCCGGCCAGGCATGGGACCCGGCCGCCCGCCACAGCAGATACCGAATGCTGTGTGCGACCTAAAGTGATTGAAATATCAGTGTCTTTGAAAGCGGCTTGCAGAATTGCAAACATTAGTTTATCAGGAACAACTCTGTTCCCTTACAACAGTGTCACTGGTGTATTGACATCGAAACACAGCCAAATTAAAATAAAAAATCACACAACCAACAGTAGTGTGATCAAAAATATTCCATTGGTGAAAAGAGTTAATAGTGGCTGACAACTCTTGTGCAAACTAATTGAATTGTCACAGTTAATCAACCAATATGTAAGTACAACAACAGTGCAAAAAAGGTATATTAGAAAACACCTCTCATTATATATTGCCAAGGATGAGGTAAGAATTCCATTCCAGTCAATAAAAAATAAAAAGCTGTTCTTTCTGTGGGCTGTGAAACACCTAAACTACGCAGTGGGAAAAGTATTAATTAATGTAATAGTTCCTGCTCATTACTGCTGATGGGAAGACCAAGATGTTTGGTAAACCCCTAATAGCTTAAGAATTCACTCTTCTGATTGTCAGAAATTTAAGCTGGTGGTGATGTAATGGTCTGAGATGTTTTATTCTGGTATACATTATTAAAAATAAAATAGAGTAATATTTTTAATCATTACCTATTATGTGCATATTCATTCATGGCAATGGTCCATGACCCAAGGTATGATAGTACCCATGAACTCATCTTAATGCAGTAACCTTCCCAGTTACTAGATATCAATCCAACAGAACATATGTGGAATGAGACGGAACAGGCAATTCCAGGATGATTTTCAAAAACCATGAAACACACTGAAGATGACATGGGGCAAAGAGCATGCTTGTGTTGTTGCACTTTCAAGACCTTTTTGAATAATGGCTTGGTAAGTCAGGCTGCTCTAACGGGAAATCAGGACCACTTTTATTAGGCAGGCACGCATAATAAATGGACATTAAGTCTCTGTCCACATTGGTACATTTCTGTTTAAAAATGCAGACATTTTTTTTCTGTTTTTGCGTTTCATTCACATTACCTTGGTGCTTTCAACCCACGAAAGCTAAAACTTTCGAAAACGCTCCGCAGAGCCATAGACATTCAAAAACTACTTGTGCGGCATTTAAGTGTGGATGGATGAAAATGAGGATTTCTTAAAACTTTCACACCATCGCATTCTGATTGTTTGTGCTTGTTATGTGACACTTCTCTGATTGGATCCCTTTATTATAACAGCTCATTCCCTAATTGGTCACACTTCACGACAGAAAAACATGTTCCAACATAATGGTCATAGAAGGCTTTTTTTCCATGGTGCTTGTTGTGCTGTATACCTGTATGTATCTAAATAGAAATTGAGGTCAAGTGACTACTCACACTGCACAATAGTCCCCAGTTGTATATATGCTCAAACCGCATGAGCATGTTCTGTCTGATTGACATGACAGAAATCATTCTGATTGTGCACCAGCCTAAAAAGACTGGCAATCAGGCATCACAACCACTCTAATACTGTGTATGAAATGATAGCTGATGAACCTGAAATTTGGTCAACTCAGAAAAGTTGGGGACTGCAAAATAGGCTTAAAATCTTGCATAGTGTATGGTTTAGTATAATACAATACAATTTAGTTTTTTATAGCCCAAAATCACACAAGAAGTGCCGCAGTGGGCTTTAAAAGGCCCTGCCTTTTGACAGCCCCCCAGACTTGACTCTCTAAGAAAACAAGAAAAAACTCCCAAAAAAACCCTTGTAGGGAAAAAATGGAAGAAACCTTAGGAAAGGCAGTACAAAGAGAAACCCCTTTCCAGGTAGGTTGGATGTGCAGTGGGTGTCAAAAAGAAGGGGTTCAATACAATACACAGAACAGAACACAAGTAATCCTCAATACAATATATTATAGTGCAATAGAAATATTACAAGCACAGAGCAGAATTCAACAGTAGATGATATTACATTATAGGATTTGGATTTGTTCAGAGTTCTGGAGACCTCGCCATCAAGGTGCCTCCCCCTATTGGCCATTCCACAGCTGAAACAGTGCTGGGCCAGCCAATCCGATGAAAGGACCCCTCTACCTCACGATTCCTGTGATCCTCCATGACGGATGACTTTACCTTAGGCAAGCAAAGCAACTTGGCAGGTGGGCAGTGCAACCAAGTGCCACATTTGAGTACCAAGAAGAGAAACAGAATAGGTAAGGATTAGTAACAAATTATAGCTATCATATTACTTATGTTTTAATGCTAATGTCCATAGTTATTAAGAATGTATGGGTCCATGTCTGATGTTTTAAGTAATGGTTTAATGACTGACACTTTTAGTATATCAGGTACTGTGCCATGCAATAATGAACTATTAATAATGTTAAGAATAGGCTCTGCAAGAACATCCATTGTACTTTTTACTAATTTTGTTGGCACTGGGTCTAGGGAACAAGTAGTAGGTTTCATTTTAGAATTAATGTCAAAACCTCCTGCTCTGTTACTGGATTAAAATTTCTAAAGTGTTGAATGCAATGTGAGACAGGGTCTGCCAAGCTAGCATGTGGGATCTTTTATATTTAATTTTCTCATTAAAGAAGTTCACAAAGTCTGTACATCCATCCATCCATTATCCAACCCGCTATATTCTAATTACTGGGTCACAGGGGTCTGCTGGAGCCAATCCCAGCCAACACAGGGCGCAAGGCAGGAAACAAACCCTGGGTGGGGCGCCAGCCTACCACAGAAGTCTGTACATTAAGACGTCAATGCTGCATACAAGCTGACTGTAGGTGGACAATTACATCATACACCATTTTAGTATGGATGAAAATACTTTTTCAAGCAATGTGAAAATGCTAGTGTGAACACTGTTTTTAAATGAAAACATAGTAGTCTGGATGTAGCTTAAGTATATCCCCCAAAATGTTCTGATATTATAAGTCACAATTATGAATTCAGTATAACTGTACTGGCCCAAAGGGCATACCGCACTTCCCAACACAGTGGGCCCAAGATGTTTTAAAAAGAATGGCCAGTAATAAGCAGTGCAATTTTCCTAGGTACTACTGTTTAAAGTTGTCATTTGGGTGAGGTATGATTATCCTCCTTTACTCACATGATACAAATATGTTTGGGGAGGCAATAGCAAGGGCTCTTTAGCAGAAGAAAGAGTAAGGTGATGCCGAAAAATAAGTGGAAGTGCCGTAAGAAAATAAGAATATAAGGTTTGGAGGGATATTTTGATCAAAATTAAATAAGTAAATGCACAAATAAATAAATGTATTGTGAAATGTAACAATAAACTAATTAAACCATTATGATATAGGAGGATAAATAAATGTGTCATGAAATATATTTTTTATTGCTTATTTCTTCATGTACTATTTTTATTTTATTTATTTCAATGACAGTAACACCATATGCATTATGGAATACACTCTGTTATTAAAATTGTCAATTCACTTGTCAAAGCTGAGAGGGGGGGCTCTGGAGGGTACTGTGTCTCAATTGTTGAAGTGTTTATAAATCTTTTGCCATTAAGTGCTACATATATAGGTAGACATCACACATCAGATCAGACTAGTGACAGGATGATGCATTCAGGGCTTCTTGTGTACGTGCTTCATGCAGTAACTTTGCCCAACCTTTTCTTGCCTTCATGTCCAGCACTAATGTACACAGTTACTGTCAGCATGTGCTTTGCTTGCCTTAGGAATCCTGTGTCTCACAGGCATATGCAAAGTTGCCATGGTGAGCTTCCCCTCTACCGATGATTCAACATCAAAAAGCCATGCTCGCTAGAGCTCACCCTCTCAATTTTGAGTAGTGAAAATGACAAATGCATCCTCAGAGGTCTCTACAGGAATAATCTGGAAAACTCTAAAGGCTTTCTTAAGAGGACAGATTATTTCATATCTCCCCCACAAAAATAAATCAGTGAAATTACCAGAATAGCTCAAGAACATGCCAGGTTTCCAAATGACGCACTTTATTGGAAAAGACAGGCTTTACATTCAGAACTCAACCTCTTGACAACAAAAGAAACGGAACTCATTTTTAAATCTTGATATCATTACTATGAACATGGAGAGAAGGCTAATAATATCTTAGCTCAACAAATCCACAAGCAGGAAGAGCTTGCAATACAAGTAATTACCAACACAGATGGAGATAAAATTGTTGACCATAAAAATATAATGCACACATTTAGAGACTAGTATAAGTCCTTATATTCTACTCAGTTTAAAGTAGACAAGACACAACCTAATGGGTTTTTGGATGCATTACAGATACCACAACTAGATAATCTCAGTGCAGAGGAATTGGATAAACCTCTGGCACTTTCAGAATTACTAGATGCTATGAACTCACTTCAGAATGGGAAAGCAGCAGGCCCTGATGGCTACCCTGACGTATTTTATAAACAAATTTCATTTAAGTTAGCTCCCCTTTTATTAGCAACATTTACAGAAGCCAGAGACAAAAATTCTTCATCAAGCATTAACCACCATCTTTCTTAAGATGAATAAGGAGTTATTACAATGTGCATCATACAGACCAATCTTTCTTCTGAATAATGATGTTAAAATACTCTCCAAAGTCCTAGCTAGAAGGATCGAGAAAGTTCTTCCTTTGGTAATATCACAAGACCAAACTGGATTAATTAAAGGCAGACATGTACCTTCCAATCTTCAACGCCTGTTTAATGTAATATATTCATCCACAAAGTTTAACACCCCAGAGATATTATTATCATTGGATGCAGAAAAAGCATTTGATATGGTTGAATGGGACTGCCTTTTCTCTACATTGGAGAAATTTGAGCTTTGTCTGAACATATGTGTATGGATCAAACTACTTTATACCAGTCCAGAGGCTTCAGTTTGTATTAACAACATTATTTCAGACTACTTCAAACTAGAATGAGGTACTAGACAAGGATGCCCCATGTCACCACTGCTATTTGCAATCACCATTGAGACAATGGAAGTTCACTTTCAAAATGATTATGACATAAAGTGGATTATCAGAGAAGGACTTGTACAGAAAATATCACTATATGCAGAAGGTATAGTACTATGTATATCAGATCTACAAAATATTGTGCCTGCGGTCCTAACAGCACTAATAGAGTTTAAAAAGATTTCTGGACTGAAAATTAATTTGAATAAAAGTGTGCTCTTTCCAGTGAACTCTCTAGCACACAATATTAGATGGACAGCACCTTCCCTTTTATCATTGCAGATCAGTTTAAATAACTAGGGGTAAACATCACAAGTAAACATAAAGCTCTTTATCAACAAAATTTTGCTCTCTGTATGGAAAAACTTAAGCAAGACTTGTATAGATGGTCTACCCTTGATCTCACTTTAGCTGGAAGAATTAACATTGTCAAGATGAATATCCTTCCTAAGTGTCTTTTTCTGTTTCAAAGCAATCCCACATACATTAACAAATAATTTTTTGAGAAGTTAGATTTAATCATAACCTCACAAATAGATAGACACAAATAGATGAACACACAGAGGCTTGGTCCGCAATAGAAATAAAATTCTGCAATACTTCTTTATATTCCTTGCTTTGCACCCCAGTAAATATGAGTTATTGTCAATATACTAACAACCCAATTGTGCTTCATTCACTCAGAATATAGAACCAATGTAGGAAGTACTTCAAGACAGAGAAGCTTTTATCTGTGGTACCTCTGCATGTTAACCACCTTTTTCCACCCTCTCAAACGTACACAGTTTTTAATGTCTAGAAAACATACAGGATTAAATCAATTAGAGATTTGTGCATCCTACAAACAATTATACTCCAAATTTAGCTTTCCATCAACACAATTCTTCCACTAACATTCATCCATTATCCAACCCGCTATATCCACCAAATTAAAACCTTTGCCATACAAAACCTGCCCAATTTTCCTTTCCTCCCACCTATTTCTATTCCGGAAGAAATATTGATCAGTCTTCAGGACTCAGACAGCATTTCTACAATATATAAAAACATTTTAAATTTCCTTCCTTTCAAAGATCCTAGAGTACAGTGGGAAAAGGATCACAAAGGATCACTTACTCAACATTTCAGAAAAGGAGTAGAAGGCAGGCAGCCATGCATAGAATTCACTCTGGCTCCATATACACAAAGCATACAATTATTCAACTTAAAATCTTTTATCTGTCTTACTTAAAATTGTCCAAAATGTTTCCAGGACAAGATATAGCTTGCAAACATTGCAATCGACCTCTAGCCTTATTGGGCCTTATGTTTTGGGCATGCACCAAATTATCATCATTCTGGACCAAACTCTTTAAATGCCTATCAGACAGCCTTGGTGTCACAATCACTCCTGATCCACTAACAGCTGTGTTTGGTGTACTTCCAGATGGGCTTAAAGTGAAGAAAGATAAACAAACTTTAATTGCCTTTACTTCACTATTGGCATGTAGACTTATCTTGCAAAACTGGAAGAATCCAAACCCACTTCTTTTAAGTCATTGGGCAACTGATGTTATATACTATTTGAAATTGGAAAAAATAAAATTCTCACTTAAAGGATCTGTTCAAAACTATTTAAAAACCTGGCAGGATCTAATCAATAACATTTTAGAATAAGCACTTAAAATAGAGGAAAGGATTCACCACCACCCTTTTTTCTACTCTTAAAGTATTACTCTGGCTGTTGGCTTTTCTCTCTCTCTCATGGGTGGGGATTGATTTGAATTTAATTCTGTCAAGTTTGATTGGCTTTTATGGAATGTTACTTGCTTTTAATAAATTCAATAAAATGTTAAAATAAAATAACAGTTTTCATGTTGCATGTGGAGTCACTGAGATAAATAAATGAAGAAATAAATAAATACTAGTGTTGTGAAGCGATCAAAAATTTTAATCGCGATTAATTGCATGACTTTGTGCAATTAATCGTGATTAATCTCAAATTTATTCTTTTTTTAATGTTGAAATTTTACCACAAAGATTTTTAAGCACAATCAGACCATATTAAGAAGAATGGACACAATATAAGGGCATATAAATGTACTTCACATATTCAGGTAACTGGAACAAGAGGAAAAAAGACAAAAATTCAACTGTGAGGAGGCTTTATTCACTCATACTCTAGGGCTCTGTGAAGCTGAACACAGAAAAAAACAATTGGGCTTATATTGTAAAACAGATGATGGTGAAGGTTTGCTTGGACTTTATTATATAGGCTGGGTCATCCTCTGAACTCTCCATCACCCAAGACACATGGCATAAAGCGGGCAGCACCACTGCACACGAAACAAACTTCTCTCCTCCAAGGAGTTCAGTAAAGTATCTCCCAAAATCAATTCAATATCAATTAAATTGTAAAGGCCTTGTATGCATTTGTATTCACTCATACATAAAAAACAATACCAAAACAGCTATAAGATAGACTTGAGGATTACATAGAGGTAGTCATACTTAACTATAACTGGATTTTATTAGGTCAGCACAGTGTGACAGTTTTTTTTAAAAAGGAATTTGCAATTAAAAAACATTATTTGTGGATGTGCTGTAATGTAATATCACAACATACACAGGAGAGCACAAGCAACGAGTAGAGGATGGAAAGCCCCTCTCCCAATCCAACTTAAACTCTGCACTCCTACTGTTGCGTCATGTGAGGAGGTGGCCCCTGCCACTAAATGTCTCATTATCTGACACAAAAAAACGTACCAGTTTAACGCACAGTGACTAAAAGATTCCCCGGCCTTTTTTTATAATCAATCCAATCTTTTGCAGGTACTGATAAGCATAGGGAGAAATATTGGCAGGCACAATGCCGTACATTACTGGAAACCCAATTTTAAAATGGAATAACGTATAAGCATAGCCTTTTAGAAAACAAAGTAAATAAAAAATCCACATGGCATGTCATCATCTGTGACCGCTGCTAATGACACACAAAAAAATAAAAGTTAATGAGGAGGTTCTTAAAATCAAAGTAAACATTGCGTACTGTATCGCAAAAGACGAACATCCCTTCACAAAATTTGGCCCACTCATATTTATTACATTAAAATGGCATAAACATCAATCCGACTTATGACAAACCATATTCTAAAGGACTGGTCAAATATGAAAAAAGAACTTGCCGCTAAAGTAAGAGAATCCACACTCCCACTATGTGTATTTAATGACCAATGGAGATGCACCTTTTTCAATGACAGTGTGCGAGAATGCTAGAATATAAAAAAAACGTGTTTTATCTGCAGGGCTCGAGCAATGCCTCCAGCTTCTGAAGTTTCTCCAGCTCAGCATTTGTTGGCATGACCATGTTAGTTTAACGTAGGGCTAGTGTATCTCTTAGTGGATGTTCGTTTCTTCGCACACACTTCACACAAAGTCGAGTTCCATCTAGTCGGCATGTCTTGTACGAGTGTCTCAGTCTTCAGGCCATGCGTGACTTGCTGTTTCTCATGTTCTGCAGTATTTGATGGACTGTGCTTGAAGTGCCCCACCACCTTTTGGCATTTGGAAAGTACTCTATCAAATGCACTATTCTGCAGAGACACTGTGACAGAACATTGAATGCTGTGCGCGATGTATGAGAAGTGTTTGAAAGGCAGCTGTCTCACCGCTGAAATTAAATTCCATGCACTGTAGTGAGTGAGTGTGCTTACTATATGCTCAACGTTCCACTGCTTTGCTACATCCATAAAATGTTTGGCACATATTTCGGCATGATGTCTTTCCGATATTTTTATGACCGTCAAAGCATGTGAATGCAGTTTCCACTATTCGTCGATATAATGGGTTGTAACCCCAAGGTAGCTATGATTTCCAAGTGATGTCCAGTAGTCACCAGTTAGGGTGGCCATCTCCGTGATCTCTAACTCCTTAGCTAGTTTTGCCCTCTCTGAATCATACAGCTTGTGTATCCTTGTTATGACTGTGGCTCTTGAGGGTAATTCATAAGTTGGGTCATTGGACGCGATCCGAATTATGTCGCGCAGACCTTTGTCCTACACTATATAAATTGGCCTGCATGCTGTGGCTATCCATTTAGCAATTGCTACCGTTAATTTGCTGGAGGTTGACACGTCCATTGGTTTCTGCCAAACACTGTCAAGCGTCGTCTGTCGCATTATACCCATGCTAATGCTATTAGTGTAAAATGAATGCTTGACTTGCATGTGATATTGTAGGTTGCTTGTACTCCGGTGATAACCTTAGTTTTATCGAGTGAGCTGTTGGGCAAGTTTTGAAACTGAACTTCCCATTTAGTGGACCTTTTTCCATCATTCAATAATTAGGAATATGGAGTGACTTCAACGAGAAATAACTTGTGAGTGGCATGCATTCAGTTTGCAGGCTCAGCTTGAACTACGGGAATTCGTAGGGTCAAAAAGAACCTGCATTAACGGCACTCATTTTTTTAACACTGTTAAAGTTAGAGTGCGTTAACTTTGACAGCCCTAATAAATACATAAGGAAATAAGCAGCAAAAACATATTTTGTAACATTTAATTATTAATGCTCACATACCATTGTGTTTGTATGTACTAGTCAGATTTTACAAAACAAAATTTGTTTTCATATTTATTTATTTATTTTGTCATAAATATTCACCATAAAAAGGAAGCAAGGAAGGTGGTTCTACATAATGTTTAGAAATTCTCGGTTTATAATGGTGCAGAAAGGACTGAAAAGTTGTTTTGCATTCCATCTTTTTTAGAAATATGATTTTGCTATAAAGCCTTTACTTTTTAATATTTATATTTTGAAGCCCTAGGCACCATCACATAGAACACTGAGCAGTGCTCACCTTCTCAGACATGGGGATTATTTTACCTCATTCTGTCAAATATTTTTTCTTTTGCTGCTTTGATGTTTGATATCATTCTGGGACTGTCTCTTGACTTGTCATACCACAATACAAGCGTTGAAGAAAAATGCAAAGCAAGCAGCAATGCTATAAACTGCAGTCTGGCTTCCCACTTGAGGGTTTGAACATTTGTATTTATGGGGCATTTACTTCATTCACAGTTCAAAAGACAGAGCTACTCTACAAGAATGATTCTTACTTTCCTTAAAAGTAACAAAAATCCGGTGCATAATTGCTTATCAAAAATTATATATTCTCTAAAACGTATACAGAAGCAGGCAGAAGTATACAACCATATATGTCTTGTCAACAGATCTGCACAGAAATAATTTCTCTTGAAAAGGAATAAAGAGTATCTGCATTAGCAAGTTTTTAGCATATAGTTTTATATGTCCCTTCATACAAGTCAAAAAACTTGTCAGGTTTTCTCTATCTCTGTCTGCCTTTGCAGTGCAGTTATGCAATGTCTATGACTTCATTCTTTGATTTTCCAGTGGTTGCCAGATTTATTAAAAGGGACATGGTTATTACAATCAAGGTATTGTGAGTTTTTTAATTATACAGAATAACGGAAAGTTAAGTGTGTATTGGAAAGCCTGTAACTAGAAGTCGCACAGGTGAAAATGCAGTCAGAGTTCATCACTGTTAACTTACTTATGTTATTCTCATATACTTTACATTTGCTTTCATATCACACAAACAAACACATACTGTAAGCTGCTGGACAACTGTTGCCACTCATATAAGCCAGAAACAAAATGTAAACACTCTAAGTTCAATAAAATATTCTAGATATTTTTATGTGTATACAAATTAATGATCCCCTTCCAATCTGGTTTAAAGTGTCAGTATTTGAAAAACAACTTAAAAAGAACACTGAGGGTGATTTTTTGGCATATGCCATAAACACATATTCTCATTTTTATTGTAATAAAAATAACATACTCATTTACTACAACAAATAAAAAAGCACTAAACACTTTCACAGCTTGAAATGCAAATTATGTTTATACCCTAAAATTCTATTATATCCTATCAAAACAGATATTTTTTCACATTTAGCAATTTAAGATATGCAAAAAATTGTGATTTTAGTTAATAACAAACAAAATAATCATAAAATATGTTTTTTCTTCCTATACTTTTTAAAACAAAAATTGATTCCAGGACTAAATCTTTCTCTAAAGTACTGCATGCTCACTTGTTGTATCTTAGCTCTTGTCCAAATAAATGTGATGCTTTCCAGTTTAAACTATATGTCAGACATATGATAGAAAGCAGGACCGTCTTAACAGCATTATAGGCAGTGTACTGGGACCCCTACCTACACAAACACTCAGCAAGTCACAACATACATAGAAGAGCGTGGGGCCCCTGGGCCCATGCATTAAAATGGCCTTGATAGAAAGGTGAGGGGAAAAAGAGGTGTACACCTTCCAACTAGTGCTCCAGCATTGTGTCTATTACCAGTTTTGTTCAGGTTTGTTTTTTGTTTTTGAATTGTTTGCCTGAATGTGTTCCTACTTGTAATCTGGACCTTATATCGGTTTCTGTCTATGCTCTTGTCTTTTGTTCTTCTTTAATAATAACTGCTAACTTCATTTCTAATGTATGTGTGTGCACCACCCTCATTGATACTGCTGTTTACCTGAATTTGGCTTGACATGTTACTAGCTGCCAGAGCTGTTTTGTTTTGGCATGATTTCACTCTCCAACTACAATTTTAGCTTCTGAGCGATGAATTTTTGTGAAATATTGCTACAGCCCAAGCATCACAATTTCTAAAAAATTTTAAAAAGAACATTTTTAAAAAGAGAGGTTGAAAAAAATGTCCTTGCTTATTTCTTTACTCGCAGAATAGAACTGAACTGCTCAGTTAAATAATAGGCAAATATATGTATACAGAATCATACTACAACACACTCAGAACATTTCAAATTAATGGGGGCACCCACAGGGTATTTTATATATAAGAATTGGCTCATGCAGTACATTACACATACCAAAGGATTAGACCTTTAGCCATGCTTTGTAATACAAAAATGTGCTTTGAAGGTGTCATAGGGAAAATAAACTCAATAGTGTAGCCTAAACTTTGTCAACCTAAAATATAAACTCAGACCACAGTTATACTAACACAAGTCCCATGTTCAAAAACTCTCATTGTCTTCAATTAACTCCATAGATTATCTCACAACAGTAATCAGGACAGTTTTCCTCTCTTTCTCTTATCCAGGTAACCTTTATCTTACTCTACTTTATCTCAGCTCTGACTCATCCGGACCTGGGAGTACTTCTAGCATGACAGAAGTGTAGCTCAGAAACACTTGTGGGTCAGGTAGAATGTCCAAATGACAGAGGAGCCACATACTAGCAATTCCTTCCAGCAGTGCCCATGCAAAATTTCAGGTGTCCAAATGGCAATTCCACAGGAGGGATACTGCCACCCAATGTAACAAGGGAATACATAGCCCTGGGAGACAGTCTCCTCTGTTTGTCCATTATTTTGGAATTTTTATTCCAGTTGGGATGCCACTCTATCTGCCCTCCACAACTATATATATATATATATATATATATATATATATATATATATATATATATATATATATATATATATATATTATAGTGGCGAGCGGCTAGGGGCAGTACCCAGCCGGGACGCCTGGAAGGACCAGAAGAGGGACTACACTTCCTTCAGACCACAAGAGGGCAGCTGGCCCGGTTGGTATGGGGACCACGGGAACAGAGCATGGAAGCTCAACCCTATAGATGCCTGAAAAGCCCTGGACTTCAGCACTTCCGCCACACCCAGAGGTGCTGGCGGAAGGATTACCAGGGACACTCAGAGTGCTTCCGGGTGCTCGTGCGGCACTTCCGCCACACCAGGAAGTGCCGCAGGAAGCTCATCTGGAGGCACCTGGAGCACGTCCAGGTGGACATAAAAGGGGCCACCTCACTCCATTCGTCAGCTGGAGTTGGGTGGAAGAGGACAGAGCTCAGAGGAGAGGAGAGGAGAGGAGTGGAGTGGAGGCGGTGAAGGAAGGCATTGTGAGAGGCCTGGACTGAGGGTGCTTGGTGCAGGGGCATTGAGTTGTGTATGCGGTACTTTTGTAAATAGTTTTGTAAATATGAATAAACATGTGTGTGGTTGTTAACCATCGGTTTCTGCCTGTCTGTGTTTCCACTATATATATATATATATAGGGTGAGTCAAAATTATGTTAACACTAATGGATTATTTTTATCTCGACCGCACCTTTCCAGGTCGATGGATAGGTTGTGGTGGACCATTGCCATGGCCTCCACACTCCCCTGATTTGACACCCTGTGATTTCTGGTTATGGGGTATGGTGAAGGATAACATGCAGGAAAGTTTGTGATATCAATGTCCTAAAGGACAGAATACAGACTGCAGTATTATATATTCCCCACAAAATGTACTGTTGCTCATTGGTTTTTGTGTGTTGAACATGATGGTGAACAGGTTGAGACATTCCTGTAAATCATCTTGCACATATGAAGTATGTTTTTGTGAATAAATTGTTCCCACCATTCAAATGTTAACATAATTTTGACTCAACCTGTATATATCCATCTATTCAATTGTTTGTAAACTTTATGTTAAAATTCCTTATCTACAATTTCCATATATGCCATAATATTTTATGTTCAATTTTTAATTTACAATGTTTTTTTTTACCATTTCAGATGTCTTCTTCATTTCAGTAAACTGATCACAAGAACAATATCAATTTAATGTAGATATTTAGTTTCTTGCATGCACAATATGTCAGTCTTCCTTTTCTCTATCACATCAGCTAACTTTCTCTCCTTGCCAGTCTAACTGCCAACATTCGAAGTTCCTACCCTCAGTTCCACTCTCTTTGCCTTTCTCCTCTCCTCCTGCCTCCAGACATGTCTCCCCCCTCTTCTTCTCCTTCTTCAGCCAACAGTAGCCCAATTTCTACCAGCACCCTGTTGGCTAACAGTACTGGTGGCGGCTGTTGTTTGCCCGGGCCTCAACCAATCCGATATAGAAATCTGTATTGTTGTCCACATATTGATTAGGCAAAATTTTACACTAGATGCCTTTCCTGATGTAACCTTCCCCATTTATCCAGGCTTGGGAAGAAACACACTGGTTTGTACATCCCCTGTAGCTACATTAAAAAAACAGCATTCTAACTTTCAAAAAACATCAATTTTTCAAGACAAAAGTATTGATCCACATCATTAGATTACATAAACATTGTAAAACAATGTATCAACATTGTTTAAAGAAGGTAAAAAAGCACAAAGCAATCCTTCGTAATGATGCTGCCATTTTAAAAGGAAACCAGCTGCGTGCTTCACGTTGCCAACTAACCCATTTGTCTTCCTCTGCTTCATCCTTTCAGTCCCAGGAGCATGGATTCACCTCAGAAAGTCTTCAAACCCCACTACTATTAACATTACTGAATGTTGATGCCCAGATGTAAATTGCTGTCTGTGTTCTACATACAACTAAACAATAATAATTGAAAAGTTTCTTTATTTCACAAAAATACTACCTGCTGCTGCTTGATTAATAATGCATGCATGTGCTTCAGTGAGAGAGAATATCGAGCAGGCATGCAGCATGCAATCAAGTGGCAAAAACTAAACAGGCATTACAGGCATCTATTCATCCATTTATCCAACTATATAAACTGCTTATCCAGGGCAGGGTCATAGGGCAGCTGGAGCCTATGCCAGCAAGCATCAGCCAGGAACAATCCATATATGTGGAACCAGTTCATCGCAGGGCGAATGCACACACACACACAACCACAAGGAACAATTTAGCAATGGCAGTTTGCCTATGTTTAATCAGGTTGAAGTTTAGTAAGTTTAATACAGATGTTTTAATATAGGCAAGGTGGTGGTGCAGAGCTATCATTCCTTCCTCATTGTGCCAGGTTGTATATGGAGTTTGTATGTTCTGCCAGTGTATTTACAAACTGATTGGCATCAGAGTCAGTGAATTCACTTACTCAAAAAAATTGTGCTCAGTTCTTTTATTACCTTGTCCTCAGCAAGAGCAACTCATCATGCATTAAAAAAAATGATAATTGGTCTGTGGCTCTTCAATCTGCTCTATAACAACACACTCTGCCTTTTTCATTTTGTGTGATTTTTTTTTTTTTTTTTTTAATTGTGCATGTGCAAGACACGACCTGTATAGGTGGCTTGGCTCTTAAAAAATAAAGGCATTTATTAAAAATATAATGCAGTGTAATCAGTTCAGTTCAGATTTATTGTTATATGTACAAAGTACAATGAAACTCGTGTTCTTTTCACTACACCGCCAGTTGGTGTGCATCTATCTTGTTAGGCTATGCAAAATAAAAACACAAAATGTAATGGATTTATGGGATTTTTGGTGTTCGGTTGACATAACTCCCCCACATAATGGTTGCTGCAAGCAGACAAATGAACAAGAACATATTCTTACCTCAGGAAAATAGCGCATAGTATCTGTGATAAAATAATTATTTCTAAGTTCCTTTTGTTATCACAAGAATGTTCATAAATGCAGAAGGCATGTTTTCTTAAACTGAAACCTTTGCTGCTTCAAAGTGGATGTATTTGGTAATTTTTTGTGATGAAATGTTTATTGAAGTTTTAATAACATTAATAAGCAGTAAAAATAGTATAACCAGCAGGTTTCTCATAAAATTAACAGTCAAAAGAAAACAATTGTAAAGACGGTAAAAATACACCCCCCCCCCCCAGCCCCCCCACACACACCTATATCATTTGCCCTGTTAAAAATGTAGAAAGAAAATGGCTTGAGCAAAGGCCAGGAGGGAGACACAACCTAAACATCAGAACCCACTGAAACATTATTTTAGAAGTAGCAAGAGGAGAGCGATAGTTATCCGGCTCCCCAGAATTTCCACTAGAGCATGCCATTTTTGAAGTGGATGACAGATTAATCAGTGCCACCAAGAGTTCAAGGAGGGTAAAACTAAAAAATTAGGCTTCCTAATATGCCACGAAGATAGAGATAAGAATCAAGAAGCTAAGGATGTCTTTGCAGCTGTTGTGCTTAGACCACACAGCCTCTGCTGGATAGCAGTGAGACAGAGATGAGAGGTTCAGGTTCATGTCAGTGTGAAAAACAGTGGAGAGAAATTTAACAGTAGGCAACCACAAAGCAGAGACTGGGGGACACTTTAAAAACATATGCAAAAAAAGTACCTGGGATATTCGCATGGCAGAAGGGTTAATAGGGATCAGTGAACAGACCTATGGCAGAATGCTTTCAAGGAGTAAATAAGTGGATTGAAATATCCCACATTAGATTAACATAAAATACAGCTAAAAACAGATTTCCAAATAAGTATGGGTGTTAAGGGAGGATCCTGCTGCCAAACAGGGAAATGGTCAACATGAGGCTTACGTGGACAAGCACATAGAGAGGCCACAGGTAATGAGATAGAGAACAGAGAGTTATAGAAATTTTGAAGTGAATGTGAGGTAAGAACAGAAGATATGGAAACATTGCAAATTTTAAGAATAGACCTTAGTCATGAGTAAAGAAAAAGGAGGAGAATGGGATTCCAAACTCAAGACCACAGGGATTGGAATACTTGGAGCACATCATAATTAAAAATGTCACCAAGGGTTTAAATGCTTAGGGGGGTTAATAAGGGAAGTGAAGTGGGACGACCACCTGTAAACAAAGCAGGATTGTTGAAGATGGGACTGGGCGAATACCATTTGTGACAATCATGAAAAAGTAAACACAATATATAGGAAACTGAAAGTCTCACATTTTTAGCACAAGATTTTAGTTTTATTGCTGTGAAAGGAAGAAGAAGAAAGAGGTCTAGTGGCAGCTACAGTATACTGGATTTGGTGGCAAATCAGGAAGGGAGATTAATAGGAGATATCAACCAGCTCCAAACTGAGTGCAGAACAAAAGCCTAATGGTACAATTCAAAATTTAGTAAAAAGACTCTGCCTTCTGATTTATCACGAATTAGGGTAGAAAACTTAATAACTTAATAACTTCAAAACCAATTTTTTGAGGGGGTTGCGGCAACATAGCACTTATAAAATTAAAGCAAGCGAGTACATTAATTTTAATAATAGCCAGCCAGGAATGGAAAGACAACAGAAAAGATGACCAAATAGCAAGTGAATATTTTCTGTTAAAGATACAACAATAATTGATTATAACATTTTTTAAAGTAGGAAAAATGTCAATACCCAAATATTTAATAGAGCTAAAATTGATGTAGGGAAGAAGAATTGACTATAGGAAATGTTTAATGGTAGAAGTGTGGACTTTGCCCAATTAATTTCATATCCCGACAGACCTTTAACTTAAACACCTTAAGCACGTGGGAAAGATCAGAAGAGAATTGCCTATGAATAATAAGATATCATCTGCATATAATGATGTTTTATGAAGGAGAACTGTAAGCAGTAATTGGAGTGATTAGCTAGTGTGAACGAAGGCAATGTCCAAAGGTTCCAGTTATATGTTAAAAAGAAAAGGAGGGAAAGAGAGAGAGGGCATATCTGTCTAGCACCTTTGAAAATCTGAAAGGAATGAGATACCTGTATGTCTAAATTTCTAAGAATAATAGTCATGGGCTTAGAGCATAATGTTTGAATCATATTAATAAAAGCTTCACCAAATCTCATTGATCTCATAACCTTCCAGAAGATATTCCAACACATGCAGTGAAAGGCCTTTTCTATATCAAGTGACAATAAAGCTGCCGGACTAGCTAAAGGTGGTGCTACACCAAGTATGTGCAAGAGGCTACGCATATTATCAACAGCTTGATTGAAGCAAATGAAGCCAGTGTGATAAGGGTGAATTAATTTGTGAATGACTGACTGTAATCGTTTTGCAAGAAGTTTAGCTAATAGTTTTGCATCCTAATTAATCAATGAAATGGGTCGATAGTTGGAAAAATCTTCTGGCTCTTTGCCCTGTTTTTAAAGCTGGGAGATTAGGCAGAATAAATTGAAGGGTTCACTTTTTATACAGAAATTAAGGAGTTTAACATTTGCTGATAAGGGAGAGTTAGTTGTCTCCAGAATGCCGAAATGTAGCTCAATTAGTTTAGTGGAGAGGGATACATCTTGATGCTCCAGTGATGTATTTTGGCATTGTGAGAGGTCACTTTGTTTTTCAATATGCCAAGGTTCTTGATTATCTTTTTCTGTTTCTCTTTAACCTCACTGATATTCCAGTGAAATACAGCAAGGTCTTCTCTAAAATCCAGACGCAGTATTACAATTTTGCTTGCGACAAACATCTTCCAAGTCAGCACACATTGGCTGCATTGAGGAGTCCACCATGTTTTCTTCAGATGAGGCCTCATCTCGATTACCAGATGGCACCACTGGATATGAATAAAAAGATGTATAGTACTTTTATCACTGGGTAAAAAAATAGGTAAAATTGATGGAAATATCAGGCGTTCCAGGACAGATGTACTAGATGATTCCTTCCGTAATTGGGAAGTTTAGTCCATATCTGGCCTGGAGGAATACCCAGGTGATCTGTCTATCTTTCCCAGGCTAAGGGGTGAGAGATATGGAGGCAATGGTGACCTTAAGGTTTTTGAGGTTCACCCTGTAGTTCCAGATATCTGGTCCAAGCACCTGGTGAGGCTTTAACATGTTTGGTTATCTGTTACAGACCTGTATTAATAATCCCTAACCCTGCTTAGACTTTCAGTGAAACCCATAAAGTGACACCATTCACCTCTGTACCTTTGAGACAACTAAATATAAGAACCTAAACCAAATTAATATTAAAATATCTTTAGCACATTTATTAGGGCACAAAAATGTTAATACAAGGATAAAATATTAAATTCAATATATAAGAAATAGTAAAATCTACATTCTTAAAATAATCCAGAAATGATGACACACATTCAGAGCTTCGTCTCTCTCTACAAGAGAATCTATCCATTTCACAATTTACATTTGGTTTTTATGAAAAAAAAAACTGCATATAATTTACCTGATCCTCTGCTTTTTTACTTAACTTTTTGTTCCACCCTGGACCCTTCTTTTTATATACCCATAAAACTTCTAATTAAAATATACATGTCTTTGCATGACTGGTATTTACTTATTTCCAATTACATGTTTCTCAAGCTTCACACATACATTTATTTAAGTGGCACTACTAAAATCTCAAATCTATCAATACTTCAAAGCATAATAACTGAGTAATAAAGCAGTAATAACTAAGTAATAAAGCCATTGAAAACGAATGTGTGTTTTGAAAGCATTTTTGCAGTAAGCAAATGCCTCCTCCTGAATGAAGCAGCTCGTTGAAACTAGAAAAAAAAAATGCCGGATTCCTTGTGCACACACACGTTCCTGTCTTCTACTGACAGCTATTGAGGGACAGACTAAGGTACGCAGCTTATAATCAAGTGACATTTAGTTTTAATCAGGTTAAAGTTTAGTAGAGATGTGTTAAAAAAGGCAGAGTGGTAGTGCAGAGCTCTTCCTCATAGTATCATATGGGATTTACATGTGCCCATGTATTTCTGGATTGATTGGTATTAATGACTATTATTTTAAACGTGAACATTAGCCACAATGCCACCAGATCCACTGCTTAAAAATGTTTTTAGAAAATACATTAAAGCTAAACAGATACTTTATTAATACATTTCTGTTACCAGATTGCAAACAGCCCACTCTTTTCTTTTTGGCTGTGCAACTGAGCCCTGAAAAAGATTGGTGTACTGTGCACCACATAGGCTTGTCGCCTTATACTCTGTGCTGCTGCAATAATTGTTGGCCCCCAATAAACTTAAACTGGGCAGATTAAGTTTACCCCTCAGCACATGCAGGACTAAAATTATATGACTACAATGTATGTTCAGTTCTTTTGAGTTGATTATCGCTATTCACGATAGCCCTTTCCTCACTAGCTGTTACTTGAATCTTAATCACATGCCTGCATTACGATACACCGACAGCAGTAGGCAATTTTTTTGTTTTTTTGCCAAAAATACAAGGAGTTTTTTTTCCACTTATCACTACATCCGTGCTTATCAACACCCATGTGAAATCCTGGAATTTTTCAGAATGCTACCTTAATTCTTCATAGAGAGTCTAGAATTGCCCTCTCAGCTCCCTTTGCTGCAGAACAGGGTGAGCCCAATATGTGCGATCACAACGTTGATGACACCTGCTCTTCAGTACTGTGATCTCCATGATTAAAAGCACTTAAGACATATAAGACATTCTGCAGACACAGCAGTTGCCTCACAACATGACAACACCTCATAACCTACAAAGTGGAAATTATAGCAATCATATTTCCCTGCTTCTTTGAAAACTGGAAAAATGCTTGAAAGACACTCATAAAAACACCCGAATAGTGCATGAAAATAGGTCTAAAAATGTCTGAAGAACTTTTGAAAAATACTTGCAAAAAGCTATTAAAAAGCTTGAAAAATAATAAACACTGGAAAATTTCAACGCTCAATTGTGAATGGACCCTTAGTTTTACCTGAAGCTCTTTCACAAGTCTTTCACAATTAAATTAGGTACATTCTACTTGCCTCCCCTTGACATGATTGCAGTTTACATATGTTGCATTATTATGATGTGTATGTGTACATTAATCAGTCCACATTTGTAGTGTCAGTATACTTCTACTGTCAATATAATCTCAGAGTCAGCTACTTTGCAGTTATGTGGAGCAACAGCTCATCCCAGAAGTAATAGCAGGCAAGTAGGAGCCAGTCTGGTTGGGAACAACTCCACTGTAGTGCACACATTTTCAAACACACACACACAACTTTGTTTTCTTGCTCTGATAAAAGCCCTTAATATCTCAAAAAATAACAATTGCACTAGTGTTACTTTATTTTTTTTTTTTACTATGCAAAGTTGTTCCAGCTGGGTGAGTTGGAATTTACTTAAACTAAGATAATAAATATATTGTATAGTAAATAGATGCAAATAAGTTAAAAAAACTGGGGAGTACTTACACTTTAGATAGAAAACCTTAATTAGTCATTAACTAGTTGATCTGGGCAATTAAGAGGTGTCAATGCCCTCATAAAATTGAATTCCTAGAAAGTTTATTGAAAGCAGATGGTGTGACTTCACACAATACATGAATTTCCATTCTAGTCTAGAAAATCATTTTATATGGGCTCTGGCGACAAAAACAAACTTTTCCCTTGAGTTTCAAAAACAATTTTAATGCTAAATTTATTTGGCAGGCAAAACCAAGTGAAACTCTCACTGTCCAAATTTTATGTGTCACAGTCATGGTATTAATTTTAATTGTTCTTTATCTGATATTTTTTATACTTTTGAGCCAAGTTCACCAAAGGTCAATCTTTTTTTTACAGATACATAATCTTATAACAAATCCTCTAAATATTATTTAAGGAAACCATTACTAAGAATGAAATGTTCACCAAATAAATTGTCATTATCCATTCTGCGTTTTTCAGACTAGCTAAAAGGTTGGCAAGTAGATGGCAATTATTGGCAGTAAAATTACCTACAATGAAGTTCAAAATGAAATTTTATTGTAATACCAGCAGTAATTAAGATCTGAATTCTGCAAGACATTTTAGTTTTCTAGTGGTATGGATAACACAGTTATCATGATGATACATATAAGAACAGAGAAATTTTTGGAATACTAATGATGTACGGATGAACTGGAGCAACAACTCCCAGCAAAATAATTGTGAAGGAGGCTGATGAAGCTCTTGTTTACATTGTACTGTGAATGATCTGTCTCATTCTCTGTCATAATGTAGGTGTGTGGATTCTAAGGATTGTAAGCTATTCCATTCAAACATACCAGTTATACTAAACCATATATCTTTGGAAGGCATTTTTGAAAGAATTTATCCAGTGATATGTTCTACATATGGTTGATAGTCAAACGTGCTATTACATTAAGGATTAGTAATGTCTACCTAATCTCCAACTCAACATATGCCATTTAATCATGACAGTTACATTATAGCTTATAACAAATTGCATGGAAGAAAGGTACACAGATGGGAAGAATAACTGAAGGAAGGAAAGGTGAAGCTGATTATCTGTTCATGCTTAGTGCTACCTCCGTGACTAAGAGGGTCATGAATCATCTATAAAACATTTACCTTTTACACTGTTTCATGAAACCTTTCATGTTTTGAGTCTCATTCATTTTTTTCCCTGAATGAAATCATTTCATGGGCTTTTTCTATACTGATGACAATCACCATTATTACATTGTTTACTCTGCATAAACCAGTGATGGTCCTAACTACTTCCTTATCCTGGGGAATACCCAGACAATCCCATAACAGATGAGAGGTATAAGTCCTTCAGGGTGTCCTGGGTGTGCTCCTTGGTCTCCTTGAAAGAGCGCTGGACCTGGTTTACAGAAGGCACCAAGGGGTTATTCTAACTACATGCTCAAACCACCTATTTTGGTTTCTCTAGATCTGAAGAAGCAGCAGCAGTTCTACTCCAAGATACTTCTATTTTACAGAGCTTCTCAACATGTCACAGAGAGTGATCCCAGCATTCCTGTGGGGGAAACTCATTTCAGCTTCCTGCAATTTCATTCTTTCAGTCACTATTCAGTGCTCATCACTGTAGAGGATATGAACATAGCTTAACTAGTAATCACAGTTTACCTGTGGACTTAACTTCTAGTTTACCAATCAATTTGGTCTAGTACAATCTTCATAATGTTATGAAATCCTGCTATTAAATACCAAAATGAAATTAAGTCTCCCAAAATCTAGACCCAGGCTTGAAGCTTACAGTTCAAAATGGCATCTCCCTAAAACGTTAAATAAGAGTCAACCTACACAGGGGAAACCAACCACAAAACAATCAAAATAATCTTCCAATTCAAAAACTACCAAAGAAGGGAAGAAAAAACTTTAAAACTCTGTCTCTTAACAAATAAGATTTTTTACCAAAAACAAAAAACAAGAGCAAAAAAGAAAGGAGACAAAACACTGGACTTGAACCAAAGGCAACCTGAGCTATAAAATCCACTTCACAAATCAAATGACATATTCCATCAAAAATACTATTTTAGGATGACAAAATTCACAAAGATACTCACAAAAATAAGTTTCCACTACAGGTCTCAGTGCTACTCTGAAGCACACACCTCTCTGCCAAGAATGTATAGGCAGAGGGTTGTGCTCCAGCTGACATGTAAATAGTTGCCACTCGTCCAAAGGTTGTCCCCTCAAAACACAAGATATATATAACTAAACATATTAAACCATACATACATATAATACATAAGTGCTAAATAATTCTAACATACACATCTTGATGGACCATGGACATACCCTTAGTTACGGAATTTACATGAGCCAGGGATAAAACCCTGGCTAATTCATAAGATCATGATCACCTCTTGGGGATGCTCCTCACCCTTGCCTGCATAGGACAATCAACTGTTTCCTGGGCAGGGATCTTGATCTCAGATTTCCAGGTGTTAATGCCAACTGCATTAAACTCAACTGTACTCCAGAGATCACAGTCTGATCAGGCCAAGAAGACAATATCATCTGCAAACAGCAATGATCCAGTACTTAAATTCACAAATGGATCCCCTTCAAACCTTAGCTGCCATTTCATATCTTATCAATGAAAACCATTAATATGAGAGAAGACAATGCCCACATTGAATGTTCTCAACTTAAGTTTTTTTTGTTCTTTATTTCACCTTATACAATTTCTTATATTAGGAATTTGTTAGTTTTCGCATACCCCTTGGGGTCAGAGCGCAGGGTCAGCCATTGTACAGCGCCCCTGGAGCAATTACAGGTTAAGGGTCTTGCTCAAGGGCCCAGCAGAGTAGGATCTCTTTTGGCAGTGACGAGGATTTGAACTGGCAACCTTCTGGATACCAGCACAGATCCTTAGCCTCAGAACCACCACTCTGCCCCACAATATATGTAAGCATAATTCACTTTCCACAAATACAGGGACCAAATGGCATGCAGAAAAAACTCAGAAATCTCATACTTCTTAGGGTCCGTCAGCAGAATACCACGGGGTACACTCATTAAGTCAACATATTGACAGAATTGCCAAACTCCCATGACCCCTAAAGTATCTCCACAAAGACAAAGAGTTGGCCATCTTTTCCATGACTAGGACAAAGTCAAATTTGCTCTTATTGAATCCAAGGGTCTGTTATCATTTTAGTACGCCAGCAGTAACTTTTCCAGGGTGTAGAGTTAATTTAGCTTTCTATAGAGCTGTGTATCAGGCATCACTTCTCTTCGATCCACATTGCAGGAAGTGACTTAATCTTGCTTAATGTAAAAAAAAAGTACACAGAAAAAATAAGTTTGAACTTATACTCTCCCATTCCATTTTAAAGCGCCTGTTTTATATGTTTATTTATGCCGGAAAATCAAATTTCAACTAAATAACTTTATTGCACTATTCTGAAGGACAATAAAAAGTACACTGGTCACTCATACATTTGACCTTAATTATACAATGCCCAATTCAAGCAGCAAAGATTGGGCTTACTGACATCAAATTATCCTATGGTGTGCAAGGTGTACTCATAAAGAAAACCTAAGTAGTAACAGAGGTCAGAGGTCAGGGGGAAAAACAAGTGGGTCACCGTGGGAATTGTAAAGATGGTAACAAAGGTGAGGAAATAAGGACACCCACAGTATCCTTCCATCAAATGAGTTGTAGGAACTCATTAAGAAATGTGAAGTGTTTTTGTTTAATTGTTTAGACACCTACAGCTTACTAATGCAAAATTCGGTTTTGAAAAAAAGTGTTGCTTTTTAAAATAATAGTTAAGTTTGTTTTATGGCATTAGTATTTTTCATCCTCAGAATATTATTTGAAGTACATTTTGAGATAAAAAATGTCAGTCTTCCTCATTCTTAACATTATTCGAGGTGGACACTACCCAGCATCAAGTATTTGGTACATTTTTTTTGCTCTCAATCAGTATTTTTGTCTCTTGTTTTATTCCTTCAAAATAGCCAGAAATTTATATTTGCAAATTCAAAAACATGCCTTTTTTATTGCCCACAAGAGAGAAAGTTGTTGTTTAAATGTTTTTTACAGAAATATGCAAGTTTGGGTTGAGCAATCCATTGTCTTGATCAGGTAACAGGTAAGCTAACGGTATAAAAATGCATTTCCTACACTCTCATTTGGATTTTTCCCAGAGAATATGGGAGCCGTCTCTGATGAACATGGGGAGAGAGGTTACACCAGGATATTGTTGAAATGGAAAGAAGTTGTAGTGGAAAGTGGAGTAAGTTAATGTTGGTCTGTCTGTTGGTCATTCCACCATGAAATACTTTATAAAGATTATAAGAGGAAAACACTACTAGGTGACTACTTTTTATAAGAAATAATTATATTTAAAACAATTATATGTATAATTTATATTTTTTCAAGTCTACATAAATCATTTCCGGATTTGGGGTTTTCTTTTTTTTTTGCAGACTAGTGTTAGATGGTGAGCGAAATAACCCTGGTCATTTTGGACAGCAAAGTGGAGAATGCTTTTTAACTGGATTAGTGATTTGTACTTTCTGTATCCAGAGCCAAGCTGCATTGTCATGAGCATTCACTTGGGAGGCAGCTTAAGGACTCTAGTAATGGTAATTACCCACCAAACCAGAAGTTGGCACTGTGTTATAATGCCTTCTCTCTTCCTCCTTCTGCAGAACAGAAGACTGACAGCTGTACCACCTCTGACATCATTTCCACTGTCCACCATCCTAGACTCGCCACTTCCTGCCTGGAATCCATATGACCAAAAGCCATTTCAAATTCATTCTGTATTGGACTTCTGTCTGAAAAGACATCATGTTCACCTTTGTATAAAGGATCATTTTGTTTTAATTTATTTATATTTTACGGGGTCATTGAAGTACCCCAAACCTTTCCCTGTGTTTGCTTCTTTTCTTACAGCATAATTGAGAACTAATTTTTGCAGCCCAGAATAAATGAAATACCATTGACATACAGAAACATTTCAGTAAAGTCTGAGAGCTGTACATAGTGCACATAAGGTGTCCATGATGACTTCTGGCTCAAATGAATATCACTAAACTTGTTAGCATTGATACAGCAGCAAGTAAATGGATTGAAGAGGAATTTCTTCATCCATAAAATCTGTATCAGTAGTTACTTTACAAAATGAGCATTGTTATAAAATCACTAAGGTCAGTTTTCTTATCTATTTTCTATTTTGCTAAAATGCCTCCTGCTGGTCCCTCTCTACTTTTTAATATTTTCCCTGGTTTGATATCCACCATGGAAAGGCAGCACTAAAAAAAGGGTTCTGAATAATTAAACAGCAGTGAAGGCTAGACAACAGAGGAGTGAAGCTACACCAATGAAAAGGACATATTCTCCTAGAATTTGAGAGACAATAGATCTGTGAGGTGGCAGAGAAGGCTGGAAGCCATTATACACTGCAGAGATTAGGTGAACTTGCTGACAGGCCCATTGGTGCAGACATTGTAAAAAGCTGTCAACAGGTATTGCATTGGAGAATGAGTGTCTGTGAGCTGCCAAGAGCAATGAAGATGACACATAACACATTTCCTGCACCTTTTGGTTTCATCAGTGCTATTAATTGGGTTCAGTGCTTTTTAGTGAATAAATGTAGTTCTGCCTGCACATCATCTTTTGGGATTTTAGACAGAAAAGCCTGACCAAAAGTATTAATAAGCATTCTTTTATATCCTTCAGTGGCTCCCCAAACTGTCATGTGTTGACAAAAAATGGGAGTCAACAGACCTTCTCCTTCAGACTAATCTCAGCTTTCCTCTGTCTTGAGGCGCAAAACTTTTTACTGTTTGTATTTGTTGTAGTCAACGTCTGCTACAGGGATGCTACAGTCCTCATGAGGCTCAGAGGTTGTGAACAGGCATCAGAGTAGTCACCTCATGACAGCTAAAATTTGGTAGAAAACCATTTAGAATGAAATGAGAAATACCTGTGGCATATTAATAGATTCTTAAATATAGTGTCCCAATCAGCACTTCTTTGCAGAATAACAGGTGTTATTATTACTTAAGAATTTTAAAACACAAAAATTTGACTTTCATGGTCACGTTTAGTCTGGTTTGGTCTGGTTTAGATAGATAGATAGATAGATAGATAGATAGATAGATAGATAGATAGATAGATAGATAGATAGATAGATAGATAGATAGATAGATAGATAGATAGATAGATAGATAGATAGATAGATACTTTATTAATCCCAAGGGGAAATTCACATACTCCAGCAGCAGCAGCATACTGATAAAAAACAATAAAGAGTGATAAAAATGCAGGTATAACAGACAATAACTTTGAATAATGTTAACGTTTACCCCCCCCGGGTGGAATTGGAGAGTTGCATAGTGTGGGGGAGGAACGATCTCCTCAGTCTGTCAGTGGAGCAGGGCAGTGACAGCAGTCTGTCGCTGAAGCTGCTCTTCTGTCTGGAGATGACACTGTTTAGTGGATGCAGTGGATTCTCCATGATTGACAGGAGCCTGCTCAGCACCCGTCGCTTTGCCACGGATGTCAAACTGTCCAGCTCCATGCCTTCAATAGAGCTTGCCTTCCTCACCAGTTTGTCCAGGCATGAGGCATCCTTCTTCTTTATGCTGCCTCCCCAGCACACCACCGCGTAGAAGAGGGCACTCGCCACAACCGTCTGATAGAACATCTGCAGCATCTTATTGCAGATGTTGAAGGATGCCAGCCTTCTAAGGAAGTATAGTCGGCTCTGTCCTCTCTTGCACAGAGCATCAGTATTGGCAGTCCAGTCCAATTTATCATCCAGCTGCACTCCCAGGTATTTATAGGTCTGTACCCTCTGCACACAGTCACATCTGATAATCACAGGGTCCAGGAGGGGCCTAGGCCTCCTAAAATCCACCACCAGCTCCTTGGTTTTGTTGATGTTCAGGTGTTCAGGTGTAGGTGGTTTGAGTCACACCATTTAACAAAGTCCTTGGTTAGGTTCCTATACTCCTCCCCCTGCCCACTCCTGATGCAGCCCATGATAGCAGTGTCGTCAGCGAACTTTTGCACGTGGCAGGACTCTGAGTTGTATTGGAAGTCCGATGTATATAGGCTGAACAGGACCGGAGAAAGTACAGTCCCCTGCGGCGCTCCTGTGTTGCTGACCACAATATCAGACCTGCAGTTCCCGAGATGCACATACTGAGGTCTGTCTGTAAGATAGTTCACAATCCATGCCACCAAGTATATCTCTGTCAGCTTGTCCCTAAGGAGCAGAGGTTGGATGGTGTTGAAGATGCAGAAACATAATTCTTACAGCACCACTGCCTCTGTCCAAGTGGGAGAGGGATCGTATTGACAGCTCTGCTGTCATGCAGGGTCCGAAGAATGAGTTTGATTTTCAGCGTAATCACTGTCTATGTAGAATTTGCATATCCTCCAGGTATCTTAGTAGATTTTTGTTAGAATTCTTGGCCATTTCAAATTGGTATACTTGATGATGATGGCATCCTGTCCACTTTTGGTTCCTAAACCTCCAGAGCATACAGTATATTGTTCTGTATATTGTATTGCCCAAGAAAGCATTTAAGGAGTGAAAAGGTACATTTATAAGAATACTTTGTAAAAAAAAAAAAAAAGGAGGATGCTGTGGGTTAATACACTGCCCATAAAATTTAAGGGAACACTTAATCATCGCAGTCTAACACCAAGTCAGTTAAGCTTCAGGGATATCAATCTGTTCAGTCAGGAAGCATAAGTGATTGTCAATTAACTTCTCCTGCTTTGGTACAAATGAAAGTGACAACAGGTGCACTGGAGACACAACAGCGAGAGAAACACCAAAAAGTGAATGGTTTTGCAGGTGGTGGCCACAGACAATTGCTCTCTCCTTTTCCTTCCTGATTGATTTTTCTTTAGCTTTGCATTTTGCTAGTGTCCTTGTCACTACTGGTAGTATGAGGCAGTAACTGCAGCTGTTTCAGGATGCACAGGTAGTCCAGCTCCTCCAGGCTGGCACGTTCATATGTGACATTGCAAGAAAGTCTCAAGAGCATGGAGGAGATACCAGAAAACAAACTCTTACAGGTGAGTTCAAGATCTCTACACTTTGCATGCATGCCTGTAAGCATGCACATTCTTCATTCCGTTATAGTTCTTATCATCTGCATCAGAAAAAACAGTGAGCAAAAATTGTATGACCCTAAACATAGGGGACAAAACAAGAACTACAATCTTGAGTGCTTTAGTCAGAAGCTTGAAATTTTTCAGCAATAATTTGTAATCCCTGTGCAAGAAAGTTAAGGAGCACCTGCTAAACTTTCTCCTTTAATAAAGTTTTTGGAGTCACCAAAATTGTTGATTGGCAAAATTCCCCAAAGTGATTGTCACTATCACCTTTGTCGCCAGATATTTTCCTGGAAATTTGCCTTGCAGCAGGCTTAGGTGAACACTTTTTTCCCAGTACCCTATGACACTATGCAAGGCTATTGTGACATCACAGAGCTTTAGTGCCCATGCAGAGAACCTGTACATATACCTGCTGTAAGATAATTTTACTGATCATCTTAAGACATGATACCATGACCCAATTAGTATTCTAATCAGCTTTCCATCCCACATGGTTTCAAAAAAATATTTCCTTATGAGGGGCACATTAGCTGACCATAATGAGTACTGCCAACAGATACACAACACTGATCCCAGTGCTGCTGTCAACACAGCACTGCTTGGCTAATTAGCATGCATAATTAGCCACGTGCCCATCAATGATCTTTAAACAAGCCCTCTCCTCAACGCCCTTGAGTCTGAATGAAACCCTTTTATAATAATAATCACAAAAGATTTATTACAATTTGCACAAAATAGAGTGAAACAGCCAAGTTTCCTTTTGTATACTATATTATGAAATTAATGATAAACTTTGTTTTGCATGTTATTTTGCAACTGTCAAACACACTAAAATGGCTGTTTTAGAGGTTGAAAGAAACAATCATTACTCCTTAAGGGTTTGGCAACATTGTTCACCCCTTTTGGATCCACCTATTTCTCAGAAAAGGGTCTAAATGAAAATGAATGACTAAAAACATCTTTTGGAAATTCAACATGGCTAAACACAAGTCCCAATGAAGTGAAATATTCTTAGACAAAAGCTGTAATCCAGCAAGACAATAAAATTGTTATCCAAATCAGTTAAGAAGAAAACTGTACCTGCAGTCTTAGATGAGATCCTGCTTTGGCTGGTACTAAACTTTGTGTGTGCTCTGTTGGAATGGGAGTGTAAAATGGCAACCCTAACATCCAAATCATTCTGAAAGTGAGATGTGGGTGGAGTTTAAGTAATTTGAGGGTTTATTTTTATTTTTGCTCAGTTGATTCCTATTCATGTTATGTTCTTTGTTGAACTGAAATAAGCACCTTGTAAGCTGATAATAACAGGCAAATTTGTAAACCATTCAATCCTCATGTGTCTCTCCCTGCTATTAACCTGGACTCAAGAACAGGGTTTCACCCTGGAGCACAATGCTCTGGCCCTGCGCACGACTGGAAACGCTGAAGGAGAAGCTCTCCTGATTTATCCCGAACACGATCCAGAGACAGGCAAGAAAGATAACAACTGATAAAGGTGTCCTCCACTCAATCCAAATGTATTGCTGCAGCCTGATGAGAAAGTTGCATGAAAATCAGTTCAGCCATTTTTGTGCTATTAGCAAACAGATTATAGTTTTGTTCATATACAGTACATAAATACTCCAAAATGATACTCCTTAAACAGCAGAATATTCTGATAGCATCCAATTGCTAAAATCACAGTGCATATTGCAATAAGAAGTAATTAGACAATACCAGCTCAAGAAAAGGTTCAGGTATCATGAAGTTAGTCAGTTTTTTCCATTGAGGTACTTGTTCCTGTATCATTCATCTTCAATTCAATATGTTGTATTTCTTCTGAGAAGGATTTATAAATCAAATTATTATTAAATGGTAGACTAAACATTAAAGCAGTTTATTTCTGATTTTTTTTTTGACTGATCTAGTATAAATAAATACTATATGTAGTTGCGTTTTTCCAAAATGACCAAAGTTCAGCAGCTCTAGCTTAACAATGGGATTCAGCAAATGCCTGACGTGCCAAAATGATTCCACAGGCAAAATATCTTTGTTGTAAAACATTTTAGTTAAAATTCAAAGTAAAGCAGTTCACACAAAAAAGAAAAAATTTAAATAGCAAAAAAAGGAGAAAAATTCTTGTTAAGAAAAGTTCTGTTCAAAGCTTAAATCTTATTACATTTCAAATCGTTACAAATCACTTCAAAACATTTCTGAACCATTTCAAAATGACAGTCAGAAAACTGTATGCCTATCCCATTTCTAAGTTGAAAATGGGTCTTTTAAGTCCCTGTGTACAGGGACCTGTTCTAACAACAACTGACTCAATTATCACACTGTATCTCAGATAAAGCAAGAAAGTTCTATCTCTTACTAGGGGGAAAAGACTATACCATTGTCTATGACTATGGACGAAATTTATATTCTATTCAAATTAAACAAACATTAACATGAGTTTAACTCAAAGCTTTAACTTTCTATGGTTGGCTCTTACACTATATGTTGTCAAAGGTGAGATAAGAGAGGAAAAAAAGATTTGGGGCAGCCTCCCGGATAATTGATCTTGGCTGCAAAATGATTGATTTTGTGTACAAGTATGTACAGATTGGAGTCCAAAACAGAACTAACTGGTGATGTTGAGATGATGGGTTTTAAAAATGCGGCAGAGGAAATGAGGCATTTATGACTGGAACCGGTAGTGACGTCATGGAGGCTAGGCGGAATTTCCTGTAATGGGTCTGCAGTGGAAAAAGAGAAAGGATCAGTGCACCTCGCCACCCCCTAGTCTGGTGTGGAATTACCTTCCTTCTAGCCCTTTAGCTGCCTCCCATGCACTTGTGTGTGACAACGTATATTATCTTTTAAAACATTTAAAATTAAAGCACCTCCTGTTAAATTTGCATCCAGGTTTCTCATTTGTGTTTTTTATTTGTAACATATTATCTTAATTTCAGTCCACTTTTTACAACTACTTATTTCAATTCAGAGTTATGCAGATAAAGAGCTTAATGAGATGTACTGTGCATGAAACAGGAACCATCTCTCTAAGTATGACTTGTTAGGCTGTTTTTGAAATACTTATTTATACAATTAATACAATAATGTCTAGCAGATATTGTTAATTTCCTTGATCTCTAGTTTTAAAACCATGAGGCACAAATTTCCAAAAATATGAAATGCTATTCAATCTGAAGTTTTAGAGTAAAAACAGTAATTAACATTGCATTAAAACTACTTTTAAACTAGGCAATGAAAAATCCTTTTATTTAAATATATATGTACAATATATATACAGTAGGGGCGGCACGGTGGCGCGGTGGGTAGCGCTGCTGCCTCGCAGTTGGGAGATCTGGGGACCTGGGTTCGATTCCCGGGTCCTCCCTGCGTGGAGTTTGCATGTTCTCCCCGTGTCTGCGTGGGTTTCCTCCGGGCGCTCCGGTTTCCTCCCACAGTCCAAAGACATGCAGGTTAGGTGGACTGGCGTTTCTAAATTGGCCCTAGTGTGTGCTTGGTGTGTGGGTGTGTTTGTGTGTGTCCTGCGGTGGGTTGGCACCCTGCCCGGGATTGTTTCCTGCCTTGTGCCCTGTGTTGGCTGGGATTGGCTCCAGCAGACCCCCGTGACCCTGTGTTCGGATTCAGCGGGTTGGAAAATGGATGGATGGATGGATATATACAGTATTTAGAAATGAATGTATAATGCAGTTTGTAATTTCAATTTAGCCATCACTATGATAAGCATATTTATTACTCAGCATTTCTGCTTTAAAAAGTATTAAGAAAGGTTATTAGTTTATTATGAAGCATGAAATAGCTTGCATTATGTACCAGGTGTTATAATTGTAATGAAGAGAGAAGGAGACTGTGCACACAGTTTATTCTGAAATTGGCTAACATGAGCTGGGATTACAGCATAAAAAGTAAATCTGTGTTAAGTCTGCCCTCTAGTGGTAATTTTTCACTATTTCTTCTTGTCATATTATTAATGTTGATAGCTTTGTAAAATCACCCTTTGTCAGTACTCACTATTACTATTCAGTAATACATGAAAATACACCCTGAAACCTGGAGAGCTTCACAGCTGTGACTAGTACATTATAAAGGAAGACAAATGCAAAATTTTTACTAACTTTCCTTTCCCAGTATATATTATGTATTGATCTTCTTCAAATCTCGTCCAGTGTATTTGAAACAACCTCAGTCTCTATGTTTGCCTGTTTTAAATATTTTGCTTTTCAGAACTGCGCTGTGTCTCCTTGATCTGCTCGTTCAGAGCTCTCTTTTGAGGAGATTTTTCATTCAATGGTGCAGAATTTTAATGAGCTGCTCATAATTCCTCCCTAATCCCTTAATCCCAAAAGATGTGCTTGGCAGTTTAATTGCAGGCTGTAAATTGATGTGTTTCTCTGCCTGAAGGTGTCTGCAGTTAAAGGGCATCCCATCCTGGATTGGTTTCTGTGCCATGCCCGGAGTAGCCAAGTCTTTCTTCCGATAGCCCAGTAAAGAAAAATGTATGTTCGAAAATAAGATAGACAGGTTGCAAAGGAGAATCTTATTTTAGCAGCATTTAGTCTAGAAGCTAGTAGGATAGTCAAGTTAGAGAGTGATAGTAAAGTTAAAGTGTGAATATGATGCATTGTGTTAGGTTGTAGTTATTAATTTTAAAACAATACAATTCAAAAAGTGCAGAACAGAAATCAGAATCAAAGTCTGCACCCTTCACACTTATGTAGGATATGAATTGTCTATTGTCACTGCTCATTTCTAAACCATACTATGATTAAAATATTTAGTGATGAGCACATTGTCTGAGTACCCAGATATACAGGGAATGTGCAACCTTCACACAGACAAGGATAGGCATTGTTTTTGATCTCTGGACATTGACTCTTTTTAGCACAGCATTGAAGTTAAGATGTTTGAGAATCCAAGACTGATTTCAGTGATATATGAGTTTTGCTTAAGCCCAAATTAAATAAAACATTATGTTTTATCAAGGCCATACCATGTAGTTTAGGAGCTAAGGCATTAGACTTTAAACCACATGGCTGCTGACATGCTCTGGGACCCTGACCAAATCACTTAACTCGCCCGTTCATCTATTATAATAAATGTATATAAACAATTGTAATGTATCCTAACTGTGCAGGTTGCTTGAGTGAAATATGCAGTTATCTTTTTTTGGGTAAAATACTTGAATATTTTCTGTTCCAATAATTTCCCACAACACTATCTATTTTCATTGCACTAGAAAGGTTCCCCAGAATCTACACCAGTATATTTGCACATTCAATATATTACAATTTAATCTATTTGCATAGTAATTGTAAGTCAAAGCATTTTATTCAATTCTATATTCATTTTCAGAATATTACATATTTTCTTTAATGTTTACCATAGATTCTTTCTCAAAGTTTACAAATATAGCTTCCACAAAATGCCACTCTTACGTTCATTTTTATCATTTTTAAGTAAATCTGAGATCATTCAAATGTACCACTTAATTGACTTGGATAAACACTGCTGGTATGGCATGAGGAGATAGTGAAGGAGTTGGGGGTAAGCTCCTTGAGACAAACTGATCAGCTGAACCTGAAGACCTATGGTAGCTTCCCTGCTGATGTAAAAATCTCTAATTACAGATTTCCTTATCAGTAGCAATACACCAGAGGCCATTGATGGTTTGCCTGATGTGTTTGTTGGATGTGCTGTTTCAGAAAAGGAGGTCACTGAAGTGATATATGTATACTGTCAGCATCGCGGAGCACCTTCTTTGGATTCTCCACAGAGTAAGTATAGTGGCACGCCATTGAGAACAAATGAGAACAAATTGATAAAGACACAATAGACACCTTGGAAGGGCAAACTTGGTGGGGGGTATCTTTAATTTCTGTGTCTCACTGATTGATCCTTCTGTTACAGACAAATGTCTTTTTGTGGGGGAGAGAGAAGCTGTAATTCACCGTCATTCTGTTTTCAATTGATAATAGGAGGTCTGAAATACAAAACTACACCTTACAAGAAGGATCTAGGAGTCATAGTGGACTCATTACTCTACATCCAGGCAGTGTGCAGAAGCGATCAGCAAAGCTAATAGAATGTTAGGTGTTACTGTATATCATGATATGTGGAATATAAATCAATAAAGGTTACAGTTAAGTTATATATTGCACTATTGTATATACTCATGTATAAGCCGGGTCTTGAAACTAGTAAAAATCGATTATAAAACCAGACACCGACTTAAACGCCCGTTCAAAAATGCAACACTTAATTTTTTTTTTTTACATCTTCTTGCTTCCTCCAATCTCACACCAGTTTCTCAGACACATTGAATTTTGTTGCAGCAGCACAGTTACCAATTTCTTTCACCACTTCAACGACATTTAATTTATAACCAGCTTCATATTTTCTTCTGATCGAACGCTCCATCGTAGATAAGGGATACTCTTACGATAAAGGTGTATGAGGGTGTGAGATACATAAAATACAAATCAGTGCAAAAGTTAATTCGAAATAGTTCGGGCAGCACATTGCCAATAGCATGAGTTTTCTGCATTCAACTTATACGACTGACATTATAAAAATTATACTGTAAAATCAAGTCCTGACTTATCTGCGGCAGAACGTATCCGCGAGTATATGCGATAGTTGTCCCATGGAGTACTATGTTCAGTTTTGGTCTCCACATTAAAAAAAAAGACATAGCAACACTAGAGAAAGTCCAGAGGAGAGTGACTAAGCTGATTGCGGGACCGAGAGGTGTGAGCTATGGCGAGAGATTGAAGGAGTCAAACCTTTTCAGTTTAAGAAAACTGAGAAATTAAGAAGGGACATGATTAAAGTGTTTAAAATTATGAAAGGAATTAGCACAGTGGATCATAGTTATTACTTTAAAATAAATTCTGCAACAAGAACACAGGGACACGGTTGGAAGTTTGTTATGGGCAGATTTTGCACGTATGTTAGAAATATTTTCTTCATGAAAAGAACCATACATACTGTACATGGAATTAATTACCAAGTAGTGTGGTGGAGAGCAGGACTTTAGAGACCTTCAAATCTTGACTTGAAGTTGTTTCAAACAATCAAGGTGAAGAGGATGGACAAGCTTGTTGAGGCTGAAGAGCCTGTTCTCATCACAGTTTTTCTAATGGTGCAAGGTTTTAACCTTTTTTTACTGTTTCTTAATTCTGTTTTTACTGTTTATAACTTATATTTTAGTAAATGTTTAGTTACTGCGGTGGGCTGGCACCCTGCCCGGGGTTTGTTTCCTGCCTTGCGCCCTGTGTTGGCTGGGATTGGCTCCAGCAGACCCCCGTGACCCTGTAGTTGGGATGTAGCGGGTTGGATAATGGATGGATGGATGGATGGATGGATGTTTAATTATTTATGATGTTTTTGTATCTAAAAGTAACCAATCTGAATGCAAGACCGGCGATCAAGTGCTTAAGGAATAATTAAACTGACTGTAATAAGACAAAATGCAAGAGTGTTTCCAAGGTTCTCTAAATATCCTAAACAGTAGCTGCTGCAAATAATCTGGACATAGTTTCGAATTTCTCAAGTAATGTTGATATTGCTGTTCAAATAGCAAGCATATTTCCTATAAAGTGATAATGGACAACAAAAATCTCCAAAGTAGCCTACAATAGCATTTCATCAAGTATTTAAAACTTCTTCTCCAGGTTGGGAGTACGTGCTGAAGTTACAGCACGTTGCCACACCCACCACACGACGAACCACCCGGACTGGGACCCGTTCTTCTCCAATGCATATCAAAAATCAGGAGAATGAAGCACATCTGAAACTTTAATTTAATTTAACAAGTTTCAAGGTTAGGTTGCTATTCTCACTTACCGTGGTACCAGAGAGTGTGATTATCTCATGCAAGTAAGAATTTTAGTGTGTTCTGTTCATGTGACAATAAGAACACTATACAGTAATCCCTCGCTATATCGCGCTTCGCCTTTCGCGACTTCACTCCATCGCGGATTTTATATGTAAGCATATTTAAATATACATCGCGGATTTTTTGCTGCTTCGCGGGTTTCTGCGGACGATGGGTCTTTTAATTTCTGGTACATGCTTCCTCAGTTGGTTTGCCCAGTTGATTTCATACAAGGGACGCTATTGGCAGATGGCTGAGAAGCTACCCAGCTTACTTTTCTCTTTCTCTTGCGCTGACTTTCTCTGATCCTGACGTAGGGGGATTGAGCAGGGGGGCTGTTCGCACACCTAGACGATACGGACGCTCGTCTAAAAATGCTGAAAGATTATCTTCATGTTGCTATCTTTTGTGCAGCTGCTTCCTGAAACGACATGCTGCACGGTGCTTCGCATACTTAAAAGCTCGAAGGGCACGTATTGATTATTGCTTGCTTGTTTTTCTCTGTCTCTCTCTCTCTTTCTGTGCTCTTGAAGGAGGGGGTGTGAGCTGCCGCCTTCAACAGCTTTGTGCCGTGGTGCTTCGCATACTAAAAGCCAAACAGCCCTATTGATTTTCCTCTGCCTTTATGACAGTCTCTGCTCCTGACTCCTTTGAAGAGGAAGATATGTTTGCATTCTTTTAATTGTGAGACGGAACTGTCATCTCTGTCTTGTCATGGAGCACAGTTTAAACTTTTGAAAAAGAGACAAATGTTTGTTTGCAGTGTTTGAATAACGTTCCTGTCTCTCTACAACCTCCTGTGTTTCTGCGCAAATCTGTGACCCAAGCATGACAATATAAAAATAACCATATAAACATATGGTTTCTACTTCGCGGATTTTCTTATTTCACGGGTGGCTCTGGAACGCAACCCCCGCGATGGAGGAGGGATTACTGTAAACTTATAACTGTTCTATTTCAAGGCATTCATCCATACATAATGTTGGCAAGGGTTGAAGGATAAAGAACACATGGCAGTGAGGGCAAATATGTTATTTTTATCAATGTTTTCTTGATGAAGAGCTATGCTGTTGGAAGGCTTGGTTGCATACATTTTAAGGCAGCATTCTGTGTTCTAAATTATCTTTGTCTGTTCTAAAAAACCACAGACCATAGAGACGAATATTGAGAATACTATTAATTGCAATAGTGTGAATCATGCACAGAAGAAAGAAGTACATTTTTAAATATTTATACTGTAAAGTTTGCATATTAGTAAAGATGCCAAAGCTAATTCAGTATTAACTTAATAAGCTGCAGCTAGAAAAAAAAAAAAAATTTTCAGGTGTTGCCAGGTTGCCTAGCACAGTAGGCATTTGATTGTGACGCCAAGCATAGCTGGCATCCAGCCCATAGGTTAACTCAGCATCAGTGAAAGAAAAATAATAAAATAAAATGAAAATGAAATCTTATTATCTAACACCACCCACATTCATAATCTGAATGTTTTGAGTTATAAGTGCATAGAAAACGCATCCTTAACATTTCCTGAATTCACTTCAATGACAGGATCCCTGAAAAAGAGATAGCAGCATCAGAAGAAAAAACTTATCACTGGCATGCCTGAAAAGAATACAGATGTGGATCATATTCCACAAGCTTCTTTATTTCCTGAATAAATTGCTTCAACAGTCATGAAGATTTACTTGCCCCAATGGAGGGATTTTTTTGTCCTGAAACCTGCCAGCAGGCTTATGCACATAACAACAACATTTATTTATATAACACATTTTCATACAAAGAATGTAGCTTGAAGTGCTTTATAAGTCATCAAGGAGGAAGTTACAAGAAACAAATAAGATTAGGTAAGAATATTAATGAAAAACATCATATGATCTTATAAAACATAGATATGTAATTAGTAGAAGAGTAGTGTCCTTATATACAATATGATAATGTAAGTCTCTAAAGATGAGTCCAGCGATAAGGTCAGATGGCTGAGAACACACAAAAAAACAAAAAGAAAAAACTGAAGAAGAAAACAAAATCTGTAGGGGTTCCAAGACCAAAAGACCGCTCAGCCCCTCACTGAGCATTCTACCTAACATAGATAGTCTTAAGACATTCCTCATTGTTTCCAGGCTTCATCTGAGATGATTTGATGTAGTCGACCTTTTGGACAACTGGGGTCCCCACCTTCATTCCAGCACTATAGGTGGCTGCCACAGCGCCTCAGTCGGGTGGTGGTGGCACAAAACACCATCAAAAAAAAAAAAGCAGATCAGAAAGAAGAGAAAAGTAGAGGTTTGTAAAGATGCTAATTCCAGAACAGTATGATATTTCTATGTCTATAAAATGTATTAAGGCATTAATAAAAGGCTTTAATAAGCCTTAATAGTCCCTTTCAGCCTCTCGCTCAGAACCTTCTACTTATGACTGTCCTACATTTATTGGATTTAAAAAATGGATCAGAAATGGCATTAAGAGGAAAAGGCTGGGTGCTTAACTACCCAAAATCCACAGATGTAATCAGAGCCAGCATTTGTTTGAGTCCTTCATAAGACAGGATCTCACCCTGGACTGGACACACTACTCATGTGGGACCAAAAGATGTGATCACAAATAGGGAATAAACTCATTTGGAAAACTTATATTAATAACAGTTATATTTTAAGCATCAGGAGCCAATCCTGGATGGGAAGCCAGTGGCATTCATGCACATAGATAGATAGATAGATAGATAGATAGATAGATAGATAGATAGATAGATAGATAGATAGATAGATAGATAGATAGATAGATAGATACTTTATTAATCCCCACGGGGAAATTCACATACACACACTCACTCATATAAGACTAATTTTGAGCTATCTTTCAGCCTAGATTGCACAATTTTTGTAATGTGAGAGAAAGTCAAATTACCTGTAAAAAACTAAAGTGAAGTGGATGTTCACACTCCACACAAACTGTGACAATTGAGAGTATTGTAATGCTAACAAATGTGCCACCTTGTAAATGAGTTTAAAAAACACCTATCAAAGCTGAAATGTGTACATGTGCATTTTAAATTACAGGTTCATGGGGTGCTAAAACCAGCAGCACTGGGTATGAAACAACAACCTACCCTGGGTAAAAAAACTAATCTCTCAGAAAAATAATTAGTGGATCATTATGCAATTGCCGAATGACCTAATGGGTATAATTAGGGGCTTAGAAGTTTCCAAAGAAAGCCTGTGTGAGCACTGGGAGTCAGTCAGTGCACCGTGAAGATACTTTATTAGCACTTTTTTGTTTGTATGTGATACTTAAGGTCAACTAAACTTCTTCAAAATATCTTTTTTTTCTTTTTATACAACAAGAAGGAGCCCCCAGAGTATCTGTGCCTTGAGGCTGCTATGAGTTTTAATTCACAACTGGAATGAATTATCTTTAAAAAGCCCCACTTCTCTTTGGAATGCTTTATTTTACTGATGTGCTGTATCTTTTTTATATTCTCATCAGTGCAGCAAGTCTTATCTTTCAACAACCAGCCTCTTTTACGTGCTTTCAGGCTAAACTGAACAGTCATTCATGTTTTCTATATGTACTGTATAGTATACTCAAAGGCATACACTATACCTTATAAAAGTAAAGGCCTTTATTCATCAAATCTCATACATATTGTGGTATTTTTAATTGCAAATGACTTGTCTATTACTAATTGGCATTTAATTAACTAAAGTTGTTTGTAAATTAAAGTTCAAATAGCGTTTTATGCATGTCGTTATATCCCCATACACAAGCAGAATGAAGAGGATGCCAACCGTTACCATATTTTGTTGCAGAATTAATTTTAAAGTATCACAGATGGAAGTTACATATGGGTAAATTTCATACAAAAGATTTTTTTTCAAAAATATCTGTTGATGCATGAATTGATTTGTATAGCAGAGATTATCACCTTGTTGAATTGTCAATTTTGAGTTCATAATTCTGTAGTGATGCCCAGTGCATGTCAAAAGTCAATGGTTTTTTGCTGACTCACTTTAGCCACTCTAGAATGGAGACATCAGAGACAACATCTTTGGCGTTACAATCATCTGAAAATCACCAAGCCTGAAGTTGAGCCTAGAGCTGACATTATTAGTTATTGCTATTTCAGAAATTAGATAACAGGAGAAAGTTAAGAAATATCAGCTGGTTATTCATTAACCTGAGTAAAAAGGGCCTGATGTCTTAAATATCGGAAACAGGTTGCACATTCTGCTTACTTTCTGTACTCTGTGCTCTGTTTTTAAGAATGCTCAGGTTACTTTGATTGACAATGACTCAGTATATATGTAAATGAGTGTGCGTGGGTCATCATGTGATTTCCTTAAAAAATACCAAAAGCTTTATTTTCTAGTAGACAATACAAAAGAGAATACATATTTTGAGGAAAAGGGAAGCAAACAAAGTTTAAAAATAATATCTACTACTGTACCAAGATAGAGTTGTCTTTAAAAGTCAGCCAAAACAAAATTAACCAACTACATGTGGTGTTCTACCTGTTATTTACAGTTTATACAGTTTATTTTTGTATAGCCCAAAATCACACAGGAAGTGCCGCAATGGGCTTTAATAGGCCCTGCCTCTTGACAGCCCCCCAGCCTTGACTCTCTAAGAAGACAAAGAAAAACTCCCAAAAAAAAACCTAGTAGGGAAAAAAAAATGGAAGAAACCTTGGGAAAGGCAGTTCAAAGAGAGACCCCTTTCCAGGTAGGTTGGGCGTGCAGTGGGTGTCAAAAGAAGAGGGTCAATACAATACAATGCAGTACAGAGAACAGAACAAATCCTCAATAAAAAAATGTAAAAAATTTTTTAGAAGTACGGTGCAGAATTTAACAGTAGATTATATCACATAATAGGATTTAGATAATTTTAGACTCCTGGAGATCTCATCCATCAAGCTGCCTCCCCCATTTGGCCATTCCACGGCTGAAACAGTGTTGGGCCAGCCAATCCAATGAAAGGACCCCTCTTTCTCACGATTCCTGCAATCCTCCATCAGGGATGACTTTACCTTAGGCAGGCAAAACAACTTGGCAGGTGGGCCGTGGCGCCAAGTGCCACATTTGAGTACCGAGAAGAGAAACAGAATAGGTGAGGGTTAGTATCCAATTCTAACTATTATGTTACTTATGTTTTAGTGCTAATGACTAACAACAGAGATGCAGTCTGTACAGTTAATCAGCAGCTCTAGTCAGGATATGCTAAACTGAAGTAGTGAGTCTTCAGCCGGGATTTAAAAGCTGAGACCGAAGGGGCATCTCTTATAGTAGCAGGCAGACCATTCCACAGTTTAGGGGCCCTGTAACTAAAAGCTCGACCTCCCACCGTTATTTTATTAATCCTTGGAACCATAAGCAGACCAGCATCTTGAGATCTTAATGTGCGCTCTGGTTTGTAAGTCATGATAAGTTCAGACAAGTAAGCTGGACCTCGGCCATTTAATGCTTTATATGTTAAAAGAAGGATTTTGAAATCTGCCCTAAACTTAACCGGGAGCCAGTGTAAGGATTTAAGAACTGGAGTTATGTGTTCCTATTTTCTTGTTCTTGTAATAATTCTTGCAGCCGCATTTTGTATTAACTGGAGGCTGTATAAAGAACAGTTTGAACATCCAGTGAACACTGCATTGCAGTAGTCAACCCTACTAGAGATAAATGCATGAATTAATTTCTCAGAATTCTGTTTATTTAGAAAGTGCCTTAATTTCCTAACATTTTTAAGATGGAAGAAACATGTTTTGGACAACTTTGTAATATGCGCTTTAAATGACATGCTAGAGTCAAAGATAACCATGAGATAAATATATAACTGTATACATTTAGATATATACAGTAACTTCCTGAACATGGGTTCCAGTATTTAATGGGTAGACCAAACTTATATTTAAGCAACTCAAGTCTTTCATTACTAAGTTATTTCTTGGCTCCCCAACTACAGTGTCTGCTTTGGATATCAGCTGTAACACACCCTCAAAGAAATACCTTTATCCTTAAAAATTTCTATATTTCTACTAAAATATTGCTTATCTACTACGTGGAAGCTGCTTTGTATCTACAATATATTATTCCAATGTTTAGGGCTTCTACTTAACAGTTAATTTTTGTCTTTTAATATTATGGTGGTCCAAACCTCTTGAAAAATATACCCAGTTTTCTGCTTTTATAATAGGAATTTTTTTTATCATCTATATATGAGCAAGGGTAAACTTTTGTTTTTGATTCATCTAGCATTAAAACCAACAATTATTATATTAGACAATTTTTACCACTATGCTTGTATTTTCCATTAGTGGTTTTCAAGAATATTATATTTTAATGTAAAATAGTATCTCACTATGGCATACTGTTACAGTATACTACCATCAAAGAAATCCAATCAAACGCCAATCACAGGGGCAGTATATATCATGTGCAGGTATGTTGTTTAACATACATTTGCTGCACCATTGCATAATAATGCTCTTATATGAAGACATGTCTGTTCTCTTTTAATTTTTGGAATTCACTGCCCCTGACAAAAAATAGTGATTGTACGTATTGTCATGCAAGTGTGCATTGGAGATAGTTTAAAGGCCTTGGGGATGGTAATTTTCCACCAATCCAGGGATTGGAAGGAAGATTGACAGCTCTTCTCCTCTGACATCACTTCCAGGGTCCACCCATCTAGACATGTCTCTTCCAGCTCACATATATCATAACCAGAGGAATCGCCATCTTTATCAGTCACTTACGAGGACTCTGGACTTACAATGACTGGCTTTGCATTTAACACACTTTTTTAAAAAATTTATTATTCATTTAATTATGCAGGGTTTGCCGCAAGGTGCCCCATCACACTGACACTGTCTTGTTCTTACAGTATGTTTATGACATGTTGTAAACTGCCACCCCATTGAAGACGGGGACTTGCTATGGCCAGTGTTTTCATAGTTGGAATAAACCAGCTCATAAAATGGATGGATGGATGGCTAGTAAGAAGGCATCATTAAATAAATAAATAAAAAACATCTTATAGGTGACATATACTGTAACATATTATGGATAATATCTAATGTTGGATTTGAATTTATTTTGCATTATTTTTTTAAGCACTTGTTTTTTTATGATGTATTCACTGTAAAATGTATATATTCTTCTGAGCTTTGACCACTGCTATTCAACATCCTTAGGGATGAGTGCTGTATTACTGAATATATATTACTTTGTGAAGACTTATGACTGGCTACACAGACAATGTCCCATTTTCATCAGCAATACAGTAATCCCTCGCTATATCGCGCTTCGCCTTTCGCGGCTTCACTCCATCGCGGATTTTATATGTAAGCATATTTAAATATATATCGCGGATTTTTTGCTGCTTCGCGGGTTTCTGCGGACAATGGGTCTTTTAATTTCTGGTACATGCTTCCTCAGTTGGTTTGCCCAGTTGATTTCATACAAGGGACGCTATTGGCAGATGGCTGAGAAGCTACCCAGCTTACTTTTTTCTTTCTCTTGCGCTGACTTTCTCTGATCCTGACGTAGGGGGATTGAGCAGGGGGGCTGTTCGCACACCTAGACGATATGGACGCTCGTCTAAAAATGCTGAAAGATTATCTTCATGTTGCTATCTTTTGTGCAGCTGCTTCCTGTAACGACATGCTGCACGGTGCTTCGCATACTTAAAAGCTCGAAGGGCACGTATTGATTTGTGCTTGAAAAACAAACTCTGTCTCTCTCTATCTCTCTCTCTCTCTCTCTCTTTGTCTGCTCCTGACGGAGGGGGTGTGAGCTGCCGCCTTCAACAGCTTTGTGCCGCGGTGCTTTGCATACTTAAGCCAAACAGCCCTATTGATTTGTTTGCTTTTCTCTCTATCTCTGTGACAGTCACTGCTCCTGACACGCACTCCTTTGAAGAGGAAGATATGTTTGCATTCTTTTAATTGTGAGACGGAACTGTCATCTCTGTCTTATCATGGAGCACAGTTTAAACTTTTGAAAAAGAGACATATGTTTGTTTGCAGTGTTTGAATAACGTTCCTGTCTCTCTACAACCTCCTGTGTTTCTGCGCAAATCTGTGACCCAAGCATGACAATATAAAAATAACCATATAAAACATATGGTTTCTACTTCGCGGATTTTCTTATTTCGCGGGTGGCTCTGGAACGCAACCCCTGCGATGGAGGAGGGATTACTGTAATAGTTCTTAGTGTTCCCTATGAGTAATTAGTACCAAGTGGAATGCAAAAGAAAAATAACTTATTGAATACTACATCTGAAAAAAATACAAAAAAAATTACTTTGAAGGATTGGAGGATTCATAAAGTTCTTAATAATGTAAAACAATTGCTCCTAAAAGAAAATATTTCTAAATACTATAAAGCTGCTCATTTTGTAAATCTGGGACTCGAAGATACATGGGTTATTGGTGTCTTTTTCTCAGGCATAAAATGAGAGATCTGGACCCTTAAAGATCACCTCATATTTCCAGACCTCTGGGTGCTAGCACCTGGTGATGCAGTCTTAAGGGGTCTCATAATGTCTTGAAGGTCTGAAGACCTTGTTGTCCTGTATTTCTCACCTCTTTACCTCCTTTACTCTTCCTTGAAACTCTTAATTTGGAATCCCCCTTACTTATTCTCTTATTTTTTTAAATGCAACTTAAATTACAGTAACACAGAAATACGATATTGTAATATAAAATAATATAAATTAATGTTTTTCCTATCAAAATTGTGAGATGTTTGAGCTCTTTAGAGACCCTCCCCAATGGTGCTGCCTGCTGAAATGCGATTGACGCGTCTGTCGAAGGTTGTTTCTCCGTCACCAAGGCAACCGCAGGTTTTCAGCATCACCAAGGCAACTTCCTGATCACAGCCTCCCCACGTAACACATCTGTCATCTGATGGGTGATGTGGGGAACAGTATAACCTGACCACTGATCTAGCCCCATCCCTGCTCGTTTGCTGTTTCTGTGTGTATTGAAGTGGTAGCTCCAGTGTGAATAAATACCCTGACTGTTCCTGTTTTGATTGGAATAAAGTTGGTTTTCTTGATGTCTTTGGACTCAGCGTCTTTTCTGGGGCGTGGGACAGTGACTCATATGTCAGAAATATAGCCCACATAACATGGGTAAAGTATAATAAATAAAAGAGGTCTTACAATTCTGTATCACCTTTACAGAAATGCTGCCCTTCTGTCTTCAAAGGATGATTGCATTTTGAATTAACAAATCCATGAGATAAATATCTAATTCTGAAAAAAATCTGCTAATTCTTTTTTTCTGGTTTTAATCACACTTAGCCTTTAGACAGACAGACAGATAGATACATAGACAGATATAACTTCATTTGTCCCTGCAAGGAAATTTGGCATTTTACAGAAGCTCGTTACATTATATATATATATCTGGTACTAGGGTGTTGTACCATGTAGCCATTATGGATGTGGTGAGAAGTCAAGCAAGATGATACCTTTTATTGGCTAACTAAAAAGATTACAATATACAAGCTTTCAAGGCAACTTGGGCCCCTTCTTCTGGCAAGATGTAATACAGAAACTGGAATTCCCTGTATTTATATACACACTACGACAGATACAGCATTGGAAAACCTTTAAGTGAGACATCTTAGATGTAAAAAAAATAATAGACCTCTCCAGGCTAAGATTCATTTAGCAAGAGAGGAATACAATGTATACTTTGTATTATGTAATCTTTTGATATGATTTTAAGTCTTTTAAAATTTCTGATGAATTTTTCAATACAATGTGGATCTGTAGTCTGGGTCAGTCCGAGAGATGCAAACAATCTTCATACCTGGCCATAAAACTCTTGTCTCTATTCAAACCATGTTGTAATGTGTTAAATTTTAGCATGAGTTTAACTTCCCATTCTTTTCTCTCTTGCTGTGTTCTGATGTTCTGAAGTTGCCTATAATCACTGTGACTAGCAGACAAAGGGGGTGCCATAGATATCATGAACACCTCTGACTATATACAGGAGGCACAAAGACAATTGTCCAATTATATGGATTATTACAAACTACTGGAAAACCCCACAGATCTCAACAAGAAGGAACTAAAAAAGATAGTAAGTAGCTTTCCTCTTGACATTGTATGTAATGTTTTTAGTTAGTCAATAAAAGGTGTCATTTTGCTTGACTTCTCACTATATTTTACTTCCTCACTCACGTGCCAGCCTCGGGGGGTATCTTACATCCGCTAAGCTAGCGAATGAACTACTTAACGGATTTAGATTGGGCTTTTTTTTAGGATTTGCTTGAACATTCCGGTTGATTTTGTGATTTCTCTCATCGCGCTAAGAATCATAGTTCGCTTGCAAGAGTCATATATTTGACTCTAATCCAAGACAGAGGCTACGGGTCTAGGGGAGGGGGAAGCATGACGTCAGGAGGAGGGAACCAGGCAGGGCCCTCCTCGCTGTCCTGTTTCACCAGGTAACGGCTATATATATATATGAAAACTTTTAAATTGGTAGTTATAGCAAAAGTGAGGCATTATGCAGATGTATTGCTGATGGTATGCAGTAGCTGCAGTATCATTTCTGCTGAATAATTTGCTGGATGAAAGTACTCAGTTTTTTCAGAGAGTGGGTGTGCAGCATTGTTAAGAATGGTACTCAATTTTTTTTTAATTTTCTCCTTTGCTACTATTTTAACACTAGAATCCCTGAAGCCAATGAAAAAAAGTCATAATGCCAGGCCAACTTAAATTCCTTCGCTCCTCTTCATAAGCATCTTTGCTTAGCAAATGTGTCAATCAGCACATGCAGCAAGCACCTTTCTATCCCATCCCCATCAAGTCCCTTTATCTCGGTGTGAGGTGCCTTGAACTGTATAGGGTAAATAATATATTGTTATTTGAAATACATACATTTCATGTGTGTTCCATGTCTATGTAGGATGACAGGAAATGCGGGGCAAGAAATGTTGAACACATAACTAAAACAGAAAATTTTTCATCTTAATGTAATAATGGCAAAATGCCAACATGAAGTGTATAATGTGTGAAGACTAAAGTCCAAATATCAAATAAACACTTTTACAAAAGGCATAACAAAACACATGCGCTTTCATTCAAGAATATAACCATAGAAAAAGAAATCATTTGTATGGTGCTGTCAAGCACTGACCTGCATCTTGAGATTACACTAACATTGTAAAATAGCATATACATGTCATGTTCAAACAAAAAACAGGAGTATTATGAGATTCAGCCATTTTTTAAAAAGACAAGCTGTGTGTGCTCCCCTGATGCTTGTGTTCCTTTGCAATAACCTTTCACCCACCAGGGGCCTGGTTTCTTCTCAAAAGACAAAATCACAGTAAGGTGTTTGTGCCATGTGCTTGGCATTCTGTGAATTTCTGTATTTATATGAGTACTCCTCCCATGAAGGCCACTTCTACCATACAAGTGAATAGAAAGCATATCCTTACTTCAGGAAAAATACTGCCAGGAATATGCAATAGAATGATTATTTCCAGAACCCTTTTGTTGTCACAAACATTCATCGGAAACAGAAATGTCATGTTTTTTTGTACTTTATAGTTTTTCTTAAACTTTTGCAACCCCAAAGAGGACATATTTGGTATGTTTTCAGGGTTTTATTTTCCAATTGCCCCTCATGTCCCATAGGCTACATTATAAAATGCCAGGACTGGCTATGTATTTAAAAAAAAATTATAGAAAATATTTGACTTTTTAGAACACTGTTTGGAGCAGCAAATGGGTATAATACCATGTTTATGAAGAAATAACTTTGACTTGAAAAATATCAAACCTATCCTTTAATTTTAGTTACACTCATCAAAAGGTCTAAACCTTATTGCTTTATTTTTTTAAAGACACATGTTGAAATTTATCACTTAAACATTCCATGACATACTGTAAGAGAGTAGGGAGTTGAGTCACACACCTGAGATAGCGAGGCTACTGAAGAGGATCTTATCCTTGTGATTTTATATGTTTGGTCCTGACCAACTGTCAGAATTTTCATAAAATAATCTGGCTCGGGAACAGGTTTCTAAACTATTTCACTGATCTCATGCACGTTCATAAGTTAATTTTTGCTTTTAGGTCTTAAGCATTCCTAGTTAATTTCTGACCCAAATTCTTTTTTAGCTCAAGCTTTTGCTAGTGGGCCAGAGTTGCTTGTCTTCATGAAAGTTTACAGGACCAATTTAGAATTGCCAATTGACATAATTTGCATGTTTGAAGATGTAGAAGGAAAAATAACGTACACAGAGAAAAAAAACTTTTTAGTCATGTAGAAAATGTGTAATCTACACAGAAACAACTAGGTGCAGGATATGATTCGTGGAATCTGGATCCATGAGGCAAAGAAATAAATATTAACCCCATGCCACCTGAAACCAAAGTAAACATGAATAAATTGTGTTTTAGTAGTTAGTAACTTAGACCTGTGAATTTGTAATTAATCATTTTGTTTTTATTTTGTTTAATCTGCTTGTGTTTATTTGAATGTATAATGTAAAAAAATTGCCTTGGCTTGATACTCCAGCAATCACATAGTTTCAGTTTCTTATGGGAAGGAAGTGGCTGCAGGTTGTGTTTCTTAATTAGAAAAACATTACTGTTGTTAATGAAGCATGTTGTTTAATTATATTTCTTGTTCCAGCTTCATTGTTGCATATCTGACATTTTTACCTGTGTATATTTTTGTAAATTGGAATGCATTAATACCTATGAGTCATTATGTTGAACTCATCCAAATGCAGATGGGACCAATTTAGTTGCACCTCTGTTGGTTTTCTTATTATCAGCAGCCAAGTTTTAATTGATTAAGAAAAAAAGACAATGAGTGAAAATTAAGTTTCCTAAAAGCTATGTCTGCCATACAATCTTTGTGAAGTTCATAGAGAAGAAGAGCTTACACTCTTAATTATTTATGAGACTTCAGAAAAAGAGCTAAGGCAAACCATCTATTTCCAGTAACAACAAGAATTGGCTTTCAATTAACAGACTAGTTGGAACAAAACCTCAGCCACAGAAGCTCTCTATGAGTTTTAAAATGCTGCACATTGTCATGTCATTTATACAGACCTTTAAATCTGATATTTATCTTGTCAGCGGATGACAGAATAATTTTAAGCAATATTACTTAATTTAAAGTTCTGTTTTTCTTTGTGAGACAAGCTTTTATTAAAAATCCTTTGATTGGAACTTCATTTGAATAAATTTTAGAAATCAGAATCACAATAATCACAATTTCCATGCTAATAACTTTTTTTAACACAATAACATTATAATTTATAATGTTGGTGAACTGGATGGATGAATTATTTTAAACCAACTATGGTAAGGTATAACATTTTTATGTGCCCATGCTTCCACATGGAATATAATGGTGGTCATGTCTGTGCACATTGAGTAAATATAGTCATTTTATTAAATATATTACTAGTTTTCATATCTGAAAGGAGATTATCCATGTATAGTATCCAGATGATACTATACTGTATATGCTTACCATGCAGAAAGAGCTTTGGTCAGAGACACCACTGAAAAGAGACCAGAGATGGTCCATGCTTAAAAAAGGAAGCCATACTTATCTTCCGGATGACTTTGTAGAGAAATAAAGCCTAACAGGGATTGGAACGTCTTACTTGTTTAAGCATTGCCCCACAAGTAGTGGTGGAGGGCAGGAAAATGTAAGAGGACAAAGAGGAATGCCTAGATGCTAATTGAACCCTGGAGCAGTGGGTCACAGCAGAATTTCTCCATTTGGAACTGTGAGTGGCAGAGATGAGTTAGGTGACAAGAGAATTGTCAGACAGAATAAGAATTAATTCACAGAAAAATGGATTGCTAAAACATTAATTCAAAATCAATAACCAGAACAAAATAAAGTTAAAAATCCTTAATTATATTCCTAGAAATTAAGTTGTTATTTTAAATAATTTTTGTTTTATTTGATTAAAGTTTGAGTGATAGTGCACACTGCCATCTTTTGTAGGACAGGTGTTATGTCATCACAAGTCATGAACTGTCAGTACACATGACTATAAATGAAGGTCATTGCTATAAACAATATGGTGGCACCCATGCAAAAAAAACATGGCTTGTACCTATTTATCCTGGTTGACAGGTCATGGATAACTGGCGTGGATTGATATCTATCCCAGTCAGAATGGTTGCTATTCCCTTTCCTGGTTAGGAGGATAATATAATGGAAAGACAGGAGGTGAGTTGCCCCAGTACACCAGGTGGAAGCATCCCTCTGTTGTAGCTCTTTTTTGAACACCTGTAGGACTGCACATGTTTTGTTGTTCTTGAAGGCAGCTCTGGTGGGATGCAATAGGGTCATTAGAAGGTGCTTTTTGGAGGAGGCTCCCCTGTCTGATGGAGGCTATGCCTGACAGAAAAGCTTACTCACTACAGTGATGATGCACCAGAAGTACTTCTGTGTCCAGGAGTTATCAACAGCCCTCCATCTCACCCTGGGAAGTTGAAGTTGGGAGAGGAGAAGGACAACGCTTGCCTGTGAGGATTATAGGAGAAGAAGAAAAGAAAGAGAATAATTTATTGTGAGGAAACCTGTGTGAAAGTAGTTTGTTAATAAAAGAATGGAATTGGACCAGAGACTTGTGTCTATGAGGTAGGCAGTGTGAAGTTTTGGTTATGGCTTTGGACTTCAATTCCTGGGACTGTTGGGCAGCCCCCTACTAACACCAGTGAGACTACATGATCATGAGCAAGACAGTTCACCTGCCTGTGCTCCAAATGGAAAATGTACCAATTGAATCTCAAATGTTGTACATTGCCTTGGATAAAGGCATCAACCAAATCAGTAAATAATAACAATAATAAAGGTTGTGTATTCCCTAAAATGTCTTCAGATCCTGAATCAATGCTGTGCCTGATGATTCTAACACATCTTTTTATGATTTTTCTCCCCAGACCTATGTTATATTGATTTTACCATCTTAACCTATAGTACAATGAATCAGAAAAGGATTACAAAACTTTTTCTAGGACTCTAAGACTCAGTAACTCCAAAGAGAGAGTTCATATCTCCAAGAGGAGAACATTTGGAATAGTTATGAGTCTTCCCAGGAAAGGCCATCCTGCCAATTATTCCCCTCAGACACAGTGATAAATCATTCAAAAAGTCACAAAGGTTCCCAGAAGAACCTCCTGTGGGCTAAGGTCCTAAGGTCAGTGCTTATGTCTCCATGATAAGAAAAAGACCAAGAAAAAATTGCATTCGTGGAAAATTAGCAAGGTGGAAACCCCTACTATTCAACAGTAATCTTCTATTTCAAAAAAAAAAAAAGCACCTGAATGATACTTAAGGCTTTTACAATAATGTTTTCTTTAGAACTCAATGGACAATACAGACCTCACTATGTCTGGCATTTAACAGTAAGAACATCATACCTGCAATAAAATATGGGGGTGCTCACGTGATGGTGTGAGGATGCTTTGAACACTTGCCATTGTTGAAGGAACCATGAATTGTGCACCAGAATATTTTTAAGTAGAAAAGTAGCTCATCTGTCTGTGACCTCAAGCTGAAGCATAATTGGTTTATGCAGCAGGACAATGAACAAAACCCAAAAGTAAGTCTAAAACTAAATGGCAAAGAAGTCTGGAAAAATTACAGAGATAGGCATTCCTTCTACAGTTACACAATGTCATCCCCTCAAAAAAGCTGTGCCCTTTGTAGCTGCAGAACTATTGTTCCTTTCCATAACAAGAAAGGAATCATTGAGGCAGCCATCAACTGGAGCAGGGCTGAGCCTCTGAGCCTCATCTCTGTTTGTACTGACATTACTAATCCTAGTTTAAGCAAATGTTGCATAAACATTCAGCTTGGGAGAGCATATTTAAATAGTTGTATGATAAACATCCTTTTTTCAAGGAGTCTTTTAGAGGATAGATAAAATCTTCTTCTTCTTCTTTCGGCTGCTCCCGTTAGGAGTTGCCACAGCGGATTATCTTGTTCCATATCTTCCTGTCCTCTACATCTTTCTCTGTCACACCCATCACCTGCATGTCCTCTCTCACCACATCCATAAAACTGCTCTTAAGCTTTCTCTTCCCTGGCAGCTCTATCCTTAACATCCTTCTCCCAATGCAATCTCACCTCTCTGACTTTGTCTCCCAACTGTCCAACTTGAGCTGACCCTCTAATGTACTCATTTCTAATCCCATCCATTCTCATCACAATGCAAATGTTAGCATCTTTAACTCTGTTACCTCCAGCTCTGTCTCCTGCTTTCTGGTCAGTGCCACCATCTCCAGCCCATATAACATAGCTGGTCTCACTACCGTCCTGTAGACCTTCCCTTTCACTCTTGCTGAGAGCCTAGATAAAATGTTCAGAACATATCGAATTCCTGAAACAAAAGTATAGAGGTTTCACTGAGCACAATAAACAAAGTGTGATGAACCCTTTTCTTCTTTTTGGAGGTTTCTGTGAAAACCTCTAAAATTCCAGGGCAAATGCTGTTTTCACAGAAAACCATAGACTTTTACTGACATATTGATTTGCACAACACTAGTTTAACCTGAGGTTATTCTTTACTGATTTTTATAGAGGGTAAAAGGCTCCATAATCTTTACTGAGATGTGAATGTACAGCCTGTAAAAAGTTACTTACATGAGTGATTCAGACAGGATTAAAATTACAGAGGTCCTCTGCTAATAATTACCCCACCTCCTGGTGTAAAGCTAATCCTGTTTGAATAGGGCTCTTAGTTAGCATTAATTTAGATGGTGTCATTGACTGAGGGAATCCACTGGTCAGGAAAGAAGTGTTAGGGCAACAACCGGGTCGCTCCTTTTAATATTAACAAAGTTCTTGAACTGAAACAAATGGTTGATGACACATTAACTAAAGGTATAAATAAGAGGATATTTCAGTCTTCTCTCTGGTGTGTCAAGTTCATGTAGGAGCTCCTGTCATCAGTCTGTTCTCTCCGGAATGAAACGCAGCATGTCTCGCTTTTTCTGCCCACAAGGGGGCAGAATCAGTTTCCCTCTGTGGGCAATTTTCTTAGGGCTGAGGGAAAAGGGAGATGTTACCATCAGTGAATGCGACCCCTCATCCTGGAAGGCAAAACTCAGATGTGCATGCATGACAGTGGAAAATATTTTAAGCATTCCTTCGCCCCTAAAAATAACCCCCATTTCTGTCAAATACCAAAGTAGACATATTTTAGCAGAAATTACTTCAATAATGATCTTGGTCATCAATAAAGCCCTAATAAAATATTTATACTTCATTAAGTCCTATTTAAAAAAAGTTGTTAACCTGCTGTACACTTTATTATTTCAAGTTTCACATTCAAAGAAATGTCCATTGACGTTCCCTTGGCTTTAAGAGACATGTTGAACACAATGTAAGAAGACACGTGAGCAACATACATTATAAGTTGACTGATCTATAGCATGTACATGCAGCATCAGCTGCCACAATGACTGAAGCAGGGATTTGACGTCTCCAGTTCCTGGCTGCACCTGAATATCTGCCTTCACTCCATTTCGCAGAATGTAGCAAGGTGTACTTAGAAATGATTAAGAATATAATGAGGTGTTAGTTCTAGTGGCATGAGTCTGAAAATCGTCAAAGACTCATTCAATTTAATCAGAAAATGTTCCATCTGTTGTAAGATCAAAAACAGTTTAACATGATTTTTTTCATGTACCCACATTTTCTAAACACAGTTATTCTTAATTTGGGGGAAGCCTGTAATTGTTTTCTCTTTACAATGTTAGTTCATTCTTCCCTCGATTCAATTCCATTATACTTAGTTTGGGGTATTTTGGCCTCTTTGGCTTTCTTTTGGCTTTGGGGTACTCTCGCAGAGCCAGACATATAAAACACACATCTGGAGACAACTATGAGTGAAAAAGGATTAAAAGTGGGTAGGAACAATTAGATGGTTCACTCAGATTGAAATTTCTAAACCAACCCAATAGCACATGTAGACAGAGCTCAGAGTAGGGATGGTGCTTTAAAAAGCAAAGAGTAATGGTGCACTTGTTATCCTGGTATGATAGGCAGCAAGCCTCTGGTCATGACGGATAAATCTTGGAAAAGGCAATTCAGAGAGAGACCCCTTTCCAGGTAGGATAGACATGCAATTGGTGTCAAAAAATGGAGTAAATACAATATAATACACAAAATAGAGCAAGTAATTCTCTTCACAGAGCTAGATGGGCAACCTATCATTGCCACCTCAGGACTACAATACAACAGTACTGTACAATAGTACTAATACAGAACTAGTAGTAATACAGAACTATCACATATGAGGATACAGATTTGTTCAGAGTTCTGATGACCTTGACCAGCAATCTGCCACAACCACCACCACCACCAACACTGGCCACTCCACTGCTGAATCACTGCTAAGCTGTCCAACCCGATGAAAGGACCAACCTGCTACCTGATGATTCCAGTTCTCCTCCACCAGAGATGACCCACCCCCCTCAGGCAGGCAAACAACAAGGTAAAAGTGAATATGGTCTGCTACCAGCTGTATGAGCTGTCTGACTCTCTCGGTTATGACAATACTGGCACAATCAATGTGGGGCTGAAACAAATGGCAGCCATGTCCACGAAAAGATAAAGTGAAAATTATGCATTCTAAATAAAAAGTGTGCCATCACAACCAGTGAAATGAGCTGACAAGAATTGCCCTAAAGCGAGTTATTAAAGAAGAGTCACAAGAGACCCAACATCGCCTCAGTACACCCAAAACAGTAAATGTGCCTAATGATACTGAAACAACTCCAGCAGTAGCTCAGGTGAGGTTGCACAACACTTAATGTCTCACTGCACATTTAAACAAATAAGATAACATTATAAGTTAACGTTATTGTCTACTGTAATTGAAAATGCTAAATACGCTATACCTAAATATGGTACAGTGTATTAACACATAGTATATATTTAGAGACCACAATGCATCTCTAAATACTATTTGCTGCTGTTTTTCAATGTAGTGATATATACGTATATACTGTATAAAGATATATTGTGAGACTGGCCCAGACACCACCAGACGGAGACCACATCTTTATATAAAAAGCACACGTTTATTTAAGCACAAATCAAGTATCACACAGCACACAGTGCTCCCAGCACCAATCACCCCTATTCCGGGCTTCTAACTCAATGTCCGTGGCCGCCTTCCCTCTCCTCATGGGAGCTTTGTCCTGCTTCCACTCCCGACTCCAGCTCCCAGATTGTAGGGAGGCGGCCCCTTTTATTTCTACCCAGATGTGCTCCAGGTGCCTTGTGACATTCTTCTGGCAGCATTTCCTGGTGTGGCGGAAGTGCTGCCCTTTGCACCGGAAGCACTCTGAGCGTCCCTGGAAGGATCTTCCTCCGTCTTCCTGGGTGTGGCGGAAGTAAATGTTTCCCGGGTTACATGAGGCTTGAGGTGCCCCCTGGTGGTGGCCACGGGTCCCAACAGGTTGGAATCTCCTTGCTCCTCTCCTGTGGTCCTCTCTTGATCCAGGGCGGTTGCCCCCTCATGGCCCAGAGGACATAAATGCCACCTCCCGGTCCTTCCAGGTCTCCCAGCTGGGTAAGAACCCCAGCCTTCTGTGACACTATAAATTCATTATTAAGCTTTAGATACTGAGCTCTTGGGTTGATAAAGCAGTCTTGCCATTCTGTTTTCTCACAGTGTCGTCTCTCTTGATCAGTTTCTTTTGCTTCCTCCATATTTCCATACTTATTGTATGTATTTGTCTAAATCATTTGTTGAAATGGGACACTGCAACCACAAATGTTTCAAGTCCATGCACTGCAAGAAATTGGGGAGGGGGGTTTAGAAAATAACCCTGTGGCAGATTTCACAACTATTCTCTGCAAATGTTTTAGTAAATTGTCCTCAGACATGTGTTCTTGTTTGAGAATCACATCTGGCCCAGTGAAACTAAGTTTGGGGATGCCTCATGAGTGCCCCCTACAGTCTAAAGGTTTTATCCAACACCATGTGTGTGAAAATTATTTGCCCCACTAATTGAATCAACCGCATTGAAGATATAATTAGATACACTTGATTGAACACAGCAGGTTTGGTTTCCTAGCCCCACTCAATATTAACCTCACTTCTTTTGAGACCATATCAGATTAAATCTACCAAATTCTTGACATCAGAAAAGAGTTGTTGACATCTATCAATCTCCATAGGGCTACAAAGTCATTTCCAAAACATCTGTGACTTCATCGAACCACAGTAAGAGCCATAATTTCCAAATGGAAAACACTTAAAACTGTATTGATCTTCCCATTTATGGCCATTCAGGAAGATGGAAAAGATTATAAAAGAAAACACAAATGAATGGCCTGCTTCTCTTGCTCCAGTATGATTCCAGAATCAGAAAGATACTGGGCAAAAGGGCTTCTTTGGATAGTAAGAAAGTAGAAACCAAAGCTAACAAGAAAATCTTAAAACTCATTGATATTTCATGGGTGGTTAATTGTTGCTGGCATTCTACAAAACCAACATCTATTTTAACAAACCAGTAACAAATAAAACAGCATTACAAATGGACTAAAAAGCAAATGTGTAGTAAGACTTTATCAAATACAGTTGCAAACCATGAATCTTGTTTTTTTCTGTTAATGTAAAAATCATACAGTTGCCTTCAGAAAAAGCACACTGAGAACTTTTCTACTTATATCCACAAAATCAGTCTCAAGGGAAGGCAGGGTAAAGATAAAATGATTCTTAGCTGTACTGTTTGTTTGGTTCTTTCTTTGATGATGCCAGGCTGCCTAAAATCTTGACAACACTTTAGTCTCAGTGGGAATGATGACACCGAAGAGATTAGAGGCTACTGTGAGACTAAAATGTTTAGTATGACTTTATGAAGACAAATTATTTGGAAGCAGGGCTGTGGAAAACAAATACAAAACTATAATGTCTTTGAGACATCAGTGCTGTAAGATGTGAATCTTGATGTAGATTTTATGCTGCTTGTATATATCTGGGATTAAGCTGCTTTTTGTGTGATGCTGTCAAAAATAGCAGATTTGAACTTATTTTCTTTTATCATAGAATCAATATGGGCTGCATATATAACTGTCAGCTGAGGAAGGCAAATCTTTTCAGATATTTGGAGCTTTGGTCTTAAAAGACCTACAATGCTGTATGAAGTATCAAAGTTGATCCCAAAAATGTTCCAAAGACACCATGTTCATTAAGCTTCACTCTTCATCAAAAAATAAACTTGGACTGCTGACAGTTTGTTTTTCAGCAATACTTTGCATTATGTGACACTATAAAAGAAACCAATAGTCAGGAAACAAAGCATAAACATGAAAGACCCCACTCTTAGTCTTCTGTTTTTGAATTAAATGGCTTGGATGCTTGTAATTTAAGCAGTTAACGTTGATTCAGTTCAATTTAATTTATTGTTTCTCCAAGCACATTTAGTCTAGCAGTGTTTCTCAATCGGGGCAATCAGTGAACTTCTGGGGTGGGGGGGTTGCAAGATGACTCAAAATAATTCTAAAATTGCAGCACAATACTCAGATCACTAAAAAGCAAGCTACAGCAGGGGTGTCAAACTTATCTTTTTCAAACAGACTGCTATATCATTATCCAAAGTATGTTACATACGGCACTCAACTGTCAATTTTCTCAAAAATTCCCCTTAAAAGCTTATTGTAAGTAAGTGCCAAATCCTTCAAGTTAAGGTTAATAGTAGTTTACCTTAGCTGGCTTAGTTTTGAACTCAAATATAATATAGCTTAACACAGATAATGGAAGACTCAGTTTAACCTCCTGTAAGTTAAAGGTAGTGGAATGCTCTTAATGTTAGCTCTGTGCAACAATAGAATAGCCTTTAGACTGAAGTTAGACAGAAGGAAACTGTTAGAGAGATAGACATTAAGGGTATATAGTTTTCTGACCAATATGTACATTATGTATTGTAGAATAAGAACGGGCATCCTGGTCGGGGAGTACCATATTTTTATTACCTGGACAGGATGCCAGAGAGAAACGATACATGGATTGGCCTGTTAGATGAAAAGATAACTTTGTGCCCAGCCTATATAAAACAATGAATGTACCAGCAGAAGCCAGAATTTGGAAGCAGTTCCATACCCCATACTGCAGGTGGCAGTGATCCTCATGTAGCAGCCCAGCCGGGACATGAGTCCGGAAGTGCAGCCCTTTTGGGGTCCCTGGGTGTTGATAAAGTGTGCTGTCAGGGGAGGATCTCCCTACTTTCTTTATGGCCCAGAAGTACTTCCATGAAGACTAGAAGCCTTCCCAGGTCCGCTTAAAAGGTAGCTCACAGCCTCACGTCAAGGATTCAGAGCTGGGAGACAGTGGGCAACATCTAACAGAGGTGGAAAAGGAGGGAAAATTGTTAGTTTATTGCTTATTTGTTGTATAATTTCTGAAAAGAGGTCTGTGAAAAGGTGCTTTGTGGAATATAGTTTTTTTTATTTATACAACAAGTGTTGTGTTACTGTGTCTGTAGTTTGGGACTCTTTGGTGCCACCTTGTGGTCACAGTATGTATGTAGATCAATTGTATAGGTCTTAGTATACAATATATGGTAACAGATAGAAACCTTAAGATACTAGATGCTTATCATAGACAAGAAGTTTCCCTTTTTTTCTGTATTATCAACCTTTTCCTTCTTCTTCTTTTTTTATGTGAACTGTTTGCTTAGAATTTCTCTAAACTTGTAAAAACAAAGGTACTTGGACTCTGGAGTTGTGGAGGTTTTATATTGTCACAAAAATGACCATAAGACGCTGAGAAGGGTTGGGGTAGCCACCCGTATAATTTTTCCCGGCTGCAAAATTGATTCCAAAGAACTGACATGTTCACACAACAGAGTCCAAAACAGAACTGCCTCATTATACACAAGATGGCAGCTTTAAAGGCCAGTAGAGGATGTGATGTCATCAGGACTGGAACCGGAAGTGACGTCATTGGCTGCCCCAGAGCCGGGCGGGATTTCCCTAGAATGGTCTGCAAAAGATCGAGAGGAAGAATTAGTGCACTTCGCCACCCCCTGGTCCAGTATGGAATCACATGTACTCAAGCCCTTTAGTTGTCTCCTAAACACTCGTGTGTGACAATATGTACAGTGAGTCGTACCACTGCTGGAGTGCCTTTCTGGTAGCTGCATTTGAACTGTTTTGAACTATTTGGAAATCTTTGACAAACATAGTTATACTTGTTTCATAGATTGTTACCATATACAGTATAACTAAACCAGAATACATTTACAGCTGCCAGTAAAATGCATCCCCAGTATCTGCTGAGGTTAATCTTCGCAATGCAGCAGAGCTACTAGTCTATAGTTAGAACGGTAATGGGCTTCTCACAATGATCCAACAAAAAGAAGTGAAAAGAAGGTGACAGGCTGCACTTCCATGACAAAATTTAGTGTTTTAGAACAATGCCAAAGATGTGAAAGTCTCATAAAGGATATGGCAGGTCAAGTTTACACCCACCACTGCCACCACTCTGCTCACTTTTTAAAACTTTTTAAGGTGTTATGGCTGGCCACTGATGCTTTTGTCTTTTCTGTTTCTTGATCGTTGTAAGTGGAGATTAAACACATTTGCACCTCCACTCATGCTGTCACAGATGGAAAGGCTCCAGTGCCGAATCCAGTGGATAATGGAATCGCTTATGTAATTAAGTTATGAAAAAAGTCTGCAGTGTAATAATTTTAATGATTATTTATTTACAGAAATATGCAATCATTTTATGCATAATATAAAAAGTAATCCTTAAGCCAACTGAGGGGCTTTTGTTATTAAACATACAGTACCTGCAGTGACATTTTGGTGTTTTGGTAATTATTATTTGTGATTTATTCTTAAAAAGATGCCAATTCGTTTTATATTGTGATCAAGAAATTCAGGCACTATTAAAACAATAACTTTTATAAAAACAGATGTTTTTGAAATAACTTGTGGTATGTTTTAAAAAACACATACATTGTAATAGTATACCAGCAAATATGATTTTGTTAATAAATGTAAGTTAAAAAAAAAGTCTTTGTCAAGACAGCAGCAAAAGTACAAGAGGGTAAAAATCATTGCGTGTGGGAGCCCCCACATATTCCTGTGCTTCTCTAAGGGGGCTTGGAGGAATCAAGGTTGAGAACTACTGTAGCACAGAGTCACCCCGGTAGTAATTCGTCATAACAGAATCAGCCCTGGACAGGGTGCTAGGGGGCAGTTTCTGTCACACAGTATCAGTTTAGACTTACCAGTTAGCCTAAGGTAGATGCATATACTGTAGGTTATTGTTGAATCAAATTACTTAAAAAATGATTTATTGATGCATATTGGAATGTTTTGAAATAAAAAAAGAAGCTTAGGAAGAATATTCATCTTAACAACATTAATTCTTCCAGCTAGAGTGAGATGAAGGGTTGACCATCTATTCAAGTCTTGCTTAATTTTTTCCATACAGACGGCAAAATTTTGTTGATAAAGAGCTTTGTGTTTACTTGTGATATTTACCCTAGTTATTTAAACTAATCTGCAATGATAAAAGGTAGGGTGTCCAATCTAATATTATATGCTTGAGAATTCACTGGAAAGAGTACACTTTTATTCAGATTCATTCTAAGACCAGAGATCTTTTGAAATTCTGTAAGTGCTGTTAAGACTGCAGGCACGTAATTTTGTGGGTCTGATATATACAAAACCATATCATCTGCATATAGAGAAATTTTTTGTTCCAGTCCTTCTCTGATAATCCCCTTTATCTGATAAGCATTTTGACAGGGCATCCTTGTCTGGTACCATGTTCTAGTTTAAAGTAGTCTGAACAAATGTTGTTAATACAAACTGAAGCTTCTGGATTGGTATACAGTAGTTTGATCCATGCACAAATGTTCGGGCCAAGCCCAAATTTCTCTAATGTAGTGAAAAGGTATTTCCATTCAATCATATCAAATGCTTTTTCTGCATCCAATGATAATGATATTTCTGGGGTGTTTGACTTTGCTGGTGAATATATTACATTAAACAGGCATTGAAGATTGGAAGATAAGTGTCGACCCTAGATAAATCCAGTTTGATCTTGTGATATTACAGAAGGCAGCACTTTCTCCATCCTTCTAGCTATGATTTGTGAGAGTATCTTAACATCATTATTCAGAAGTGAAATTGGTCTGTATAATGCACATTGTAATAAGTCCTTATTTTGTTTAGGAAAGACAGTGATTAATGCTTGGCGAAAAGTTTGAGGTAGAATTTGATTGTCTCTAGCTTCTGTAAATGTTGCTAATAGGAGGGGAGCTAGCTGAGTGGAGAATTTCTTATAAAATTCTGCAATGCTCATTCTTAACATTACCATTAGACTTCTATTGACAAGTACTCTTTTTAAAGCTCTGTAGTGAAAGATTTCTGGTCATTTTCAATTTCTGAAATATCTCAGATAACAAGACAGCACCTGATGGGGTAGGCTAGATAAGTTGGTCCTGGAGGGTCATAGTGGCTGCAGGTTTTTGTTCCAACACAATTGCTTAATTAGAAACCAATTCTCGACAGTAAAAAATCTTATTCAATTCTATATCATGTCTGGTCATTTTTTATTGTGGAGTTTTTTCTTTCCGAGAATATCATCCAGATGATTTGTAACCTGAAGTGAATGAGTAATTCTCAGTCCTTCACCTTTTTCTCTTCAGTTTTATTTCCAAATATTTTTATTAACCTCTTTGCCATTGTTCATGGTGTGATTTGTGGTCCCTTTAGCTCCACTGTAAACAGCAAGAACGGACAAGGTATTTTTAAAACTTATAATAAATTTTAAAACAAAATTTATGTGGCAAATTAATATATACCATGATTGTGAGGAAATAACATTGACTTGAAAAATACTGAACTTATCCTTTAAATTGGTTGGTTAATAATGAATACACAAAAGTGTAAATGGAAACAAGTCAGACTGTGATTATTGCTTCCTTTATCATTTCATCTTGTTGCTAATAAGGAACAATTAAAAACAGTGAGTGACTAAACTGAACAACTGAGCAATTAAGAGTTGGGAATCTTAACAAGCAAGACATCCAAAATGAGACATAAACATGTTTGTTGAGCAGTAAGTGCTTCAGCACCAATATTTGACTTCTCATTTGAGAAATTGAGTTGAAACAAAAGCCTGTAGCCACTGTGGCCCTCTTGAATAGACTTTTTCTAACTCTGGTCTAAAGAAGCCTAATTCATCTTTCTCTAGTATATAACTGGTCACCGAAATTCACGGTTGTAAACATTTTGTATAGCATCACACATGTGAAGACTGGAAGTGTTTTATGGAGACTGATTTATTGAGACAACGGAAGACTGGAGTAGGAGTTACATGATATGCTATAAAAATTTTGATTCCCATTTTCAGGACAGAGGAAATCCCGCTTGAATCTGGCTGATGTCACATTCAGTCCCTCCTCACTCCTCCCCTTTCACTCTGGATGACAGAAAAGAGGACTGCAACAGAAGGCAGTTGTCAAATGACCAACAGCAAGCCTGAGGGATGTATTCTTGCACCCTACCTGTGAGTATGTCCTGGCAGCAAGGCAGGGAAAAAGCCTTCATAAACACAGCAACACTCACATTCACCAGTTTGGAACTACTAGCTAACTTAACCAGAATATCTATGGGAATTAATTATAAAAATTAGAGTACCTAGAGGAAAACCAATATAGATATGGGAAGCACATGCACACTGTACAAAAATAATTAGTGCAAGATTAAAACCTAGACCAATGTATCCATGAGGTAGCAGTGCTACTCCATGATACCCCACACCATTGGGTCAAAATGCTAGCTTTATTAAATTAATTTTAATATTGTTCCTTGTAAGACTTCTCACTGAGTGCTTACAAAGATTTATAAATATTGTGTAACAACAGTATAGTACACAGCCATACAACATTTGCATACATATGCACTAACAGAAAGGTAAACAAACACTTATGCATTTTTACCCAAAAATATTAATTTAACTTCCAGCTAACATAGGAAAATGTCTAGTTGGCAGTACAGGAGAGTACATAAAAATCAGTGGAGTGGGTTAATGGTCCTTTGGAATGAACAAAGTCACAACAGAGCTGAAAACATGGCATAGTGGAAGGAGTTTATGGCTTTATTTCATTATACCATCAAACAAAGCAATGAATGAAAAAAGGTCCTCCTGACTATAACAATTGTACAGGAAACATGTTAGGCTTAAAGTACGAAAAATATCAATTATCTTATAATGTTACAGCAAACATGTTCAGAGAAGAATTTCTTGTTTGAAAGTCTAAAAAGGTGGTGGATGTCTTGAAGCTCAAAGACTTACAAGCGTTTATGAAATAACAATGACTTGTTTGTTTCCCAGTTAATATACTGTTGCAGTTTTTTCTGCAGAACTTCTTCTGTGGGGTATGGTGGAACCTAAAAAAAAGAATGTAGACATGTTAAATTATTAAATTATTTATTTATTACATGAAACATTTCAAGATCTCTGGAAGATGAAACAGGACAACTGTACACTGCAAAAATATCATCCCTTGCCTCTGCCATTATTGCCACTTTCAAATATTCTACTCTAATATAACATGGATTGTGCAATATTTCTATCAGCTTATCTATATAGGGAACTTGACTTGAAACTCTATGGAAAACTCCAAGCACTGTTAGACATTTCAGCTTGCAACTCGCTTCTCACCTGGTTCCTAGAATCAAGTAAGCTTTTTCTGTGCTGACTTCTTTTGCTTTGCAGTTGTTACTGCTTTCATCTGGAAAATGCAGAAATTTTGCTCCTTTTTTGACCCAGGGACTGAAAGATTTCTTTTTAAAGCTTTACTACATTGAAGACATATTCCTTTTTTTGGTATACTGTATCTCCAACATAACTGTTGCTTAACCCATTTTTATGAGAAAATTTAACATGTCAAAGTTACTCTAGAGGACTCATTTCCAATATTTTAGTTTATAATTCACAGTCCCATCTTTAAATGTTATTTTCCATTATTTCAAATGGTCCTTTGCATGTTACCAGAAATTTATTTATAAATGTATTGTGGGGATGGTGTTTTTTACAATGTTTCTTTTACTTTATTTAATTCCTGATACCAAGCATCTACAGAAGTAAAACTTAGTTAAAATTTTTGTCATTGTTCAGTAGAGGCCAAAAGAAATGTCCGTTGACCAATATCAGTACAGTCTGTAAATAAAGGCCAAACGCACTAATACTTATTTTCCCATTAAATCTCCTATTTTCTGTGCAAAATGAGAGGAAAATGCCATTCTTTTTCATCTTAAACAGGATTCAGTTTTATCATCTGAATATCAAACAAGATCCAAGCAACTTTTTAACTTCATAATTACTTTTATGTTTTCACTTTATACCTCTAGATTTGATACTTCTAGGTCTGCTGTAGGCCGTCCGTCTTCCTCTAGATAAGTTTGAGTCTTTTCACAGTTCTTTAGGCTGAAGGGTGGCTTCCCAGAGTACAACAAATATTGCAAAATTTCCATGGGCTGTGACATCCCATTATGGTTATGTTATACTTACATACTTCAAATTGTCATAGTTGGATGGTTAGTGACATAGGTTTATGTCTTACACATGCACATAAATTGGTATTTATTTTATGACTTAAAAGGACACAGCGCTTTAAACAGTACAACTTAAAAATCTTTAATATTATTTTGTATCCTATTCATAGTTAACTCAGTATTTGTTGCTGCTTGGCTGAATTATAGCAAGGGCTTCTGGGGCAGTAGACTGGGGCCCCCCCAAAAAAGCATTTTTCACAGTGAATTTGATGGACTACCCAATGACCTTTATCACTGAATTATTTCCTGAAAACTTTTCATTGTTTCCCCATGGCCCGTGTGATGTTTTGTTAGGCTACAAAATCACTCATGATTGCTTAAACTCATAAAATGCACTTGTTGCTTTAAGTTCCTTGGGTGCAAAAAAATGTAAAGTCATTGGCCATCTACATTATATTTAAGTGGCAGCACAGTGAATCCATTTATAAATGGAGTTATTGAATGTAATAAATGTTATACTGTAATGATCTTTAAGTATTAGCTCCTCATTATGTATTTTAACTGACAACACTTTCATTAGCAGCAGCTTAAAATTTCACAGCAAAATTTTAAAACAAATCACAAGAAGTATAGGTTATAGTTTATAAAACAATTAGCTTGTGGAAGATAGATTAAGCGTACAGATCCACCTAATTTGACAAGTCTGTAGAATCGGGTCAAAGAATAACATACAGGTTTAAACTCAAAAGGATTCTTTTCCGTCTTTACATTTGCAGCAGAAACATAACAGATGTAACCTTTATATTTATTTTTCATTTAACCTTTGTTTTAGGAATTATGTGTTAACCTAGCAGCCTTAAAAAGACAGATGTTGGTTGAGATAGTTTTCCTGACATTGAAATGCTCTTTAAAGTGTTGATTTTAAAACCACTGATTGTGGATACTGTGCAAAACACCTGCAAAATACACAAGTAAAGCAGCATAGAATCTGTTGAGTAATATAATGCTGAAATTAGTGCAAGGTGAAACAGGTTTACAATCAAATGTCAATATTTGCCATCAAATAAGAATTTTTCATCCATCCATCCATTATCCAACCCGCTATATCCTAACTACAGGGTCACGAGGGTCTGCTGGAGCCAACACAGGGCACAAGGCAGGAAACAAACCCCAGGCAGGACGCCAGCCCACTGCAGGGCACACACCCACACACACACCAAGCACACACTAGGGACAATTTAGAATCGCCAATGCACCTAATCTGCATGTCTTTGGACTGTGGGAGGAAACCGGAGCCCCAGAGAAAACCCACACAGACACGGGGAGAACATGTAAACTGCACTCAGGGAGGACCCGGGATGCGAAGCAGTGCTACCCACTGCACCACTGTGCCGCCCAGAATTTTTCATGTAGATTTTAATTATACAGTAATCCCTCGCTACATCGCGCTTCGACTTTCGCGGCTTCGCTCTATCACGGATTTTATATGTAAGCTAATTTAAATATATATCGCAGATTTTTTGCTGGTTCTTGGGTTTCAGTGGACAATGGGTCTTTTAATTTCTGGTACATGCTTCCTCAGTTGGTTTGCCCAGTTGATTTCATACAAGGGACGCTATTGGCAGATGGCTGAGAAGCTACCCAATCAGAGGACGTATTACGTATTAAATAAAACTCCTCAAATATATTGTGAGTAGGGGGGCTGTTCGCACCCCTAGAGGATACGGACGCTCCTCAAAAAACACTAAAAGACTACCTTCACATTGCTCCCATCCTTGCTGGGCTTACTTGTGGCTGCTTTTTTGTGTGATATGCTTCCCGCACGGTGCTTCGCATACTTAAAAGCCCAAACATCACCTATTGATTTTTGATTGTTTGCTTTTCTCTCTCTCTCTCTCTTGCTCTGACATTCTCTGTTCCTGACGGAGGGGTGTGAGCAGGGGGGCTGTTCGCACCCCTAGAGGATACAGACGCTCATTTAAAAAACGCTGAAAGACTACCTTCACATTGCTCCCTTTCTTGCTGGGCTAACTTGCGGCTGCTTTCTCAAGCGATATGCTTCCCGCACGGTGCTTCGCATACTTAAAAGCTCGAACAGCTCCTATCGGTTTTTGATTGTTTGCTTTTCTTTCTCTCTCTCTCTCTCTGACATTCATACTTAAAAGCCCAAACAGAACCTATTGATTTTTGATTGTTTGATTTTCTTTCTCTCTCTCTCTGACATTCTCTGCTCCTGACGCGCAGTCCTTTGAAGAGGAAGATATGTTTGCATTCTTTTAATTGTGAGACGGAACTGTCATCCCTGTCTTGTCATGGAGCACAGTTTAAACTTGAAAAAGAGACAAATGTTTGTTTGCAGTGTTTGAATGACGTTCCTGTCTCTCTACAACCTCCTGTGTTTCTGTGCAAATCTGTGACCCAAGCGTGACAATATAAAAATAACCATATAACACATATGGTTTTTACTTTGCATATTTTCACCTTTCGTGGAGGGCTCTGAAACACAACCCCCGCGATGGAGGAGGGATCACTGTATTCAAATAGTGATATTCTTCTGACAGCCCTAATATTTATTGAAAATCATTCAGGCTACTAAAATTAAACAAAGACTGTAAATCATAACAATAGTCCTGACCCTGATTTGACTTGATCTCTTTCTTCACAGGCTGTTAGTAGAAGGTGCCCAGAGCGCAGAAAGCATAAAAAGACCACGATATGGGAATTGTGCTCTGCTATAGTGATTTTGCTTTTTAATAGTAGTGTGTGTGTGTATATACGAGGGACGTTCAAAAGGTTTCTGCACTTTTATATTTTCATTGGAAGCGGTGAAGGTGGGAGGAGTAGTAATTGGGTAATTGGTACGATGCAGGGAAAATTGCATCACAAACTAAGGTGACTAAGTAGATAGTGATGTAATTTGTTTTTGAAATTCTTAATAAATAGAGTTAAAAAAAAGTGTGGAAACTTTTTGAACTTCCCTTGTGTATATGTATATACTGTGTATATATATATATATATATATATATATATATATATATATATATATATATTATTGATATCATGATATATCTATCAATTATATGTATCATTTATCTATCTAATATCTATATATATATGTATACTCTATCTATTATATAGATACAGTAAATGATAGATACAATTGATATTTGTTTCACGTATTGCTAGTTTGTGGAGATTTATTAAATTTTGTTTGTGGCAATTGTCCCGTCTGCATCTTTTATTGTTTGAGGCACAGTAGCGTAGAGGTTAGCAGATGCAGTCCAGTGCACAAAATTCATAAACACTAAAGTCATTTCATCTGCTCCAGAACATTTACAGTGTCTTAGAGAACATAGTACTTGCTAGACATCTTCCCAAATGTAGACGTAGCCCTTCAGGCTTTACCTGACTTTGCCTGTCACAAATGCGAGTGGTGAGTAATCAATCTTCAAGCTCAAGCTAGTGAAGAATAGGTTTAGATTCACACTGGGACAGAAAAGAGTGAATCGTTTGACTCTGAGGTTAAATGAGCATGATCTGGTTCAGAAATTGGATTTTAGTGATCTGGTCAAGGACTTTGCTGCAAAGAAATAGTACAATTTTGAGAAGCAAGCTATTGTCTGTGTGGATATACATAATGTCAGTCAGTCATTATCCAACCCGCTATAATCTAACACAGGATCACGGGGGTTTGCTGGAGCCAATCCCAGCCAACACAGGGTACAAGGCACACACACACACCCACCCACACACCAAGCACGCACTAGGGACAACTTAGGATCGCCAATGCACCTAACCTGCATATCTTTGGACTGTGGGAGGTGTCACGATTGGGTCACAGATTTGCACAGAGACACAGGAGGTTGTAGAAAAAAAGGAACTTTATTCAAAGCACTGCAAACAAACATTTGTCTCTTTTCAAAAGTTTAAACGTGCTCCATGACAAGTCAGAGATGACAGTTACGCCAGGAGCAGAGAATGTCTGAGAGAGAGAGAAGGAGAAGCAAGCAATCAATTTAACAAACTGAAAGAAGTCCATACAGGCTTTTTAAGAAGGCGGAGCACCGCGCGAGAGGCATATTACGCGACAGAGCCGGCCAGAAGGGAACGGAGGAATGTGAAGGTAGTCTGTCATGTTTTTTTAGGGGTTTTCCCAGGGGCATCTGTATTCTCTGGGGGTGCGATCAGCTCCACAGCTCACACCCCCTCCCTCAGCTTTATTGACGTTTCCATGAATCAAGCGATCCTCCAGACCAGGTTCAAACAGACGTGAAAGGACATCAGCATTAATATGCTCAGAGCCAGGTCGATGCCTGACTATAAAACTGTAAGGTTGTAATCCCAAGAACCATCTCATGAGACGGGAGTTTGTATCTTTTTGACGGTATAACCATTGAAGTGGAGCATGATCAGTTACTAATGTGAAATTTCGTCCCCATAAGTAATACCGTAGCGATTCTACAGCCCATTTAATCGCCAAACATTCTTTCTCAATAGTTGAATATTTGCGTTCTCTGGGGAGTAATTTCCTACTTAAGTATGTGATAGGGTGTTCTTCCCCATCAAAAACCTGGGACAGGACTGCACCTACTCCGAATGCACTAGCGTCCGTCTGTAGTATAAAATATTTAGAGAAATCGGGATTTCACAACACTGGATAAGAAGACAAAGCGGTTTTTAAATCTGAAAAGGAACATTCGCAAGGTTCTGTCCATACAATAGGGTGGTTTTTTCTTCCTTTAGTAAGCTCTGAGAGAGAAGCAGCCCTATTTGCAAAGTCAGGGATGATTCTTCTGTATTAACCCGCTATCCCCAGAAAAGTGCGTACCTGTTTCTGCTTTTTAGGATGTGGGTAAGCGAGCACCTCTTCTATTTTTCTTAATTGAGGACGAAGTAAACCCCTGCCCATGGAGTAACCTAGATAATGTGTCTCAGACATACCTAGTTTACATTTCTTAGGGTTAGCAGTCAATCTAGCTTGTTTCAGGCTATCAAGGAAAGCCTGGAGACGTTCTAAATGCGAATGCCAATCGTTGCTGAAAATCACCACATCATCAAGATACGCCCCAGAATATTCAGAATGTGGCCGCAATATCTGATCCATCATACGCTGAAACGTTAGAGGGACCCCATAAAGACCGAACGGGAGTCTTGTAAATTCATAAAGTCCATCAAGAGTCGCAAATGCTGTTTTCTCACAACTGTCAGCCTCTAGAGGCACCTGCCAATAACCCTTTGTGAGGTCTAGCGTGGAGATATAGGTCGCCTGACCCAGTTTTTCCAACAGCTCATCTACTCGGGGCATTGGGTAAGCATCAAATTTAGAAACCTTATTCAAGCGTCTAAAATCGATACAGAAGCGAACCGAACCGTCTTGCTTGGGAACTAACACAACCGGACTACACCAGTCACTTTTACTTTCTCGAATTACACCTAGCTCCAGCATCTTCTTGACTTCTTCACGCACAATATTCCTTCGTGCTTCCGGGATTTGAAACGGCCACATCTGTACCTGGACACCGGGCTCAGTAGTGATTTTATGTTCTGCTAAATTAGTGACGCCTGACAAGTCTGAAAAAACATCAGTGTTCTGTTCAATCAAGGTTAATAATTCTGTCTTTTGTGAGCCAGTTAAATCGTTACCAATGACAACATCAGTCTGAGAAACAGCAGCCAAGGAAGTGTAAACTTCTTTTTGGTCGTGCCACTTCTTCAAGAGATTAATGTGTAAAATTTGGAATGGTTTTCGCCGGCCTGGTATTCTAACCTTGTAATTTACTGGTCCCATACGCTCCTCGATAATTGCCGGGCCCTGCCATTTAGCTAGGAATTTGTGCGGGTCAGACGGTACCAGTGCTAGAACACGATCGCCGGGTTTGAATTCGCGAAGCTGACTGTGCCTATCGTAAAGATGCTTCTGTGTTTCTTGCTCGCGTTGTTGATGCTTCACAGCAATAGAAAAAAGTCTAGAAATTCTATCTTTTAATGAAACTCTGCAAAACTCTGCCCGAGAGATGTTGTCTCATGCCCTATCAATTCCTCCCGTACAACATCCAGGATGCCTCTAGGGCGCCTGCCAAATAACAGCTCGAACGGACTCAAACCAGTGGATGCTTGCGGCGATTCCCGCACCACGAACTTAACAAAAGGCAGGATGGTGTCCCAAGTTGTAGGATCGTTATGAGCAGCTTGTCTGATCATTTGTTTTAAAGTCTTGTTAAACCGTTCAGTCAAACCATTAGTCTGTGGAAGGTAAATGGTGGTGTCCAATTTCTTAATAGCGAAACTATTACACAATTGATTCACCACACGAGAAGTAAAAGGTGTGCCTTGGTCAGTCAAAATTTCCCTAGGAATGCCAATACAAGTAAAAATCATGCACAGAGCTTTGGCTACAGCAGAGGAGTTGGCCTTTTTCAAAGCAGCTACCTCTGGATATCGCGTTGCATAGTCAACCAACACTAGCATATATTGGTACCCATTCTTAGTCTTAGGCAAAGGGCCGACAATATCTAATCCCACCCTCTGAAAGGGAACATCCAAAATAGGCATAGGACAAAGGCGAGCCCGAGGAGGCTTATAAGCGGAGACGATTTGACAGTCAGGACATGAAGTACAGAACCGTTCAACATCTTTTCCCATATTCAGCCAATAAAATTGTTTTGATAACCGCTCTCTGGTCTTGTCAGCCCCCAGGTGCCCTCACAAGATGTGAGAGTGGGCCAGCTGCAAAAGAATTTCCCTATGCACCTCAGGTACAACTAGCTGCTCAGTAAATTCCCCCATTAGATGGTCTGTAATCACTCTGAAAAGACAACTGTCTTTTTCTAGAAAGTGTGACATTTTCAAGTCCCCGGTATCGCGCTCTTGGTAATAGGAGTCACTAGCAGTGCGAGCCTGTTTAAATGCATATTCTTCTATAGACTGAGCTGGAGACAGACGACATTCTCTTGCCAAGTGACCGGGGTGGTCACACCGGAAACATTTTCGTTCAGCACCTCTGCCGAAATATCCTCGGCGACGTCCACGGCCACTTTCTCCAGGCACAGGCATCTCATTCATACCTGCGTTCCCTGGAGGTCTTCCCGACGAAATATAATGATCAGGTGCTGAAGGCTGAAGATGTTCAGGTTTACGGTCAAGGAGACGAAAATGTGGGCGGTCTCTTGGAGGTTGTAACACAGCATACGGGGCACCAAACCCAACGCTGTTTCACCAAGCGGTCTGCGAGCCTTCCAACCGCTGAGAAATAATCTTAAGTGATTCAAGATTATGACGAAAAAACTCATCCCAGAGAGGTCTAGGTATCCCGAACAGGACTATGTTCATAACAACATTTTCAACGATACGCTCCATCTTGTCCCCCTCAAACCAGCAATGCACTTTATGAATCAAATCTTGTATTTGATGGAACCGTACATATTCAGTTTCCAGTCGTAAATAGCAAAACCTTTAGACAAAAAGGTCGTGGTTTTACGCAAAAGAACTTGCTCCTTCAAAAAATAATAATCGCCAAGCATATCAGCAGGTACATTATGTAAGGAAAGTAGGGCGTCACCAGACAAAAAAGGGGTGACGATAACAGCCTAGTGACGTTTGTCCCATCCCAACAAATTCGCCACTTGTTCAAAAGCCAAAAGAAACATCTCTGGGTCATCAGAAGGACCCATCTTCGTCAGCACATTATTAGCATTGTCCGGGAGCGAAGACAAAGGAGCAATTTCCCTACATTTGGAGGAGGAGGCGGAATATACTGTTGAGGGACCGTAGTATCCCTTCGTCGCACACTTTGAGGTGGAGGCGGAGGCAGAATAGTCTGTTGGGGAATCAAATCATCCTCAGGATCGTAAGGTAATGGAACATTCTAGGCGATTTGAAAAATGTATTTGGCTTCTGACTGTGCATCCATCTGTGCAACCACTCCTGGTACCACTTGTCACGCTTGGGTCACAGATTTGCACAGAGACACAGGAGGTTGTAGAAAAAAAGGAACTTTATTCAAAGCACTGCAAACAAACATTTGTCTCTTTTCAAAAGTTTAAACGTGCTCCATGACAAGTCAAAGATGACAGTTCCACCAGGAGCAGAGTATGTCTGAGAGAGAGAGAAGGAGAAGCAAGCAATCAATTTAACAAACTGAAAGAGGCCCATACATGCTTTTTAAGAAGGCAGAGCACCGTGCGAGAGGCATATTACGCGACAGAGCCGGCCAGAAGGGAACGGAGGAATGTGAAGGTAGTCTGTCATGTTTTTTTAGGGGTTTTCCCAGGGGCATCTGTATTCTCTGGGGGTGCGATCAGCTCCGCAGCTCACAGAGGAAACTGGAGCACCCGGAGGAAACTCACGCAGACAGGGGGAGAACATGCAAACTCTACGCAGGGAGGACCCATAAGCGAACCCAGGTCTCCTTACTGTGAGGCAGCAGCGCTACCACTGTGCCACCGTGCCACCCTATACATAATGTCCTATGCAGTATTTTTCCTGCTTTTGTAAGCATTTGCAGTAGGGTTCTGTAGTTGACTTTTCAAACCTTGGTTTGTGTTGGTTACTTGTCATCTATGCAGCAATGGATAATTAAAGATAAAAGGTTTAATGCAGTATACTTTGTCTCTCAGAATTTCAGGGCATAAGTCCATATTTTTTCCGTTCTCCAGATACTAGACTCTGTAGTAGTTATGTACTTTGCTCTGTGTGACTCTGAGACCTTGAAGTTGATGTGTACTTATGGTATTTTTTACAACTATGAGTTTGTAAAGCTAGTGCCCCATGAATGCCTGTAGCCCTGGGCTCCCACCCTCCTTAATTCAGCCTTGGGTAGATGAGAGATTTTTGTTGGTTGATCAAAACCTGGTCCAGTTACAGCAAAAAATTCACTTTTTTCTTTTTATTTTCTTCTTTATTCTTTCTTCAGGATAGTTTGCCTGCCTTTTCCCTCACTTTAATAATGGAAATAGTAAATAATTCAGATTTTTACTTAGTTTGATCATTTTACAGGTTTTTCACCTTCTCAGTTTGTTTTGCCCCTTTTAACACTTCAAGTAAAAAAGGTATTGTTTATTAATCATGCACCTGTATTAATTAGATTGTGATAGTATCCTATAATTTTTAAATATATCTTGGACATACTGTAATATAGATGATACCAGCAGACATTTTTTCTGGAGAGTTATGTAATCAGTGCTTACATAACTTAAGAGCAAAAACTATTTTTAGAGAACAGATACAAGTCATCTATATATTCTTCTACCAACTGTAGAGAAATAATAAATAGAAAATAGAAACCTTAGAAAGACATGTATGTTTTTGCCTCCAGCAATGCCTATGGCTATTCATGTGATCACATTTTGCGCACTTTAAATTTTGTCAGTTTTGTGAGTAAATCTCAGTTTTTTGCATTGTTTTGTGCTATCAATTTATACCTCTATGTTATAGATTATGAAGTTTGTTTCATAAACTGATTTATAAATATATCTAAACCAAAATAGTTCTCATATTTGTATCTATGTAGGAGAGGATGCTGTTGAGAGTATCAGTAGCTTTAAAGTTTGTGAAGTGACCATCACTGATGTAGCTGTAGTGGGCATTTTCGTTCTTGTCAAGAAAGCTTACCAACATCTTTACTTCTTCAGATGTCTAAAGAAACCTCAGATTTCCAGATTTGTTCTGGTTAACCTCTACTGGTGCACAGTGGAGTCCATCCTTACTGACTACATATCCTAGTATGGCATCTATTCAGCTCAAGACTGTAGCTATTTCAGAGAGTAGTGAAGGTGACACGCAATATAAAATGCTACATTTTGTTCAGGATATACCATAAGACTATGTAAGACATGGTGACTTAGAAAGGCAGACAGTATTACTAAAGACCTCAGCCATCCAGCATAGTCACAAATGATACAGGACAACTTACATTTATACCAGTAGAGGCTCATGGACAGTTTTTTTCCGCAAACCATTATACCCATTCTGTTAATGTTCTTGTATATATGATTAGTTTTGAACTAATGGAGCTAGAACTTTGATCTTTGTCTTAATCAAAAGCTTTTGACCTGTGTGGCAGATGACCAGGGACCTTGCCCTTCTGGGACACCTGGAGAAGGGAAGGACCGGGAGATGGCCAATATCTTTCTTGGGGCACAAGAGGGCAGCCCCTCTGGATTACATCATTGCCACTTATTGGGAGCTTTGAAGCTCAACCCTGTTGGGGTCTGTGGCCACCGCCAGGGGGTACCTGGACGATCCCAGAGCCCTGGATGGCAACACTTCCACCACACCAGGAAGTGCTGCCGGAAGAGGAACCAAAGGCACCTGGAGTGCTTCTGGGTCACCATGCAGCACTTCTGCCACACCAGGAAGTGCAGCAGGAAGTTCATCAGGGCGCACCTGGAGTACATCCGGGTGCAACATAAAAGGGGCCACCTCACTCCATTCAGGGAGCTGGAGTCGGGTGGAAGAGGATGGGGCTTGCAAGTGGAGGATTTAGGGCGGCAGAGAAGAAGGAAAGAAAAGACTGTGAGCAATAGTGCTGGTGGGATGTGTATTGTGTGTGAGGTGCAAAGCATTGTGTAGTGAGGAAGCAAAATAAATTGAGTATGCTTTTTGGACATCTGGCTGTTTCAGTGTCTGTCTCTATCCGGTCGTCTTTTACACCTGAAATGTTCTGGAAATTCAAAAGATTTTAGGTAGCGGCAACCTGGTGTCCATAAAGGATAGCAAAGTGACCTGTGGTCTTGTGTTTACAGCAAAGTGACCAAAAAAACACCATAACCACAATAATGGCAGAAAGAAAAAGAAGAGAACCAACATCTTCTGATTATCAAGAAAATTGCAGGAGCCAATTAACAATAATAATAATAATATTTTATTAGTGATAAAAACAAAGAATAAGAAGCCATGATGCTAAAGCACACAGATAAGCAAGAAGTAATCCTTATATAGCCTGATATGTTCTAGAAATTCAAAATATTTGATGTCACGGCAACCTGGTGTCCACCGTGCTATTGGCCAGAAAAGTTTATAATAATAAAAGCATGGTCCCTGCAAGACCATCTAGTGATAATCCCTCAAGATATAGTACAGACATGTTCAGAATTATAATTATGTTTAATAAAGTATTGTATTTATTGGTCATCGAACATCAAACTTTAATAAATGTAAACAATGGATGTCAGATTGAACTGTGGTCATGCGTTTAAGGCTAAGTGATTGACAAACCTAGTGATAACTCCCATAATGGCAGAAAGAAAAAGAAGAGCAGCAACATCAGCTGAGTGTCAACCAAATCATAGAAAGCTATTAAGTGATAAAGGACAAAAAAAAACATGAAGACAAAAGAAAGAAAATCATCAATTAGTCCAAATTTCCATATGAAAGACCTTACATCAATGTTTCATTAAAGACCACTACTTAGCAAGGTTACATCAGTTATGTAGTCAATGTCAAGCTGTATTTTTAATGTTGAAAACAAAATAATGAGACATCAAAAGTAATAAAATATCTTGTAGAGGAACTGAAAGAAGTAACTATTTAGAAAATATAAGAAGTGTCAACAGCTTATCTTTATCTGTGTGTTTCACTAGTAATCGCTTCACTCGTTCCCCCCCCCCCCCCCCCCCCCACTGGGGCATGCTGCATGCCAGACACTTCGTGTCTCTGCCGCTTGCGTTGTGAAGGGGGGGCTGAACACATGCTAAGGAGATGCGGTCGGATCAGCTGATAGCTTACTGCTGCTGCTGCCGAGCTGCATGTTCTGCTTGTCGCGCTGCACGTCGATCATTTAAAAGCCTGCACAGCAGCTGTCCTTTTGTCACACTACCTTGTCTCGCTGGATGTTAAAGTGTCTCCGAGAATATCACATATCGTCTCCTTCCAAGACTTCCAAGATTTTTTTTATACTATATAATATATATATATATATATATAAATATATACTAATAAAAGGCAAAGCCCTCACTCACTGACTCACTCATCACTAATTCTCCAACTTCCCGTGTAGGTAGAAGGCTGAAATTTGGCAGGCTCATTCCTTACAAAACTTAAGCAGGTTTCATTTCAAAATTCTACGCAAAACGGTCATAACTGAATCCTACTTACGTACATATATACGTCCATAGCCTGCAGCTCGGTCGCTGTGTGAGGCAGGGTTGCGTCCTGCGTCCCCCGGCCTCCCACGTAGTTGGCTGCCTGCCTATATTGCATCCCCCATCCCCACGCCTCCCACGTAGTTGGCTACCTGCCTATTTTACACGTTTGGAGACCCGCCAATGCCTCTTAAACATCTTAGATTCACAGGTGACGATTTGAGTAGTGGACACTTTGATGTTTATGAATGTTTCAACTCTCATCAATAACTTCGCATCCAGCTTTTGAAACCGGCTGTATGCTTACAACGCTTGACAGATGCCGAATGTCACTTCAACACAACAAGTCCTGCAAATACTAACGTAATTGAAACAAACCATGAAACTCAAACCGATTATGACAGCAGCAATCCAAGCTGTGAGAAAACAGTAAAAAGGAGGCGTGTCAGACGTCGTGGTACATTTTCTGATGCAGCTAGACGGAAACAACTTTGTGACGCTGCCGCCAAATACTCACAGAAAAATCCACAAGTTAATAGACACGCTGTCACTAAATACTCGCAGGCAAATCCACAAGTTCATAGAGACGCTGCCGCTAAATATTCACACGCAAATCCACAAGTTAATAGAGCTTCTAGCATATCATTATCCTGCGTAGACATGGACATAAGCATTTCATCACATTATGTGCTAATGACATCATACCTGAATTCTCAGTTCTGGGACTGTCAATGTAGTTCAGGTAAGTATGTTTTACCTTACAGTTAATTTTACTGCAAAACCAGTGTTTATAGAATTTTTTCGATTTAATTATATTTTCATAAAATCTAAGTCATAATAAAGAAGAGTGGATTTTGGATTTACACTAACTGTTCATCTGTCATAAAATTGCAATTTGAAGGTATCATTTGTGCTTTCTACAAAGTCTTGTTTTATGGAGAAATCATTAAGACTAGGTCTAGGATCTGCTTTCCATTATAGGAGGAATTATAATACATATGTTTATATGTTTATTCTTCTTCAGAAGCCAAGTTAAGCACCTCAAAATTATTGCAGCTGTGAATCCATTTGAGATTGTACATTATAAAATTATTTCTACCAGTCTTTTAAGGGAACTCATAAATATTGTACCTATGAATATGAATTTAATATCCATGGGTCTAATCCTGTCCTCTTTCCAAAATGTCAAAGTTCAGTTGATGCTAAAGAAACTATTTCTTTATATTTTCTAATTGATGACCTATTTAAAGTTATCTATGTGCATGGAATTTGTGGAGAAGAATAATTTATTTGAGACATTTTCTTTTTCTCTTTTTATGTATTTCGTGTTATTGAATTAATTTAATAACTATAGTGGTTCTAGAAACCACTGCAAATGCAGCTCTAGACAAGTATTATTATGTAGCACAGTGGGATGTTTTCATTCTTTGTAGAGAGTTGATCATTTCACCATTCCTTTTTAGGCATTGTGTATTAGGATTGGCATTATTTTTTATTTTAAATATAGCCTATTAGCCTAATGCTCAGTTATATTTTAACTATTCATTTTCAAAGCTTGCATAATCCAACAAGTGTCATGCTGCGTCTATAAGGGCAGAAATGCTTGCAATCAAGGAACCAATCTTGGACATTATAAAAGTTCCTATTAAACTTAGACAGAATTTTGTTTCATTAAATCATAAAAGTTATTTTAAAATCTCAATTCAAAAACTTTTGCTATCATAGTGCTAGTGTACTTAGTTATTAATAGGTAGTACAGAAGAAAAAGAATTACCACTGCCTTGTCTAAAATGGTTCCACTCTGGGATGGTGTGCTTTTTTAGTTGAATGTTGATGTTCTCATCTTGTTTCACATCAATGTCACTTAAACCTTTTAAAAGTCATTATCTCATGTAAACTGGTATTACTATGGTTAACTAAATAATGCATAATGTTTTAATAGACATGCTTCCTATCACTTTAATGAGTAACTGCTTTATTTAAGACTAATTCATATGAGCCTTTGAGAAATACCTGTAGAGAGAAAAAAATGCCAGTAATTGAATTTTTGAACAATTGAATAGTTGAACTTTCTTAAATTGACCCAATGTTTTTAAGAGCTCATATCGTGTGTAAATAATGAGTTAGATCTTTGTTTGTGCTTAATGCTTTTAATTATCTTGCAATTACCACACATACACATACAATAAATACACCTTTATTCAAGCTCTATGTAAACTTTGAGCCAAATTTATTAAAGCTAAGCAAATAAGCACCTTTAGTAGTTCACAATGTGTTTCTACCAAACTAGTGTAACAATGCTAGATTATGGAAGGATGTTCTTGTCATTTGTGGCATTTACATGTACTGGGCTTTATAGACACCACTAGTGGTGACTATAAATTGTTATTATTATACACTCTGTCCACTTCCACTTGCCATAGGCTTTAAACTCCTTTGTTGACCAAAGACTCAGGTAAAACTATGAAATGATCATTGAATAAAACTTAAAATACAGTAACTATTATAATGTAATTACTGTTTTCACATACAGTAAAAATACATCATTAGACATACCAGATCATAGAGTCTTCTGAGATAGGAATCTTGTGCATGTTGTTTGAAGAAATCTTTGCTAATCACAATACATTCTGCACCCTCAGATACAAGCATCATAGGGAAAGTCTCTTCAAACAATAAATAAGCAAGACCCTGCTAGGAAGAGAAATTGCTCTTAGTTTTTACCTCTACGCTTTAAATATGTCAAAGTTATCTTTAAGAGCTGTACTGCTAAACCACAAGTGTTATAAAATTAATAATAAAACTGTATTAACATAACTTGAAGATGAGGCACTAGGAGCTCATATGAACTAAAGAGCCAAATTTGTCTTCAGACAAAAGAGGTACCAAGCAGTAACATCCATTGTATAGTTTCATGTATTCTATTCTTTTTCTCTCTATATATTTTTCTTTAATTAACATTACTTCTGTGACTTGCAGCAAATAAAACTTAAGTTTTATTGCAAGGATCAGGTGTGACCCTCTTTACTACTGCATGCACTATAGCTTATTAAATCTTAGATTGTGGATCATCTTTACAGATATTTAATGACTAAGCCCTATTTGTTATGACTTTGTTTCATGCCCAAAAAAAATAAAGCCTGTTAGAAAAGGTCTTGGATATAAATGTCTTCTTATATTTTACAAAATAGCTACTATTTTAGATAACACAGCTAATACATGAGTTTTCATCTTCTTCAGTACTATTGTGTAATGGTGGATTGGTTAGGTTTCCTCCGGCTGAGCAAGATAAAAAGCAGTGGCGTAAGGCATCATTGCAGATTTTTCAGTAAGCAGTAATATCCAATTAAGCATTCCTCCAAATAAACTATCAGGAGACTGTGAATTACTGCGAATTCAAAGCTATCTAATAAGTATGAAAACATTTCATTCCAATAAGGTCATGTAGAGGAATTTAAGAACAAAAAGACTCACTGTACATTTTGCACAGCTGTTACTAGGAATCTGGCCAAAATACATTTGAATGAAGCAGTGGACATACAGTGACATAACAAGAGCTGCTTCCCAATTATTTTTTACTCCAATCAATAAATTCTACTGCCTGTGAGTTACAACATATTTAAATTATATTAGATAACACAATATTTTCTATGGACTGTAATATTACTTTTGAACTAAACACTTCTAATTGCAAGGGGGATAACAATACAGTAGCTCTGTGCAGCATGGTTTATTTATGAATATATGCCATTAATACAGTATATATAAATAACTTTTAACATGAATAATTCATTACATTTATATAGCGCTTTTCTCAGTACTCAAAGCGCTATCCACACAGGGAGGAACCGGGAAGCGAACCCACAATCTTCCACAGTCTCCTTACTGCAAAGCAGCAGCACTACCACTGCGCCACCTGTGAGGACTGAATGTAAAATAATTACCATATAACAAACTATGCAGCATATTATGAATGTGTGGATCTGCAAAATGAACTGATTATCATAATAGGACATTCCTTACTAACATGTACTCATAACATTCTATTAAAAAACATAATCATATTAAATGTTTTCATTACTAATGTGCATTTATTTATTTATTCATTAATTTTCCTAAAAATAAATACAGGGAGTATTTGTTCCTACACAATTAATAATTAACGTTTTATTATTAGTTACTTAAAAACATTTAAGATATAACACTGAACAATATACCATCAAAAAATAAATAATCAAATAAAACAAAAAAGAGCACAACAAAACTGATGTTTTAAAATCTGTTATTAATGCTATACCTTTTAAGGTTTGTCTATTTTAAGAGATTCTAATTTTTGTTTAACTTATAAAACATGTACTTTACGCTAGCATAGAACCAGTATGTTTAGTGAGGAGGGAAATGTAACCCAGAATTTCCACAGTAAATGTAGTTTTAAGTTGTAGCCAATGCAACAGTCAGAATTCATACAACAAATGCAAACTAACCTTTTTCTTATTTAGATTCTCTTTTAAATGAAAATATTTTTGCCAGCTAAATACTACTTGTCCAGTTTTCAGATCACTTGTCTGGTTTGGTTTATTTAGTCTGAATAAGGGTGGCTCTATATCACAGCAAATAGGAACATTAAGTCAGTTCTCCAAGAAAGTGGGTTCAGTTACTAGACCAGAGTGTCTTTAAGGGGTTTGCACTTTCTCCTCAGTGCACATTTGTGCTGTTAACTATAAGGTATGTTCATGTAAGTGAGCTGCTAGTTCAATTTCTACCTCTGCCTCACTATCTGAGCCTGAACAAGATTTTTAAACTGCCTGTACTCCAAATATATAAGAAAATGCAAATCTTGTAAGTTGCCTTAGATAATGGTATTTGCAAAGTAAATGTAAAATAATAATGACTGGTTATGTTACTCATAAGACAACAAAGACAATAAGCCTATGCAAAATAGTGCCTAAAGTAGACATACATAAGTGCCAGTACCCAGTGTGTTACACTGTGTCATGCATGTGCGAGTAGGAGGACGTTGTATGGACCAAACAAAGGTAATTCCACACCAGGCCAGGGGATGGCGGGGTGCACTAAACCATCTCCTGTTATCTCTGCAAACCAGCCATGGGAAAACTGACTCATCGCTGAAGATGTCGCTTTTGGTTCTGGCGCCCAGGCTGACGTCACTTCCGGTTCTGGTATCCAGGCTGGCATCACTTCTGGTTCCCCTATGTCACTTCCGGTTTTATCAGCTAAAACCGTCATCTTTCCAAACCTTAAACAGTTCATGTCTGGACTCCAACAGAGACACATCTGTCTAAAGCCAAGCCCATTGCAGCCAGAGATAATATACGGGTGGTTGCCCCAAACCTTTTTAAGTGTGTCGAGCCTGATCTTTTCACAACTGATGTATTAATGTGAAAAGAGAGGAGCATGAAGCATTGGCTTCAAGTGTCACAACACAATTTCTGTGGCTACCCCATTAAAAATTAGCGGGGATGAGGGAATCTTAGTTCCCCTTGTAGTTTTCAGCACCAACAGTGAAATGGATTTTGAAACAGCAGAATGGATACACATCTAAGTACACATCTAAGAGTGCTGGTAGGCAACAACAAAAAACAGCGCTTTATAGTAATTGAGGTTTGCTTCTTCCTTGAGTTTTGACGAACTTTCTCTTTCCATTTCACAACATTATCATGTATCTTTTTTCCTGTCCAGAACTCTACCCTATCTTCAGTCGTCTATCCTCCCTATTGGTTAGTGGTATTATTCACATGGCCAGTCAATGGTTTCTGTAATAGCAATGTAGTAAAAAAGAAAAAAAAATCCCAAACCCATACATATTTGTAATAAGCCCACCCCCAACCCCCATTCCAACATGGACATTACATCATTAAAAAAAACAGCAAATTTAATAAAATCATAATCCTCGACCTTCTCAGAGGCTCTGGAGTTTCAACTATAAATATATAAGACCACAAGAGGTACTTGACAGCAAATGTGCAAAAATAAAAAAGAACCTATATATAGACTTTTAGTGCATCCAAATATGCATTTTTAATGAATGTTTACTCACAAAAGCATCACCAGCTTTAAGTGTTTGCACATTAATGTATATCAGTTCACTTTTTTCCTTTTTGCTGTGTCTGTTTTTTTCTGACGTAGCAAAGCACAGATGAGGTAGTACTGGCTGCTCGACTAATGTTTCTGCATTTTGTTGTAGTACTGGTAACACCAACTCCATTTTCGCTGAAATGCTTTTGGATGCCATTTTAGTCTTCATATCAGAATTCTGTTAAAAGTCAAAATAAAAGGAATTAAAACACAAATACAGTGTTTGTACAAAGAAAATTTTCATATAGTAAAATGATCTGATTACTTTAGTATTTGTAGTGCAGCTGCTAATACATAGTTGAAGTTTATTATCATTTGTATGAAGTACATAGTGCACATAGAATAATAAACGTCTTTGCAAGACAACCTTGTGCGATGAATCCTCTGGGGCAAAGCCTGGAAATAATGAGGAATGACACAAGCACATTTATGATAGGTAGAATTTTTCAGTGGGAGCTGGGTGGTCTTTTAGCCTCAGAACTCTTGCAGATTTTTTTCCCCCAGCTTAACTGGAGTTGTTTTGTCTGTCCTACTGGCCATCTGACGTTATCATCGGATTCATCTTTAAACTCCTAGAATACGATATTATACATGAGACTCTACTTTTCTACTAATTATATATCTATGTAAGCACATATTGATTTATTTATTTTTTTTCTTATTCATTATTATTCTTGTCCAATTTAAGTTGTTATTCTGTTCTTATAACTTTTTCATACAATCTGTTTTCATACAATCAAAATGACACACATACACACACCAAAAATGTACACATAGCACGAGACATATACAGTATACATGCCTTAGATAAAGCAGGCTTCAAAACGGATAGATGGATGGATGGATGGATATATTTGCCAACAGTATGTATACAGGGATGAGCAAAATTTGGTTTACAGTTGTGAGTATGCAAATCACAGTTTGTTCTTGTAAAATTATTCATTTATTAATTATTGTATTATTTATATGTATTCTTTTTCTTATTTGTTTTCTTCTTATTATTCTTAAAGTGTGCTTGAGTGTTGCAATCATAACCTGCATGTCTTTTTTCATAAACAACTGTGACTCTACTTTTCCCACCCCTATATATATATATATCATCACACACACGTGGGGGGCAGCCAAAGGGCCTGACGGATCGTGAAAACATACCGGAGCGGAGTTTAAGACAGCGTATTAATGCTTTTCTCTTTTCCTCACTAGGAAAAAGGAAGAACAAAAACATCACACACCTGGAATTCTATGCACGAAAACACCGTCCTGATACATGAAGAACTTACGTGTTTTCATCCGTCCATCCCTGATGACTTCACTTCCAGTTGCCCTCCAATGATATCACCTCCATCACCTTCTGTTCACGTCACCACCTTCCTTCCGCCTACTTCCAGTCCAGATTACATAAATTGCTCTGTTTTTCCTTGCTTGGTTGTCTAATGTTTACATGAACCTGGCCGTGATATCAGTGCATACTGATTTGTTTACTGCACTACGACAGTATATGGGGATGGGTCCCCAACCCTTAATCTGTCTCACTCTCATTTATATATTTATATATATATATATATATATATATATATATATATATATATATATATAACTAGACAAAAAGCCCGTTTTGACAATTTAAGATGAAACGGGCACGAGTTTGTGTCAGTAGTGTATGAAGAACAAATGATAAGTAAGAAATAAATAAGAAAGTGATGTAAGTAATGATAATTAACTAAGAGGTTTGGGATATGTATGACTTTATCACGGCAAAAAATACTGTACACTTAAAAAAGACATGCTATCTATGACAAAGTTTTTTGTTTGTATACTGGAGGCCTGTCAATATGCAACTAAAGTTGTAAAATCTCTCTGTAGACTACATTTTTTGTGAAGACACTCTCACTGTTTGGTAGTAATTTCCCTTGATGTGGCCCATCTTTAACTTCACATCACTCGCCCGCTGAAAGTACTTAATAATAATATGTTCTTACGTATTATTTTGAGTGTGAGGGTTGGCTGTGATTGGGGCTAATATCCTACGCCTGGGCGGAAGATTTTGGGATTTCAGAATAATAATCCCGAAATGCGTAGGCTAAATCCGCCGCCTGCCGCGATGAAGGAAATTTTCTCTTTAGAGGCATTTGTATAAGTTGGAAGCGAGACGAACTTTGAAATGTTTAAGTCATGAATGTACCTGTTGAAGACAGTTGTATAATGTGTAGGCTAAATCCGCCACCTGCCGCGATGTTGGGGTTGGATTTCGGTTCTCGTAAGGTTTTTCACGCAGCGGCGCAGAAGGCGACTGCGCATTTGGCTTCGGACTGACGTCAGTGAGTGCACACAAGGCGACTGTGCATTCGGCTTCGGATGTGAGTGAGTGAGTGAGTGAGTGAGTGAGTGAGTGAGTGAGTGAGGAGGCAGGCGAATTATGTATTAAGATATGGTGTCACAGTGGCGCAGTGGTAGCACTGCTGCGTCGCAGTTAGGAGACCCGGGTTCGCTTCCTGGGTCCTCCCTGCGTGGAGTTTGCATGTTCTCCCTGTGTCTGTGTGGGTTTCCTCCAGGTATTCCGGTTTCCTCCCGCAGTCCAAAGACATGCAGGTTAGGTGCATTGGCGATTCTAAATTGTCCCTAGTGTGTGCTTGGTGTGTGTGTGTGCCCTGCGGTGGGCTGGCACCCTGCCCAGGGTTTGTTTCCTGCCTTGCGCCCTGTGTTGGCTGGAATTGGCTCCAGCAGACCCCCATGACCCTGTGTTAGGATATAGCAGGTTGGATAATGGATGGCTTAATGGATGGATATATATATATAAAATAAACATACACTGTATATGCATATGTAGTAAGTTACTTATATTTCTTTCAATATTTGTTATTTTGATTGTCTGCTCTATAACCTTATGACTAACAGTGCAGGCAACATACAGTCCCTACATTGATGGATTGAAGGCCAGATGTCCACATGACCATCATCATCTAATTCTTCCACGTGAAGCCTGTAAACCATGAAAACTGGTTTACATCAATTTATGTTAGGTTGAATGCCCAGTGGGGGCCAGGCAGTCTCATGACCTTGGAACTACTAAAGATTTTCTTTTTTTTTCCAGCCCATTGGAGTTTTTTTTTTTTTGTTTTGTTTTTTCTGTCCTCCTGGCCATCGGACCTTAATTTATTCTTTGTTATTTAGGATTACCTAATCTTACTTTTAAATTTTTCTTTTTTCTTTCTTCATCTTGTAAAGTACTTTGAGCTACATCATTTGTATGAAAACGTGCTATATAAATAAATGTTGCTGTAATAGGTGGAAATTGTCCCTGAATCTACTGGTGCAAGTACTGTTTGCTAGAAAGAAGGAATGAGACACGCAATTGTGTAGGATATGTGAGGTCTTTAATAATACTGTTTGCCTCTAAGGCAGTTAGTGTTATATTTGTCCAGGAAGCCAAGAGGAGCAGCAAGTTTTTTTCTTCTTTTTTCTACTCTGTTTTTTTTCTTAACTTTTTTCTTATTTGTGTTTTCCCTGTGTTCATCCCCACATGGTTATTTTTCTTAATAACTATGACATACTGTATTTGTGTATCTTTTGTTTCCTTAACAAATTACTGGGGTTCTATCACACAGAGCTACATCATAATTTATCTTCTTATTTATTGCACAATAATAGAAGCATTGAAAATGGTTTTAAAGCAATGCCTAGCAGAAAAGGCAGAACATTTGTAATCAGTATATGCTGTTGGAACTTTTCAGAACGTAATGAAAAATATAACTTGTCATGAAGAAGAAGAATTAGGGTAAATCACCACTTTCAACATCCAAACATAATTTGTGATGCTCTTTGTATAAAAAAGAAAAACACAGAAGAAAGACAACTAGTACAGTGAAATCAGACTATGATGTTTATTTAATGGTCACATATTACAATATAAATCCAGGGATCCAAATGGAAACAGTAATCGGGTTTCTTTTGAAGCCTAGGTAGACTTCACTGATAAAGAATCTTTACTAAAAAGTAACAGTTTACTATTTATTTGAAGTTTACTATTTTAGAATGTGAGTGCATTATGCGGCACTAGTTGCAGGTCATTCTACTAGGAACCTGAACCCAGGGCCTTGTGAATCTGAACTCCATTTGACTTTATTTACTGAGCTATCACTACTTTGGTGGTGTGAGAGGTCCTAGTAATGGTATGATTGTTATTATTGTGTCATGTTTTCATCTTAACTCTGTTGTAATAGTACACACATTATTAAGGAAACAATTATTAAAGTTGTTAATATAAATATTTAAACACAGCTTAATTTGATAAAAATGCATGAATTACCTTATGGTGGTGGCCAGTAGATGTCATTTCTTGAAAGCTGTATTTTTCTTCACCTGTGCATATTATTGCTGTTATTGTTCTTGTTAATTTTGGAAACATATGTCTTTATCTATGGCATGAATTCTCATAATTTTTATCTTGAATTTTTATAATAATGGAAAAAATATGTAAACAGTTTTAAAGAACCAGAAAGTTTGGACAAAGTACTTTTTCTTTGATATCTAAAAATATTCAGGTTACTAATATTAAAATTAACTATTAGTAAATATAGGCTTGTGACTATGTGTACTGAATGGAAAATTGGCATGCCATTAATGGTTATGGAAGTAACTGGGAGACAGGTATATATCAACTATATACAGTATTTGTTTCTCAAAAACAGTACATGCTGGAATTATTAGTTCTGGGTGAATGTTGTTCCAGATAATGTAACTCTAGTAAAGATCTGAAAACTTCTGTTAATAAAAACTTAAACATGCAAGGGTGGCCAATTCCAAACTAATTGATTCATAATTTCAGAACACAATAGAGGACTCTAATAAAGGTGTACATTTGAAGAGGAATAGCACCATTTTCCAGATAAGGGATTATTTTTAACATAACATAACATAACATAACATAACATAACATAACATAACATAACATAACATAACATAACATAAACACAAAAATAGCATTTAGAAAAAAATCCTGAAATTAATATAGAAAAGGCAGAAGATGATAATATACAGTTTAAATTAAGCAAAACTAAACAATTAGAGATTATAGAACAGAGATACTACAGCTTTTGTAAATAAATAAAATATTCAGAAAATAGAACAAACTGCACATGTTCTTTATAATCAAATGAATTGAGTATTTATGTATACTAAATAATGAAAGTTTAATTTATAGCCTTACCAGATCTGGTAGTGAGCAAAGGTTGCCGGGGATTAGTCACAGTCAAATTTTTCAGGACTTTAACTGTACCCTATAATTGATAAATGGATTAGTCCATGACATACCTCTGTTAGTTATCTAATATAAGTATTGAACTAGTTTCAGACTTACAGTGTACTCTAATGCATTTGTTACATACTACGAGTGTAGCAAACCATTCGTAAATGTCTACTCGTGTGTTTGTTGTGTTTTTGAGCAAGTTCATTTAGTGCTGCCAGTGCTGAGAATATCCACTGAATTTATTGTTACACCCTGCTGGACCATTGATATACATTATAATGCACCAAAAGATCCTAAACATGAGTTTGCCCATCACCTGAAGAAGAAGGCGAGGATGAAATAGTCATTGAATTTGATAACCACCTTGAAATCCAAGTTTTGTAATTTAACTTTAATGCGAGTCACTTCTAAACAGTCAAAGCAAGTAGTTATCAAAAACCTAATCTTGTCTGACAACTGCCCCTACAGGGAAGCTATAACACTATAGTCTTCAGAGTATACATTACTTCTTGGTAGACAGTCATCATGCTTATCTGAAAAGAAGACATTGCATTGTGTCGCTTGATTTCCACTGCAAGCATTTAATCTTCTCATGATTATTAAGTACACTAAGGAAAAAGTACACCCATGAGTACCATCATTGCAACACTAAATCATATACGTGTGACGTGTACTAACAGAGCATTATTATAATGTGATAAGCAAAGATTTCACCTACTGTTTTAATTATATAGATCTTCGATGACACCTTTGTGTCCCTTGAGATTACAGCATTCCTGCTAAAATATAAATAAAACAGTTAATAAAGATCTGTAACTACCATAGAACCTTTTAAAGAAAGTTATAAATGGCTATTAAAACTTTGAAGTGGGACAATATAGAAAGATCTCTTGTCAACATAGATCTTACATAAGGATATGAAGCATTTAATTGTTTACAAACTACAAGTTCATTATGTGTTATAAGAAAGCATGCCATTGATTTGAAATGTTTGATGAAAATAGTGTCTCCTGGTGTGGCAGTGCTAAAGAAAGGAGATGACAGAAATTGTTTTGTCATAAAAGAAGCTAAGCCATCCTTCTAAAATTAGCTCATGGGTAAGGTGTTAGGGAGTGAGATCAGGGCAACTGGACCGTAGAACCTGGCCTTCAAAACCAGGATTGTGATGACAATCAACAGGTAATATAACATGTTAGTTTCACATCACTAATCACTTGACCAAAAAGGAGAACACTAAATTGCTGCCAACTAAGAGTTACATGATTATAGAGTGGAGAGACAGGCTAGCAAAAAGAAAAAGCAGTATTTAATTTTTACCAGTCGCCAACTTAACACACAAGTTTTATGGTATCATAATGATTTTTTTTGTCATCACTGGATGAAAGTTTTAATGTATTATAATAAGCAGTTATGATTTTAAAATGTTAATTGTGTCAAACAGAACCAGAAATCTGTTACGCAAAAAGCTTGTTCAAGGCTTTAATTTGTAATCTTGGACACTGTGCATGGAGTTATAAAGTGGAGCATCATGAACGTCTCATAGTGAATCTTGTAAGGCAGCTCCTAGCAACAGTGCCATACATCCTAGCAACCCAGTACCAAAATGCTAAAGCTACAAACTGGTTACATAACTTATCCTTAACTAAATTTTTAATGCAAAACACATACTGTATGTCGAAACATTCCTTGGGTTAGACCTCTCAAATGATCTTTAACATTGGAATGGAAAAAAATGGTTTGGTACAAAAAAAAATTAACAAGGTGTGGATATTTACAGCAATACATTCTATTAGATTAATGTAAAATGATATGTGTGTGCTAGTTACCTTCTGCACTGTGAGATAACTCAATAAAGAAGGACCTCATTTGCATCTCTTGCTTTTGGCTGTGATATTAAATGTTAATACTTTATGTGTAACTTTCTATTTTTAAATACTGTGGTATCTAGGACATAACAGCAGTGTTTGGTATTATGAAATTTTGTCAAGTCAATAGAAACACAGCAGAAAACAAGACAGAGTATATAAAGAAGTCTATCTGAATACCTGTAAAATATACATTTGTTTACTGAACAAGTCTCATATATAGACTTTAAATATTCTAACTTTAGTGAATTTGTGAAACTTACCGGAAAAAGGTGTGGACACAGATGTTAGGCTTGTTGAAAGGAAGTTTTTCTATGGGCCACCCTGATAGAACATCAATCTTTCTGAGATACTCTATGAACTCTGGTTCATCTTGTGCATCACCACTGAGAAACGTAGTTACAAAATCCTAAAAATGATTGTTACACTACAAGTTATTTGCTTCAGTGGAAAACATGAAAGCAACATTTTCATCCTCATAATTTAGTCTTTTTTAAGTTAAAACATTTTGCACACAAAGATATGCTGTAACACCACTAAGCAGCATTCTGATATTTTAGGTGTGTTTGCATATAATGTGAGAAGCCCCTACTGTGATAGTCATATTTGTCTGTCTGTCTGTCTGCATGAAACAGCTTGGTCCCCATGAATCAATTTTGTTGGTGTACCTATTGTTCAAAGACATTTGTCAAGACTTGCTGTACAACGGTTTAAAATTTCCCATTGAAAAGCATTGGTGAATCTACAAACCCATATATTGTAAAACAGAGTATTCTGTGTGACTTTAGCTACGAATTAGTGTACTATTTTAATTTTACCATGACAGTGGTAACACCAACTTATATATTTTATTCATTTTCCTCTTTTACTTATCTGACAGCCGTTTGGATGCCCAAAGCATGTGAGTCAGATGCCTGGGAAGGCACATTGAGCTTCTCATGCTGCTTTAGGTAAGTTAACAAAAAAATACACAAAACCAATCACTTCTCTGGAAATTAATGGAAGAGGAAAGCAATTCTGTCCACATATGTTAGACTAATATGGCTGAACTAATATTCTTTGCAGTTTATTACTGTGAAGGAGTGACATTAGAAGCTGCAGTTAAATGATTTTTGAACTACTTAATTACACTGGAAAGGTGCGGCTCCCCTCTCCAAGTGATACAAACATAGCATGCGTTTAGAATGTAGGCATGAAACAACACACTTATTCTACAATACAATTCATATTGCAATTCAGATTTCACAATACAATATGCCCATGATATAAAAACTTCACAAAAGTACTGTATGTTTAGTGTTGCTTACTGTAGACATTCATTAATGCAAATATTGCAAAATAAATTCAAATCAGCATGCACAAATGCAAGTTTTAACATATGTTTTTGTAAGCGTTTTCTTTTCTATTAAAATGAAATAATCTTGAATATTGTTAAAAAAAAAGTACCAAGATGGAAAGGCACAGTCGAAGTGAGAAGTATTCTATTGATCAAAATAGCTCTACATCTACGAAGCACAAAGAATTGTAGGAAATCAAGGTGCAAACCACGCCAATTGACCCATGCTATTTGCATGTTGAGAACTTGAATTTTTGCAGCATTCTTTGCATGTAGTGGTGGCTCTGAGGCTAGAGATCTGCACTGGCAATCGGAAGGTTGCCGGTTTGAATCCTGTAAATGCCAAAAAAAGACTCAGCTCTGTTGGGCCCTTAACCTGCAATTGCTGAGTGCTTTGAGTAGTGAGAAAAGCACTATATAAATGCAAAGAATTATTATTATTATAGACATTGAAAATGAAATTGCAAATGGAGGTATTTCATTTTAATTTAAATTTTTGAAGCATTCTTGCGTATGGACTTTGAAAATTACATTACAAATGGGGTTATATCATTTTAATTTTAATTTCTGCAGCATTCAAAAGAAAGATTTCATTTTCATTTTATAATTTTCATTTTGTTTTGGCAGAAAATGCCTCCCATAAATAGCTATTGTCTTGTGAGCGTACTGGCACAAAAATAGCTGCTGTTGCCTCATCCAGGTGGATACTACACATTAGTGATGGTTGAACTGGCTCCCTACTCACTATGAAAAGTGCTATATAAATACATTGATTTATTATTATTCTTATTACATTGATGTCCATGCTGTGCCCTGTTAATTATAACCATATCGTTATACATGCAGTGAAAAATGGTTCTGCCAAAGTGTACTCAGTTTGTCTTATTATACCATAGTTCTAGTATATAGAAATCTGATTGAAATCCCTTGCTTTTCATTTGCCTTTGTGCTTCATTTTAGTAATGTAGTAAATGATGTAGTTTGATTTATCCAGACCCAAAGAGTCAGTTTTGTGCTTTTGTATCTCTAGAATGGAATTAAAATCTTTAAGATAATTGTCACCTTTGGTTTTCCCAATATATAATTAATCACTTCCTTTTCATGTTCTTAGTTATTTATATAATTTTAATGAATTACTGGGTTTAAGTAGGAAACTTTGTTTTGGTAATTAAGAGTACTAATCTATTGGGCATACTTTCAAAAATGTTGTGTAACAAAACTGAGCAATAGTTAGTCACAGCCCCTCCACCACTTACACACATCAATCAATGCCATGTTTACATTACCTGAAATAGAATCTGTCTTGTATGAAAGCTGTTCTGCCACTACAAGCTTATTTACACATTTATATGTGTAAAAAGCACATATTTAACATAGTCTACGAACACGTCTGTTTGCATGTTATTATCCCTGTTATTTTTTAATATGACTCATTCTTACAAAAACATTTAATAAACTTAAAACGTTATAACTGACTCTTGGATGAAGTAACTAAAAAGATGAAATGCTCCAACTTTCATATCAGTTAGCTTAGTTGCCAGACTTACCTAAATGTTACACCATGAGTACATTTTCTAACTTGTTTAAGAAGCAAACTTCAAGGTTGACTCCATGACACATGCAGATAAAAACAGGTTGTTTCATATTTAAAATATTCTTCTATTACATCTTTTCTTAGCTACAAATTGGTTTTAAGGAAATTATCAAGGTTCTTCTGTCTCCTAAATGGTGGTCTGTGGTTTGGTCAATCATTTGTTAATAGTTGATGTTCAAATCTTTCCTTTGTCAGTTTGCGTGAGTTCAGTAATAGAGGTGGAAGAACAACAATCAATGCAAACTGAGTTTGTCAGGTTTCTGTGTGTGCTGATCAGAGGTCTTGACTTCTGTGTGTTAGCTCTGTCTCTCTTCTTACTTACCTCTCTGTGCCAAATGAAAGGAATTATTATGTTTATTTGTTTATTTGTCTTTATACAAACAATGCAACATTATGTTTGCAAACTATTAACAACACTACAGGAGTTTGGAATGATAGAAGAAAACTGTAGTACCTGAGAAAAGACCCAGACACACTGGCATAATGTGAAAGCCGGCTGTGTTGAGAGAAATGATTTTGGTTCGTTATATTTGGTTTTGGAACAAGTTATTCATTTTTTTTCTGTTGGTGACATCATGAAAGCACCATTTTGTGCTTGTGTTCATTCTATGTGCTCTTTGTTGTTATCAATGATGCTCATTGCCAGGCAAGTGACTAATACAGGCGTTGAAAGTGACATTGTAATAGGAAGTACTAATTAGGATAGCACCATGGTAACATGAGCATTCAAGTTTTTGAATAAAAACAATGTACTTACTCTTTGTTATCTTTAGTTATTTAAGGAAAGGCACCTAAGACAGTTATGGCTTTTGATTCTTCTGAGTTTTGTTTGGCATGTTGTACTATGACAAACAGGATTCTTGACTCTTTTTGACTTTGGTCCATTTATTGAATATTTTCTGTACTTCCAATCAAAACAGAGATATATGGCATACTTTATTTTAAAATTATAATAAAACTTGTTCAATAAAATATGGTCTGTATTCTTAGTTTTAAATATTATCTATATTTATGAATATTTGCAAAGTTCAACAAATAATATGATTAACTGCCTTGACTTCAAAGTTTTCTTTCTTTTTGAGTTGATGTAGTAAAACATTTTGTAGAGAAAGAAGTGATTCTAAAAGGAACTATTTTCAGATTTATACAAGAATAACCTGGTGGCACACTAAAAATGTAGTCTGCAAATCATGCAGTGCACACTGACATGACTTTCATTATGCATCCATCTGTTGTGATAATCACAATCAACTTATGAAAAATTCTTAATATATGATCTGCAATGTTCATGACAGTGTCTGGGGTATGGATAGAAGAGTTTCTTGGTTTTGGTGCATAACTCGTAGAACCCGAACTGTGCCACTTTTTCAACAATTGCTCAACTGTACATTTTTTCAGGAACGCAACAGTATATTGTTGCATAAATCTCCCACTTGTTAACTTGAAGGAGCTGCTATGAATATGTGGCTCCAGAATCGAAAAACAGACTTTTCTAATGAATATAATAACACATGACTTCTCTCAAACACACACACAGATAACAGAACTAACAAAACTAAACAAAATGTGCACGGGGACATCCTTCTTGTTTCACCTAACTATGTTTGTGACAACACAAATCAGGGTGGGGATCCTTACTGTGCACAGGACTACAGTACTTTTATTTTGTTCCACCTTTTTAAAGTTGATTGCTAAATGGCCATCATTGCATTGTTTCTTCACTTTTGTTATAAATATAGGTGATTTATTCTTTCTTGCCACCATTATGCTTGAATAAAGAGCATTTAACATTCTATATCTGAGCTCACAACACTGTGCACCACGTCACTGAATGTCAGGTAAATTTCTTGAAGCAGCCAAATGAGTTGTGAACTCAACCATAGCACTACAGGTCTACTTACACATCAGCTAATCATTTTTTAAGGAGTTTATTTATAGTATACTACAGGTTTTTAGTGTAAATAACTGTCAATGTATTATGTAACAAGTAATGACAAGTAATACATGAATTGTCTAACTAGCAAAAGATTGCTGTTAAAATAATTCTTTGAAGGAATATGGCATGGACTATGTCAAGTTATGAAAGAAAATAAACAAAACATAAACATGGAATAGGAGGTAGATTGTGTTTTGTCTAACAAGGTGCAAAACAATGGTTACCACAAAATCCTGCCGGACTACGCCAATTGTTTTGTCTTGGTAGAGTAATATATATTGCTCTACTTTCCCCTATTGTATTATTAACATGTAGCCTTTGTCAGAATGCCTAATCTCACAGACTTACCACTGTTTATAAGGTATTATTGTATATAACTTATCCCCACCTTCCCTTCTATATCTATAACCTCAGGCAATTAGATGTAGTAAAAAGACAAGCAGAAGTTAAGTTACACATAAAATAATGTATTACTGATAATATTCATAAATAATAACAGAATGCAAAGTACATTTGAATATTGGCAACCATACAATCTGATTAAATGGTGATATGTAGTTCAGGCGGCACACAGTCTTCTAGTTACTTAAATGTCTCTAGTTAAGGCATCATTGGTGCTCAGCTTTCAGCCACATGTCTGTTCAAAATGGCTGCTGAGCTGTGTTGTGTTCTCTTCATCACAGGATAACAAGAGAGATGCTTCTTTCAGACGAGATGTTCTGTCCAACCCCTACAGCCAATAGGGCGTCGTAGTACTTAAAGGCCTCTGAACCAAGCCAATTCCAAACAGCCATACTTCAGACCAATGGGGGAAATAGAACATCTTAACACCTGCCCCCAAACCATATGTTAAAGTACACCTTAGCCCATTTGCGGGGGTAGAAATGACTTTAGCAAAGAAACACTTGCCAAACTGGTTTAAAACACACATCCCCCAAATCCTGTCGTAAAATTCAAACAGACTCATTCCTTGGGGGGGGGTTGGTCAGGGGTATGTAAACACTAAATTACATTGCTTTGCCCAAATTAGAAATAAAAGACATACAAAACATTTATCAAGTTATATGTAAAATCTCACATCACAACACATTGGATGGAAAACAGCTGAACAAATAAAATATGTCAGAGCTTCCATTCATATAATTCCACTTTTTTTCCATGACATATACAATAAAATGCAAGACAACACCACAGAAAATACCCACACAGTTACTGTGCTCACCAAACAAACTACATTTCTGGAAAGCCTTCCATCAGTCACGATTTCTGACAATAAATGAATTAATATCATTTCCATTTCTGTCTGAGTCATTTCTAAATTCATTACAGTAATCCCTCCTCCATCGCGGGGGTTGCGTTCCAGAGCCACCCGCGAAATAAGAAAATCTGCGAAGTAGAAACCATATGTTTATATGGTTATTTTTATATTGTCATGCTTGGATCACAGATTTGCGCAGAAACACAGGAGGTTGTAGAGAGATAGGAACGTTATTCAAACACTGCAAACAAACATTTGTCTCTTTTTCAAAAGTTTAAACTGTGCTCCATGACAAGACAGAGATGACAGTTCCGTCTCACAATTAAAAGAATGCAAACATATCTACCTCTTCAAAGGAGTGCGTGTCAGGAGCAGTGACAGTCACAGAGATAACCCTATTGATTTGTTTGCATTTCTCTCTGTTTGGCTTTTAAGTATGCGAAGCACCGTGGCACAAAGCTGTTGAAGGCGGCAGCTCACACCCCCTCCGTCAGGAGCAGCGAGAGAGAGAGAGAGAGAGAGACAGAGAAAAACAAGCAAGCAAAAATCAATACGTGCCCTTCGAGCTTTTAAGTATGCGAAGCACTGTGCAGCATGTCGTTTCAGAAAGCAGCTGCACAAAAGATAGCAACTTGAAGATAATCTTTCAGCATTTTTAGACGAGCGTCCGTATCGTCTAGGTGTGCGAACAGCCCCCCTGCTCACACCCCCTAAGTCAGGATCACAGAAAGTCAGCACAAGAGAGAGAGAGAGAGAGAAAGTAAGCTGGGTAGCTTCTCAGCCATCTGCCAATAGCGTCCCTTGTATGAAATCAACTGGGCAAACCAACTGAGGAAGCATGTACCAGAAATTAAAAGACCCATTGTCCTCAGAAACCCGCGAAGCAGCGAAAAATCCGCGATATATATTTAAATATGCTTACATATAAAATCCGCGATGGAGTGAAGCCGCGAAAGGCGAAGCGCGATATAGCGAGGGATTACTGTATATGGATAGTCTAAATTAAACTGTTTTCAACCTTGTTTAATTTTAAATTATTGTACTTGAATGGGACAAAAGCCACCACTTAATAATCATTTACGTAATGATATTTTTAACCATAGAACTTGAGTGTATGCAAAAAGAATATTAGACTATTTAAAGAGTACATTAGAATTTACATACAGTAATAAGAAATGTAATATTGAAAAAACAGATTAAGATAAATAAAAGAAGATAGCTATGAATCATAAGTACATTATTTTTTTATAAAAAGCTTTATTCTGGCCATCTCCTAAAAGCCTTCACCTTAATGATTGGCAAAAATATCCCATAAAGCTAAACTTGACTTACCTGTCGGGAAACAGCTAACAATGCCACAGTGTCGTGACAGGTTACAGTGGCATTCCTTTTGGCTCCTGTCAAGATGGCCACATCCTAAACATTAAATGTGGAGTTCCTCATTAGTAAGAAAGTAATAAACATGCAGATAGTTAGGCTGTAGAAAAATGGCACTGTAAGAGAATGGTATGGGCAAGGTGCTACCCTCAGTACAAAAATGAATAGTATAATCTGATAAATGTAAATAAATAAATGATAAATGTAAACTCAATGCTGCCATAGATATGTTAAAACTTAAGTTTAAAGTGTTAGTATTATTTTGTAATCCAAGAGAGCAGATTAAAAAATATAATCAGAAGGTCTCAACAAACATTCAATTGTACATTATAATTTGGAACAATATATAAAATTCATGCTAATTTCACAGGAGAGGCCAAGTTAGAATATACAGTAAATCATTAACACACAGGGCAGTTACTGGCAAACAATGAAGATGCAATACTGTTCTATTCTTGCTCCACCTGTACAAAAAAGTGCTTAAGTTGTTGAGAAAAATAATCAAAGTTGAATTGATAGCTGGGTGGATTTGTGTACCCTGTCAACAGTGTAAAGCAAATAACCACAGCACAAAGTGAAAAAGCTGCAACACATGTTGCATAATAATGTAAATTCAAATAAATACAGTAAATACTGCTGTAGATATGCTCTGTATCTGACAAAGATTAGCCCTTCTTAAGCATCCAAACTTGACATACTGCCTGCTGAGCAAAATTGTATTGTTCATCATTGTAGGGGCAGCAACTCCCAGTTTTCAAAAGACACCCACTTTTCTTTTAGTATGTTATTGTTTGTTAGCACGATCAAGCAAAAACATATTTGAAAACAAATGCAGATTTAAAATGGAGTGTTCTTTCATAATGTCCATACACAATATAACCTCAGTCTTGTAGAGGTTGCTAATATTATATTCACAGCTTAATTGTGGCATTATTCCAACATAAGCTAAATGGCTAAAAGTGCAAGATTTAAAATATCTCAGGTTAAACAACATGTAATTTATGTGCTATCCATCTGTTTTCAGGGCTTGCTTTTCCATCATAGGGTTATGGACCGTAAGAAATTAATCAGAACTGTACTGCAGGCCACACTTATGCACATACAGCATCTACACTCACTGAAAAGTCTCACATACATATATGAGGAGCAATTGGCAGCTCCAAACAAGCAGTGACTCAAACCGATGTTATTGGAGTACTGTGACTGCTGTGCTGACAGGTCTTCTCTTGCACTCATGATCTGAAATTTTCTTTAGAACCTGAATATACATTATCTAATAAATGTATTTATTTATTAGGTTATAAATACAGCACAATATGAAAATTTCAACCTTTTTTTTTTTTTTAAGAAAATGTGCTGAGGTTCATTCACAGCAATAATTATTCTGGCAGAAGGACGCGGGCATGTTCTGGAAGTTAGTTTTTTTATATGTTAGTTTGTTTAATAGTTAACCAACTATTAGGAATTACAATAATCACTTCTATTATCCTTTACATATTGCAGGGGATGGATTTCCATCCATTTGAACATGCTTCTTTTATTAAGCCACTTTGAGCTGAAGCCTTCTTGCAATATAAAGTGCAATCATGAGCCAGTTGTTGATGGGGAAGCAGTCCATCTATAAGCAGATACAGGCTCACACATACATCAGGACAATTTACAAAATCCATGCAACATATGATACACATTTTACTATTTGGGAAAATAACCAGCTTCTTGAAGAATCACTCCGTGTACTCATGGAACAGAACTCCATGCTGAAAATGGCCAGAACAAAAACAAATCCAGACTATTAGAGCTGTAATACTGCACCACTAACCAATGTGTCACCATAATGCTAGATTTACATATCTACTTCTTTTGAATGTAAAAGATCATCTGTTAAAATTGGTATAGTTTTACACAGTGAGCAGTTTGAATTCCAAGTGCGCATCTCACACTGCCAAGTAAATATTTCATAATCCACAATTATTAATGAACTGACATATTTTTAATTTATATTTATATTTTATATAGACATATTTTTGATCTATGGGCCTTATCCTTCACATTTATTAAACTGGACCTAGGTTCAACTGAAAAGAATGTCACATGATAAGCAATTTCTCAGATGCCATTTCAAACACATAAAAAAGAAGCAAATGACTTGCTTCCTGAAATCATACTTACCCCAAATGTTTTCCCTTTCTTTAAAAATGCAGAGGTTCTTGCAAAAGGTTCTCCTGTATGCTTATTAACGGACAATTTTGAAACAAGCACTGTCCCAGAAAGAATCAAATAAAAATTTTGAGGAATATGTCCCTGTCGGATGATGACTCTTCCTGGGCCAAAACTGTGTGTAGATAAAAACAACAACATTTATATTATAGTTATCTAAATGAATTACAGCATGTAAAACTGAGCCTTATTTGTACAGTAGGAAAACAATTACTTCCTTATTTAATACAGCTTTAGATGACTTCTTTAATAAATGCTTTGTCTGTGAATTTGCAATGTATACAAAATGTATTTTTATACATTTCAATTTATTTCTTTATTGTGCACATCCATTTACAAGCTCAACATGATGTACACATTTGTAAATACAGTTAAAACACAATATTGCATGCTATAAATGAGAAAGAACACAAAGGATAACACAAAACACCATGTAATAAGAGCACAGAAATCTACAGATATCTGGAGATTTTTCTTTTATAAAATATACATTTAAAGATTCTATATAATGCAGCAGTTTTGCCTTTATTCTATCAGGGAACCACATGGGGGTGCACAGTACAACACCACAAAACTGAGCAAAAACCTGTAATGCTGCAAAATGGATACCTATTTTCTCCTTAGTTTATTGATACAATGGAAGTGGCAGCAAGTCTGGACAAAAAGTATGATCAAAAGAGATTGCTTTACCACTTTTAATTCTGCCAGGAAGAATCAAAATAACCAGTTACGTGGCTATATATTGAATCAATTGTAATAGCAGTATAGCTTGCTAACCATAACCCAGTAGTCAACAGTACTCAAGGATTTTCATTAGGGCATCCTTGAATTAAAAACAATTACTTGAGATATTTTTTAATCTTGAAATGTTCTGTGTGTGAAGCTTCTATGATGTGTGCCTCTTAGTGAACTGAATAGTTTTGTTGAGCAAGTAACATAATAAAGAAACACCTACTTAACCTCCTCTGTTTGTCTGTTATTGAAGTTAGATACTGTAACAGCAGGTCAGATCAGGTCAGGTTGGGGAGCATGCACTGGTACAGCTCATTGCCTCACCATCCACACTACGAAACAGCTCGGGATCCCGGTTGGCAACCCCCTAGGCACACACACGGTCCAGTCCCACCCTCTGGAAATTACCATCTATCTATTGCAACCATGTGTTACATCAACAATGAGAATCCTGCAACCCGGATCATCCTTGGGGAATTGTGCTACATGGCTGTAGTGCCATAACTGATGCTTCCTCACAATGCAGGTAATGTGCCTTATTTGAGACTCTGTGAGCAACCGCTCATTCGACACAAAGTCAAACCAGTGGTACCCAAGGATTCTCCAAAGAGAAACAGTACTGAAGGAGTCCAGTCTTCATCTCAGGTCACTGGATAGCATCCATATCTTGCAACCATATAGCAAGACAGGAAGCAGCAGGACTCTAAAGATTTAGACCTTCGTCCTTTTGCAGAGATATCGGGAGCACCACACTCCCATTTCCAGTGTACTTTATGACCCTCCATACTCTGCCAATCCGTCTACTGGCTTCATTGGAAGAGTCACCAAAACATAAATGTCACAGCCAAGATAAGAAAATGTCTCAACATTCTCTCCGCGGATAGACACTCTACTGATGGCTGTGCCCAAGAGGTCATTAAATAATAGCATTGTTCTCTTTTTATACTGTAATAGCATCATTCTGCATGTAAATGTTATGGGACATAATAGAAAATACAGATAAGTGTACAAGTTCTTGGAAATTATTTAAGGATTGAACTTCAGGAGAATCCAGAGATATTTCCTGATGCCCTTGGATAATCAGAAGCTGTTACTCTCCCCTACTATTAACATTGAACCATGTTATCTTTTACAAAACCACCTGTCTTGGTTATGTGAATTACATTAAAAGGTAATTAATAATAATAATAATAATAATTCTTTACATTTATATAGCACTTTTCTCACTACTCAAAGCGCTCTCCATGCAGGGAGGACTCTATGAATAACATACATAAGTGATAAAATAACAATATATTATGATTTGTAAACAGAGGAGAGAAAACAAAATTCCACATTACATAGTTTGTAGAAGCAATAAACCTCAGGTGTCCACTGTTATTAGGAAATTGCAAGTCATAAATATGTCTGCCTTTGGCCAACATTTCATTGTCATTGTCAATGTCAAATTTATTTATATAGCACATTTAAAACAACATAGGAATGCTGTGGCCAAAGTGCTTTACAATAATAGAATAAAAGAAAAACATACAATTAACATGAATAACATACATAGAAATAAAATAAATGAACATAAATAAAATAAATAATAAATAGAAGTAATGTTACATAATCACAATGAGGAAACCATCAGTATTACTGAAGGTCACTGAATGCAAGTGAATAGAAATGAGTCTTTAATCTTGTTTTGAACAGTTCAATTGTAGACGACTCCTTTATGTAATGAGGTAAAGAGTTCCACAGGCGAGAAGCAGCAGCTGCAAAAGCCCTGTGCCCCTTAGTTTTACACTTGGTACAAGGGACAACAAGATACAACTGACCAGAAGATCTAAGCACTCTAGATGGCTGGTGTAAAACACATCATTCGGATAAATAGGCAGGAGCAAGCCCATGTAAAGATTTAAAAACTAGCAACAAGATTTTAAAATCAATTTGAAAACTGACAGGCAGCCAGAGTAAAGAAGCTAATATTGGAGAAACAGAATCAGACTTTCTTGCCCCAACCAGCGAGTGGCAGCATTCTGGACCAACTGTAACCTGCGTATCAGAGATTTGCTAATCCCAGAATACAGTGAGTTTCAGTAATCAAGGCGAGAAAAGATAAAAGCATGAGTAGCTTTTTCAAGGTCCCTAGAAGATAAAAAATCTTGATCTTACCTAATAGACGATGCTGGAAGAAGCAACTCTTGACTACAGAATTAACCTGTTTCTCAAAAGAGAGGTTACTGTCAAAGATAACACCAAGATTGCGGACTTGAGATTTGCAAAAGACAGAGAAAGAGCCGAGAAGTCCAAGACCAATTTGGGCTTTAGCTGATGGACCCACTATAAGCACTTCCATTTTATTTTGATTCAGATCAAGAAAATTATTGGCCATCCAGGATCTTAGTTCAGAAAGACAGTTGTGCAGTTGATTTATTGCAGACTTGCAGATAGGAATGTAAACCTATGTATCATCAGCATAGCAGTGAAAAGAAATGTTAAATTTCCTAAAAATAGCTCCAATAGGGTGAAGGTATATAGAGAACAAAATAAGAGGAGCAGTAGACGAAAAAGAGTAATTTAAAGTCACTGAAAAGTGTCTACCAGTTAGATATGACCTGAACCAGTTAAGAGCAGCCCCTTTAAGCCCAACAAGATGTTCAAGCCACAACAGCAATATCTCATGGTCAATAGTGTCAAAGGCAGCGAACAGGTCAAGGAGGACAAGGACTACAGCGCCACCTGAGTCAGTAATAATAGAGATGTCATTGAATACTTTAAGGAGGGCCGTCTCAACACCATGATAACGCCTAAAGCCAGATTGGTAGATCTCAAATAAATTATTGGAGTTAAGGTGATCAATCAATTGATTATAAATAGTTCTTTCTAAAATTTTAGCCAGAAATGGCAATTGGGAAATCGGGCGAAAATTGGCTAAAACTCCAGGATCAAATTCTGCCTTTTTTAGACAGGGACGTACCGCAGCATGTTTAAAAAATGAGGGCACAACTCCCTCACTAATAGAACCATTGATAATGGCTAGTAAAGATGGACCCAAAACATCAAAGGCTTCATTGTACTGTATACTCACCAAAACTAATTTTACAATGGTACTTTAGTATAAACATCATTTCACAACCAAAGTCTAAATAATAGTTTAATAAAATATTACATCCATGATAACATTTCTCAAACCATTCAATGCCTACAATTATCTAAGCACTATTTTTTACAATACATTCAGTAAAATATTAAACAGATTATAACATGTTCAAATTTGTGGCACAAGAAAAGCATGCAGGACAAAATTGGACTGATGAATAAAACTCTAACTAAACAGCATGGTAACAATTGAGGGCAGCTAGTATCCCCCATTTGGGGTTAGTTTTATTTACTGAAAAGATTTAGTTTTAATAAAATACATTAAATGTATATGTACCAAAACAAATCATATAGCGCATGAATAAACACTATATACATAAGTCTAAAAGGGGCACACATCCATATGTTGGTATTAACATTTGCAGGGAGTGATTAAGCTAGACACATCTTGATTTGTATGTAGAAGCCAGCAGTATAGCCAGAAATCTGTGTCAGGTTATACTTAAAATTTTGGATGGTTACAATAAATACCAGCATTAAGTATTTGTATATAGTGTTCAGACTGAAGTATAATTTTTTTAACAAATAACATATGTATTAATGATTAACTGTACATACATTTGCACCTCTTTTATTCGTCAATTTGTCATTTGATGATATTTTTTCCATCTTTCTGATAGAAATCGCATAACATTCTGCGCAATATTCTTAAAGAGATCACAAACATGGAACTATGCAAAGACCTAAATACATTAACTCAGTGACATAAGATCACATTTACAGGTTTCTTTTGTGACATAACATGTTTTATGTGGCAATACCACAAAGCACAAAACATAAAGCTAATAACATTTTAATGTACATTTTTGTAAGTGTTTACTAAATTATATTCCTGCATTTACCTCTGGGCCTTTCTGATATAAAAAGAGAAGCCCATTAGCTGTGGTCATTTGTAATATTTTACCTGCATGCATTTGTCACCACTCTCATATGTCAGCACTCATTTATCAGAGCTTTATGCTGATGCGCAGTTCAGATTTCAGAAGTTTAACCCAAAGAATACCATGGTATCACATTACTATTTCATTCATGCTGTTTCTCTGGTTATCTGCAGAACAGCATATCTCTTTCAGAATTATTTTGCTTATATACTCGTATGCAGGTCTTTAAGAAAAGGGTCTCATATACCATTTGTCTTTAATATGTTATACTGTTACAATCTATGTTGTAACCAGCTGCCTTTTAATGAAGAATTACTTGCTGTCTCAAACACTAAACACCAGTCTTTGGGTAAATGAAAATATTGATAAAACTGTTGTCTTGTTATAGAACTCCCTAAATTTTTATATCCAACAAACTTTTACCATTGTTTTAAAAACTAATTTAGGATTTTGTTCATTTTTTTGAATAAAAAAATCAGGCCTTTTTGTCTTGATTTAATCATTTATAATAATTTAGTTTGTATCTGTTTACTTTATATCTCTGTTGTTAACTTACCTATGTACATTATCACTGAGTATTTTAAAAGGTGTTTATAACTAAAGTGCATGAATACATTTTCAGTCCCTCTACATTTAATTCAGAATCACCATTGGCCAGGGCTTCTTCTAGCAGTATCAGGTACAAGGGAAGGACTGCACTTGGACAGGACCCCAGTACTAACCCACACTAACGCATATACAGAGCCTATTTGGATTTGCTAATTAACATATTAAACACACTTTTGGAGATGTGAAAAAACAAAATTCCACACAAACAACAACTAGACACTAGAGTTGAACCAAGGACACTGAATCTGTAAGGCAGCAGTGCTAGCTAATGCGCCTCCATGCTACATGCAAATGAAATCTGCATTTATTTTTATTAATACATTTTAGCTATTAGATCATATTTAGGTTAACATTCTATCTTCATATTTTGCAAAGGTTGCTAGTGTCTGTTGCGTATTGCATAGTGAAGCTCTATGGGTACTTTGTTCGTATTCACTAAGTAGACACAGTATCTGATTCATGTGCTCAGTGCTATGGTCAGTGTTACCTAGAACAAAGAGCTTGCCTAAGGGCAGTGTGAGACATTAAGGTGCTGTTGTCTCTCTGGCACTAAACTGCTCGTTCACTCAGTAGATCTGTTTAAACGATTTTATTTAACTTGACTCCTCTGTTGATTTGTTTGCCTGGGTCAAATCTTGCAACTGATTTTAAACCCACTTTTGACTAAGTGAATTTCTTCAAATTTTGCATTTGTGTTCAGTATCGATGACAATATAAAAATCCATCAAAACCATTCAATTATGTAACAAATTTCCCCATAATTAATGGTTATGCGATTCCAATTAACCCACAGACAACAATGACGGAGAGAGAATATAGTGAGATATAGCAGCATACAAGTGAGAGACGCATCAGATTGCCCCCACTTGCCTCTTCCAGTGAGTGGAGTGGGTAAATATGTGTGCCGACTTTACTTGTTTACTCTTGCGTAGGAGACACTTGATGATCACGGTGAGAAAGTATTGGCATAAGCTTGCCGTTCTGTCGTTGATATTTTTTTTCTCAGCAACCGAGCACTAATCCCATTAGAGCCTGAACAGAAAAACTGAGACCAAAATATAATTCTTTTTAGAATTCAAATAATTCTGCAGAGAAGATCTAATTATGTAATACTTTTAAAGAAGCTTCCCGTTCATGAAAAATGATTAAAGAAAAATCATTTCCAAAATACCCACAAACTAAAAAGTAAAAAACAGATATCTTTTTTTAAGCAAAACGATTTTATTTTGACTTTAGTTATAAATGCACTAAAAAGCAAAAAATACATTTTTCTTTAACCACAATTTTCGTGGTTATATGTGACTAAATAAAATCGTGGGGCGCACATAAATTAATTCATTCAATCAATTAATAAAATAGCTACTTTCATCATAAAAAATATTTAAAAAACAACAACATTGTAATTCCCAACCATTCTAAACAACTTTCAAAAAATGATTGAATCAATTATTTTTTTGTGTGCCCCACGATTTTATATATTTTTTTATATTTCATATTTTTTCAATGATGAGAAAAGGCAAAGATGGCCTTGATTCTTTCATTATCAATATTGAGGGCTCTTGCAAGTCATCAAAAAGATAAGAGCCGAGGAATGTTTGATTGTCAACTCAACTAAACTGGCCAAGTTATATATTGCCCAAAAATATTAAAGGAACAGTTTTTAATCAAAGTATAGTATCCAGTCAATGAAACTTCTGGGCTATTGATCTGGTCAGTTAAGTAGCAGAGGGGGTTGTTAATCAGTTTCAGCTGCTTTGGTGTTAATGAAATTAACAACTGGTGCACTAGAGGGGCAACAATGAAATGACCCCCAAAACAGGAATGGTTTAACAGGTGGAGGCCACTGACATTTCCCTCCTTATCTTTTCTGACTGTTTTTTCATTAGTTTTGCATTTGGCTATGGTCAGTGTCACTACTGGTAACATGAGGTGATACCTGCACCCTACAGAGGTTGCACAGGTAGTCCAACTTCTCCAGGATGGCACAGCAATACATGCCATTGCCAGAAGGTTTGCTGTGTCTCCCAGTACAGTCTTAAGGGCATGGAGGAAATTCCAGGAGAAAGGCAGTTACTCTAGGAGAGCTGGACAGGGCCGTAGAAGGGCCTTAACCCATCAGCAAGACCGGTATCTGCTCCTTTGGGCAAGGAGGAACAGGATGAGCACTGACAGAGCCCTACAGAATGACCCCCAGCAGGCAACTGGTGTGAATGTCTCTGACCAAACAATAAGACACAGACTTCTTGAGGGTGGCCTGAGGGCCCGATATCCTCTAGTGGGTCCTGTGCTCACTGCCCGGCACCATGGAGCTTGTTTGGCATTTGCCATAGAATACCAGAATTGGCAGGTCCACCACTGGCACCCTGTGCTTTTCACAGATGAGAGCAGGTTCACCCTGAGCACATGTGACAGACGTGAAAGGATCTGGAGAAGCCATGGAGAATGTTATGCTGCCTGTAAAATCGTTCAGCATGACCGGTTTGGTGTGGGGTCAGTGATGGTCTGGGGAGCCATATCCATGGAGGGACGCACAGACCTCTACGGGCTAAACAATGGCACCTTGACTGCCATTAGGTATTGGGATGAAATCCTTGGACCCATTGTCAGACTCTATGCTGGTGCAGTCGGTGAGAGTATTGCTGGCAGTTCCTGGGGGATGAAGGAATTGATACCATTGATTGGCCCACATGCTCGCCTGTCCTAAATCCAATAGAACACCTCTGGGACATTATATTTTGGTCCATCTGACGCCATCAGATTGTACCTCAGACTGTCCAGGAGCTCAGTGATGCCCTGGTCCAGATCTGGCAGGAGATCCCCCAGGACACCATCTGTCGTCTCATTAGGAGCATGCCCCGACATTGTCAGACATGTATACAAGCATGTGGGGGTCATACAAACTGCTGAGTACAATTTTCAGTTGCTGCAATGAAATGTCTGTAAAATGGACGAGCCTGCCGCATCATTTTTTCACTTTGATCTTCGGGGCGTCTTTGAATTCAGCCCTCTGTAGGCTGATAATTTTTATTTCCATCAAACGATGTAGCATCCTTTGTTCCTAACACATTACCTACTCCATATCAGTATAGATATCCAGTATGACTTTTTTCCAGTTGAGATCTGATGTGTTTTCAAAGTGTTCCTTTAATTTTTTTGAGCAGTTTATATTTTATACTTATGTGTATGATTTCTGTTTTCCTTCTGTTAATACTGCTTTACAATGTTAATAGCCATGAATTCACAATTAAATAATTAACAGACCTAAAGTGGACACAATTAAGAAATCTGCTGGATAATTAAAATCCAGGCTTTGTAACAGCAAGTCAGAATATAAACAACGTTTTAATCTGCAACTGAAAAAAACAGCATTTTAGTAACATTTTTTTTTCTTTTAAATCGAGAATACTGTTACTACATTGTAAGCATTTACCTTTCATACCAGCCCACCTGGGCTAACCTTTTCTGCATGTGAATGGGATACTCTGCAAAAGTGTCCACAGCTGCTCCCAAAGATATTGCTGCCTAGTAGGTAAAAAAATACAAGACATTTCCAATTTAAATTAAAACGTAAGGTGTATGACATATATACGTCTTCGAGAATTTAAACACATATTTTGTAGCTTAGTTGATGAATTCCTTTGTAAATTAACTTATATACTAGGAAAAAAAGTAAAACAATTAAAAGTAGTAAGAGTACAATAGAAAGGGAACTGTTAGGAAGAGAGTACATGTATACAGTATATATGATTGATTAGCTTAATACCATTGTAGCAGCAAGAGAAATTTTACTTAATGAGGAAGAATATTTTAAATTAATTTCTAAAAACATGGGTAGGTACTATAAAACCTTAATAAAAAACTTCCTACTCATTCACAAATTTTAACAGAATTCTATACTAGATTTTGTAAGACTGTTTGCATAGCGATTTCTTTCTTTGGATGGAAGCAATTTTATGACCACTAATATAAAGCTGTTCAGAAAATAAAGGCAGAAAAAGATTACAAGGTTATCCTATCTACTTAAAATATATATACTTTTGATTTAAAATTTCTTACATTGTGTACCAACTTACAGCTAAATAGAATAATAGTTCAAAGGCCACTGTTTTACAGTACCTCATTGGATTAGCAGCTGAGAGATAAGTTGTAGCAAACTTTCAGCTGGTATGGTGGTGGTGTAGTGAGACAGTGTGAGAGATGAAAGTAAGAGTTGTATTATGATGTTTAAGTGGATGGTAAGTAGGTGAGCCACCACACAAAGTCATTGTGAGAGTATCCTGTTGTTGTCGATGGTGCATTTTATGTTTAGTGATTTGCAACTTGCTATATCTATGACCACTGCCCTAGATCATTAGAATTAAATAGACAACCCATTTTAATAACCTTTAGACCAGGGGTCTTCAGTTACTGCCTTGGGGCCTCATGCATAAACCTTGAGTACACTCAGATATGTGTGTAAGACATTTTTATGCACAATCCAGGGTTTATGAAACAAGAACTTGGTGTAGAAATTGGCTTAAAGTTACGGAAAGTTTTGACCTTCTATAAGTCCTAAGCAGACTGTTTTGGTGTTGGCAGTTTAGCAACTCCAGACGGCAGCACAATAAAGTAAACAAAAAATCTTATTTCATTGCATATTTCAATGTCGTGTCAGTCCATCCATCCATCCATCCGTCCATCCATCCATCCATTTTCTTAACCTGCTTGTTTTAAACCTGTAATGGAACCTGTATTGTGCGAGTTCTGCAAAATGCTTTTTGTAATGTACAGTATGTTCCAGTTTAGCCTACAGCTTCAAGAGGATGGCTCTGTGGAGTTTAAATTGGCTTATAAGTCAGTCATCATCACGAAAAAGGACACAAACACCATAAAAGATACCGGTATTTAAATGACAGAAAAAGTTGTGTTTTTAAGTTTGTCTATGATCTTTAATTGTGGCAAAATAAGCACTTTCTAATTTTAACAATTTAGAAAACCTATTCATAGCAAGATATTCAGTTCGACTTAGTTAACTGAATTGAAAGTTGGAGCGTGTTCTGTTATTTCTTAAATCAAAGAGACAAATATAACATTTTTGATTTTTAAATATTTTGTCACAGTGTAGCATGCGTTAAAGATCTCTTTGTTCTGGCAGGCATATGCCGCAGCCCAGCACACTTTTAATCGCTCGTTGCTGACCACCAAGGATCTATTTGTTGACAGGATCATTTTTTGGGCAGGTAAAAAAGGAAACTATCGTAAACAAAATATACTAGTTAAAAACACCTCTCTCAAACAAAATCTGAAACAGTGAGCCAATTTGAAACTGAAACTGTACAGAGTAATTCACCTAACCCTCAAGTCTTTGGACTATGGGAGGAAACTGGAGCAAGCTAAACCACATGCACCAGGTGCTAACCACACAGGGAGCACCCAGGATGCAACTCCCAGTCTCCTTTCTATGAGGCAGCAGTACTACCACTGTGTCACAGTGTGCCTAATTCATTGATTAACATGTTTATATTAACTGTGTCCTTAAAAATTGAAGTAAGAATAATGTTTATTTGAGACTTATTTTAGTAACATAGTGCATCCTTTGCGGCCTGCCTGCTTTTTAAAATGCACCAAATGTCAGTAATACCTCAAGTTCACATTCACTGCACTTTCATCTTCTATGTTCTCACATTGATGGAAAGTAAACAGATCACTCAGGAACATGGCCAGATGTATATGGTGAATAGGTCATTAACATTCGAAAGGGGCATTTGATAAGCCATACACGGTTACTGGTGAGAGATGATGGGAAGTGGCTAAAAGCATGTGCATACATGCATAGTTTTAAGTTGATTTCAGATTTCTAAGGAACCTTTAATATTACCTGGCATATGTACGGTTTTATAAATTCTTTTTTTTTCCATGCACTGTAATTGCCTTTTTAACTTAAGTAAACTTTTAGTATGGCATCCAGGCAAGGTTTTATGCATGAGACCTCCTGAAGGGCTGTGGTGGCTGATGGTTTTCATTCCAGACAGTTTTGTAATTAGAAGCCAGGCCTAGTAGATTATGAAACTTGGTATTTAATTATATGGCTTGTTAGTGCTTTCATTCTTCTAAGACAAATCTTCATCACATTGTAGATTTTTTTGTTTTCTCAGAACATTATGCTTATGTATGTGATCGGTAATTTATACCTCTTTGTCCTTCCCTCCTCTATCATTTACTTAAAAACATTTTTTAACACAGAATATTCATAATACATATAACACAGGTTTAAATAGATGCATGTTAGCTGGAGAGCTGGAGGTTCTTTTGTCATTTGCTCCTCATCATTAACAGAGAGTTAGTTTAAGAAAACAGGCAGCATTTAAAGCCAAAATGCAGCTGTTCAAAACTAATATAGGCAGTTAAACATTATGAATCGTAACAAGCGAGTTACCCAAAATTAACCCCAAAAAACATATTGCTTTAGTAGTAAATAAATGGGTTCTAATTAAGAAATTGGTTAAAGTAAATACTTGCAGTTACTGTGCCCTCCAGGATGTATCTGAGTAGCCTTGCTTTAGAGATGTATAATCTTATGTGAATGTTTAGTAGTGCTATGGTGTTATACCATGTTAGTCATTATGGATGTAGCGAGAAGTTAAGCAAAATGACACCTTTTATTGGGTAACTGGAAAGATTACAATATGCAAGCTTTTGAGGCAACTTAGGCCCCTTCTTCAGGCAAGATGTAATCATGGTTAGATAAGTTTTTAGATTCCCCTGTCATACAGTTAGGTCCATAAATATTTGGACAGAGACAACTTTTTTCTAATTTTGGTTCTGTACATTAACACAATGAATTTTAAATGAAACAACTCAGATGCATTTGAAGTGCAGACTTTCAGCTTTAATTCAGTGGGGTGAACAAAACGATTGCATAAAAATGTGATGCAACTAAAGCATTTTTTTAACACAATCCCTTCATTTCAGGGGCTCAAAAGTAATTGGACAAATTAAATAACTGGAAATAAAATGTTCATTTCTAATACTTGGTTGAAAACCCTTTGCTGGCAATGACAGCCTGAAGTCTTGAACTCATGGACATCACCAGATGCTGGGTTTCCTCCTTTTTAATGCTCTGCCAGGCCTTTACTGCAGCGGCTTTCAATTGCTGTTTGTTTGTTGGCCTTTCTGTCTGAAGGTTAGTCTTCAACAAGTGAAATGCATGCTCATTTGCATTAACATCAGGTGACTGACTTGGCCATTCAAGAATTTTCCACTTCTTTGCTTTAATAAACTCCTGGGTTGCTTTGGCTGTATGTTTTGGGTCATTGTCCATCTGTATCATGAAATGCTGCCCAATCAATTTGACTGCATTTAGTTGGATTGGAGCAGACAGTATGTCTCTGAACACCTCAGAATTCATTCGGCTGCTTCTGTCCTGTGTCACATCATCAATAAACACTAGTGTCCCAGTCCCACTGGCAGCCACGCATGCCCAAGCCATCACACTGCCTCCACCGTGTTTTACAGATGATGTGGTATGCTTTGGATAATGAACTGTTCCACGCCTTTTCCATACTTTATTCTTGCCATCATTCTGGTAGAGGTTGATCTTGGTTTCATCTGTCCAAAGAATGTTTTTCCAGAACTGTGCTGGCTTTTTTAGATGTTCTTTAGCAAAGTCCAATCTAGTCTTTCTATTCTTGAGGCTTATGGGTGGCTTGCACCTTGCAGTGCACCCTCTGTATTTACTTTCATGCAGTCTTCTCTTTATGGTAGACTTGGATATCGATATGCCTACCCCCTGGAGAGTGTTGTTTACTTGGTTAGCTGTTGTGAAGGGGTTTCTCTTCACCATGGAAATGATTCTGCGATCATCCACCACTGTTGTCTTCCGTGGATGTCCAGGTCTTTTTGCGTTGCTGAGTTCACCAGTGCTCGCTTTCTTCTCAGGATGTACCAAACTGTAGATTTTGCCACTTGTAATATTGTAGCAATTTCTCGGATGGGTTTTTTCTGTTTTCGCAGCTTAAGGATGGCTTCTTTCACCTGCATGGGGAGCTCCTTTGACCGCATGTTGTCTGTTCACAGCAAAATCTTCCACATGCAAGCACCACACCTCAAATCAACTCCAGGCCTTTTATCTGCTTAATTGATAATGGCATAACGACGGACTTGCCCACACCTGCCCATGAAATAGCCTTTGAGTCAATTGTCCAATTACTTTTGAGCCCCTGAAATTAAGGGATTGTGTTAAAAAAAATGCTTTAGTTGCCTCACATTTTTATGCAATCATTTTGTTCACCCCACTGAATTAAAGCTGAAAATCTGCACTTCAACTGCATCTGAGTGGTTTTATTTAAAACTCATTGTGGTAATGTACAGAACCAAAATTAGAAAAAAGTTGTCTCTGGCCAAATATTTATGGAATTAACTGTATAAGTCTATTGACACAAACCTGCCAAACTGTTTTCTTTATTCACTAAATTTATTATAGGTTTGTGGAAAACATTAGATGTAATATAAAAAGTACCCAGAGAAAACCCATGTGGTCATAAGAACAATGTGCAACCACTGCACAGAAGACTGGGAATTGAAACCATAGCTATACTGTGCCATAAAAACTTCCCTGCTCTGTTGGTTTCTGTAATTCCTTTGAGAGTAATATTTGCATTAGAATCCTTTGAGCTTGAATTTATGTAACTTGTAGCATATACAGTATATATATAATTTTATATCAAAAAGTTTTATTTCTAACAGTTCCTTCCCTCTAGTAGAATTCCCACATGAACTTTTCTTTCTTTACAATTAGACAAAATAGATTGCTTTGTGGCCACAAAGCAATGATACAAATCTCACTTTTTCCTAGTTTTATTAATAATTTCAACAGTAATAACAGTGTGAAAATATTTTGTAGAAAGTAATTAGATACGAACATGTAGAATTTCATTTTCTACATGATTTTCTGTCCTCCCTTGGTAGCAAGCACATATATTTAAACCAAAGTAAACCATAATTATGTCAAAGATATTGTTGCATATTTTATTTCATTTAAATTTACAGCAAAGCTGCAGTACTTTGGTCTTATTTTTAAATGGGGTTATTATCTCACATTTATAGCTAAAGCACAAAAAAGTACAAAAGTGCCCTTATCAGACTCTTTTATCATTCCTGAGTCGTGGAGAGCAAGAGCAAATAAGATTATCTGCTGTAAGGAGGTAACAAACCCTGGATAGGATGCCAGACCATCATATTGGATACTTTATAAACGTAAATGCTAGTTTAGCATACATGTATTTGAGCTGTTTAAAGAAGCCAGAATAACCACAGAAAACACAAAAGGCACAGACTGTGATCTAGCCAGTAATAAACCTAAGCCCCATTCACTACGTTACCCAAACAGTACTGTTTTTCATTTTTTTATGCTCCTGTAACACAAGCACTTTACACTTATAGCAATGTGTTTTTAAATGGTATTGCATACTTTAATCCCAAATGATTTACATTCCTATTCATATTTCTGACAAAACAAGATTCAGTTTAGTTCTGTATTTATCATTGGACTGCTCCTCACCATTCTGATGTCTTCTGCCGTACGAGTCTGTGGAGGACGGGAAAGGATGGTCATTACCTCATTGCTAATGCCTCTCTGCAACAAGAAATCAAGTGAAATTAGCCAGAGATTGCCTTTTAATTCAGTTAAATTAAATTATGGTGATTGGGCTTAGAAGAAATCGAAACAATTCAAAACTAAATGGGAGATAAATGCATCACTGTCACTAGTAATGAAAAGAACTTTAAATGAAACTTAATTACACATGTCTAGGTGACCATTGTTTATTTTATTTGCTACTAAATAAAGCTGGTCTTTCACAAAATGTAGCACAAATGCACGGATATACTGATTGCTTTCCATACTATCTCTGTTGATCAACAAAGCTGAGATCTTTTGTGAATGTCATGTACTTCATTTATTCATTCATCTATTAATTTATTTACTTAACAAACCTGTTTGTTCTAATGCTACAGTCATGGGGATAAAGCAACCTTGGCCTCTGTAAACAAAAACTTGGAACCATTGTTTCTGCCATTAAAGGAAAAGTCAGGGAATTTATAGTAAAGAAGATGAAATAGACACAAATCAAAGTCAAAAATAATGTGCTGAGGTCAAAATGTTGAGAAAACCACCAAATCTACTATGTCGAAAACATTAACTGGAGTTAAACACACAAGAAATCTGTGGCCCTAAAATTCTTTGCTCCCTTGTAACACTATGAAAATTTGTTTTGATGGAAGTTCAAAACAAACAAAAAAATGGTGGTAGCTACCATAAACATAGTAAAAAAAAAAAAAATAACTAAATTAAATGATAATTACAAGAAAATTATAATTAATAAAGTTGATGCAAAACTTAGGTGCAGAACAAAAACACAAAATTATTACGCCAATGAGTAAGGATGAGGCACTAATCTATTACAGGGAACCCTCACTCATATTAATAATGAAAAAAAATTTTGGTCTTTTGAATTTAATTAGAACTGTATGCTGTTCCCTTCCATTTACAAGGTTTAGTTTCTTTATTTTCTTTTGTTTATTTTTTACTACTTATTGCTGTTTCATCATATTTTTTTTAATTCATTAAGGTTTACTTCTGGGTTTCTTGTTCTCTTTTTACCTAGTTTTTCTTTAGTTTCCTGCTAGCCAAATATTAAGACTACAGATTTGTATTTTCGTTTTTTTTTTATTGTTTGTTTTTTTTTGTGGAAGAAAAATTAGCCCAGAAATTGTAATTAACAAATGGAGGTCTTTATTAACATTAATGCTGATCCAGAACTTTAACATTAAAGTCCTGACTGTTCAATTAACACAGAGCACACACTGTATTTGCTTGAAAAACACTCCCCCTTTACTAGCTACATCATAAGCAAAAAGCTTAAAAGTTCAAACCTTCTTGTAACCAAACAACATCGGCAGCAATTACCCAGTTGAGTAATGAAAATTATTTAACTACCTGCTTAAATAGTACAGAAGGATTTGTATTAAGGAACTAAAAATATTACAATATGTTACAGTTTAGGTTTTAAGTTCAAAGTGGCTACTTATGGGGATGCATATGCATATGTGAATAGTTCATGCAATGATTTTGGGCATATCTAAGGTAAAGTTCACATTTTTTGTCATGTGTACATTGCAGAATGAAATTATTACTTGCATTTCTCCCAAAAACTAGTAACAGTATTATAATAAAAACAATAATAAAGTATTGTTTTCATTTAAGATTCAAGGAGATTGGTATGCTGCCTCTTTCCCCATACTGATGCAGAGGTAGAGGGGAGCTGTGTATTCATAGCATGTACCCTTTTACACAGAGGCTGGTAAGGCGGTATGACTAATTTCATAGTGTCTGTTGCTGAGTACTTTTAAATATGCTGCTTACAGTAATTTTATACTATTATTAAGTACAAATTAACCAGCTGGATATTCTGATATTTCGTTGCTTGTACTGGTTCAATAAATATGACATGTGGGCCAGGTCATAATTCTTAAAAAAATCAATCAAAATCTATTTGTCGGCAGCTGCTTTGGTGTAATTTTATTGTTGCAGGTACGAGTCAGAAGTTGTTCTTCATGAGGATGCTGATGCAGGACTTTTATTGAAGAGAACTTAATAGAACAGTTTGCTTAAATTTCACAGTTTTTCTTAATTTGAGAAGTGTCTGTGATCAGGAGAAACAATACATTTACATATTTATAATTATTTTTTACATGAGTCTCAAAGTTTTTATAATAAAATCGGCAATCTTTACCTGAAATCTATGAATAGAAGAAAAAAAACACTATATATATTTCCATTATATATTGTGAGGGATGGCCGGCCATATATTCCGGCCCACACCTCCAAACCGGCAGATGGAGCCCTCCCAGCAGCATGGAAGTTCCCCGAATTCCAGCAGGGCCTCATGGACCATGTAGTTTTTACAAACAGCCCTGCTGGATACCATGGGGACCACCAGGAGCCGCTGTAGGGAGGCTTGGGGAGTACTACGTGCCCTATAACCCGGAAGTACGTCCTGGTCACATGGACAGAAGGAACGACATGCTTCTGGGATGAACAAAAGGACTTTTTATCTGACCCGGAAGTGATAAGGAATCATGGACTGCAGGGTTGGAACCACTTCCGGGTTAGGAGATATAAAAGGACCTTGGGAAAGCCCAGACGCTGGGCTGAGCTGAGAGGAAGGGTGGCTGTGTCTGGGAGTGGAGGATTGGTATTATTTAATTGGAATTGTATGAGTATTGTGGAGTGGAGGGTGCTTTGTGCACAGTATTATAATAAAAAGTCAAGATATTGGACTTTTACCTGGTGTTTGGTGTGGTACCTGAGGTTCAAGAGGACGATAGCGCCCTCTTCTGTTACTATATATATATATATATATATATATATATATATATATATACACATACAGTATATATATATAGTAACCACCAGGGTTGTTGCAACACCCCAAACCCCAGAAACAACCTCACAGTCACAAATTCCTCAGGAACATTTTCAAAGTTCACAAAGCACATCTAAGATTTCTAAGAAAGAACAAAGAGTTCCAGTGTTGTTCCGTGGCAAGGATTTAATTGGTCCACCTGGATCTGGATGTCTGGTCATTATTCTTCATTATTATTCTTTAAGGTGTTCTTATTTTTTTAACCCCTTAACCGCCCTCTGCCGGATATATCCGGCACCGTTGTTTTATTGCTAACGCCATACTGCCGGAATTATCCGGCACATTTGCCTGTGGTTATATGAATGCCTTGCAAGTAGTATAACTGACGGTTTGGCGTGGGTATTATTACTACGTTGTATTTCGACAAGTCTGTGGTTGTTTTGGCCGGTCATGTGACGTGATTCGCATGTAACAGCTGTGAATATGGCGAAACGTAAACTGACTTCAAGTGAGGCTTTGCAGGCGATTTTGGACAGTTCTGATCATGATTGTAGCAGTTCTGAAGAAGATTTTAGCGACAGTGATTAGCAGCAAGGTGCGCTGCATGATACTGTGAATGAAGACGCATCGGATGACGGCGCTGAGTGGGTGTATCCCCAGCATCTCAGCTGGGCTGCTGCCGTGGTGAACTACCTTTTCTGCATTCGTTTGAGGGAACGTGTGGCTTTATTGTTGATGTAAACAATTACACTGCTGAGCAGTTTTATGAGCTGTTTGTGTCACCTGATTTGATCAGACATTTTGTTCATCAGACAAATCTGTATGCAGCACAGTTTATTGAGAAAAATCCCAATTTACCTCCACATTCCCGTGTTCGTGCTTGGTTTGACACTGATGAAAACGAAATGAAAAAATTCATTGGGATTTTGATGTTGATAGGAATAATCAGAAAACCAGATATTGAGATGTACTGGTCTACAGATCCTATGTATGCAACACCTATTTTTGCAGCTGTCATGACACGTAACCGATTCTCTTTGCTGCTGAAATTCTTTCATTTGAATGACAACAGAAACGAGCCAGATAAGAAAGATCCAAACCGCGACCACTTGTTCAAGCTACGTCCTTTGATTGATCATTTATTTGAAGCATTTCAGTTGCCCTACATGCCAGGACCGTCAGTTGCAGTTGATGAAAGTTTATTGTCGTGGAAGGGCCGCTTACAGTTTCGAAAGTATCTACCATTGAAAAGGGCACGGTTTGGTATCAAGATGTTTTGCTTAGCTGAGAATTCAGGTTACATTTATAGATTTCGTGTATACACTGGCAACTTGCACAACATTTAGTGGTCAATACTGCTTGAATAAATGTAAAAAATGTAAAAAAAATGTAAAAAAGTAAAAAAACGAAAATTGTTCAGATTTCGCCTGGCGTGGGGAATATTTAGGGAGTTGGCGGTTAAAGGGTTAATACATTGTTAAAGAAATTTTAAGCCTCTGTTTGAAAGCTACTTACTTCTTTTTTTGCTTGAAATTCAGAAGCATCAAACAGAAGGTGATAATTTCTTGTACAAGCTGTACCTGTGAGTCCAGCAAAGGGAATGCTTTTTTCTTTGGTGACTGCATAATCTCTACAATTAAGAAAGAAACACGTTTGTTCAAATTTGTTAATCATAAATATTAGCATTCAAATGCACAATGCAATCCACTATAAGTCCTCTTCATTTGTTGAAAACATCATTTTTAATCTTGTAGATTTTAAAATTGATGAATGAGTGGGAGGCTGGACCTTTGGACTATGGAACTGCAGGCAGAACAGTACACCATAGCGCAGTGATAGAGATGCAGATTTCCCAACAGAAGAGGAAGGAGATGGGCCGCAGGCACAAGCACCCGGGAGAAAGTGAGTGATTTGTCTGGACAGAGGAAACAGACAACTACTCCTCATGGTGCTAGACTTTGTGATTCTGCAGGTATTTGTAAAATTAGACATTTCTCATGGAGAATGAGTGAAGTGGATAATAGAGTGCAGGATATACTTACAAGATGGGATAGCAAGAATACAGTTGCTTCTTTAAAATGTCATGGAAAGGGCCGCCCAAGAGGCCTGTTTCTTTTAAAGTAGCTGAGGTTTCTGACAGTGCTCTAGAGATCATTAGAGGGAGTTTTAACCTGAATTAAATGTTGGAAAAGTAGGGCTATGCCTTCCCCAGAAGTGATGGTCTTGGCCAAAAGTGATCCTGGTCATAGCCTAAAGCCATCTTCAACCCATATGAAGAGAAGGGACAAGAACTCAATGGATAAGAGAAAGTGAGAGAGAGGGACACAGGGAGAGATGGAAGGTGAGTTGTGGAGTGCTTGTGGAACCACTTGGTAAAAAGGAAAAGAGAGGCTTAGTTTTGTTGATTTAATTTTTCTTTGTTAGGTTTGTGTTATCCTTTCCTTGTTCTTTCTCATTTTTCCATATTTTCTTTTCCTTGGAACTGGCATTCATGAAATGAAAATTCTGGTGGGGCCACACGTACCTGGAAGAGGATGTGGAGGAGGATGTGTATGTGTGTGAAAGAGAGAGAGAAAAGGAAGGAATTGACTAAGCACTTACAGAACAGCTGCTCCTCTGCTTAAATCCATTTATATGTGTACATGGCCATCTGTGAATCTCCTGAAGGATCCTGGTTTGGATCGCTTGACTGAGTTGGGTAAAGTGTGGCAGATGATGTTGCCTCTGACCCCAAGTGAATGGTGTGAAGAGCCGAAGGTATGAATATGCAGACAGAGGACATAGCATGAAAAAGATCATTGCAATTACAATGAAAGAGTTGTAAAAGATCGGAGCAGCAGGTACCACTGGAGGGCAGGTAAGGAAGGAGATGGCCTCCAGTAATCCTTCTATGAGGGAACAGGGGAATGAGGCACAGACTACATTTCACAATGTATTAGGCTAAGGGCACCATTAATTATAAAATGTCAGCTACATAATGCCATATAAACACTCAACATGATGATATATTATTTTGTCATATAGTACTACCACCAAATAAATGATATCTCAATATTAACATCAAATACTCAAAAGCAAAAGCAGAAATGCAAATGAACATGCATACATTTCTAGTTTTTACTCAGTGGGCAAAGCGCAAAATCATACTGTAAGTAATCATTCTGTAAGTAATCAATGTGATTTATGATACTCCAAAACATAGAAACATGCAAGTTCACACATCCTATTAATTCATCACAAAAAAACAATCCAATGGCTGCTTAAAATGGCTTTAGCCTTCAAGCTCCAAGGCAGAACTGAAAAGTTTAAGCTGCATATGTGCACAAATGAACAAAGGTATAACTAGAACACTGCAAGATTGAAAGGCTTGCCTAATCAACTTGGAAATGGGCTAACGGCAATTGTTCCAATTTAATACATTTGAAATATACTTACCATTAGTCCTACCAAGTTTATTTTTCGTACTTTAGCATTTTGGCATTTCGTACACTTAAGCATACTTTTTTTAAAGGCATCAATCCAATAATAAGTAAAAAATATAAAGTCTTAAAAGTGATTAAAACAATTCTAGAAAGAGAATTCACAAAATATAATGGTGCTTTTCAAACAAAAAATTCTCAACTTTATCTCCTTTTACCTCAGCTGTATCTCATGATCTCATTTTTGTCTAAGTTATTTCTCCTAAGGAATTTTAGGAGAAACATCTGTGACTAAGTTGATTCTTAAATGAAACATAAGTGAGAATCTGTTTTAAGTCTCATGAGTTATCAAAGATCAATCTTTGAGCAGTAAAACTTTCCTAAGTACAGGTACAAACAAAATTCACATACTCCAAAAATATTTTTCTAGATAAGAAACTGCATTGAGCATATCATGGAAAATTGGAAAAATGTAATTATGACCACTACGTTGAGTTTCCTGTAAACATTTTAACAACATGTTAAATTGCTGAGGTGAGTTTACTACTTATTTAATCTTTGCAAAACATTGCCATCTGCCAGGGAATGGTGAGATAGTTTCCTAATGAACCCCTGAAACTGATCTGCTTTCATACAGTGATGTAAAGGAAACAGCAACATTTTAGAATTGGATAAGTACCAGCAGGTGAGACTGAATCTTAAACAAGAAACAAACCCGTGTCTAAAGCCAAGACATTTATACTAACCAAATGACACTGATAAAATACAAAAAAAAAAAATCATAATCAGAAAACTTGTTCTAAGTCATTAAAACTTTTGCAGAAGCACTGTGAAACATGCCACAAAATACTTTAGACAAGAATCGACAATCCTAGACAGCAGTAACTACGTGGTGAAGGTTTTTATTCATCATGTTAAAGACTTCCAGGACCATAGCCCCAGCAACATATTATCAAGAAACTTGTAAAACTGTCTTTTGATGACAAACAATAAAATGGCAGCAACCATAGGAAACAAAATTAAATCACCAGAAACAATAATTCCAAATGAAAAAGAAATTCAGAAAAGGTTAAAGAGAAGTCCAGAAAATGTATTCAACACAGAAAACAATTGTAAAGTTTAGCAAATCATAACAGGATATATCAGTCCGGTATCCTAAGGAAGAGCAAATAGAAATAATACAGTAAATCAGGGACATGGATAACATGGATAGCAACCCGTAAGCCTTTCTCCGGGTCATTACCCTTTCAATGGACCAAATATTCAACAGTAAATACCTTCCAGAGAGACTATGAAATACAGATTCAGATTCATTGTTTCAATTCAAATCAGTGGAAGCAGTATAACATACCAAAAATAAACACAGAAATAAGAGACTTGGAATACAAGGTGAACTTTAAAGTGAACTGGAAGTTCTAATTTATATGTGTCTGGTCCCCCTTGTTTCAAGGTGTTATACAGACCAATGAATCACAATTCAACTATCAATTTAGATCTATAGAAAATAAAATTTTCTCTTTATTACTGTTTTTCTAGTCACAAACATTTTAGACATCATCATGAATGTTAACTTATGGAACTATGCTAGTGTTAATACAGTAATCCCTCGCTATATCGCGCTTCGCCTTTCGCGGCTTCACTCCATCGCGGATTTTATATGTAAGCATATTTAAATATATATCGCGGATTTTTCGCTGCTTCGCGGGTTTCTGCGGACAATGGGTCTTTTAATTTCTGGTACATGCTTCCTCAGTTGGTTTGCCCAGTTGATTTCATACAAGGGACGCTATTGGCAGATGGCTGAGAAGCTACCCAACTTACTTTCTCTCTCTCTCTCTTGCGCTGACGTAGGGGGGTGTGAGCAGGGGGGCTGTTCGCACACCTAGATGATACGGACGCTGGTCTAAAAATGCTGAAAGATTATCTTCACGTTGCTATCTTTTGTGCATGTGCTTCATGAAACAAAATGCTGAAAGGTGCTTCGCATACTTAAAAGCACGAAGGGCACGTATTGATTTTTTTATCTGTCTCTCTCTCTCTCTGCTCCTGACGGAGGGGGTGTGAGCTGCCGCCTTCAACAGCTTTGTGCCGTGGTGCTTCGCATACTTAAAAGCCAAACAGCACTATTGATTTGTTTGCTCCTTTGAAGAGGAAGATATGTTTGCATTCTTTTAATTGTGAAACTGAACTGTCATCTCTGTCTTGTCATGGAGCACAGTTTAAACTTTTGAAAAAGAGACAAATGTTTGTTTGCCGTGTTTGAATAACGTTCCTGTCTCTCTACAACCTCCTGTGTTTCTGCGCAAATCTGTGACCCAAGCATGACAATATAAAAATAACCATATAAACATATGGTTTCTACTTCGTGGATTTTCTTATTTCGCGGGTGGCTCTGGAACGCAACCCCCGCGATGGAGGAGGGATTACTGTACACATATCATTTTAATAAACTACCAATGAACACTAGAAAGTAAACAATACAAATAAATACAAACTGTACATAAATAAATTATCCATCATGCTTAATCTTGTTTAGGGCCATGGGGGACCTGGAATCGAAATCTCTGTATCAATAGGTATTGGTTAGGAAAATATTCTGGACTGGGAGAAAGTCCATTGCTATTCCCATACACTTACCGACACTCACACAAAGCCAACTTAGATTCACCACTTAATCTTTGGGATGTTGAGAGAAAACCGGAGGACCCTAAATAAAACCCGTACAGAGAGAGAAAAAAACATGCAAACTCTACCCAGTGACCAGGAAAATGTTCAAACCTCATTAACTCGATTAATGAGGAGCACCACTGTGCCACAGTGATTAATATGGTAAAATATATTACTTTTTCTTCTTTTTTGTTTTATTCACTAAGCAATGTACTGTTTTATTCACTAAGCAACATGTTTAAAAAACAAAATAAATTATGAATAAAGACTATTGCCTGAAAGAAAATTCAACAATGAACTGTATAATTACCTAGTTTTCTCAAATAAAATTGATCAGAATTTTTAGCAAATCTGTTGAAAATTTTGAAATGTTCAGTTTAAATCTCCCTTACAGTTTGACAAAATTATGTTACAACTAGCAAACTTATTGGAAGTGAATAGACATGAAATTTAGGCCAACCTTTAGGTATCATTCACGTCATCCTTAATGAACATGGAAAGAAAAGTTCAACTTGCATTTATTAGTAGCAAATCATACAATGACCTAAGGCAGGTGCACTTCTTCATTGTCAATTACTAGGGAGTTCCTGTCGAGGCTTCAACAAGAACAGCTCTGTCATCGTTATAATGGTGGATTTAAGTTTATTCAGCCTTTTTAAAATAGCTCAAATTTGATTAAGCAAATAGAGAACACATTTTATGACTTTGCTCATGCAGCATTATGACAACTTTGATAAAAACTGGCCAAGGAAGAAATACCTTCTGTCCATCACAAATGTGATGAAGAAATTTATATTTTTTAATTTAGTTAGTGTTGCATGTGACTCAATTGATTCTTTTCCTGTTAACCTTTTCCTAATATGTTTATATCTAGATTCACATAAGTCTTGACCCACTTCCTTTTCAAAACAAAATAAATCTGTGAAATTTGATGCAAACAGGATTTGATGCTCATTGTCATTTGATTTTAAAAATGGAATGTAAATTTGCTACACCACAGTAAGATGACTTCTTAGCATAATATTCATATGCACATCTCATGCCACATGTGTGGAAGATGTGCACTTGCAATAGGGTGCTAAGTGGTTAGAGTACACAGGGCTGCCAGAAGATTATAATCATAAGTCATATTGTGAATGTGCAGGCAGTATGAAATAGCAGTTTATATGAGCAACATTACCTTCTATTATTTATATATGAGTAAAGTGTATTCAATTATCTGTTCTTTTTACAGAAGTGGTGCAAACAAATATAGTTTTAGACTAAAAATTATTTTAAAAAAGACATGACCATGCACAGCACAAATGTTTGTGTAGAACAGCATTGCTATGTATAATGAGAGTTTCCTCAAATTGTTATACAGTATGTGAGAAGCAGCTATAAACTATGCATATAATTTTCATCTGTGTGGAGATAACTTTTATAGTGTTCAATGTTCAGGAGTCTGGCAATGAATCCTCCTAATGGCTGGATGCACTGACTAAGATTAATTATATAGTCATGCCAGTGTAGTCCAACCATCACCTCATCAGGCTGCTACAGTATTGAAAGATCATGGGGGACAATATTAAAGTTTTCCCAGTGCATTAGGTGGCAACTGGTGGACCCATAATTTATACCTAGCATCCTAATATTTACTGTAGTTGAATGGTTAGGTGACCTGGAGATTATGCTAAGAATTTGGGTCCAGAATTGCCAGGACACCAGGGGTCAGTGTGATGTATGCTAGAAGTTTATCTTCACAGGGGCCAAGACCCAAGTCTTAACACCATAAGTTATTCCCAGAATTTTTCAGAAGGTGTTTCATGGCAAGGGCCTAACAGCTTCTTCCTGATACCAGACCACTGAGCTTGTGCAAGTTGTTTGGTAGATAAGGGTCTAGCCTGTGAAAGGAAGTGAGGCCTGAGGTATTGAATGACGAAAGAGGGTTGTTTTGTATTTTAGTCTGAAAGTGCATAAAACACCCTGCAGATATACGGGGGCATAAACATTGTGATAGTTAAGCCCAGCAAGGCAGCTGGGTTTTATCTTCTCTGTTTATTTGATACTTGATACTTTCTTGTGCTATCCTTTTTCAATGTTGTTTTCTTATTTTTGAATATTTTAACTTCTTTGGCTTTGGGGTCTGCTAATAAATAGACTTTTTAGACCACAACATAAAGACTTAAAAAGGGATAGAGACTTTTCCTCCTTCCATGTTATACCAGCTTTGTTATTGTTAGAAAATTATTTTTAACAAAGATATATTCAATTAGTTAATTGGGAGAGCTGGAACACGAAGTAGGATTTTAGTGTGTGATGGATGGCCGGGAATCGTGCCCTACTGGGAGACCTGGAGGAACAGGGGAAAAGGAGAAGGGCAATTTATACCCTGGGACATGAGAGGGCAGCCCCCCTGAGTTGCATCGGGGCCACGGGCTTGGGGCTTAGAAGCTCCAACCTGATGTGGTCTGTGTCCACCATCAAGAAGCGCCTGGACAGCTTCGGAAACAAGATCTGCAGCACTTTCTGCCACACCTGGAATTGCTGCCTGAAGAGGAGCTGGATTCAAGAGCAGCGCTTTCGTCACACCTGGAAGTGCTGCCGGAGGTTAATCGGGAAGCACCTGGAACACTTCCGGGTGCACTATAAAAGGGGCTGCCTCACTCCATTCAGGGAGCCGGAGTCGGGTGGAAGAGGATGGAGCTTGTGAGTGGAGGAGTGAGGGCGGCAGAGAAGAAGGAAAGAAAAGACTGTGAGTATTAGTGCTGGTGAGTTGTGCACCGTGTGTGAGGTGCAAAGGACAGTGTAGTGAGAAAATAATAAGTATAGTGTGCATTTGGACATCGTGTGTCTCAGCGTCTGTCCAGGCTTCTTTTACAAGCGTTATGCATAGTCAGGATGTGTGTAGTATCTATCTATCTATCTATCTATCTATCTATCTATCTATCTATCTATCTATCTATCTATCTATCTATCTATCTATCTATCTATCTATCTATCTATCTATCTATCTATCTATCTATCTATCTATCTATCTATCAGCGCTGGTAAAGGCCCACATTGGTGCTCATTATTGCTTATTGTCACACTCCATCTAACATTTGCTAACAGTGAGTTCCATTGGATAACTGACTGGATACATAACATTCCTTAAAGATGTAGTTACTATGCACAACAGTTTAGTCTATGTAACAATCTTGATGTCCTGGAAAAATTGTCCTATGATTGAAGAGACATGGATGTTATTTACTTTGGGCACTGATGAGATTGAACCTGATTTATCTAAGATCATGACTGTTAAATACATCAAGACAATCAATTAAAATAATACCTTGATATTTATTTTACGGCAGCTACTAGAAGATTTAACTTTGTTTATTAGGGTTTCTCATCATATTGCAACACTCCAAAAATTTAAGACCTTATTTTATTAAAATCAGGCCCAGACTCAGACATTGAACCTGCTTGTTCAATGACAAATTATTTATAAAACTGTTTAGATTGCTTTAAAATTAGAAAAATTAGCACTCTCATTTTTGGAATAAATATTTAGGTAATTTAATCTGCAAACTGGGAATATTTTTATACAAGCAAAAAATGTAAAGGAATTGTCAAATAGATTACCAAACACTAGTGTACCTAAATGTTACCATGAAAGATGCATGCAGATTATATTATGTCAAATTCCAGATTCATCAATATGAACTTTAATGTCCTATACAGTCTGAGCATTTGAGCAGAATTTATGTAAACCCCAAGGTGTATAGGGAGGAATAGTGGCTTCTGAGATTACGGATCTGTGCTGGCAATTGGAAGGTTGCTGGTTCAAATCCCATAAATGCCAGAAGTGATTCCACTCCATTGGGCCCTTGAGCAAGGCCCTTAACCTGCAATTGCTCCATCCTGGGTATGACATTAATCTGCATCCAGCCTTGTAAGGAGGTCCTCCAACTTGCAGGGAAAACTTAGGTGTTGGTGGCAGGATTGGTGATACTTGCACGCTTGGGCCCTAATTTGGGATCCTGAGGTGATTTGTGGTGTAATGGGTATGGCAACACACTATATCAGTGCATGCTCCCAACCTCTCTCACCTCAAGGTGTGAGACCAACACAAGCATATGCAGCATTCTACTCACTACGCTACAGTGTCAAAAAACTGTAAACAAAAAACTGAAGGCCTCGTTTACTAAACCCAGGTAACTCAAAGGAATGCCTCCTAAGTACTTCCAATAAAACCCGTGAGGCTATTGCTGTATTTTTCAATCAAAAAATTAATGATATTAGAAATAACATAGTATATCTCCCCAACACTAAGGATCCTCCTAAACCCCAGTACTCCGTTATAAACAAATTAAACTCTTTCACCAGGATAGATTTACCTGATTTACATAAAATAATTTCTCAGCTGAAACCCTCCACCTGCGTCCTTGACCCAATACCAACAAATTTTTTCAAAGAAGTATCGGGCGTGCTAATTGATAATATTCTTGACATAGTAAATTCATCATTAGATACGGGAGTCTTCCCAGACTGTCTTAAGACTGCTGTAGTTAAACCTCTACTTAAGAAAAATAATCTCGACCCCTCTGCTCTTGAAAATTTTAGACCCATCTCTAACCTCAGTCATTATGCAGTTAAATAAGCACCTCAATAAACATGCTATTCTTGATAAGTTTCAGTCAGGTTTTAGAACAAATCACAGCACAGAAACTGCACTTGTTAAAGTAGTAAATGACCTGCGGGTAAATGCTGACAGAGGCCATTTATCTGTTCTCATCCTCCTAGATCTGAGTGCCGCATTTGACACCATTGATCATAATATTCTTAGAATTCGCCTTATTCAATGGGTGGGCCTCTCTGGCAGTGTCTTAAATTGGTTTGAATCCTACCTGGCAGGGAGAAAATTCTTTGTTAGTTGTGGTAATTACAACTCAAAGACACATGATATTCAATATGGTGTTCCACAAGGCTCTATCCTGGGTCCGCTGCTCTTCTCAATCTACATGTTTCTGTTAGGTCAGATTATCTCAGGGCACAACATGAGCTATCACAGCTATGCTGATGACACACAGCTGTATTTATCAATAGCACATGATGACCCCGATTCTCTTGATTCACTAACACAATGTCTGACTTGTATTTCTGAATGGATGAATAGTAATAATAATAATAATAATTCATTACATTTATATAGCGCTTTTCTCAGTAACTTTCTCAAGCTAAATAAAGAGAAAACTGAAATCTTAGTGATTGGCAATAATGGATACAATGAGGCTATTAGAAATAAACTGGATACATTAGGATTAAAAGTCAAGATGGAGTTAAAAAGCTTAGGGGTAACTGTTGACTGTAATCTGAATTTTAAATCGCATATTAATCAGATCACTAGGACAGCATTTTTTCACTTAAGAAACATAGCAAAAATTAGACCTCTTATATCATTGAAAGATGCTGAGAAATTAGTTCACGCATTTGTTTTCAGTCGACTAGATTACTGTAACGCAATCCTCTCAGGAATACCCAAAAAAGACCTAAATCGTTTGCAGCTAGTGCAGAATGCAGCTGCTAGAATCCTAACCAGGAAAAGAAAATCCGAGCATATTTCTCCAGTTTTGATGTCACTACACTGGTTACCTGTGTCATTCAGGATTGACTTTAAAATTCTGCTTATGGTTTATAAAGCCTTAAATAATCTCGCCCCATCTTATATATTGGAATGTCTGACATCTTGTATTCCAAATCGTAACCTCAGATCCTCAAATGAGTGTCTCCTTAGAATTCCAAGAGCAAAACTTAAAAGAAGTGGTGAGGCGGCCTTCTGCTGTTATGCACCTAAAATCTGGAATAGCCTGCCAATAGGAATTCGCCAGGCTAATACAGTGGAGCATTTTAAAAAACTTCTAAAAACACATTACTTTAACATGGCCTTCTCATAACTTCACTGTAATTTAATCCTGATACTCTGTATATCCAATTCATTATAATAACTATTAATGGTAGCTCTAAAATCTGTACTAACCCCTACTCTCTCTTCTGTTTCCATTTCTGGTGTCCTGTTGGTGGTGGCGCACCATCCAACAGTGATGGATTAAAAGCCAGAAGTTAGTATGACCATCATCATCAAGTCCTTCCGTGAGAACCCTAATTACAAAGAGGACTATTTCATTTATGTTAGGTAGAATGTCCAGAGGGGACTGGGCGGTCTCGTGGCCTGGAACCGCTACAGATTTTATTTTTTTCTCCAGCCATCTGGAGTTTTTTTTTGTTTTTTCTGTCCTCCATGGCCATCGGACCTTACTCTTTTTCTGTGTTAACTAATGTTGTCCTATTTTAATTTCTTATTTTATCTTTTATTTTTCTTTTCTTCATTATGTAAAGCACTTTGAGCAACTTTTTTGTATGAAAATGTGCTATATAAATAAATGTTGTTGTTGTTGTTGTTGGAAAGAAAACCCCATGAACACAAGGAGAACATAAAAAGCATACACAAAGGGCACCCCAGTCAATATTCAAACATGTTTCCATGTGTAATGAAGTAGGAAGACATATTTTAAAAGCAGCACTAATGCTTAAATATCTTTTAAAAGTGCTTACTTGTAAAGCTTGATCATATTACGAACAAACTGAACAACTAGGACAGCCCTGCGAAACTCTTGAAGTCTCTGTAGAAAGAAAACAGAAGTCAATTAGAATTTAATTTGTTTAATTTTTGCACAGTGACCATATTATAAATAGTGTATAATATATAACTTTGTATTTCATAACATGATCATATCTCTTTTTCCTGTTTAAGACAACACCCCTTTCTTAGTCAATTGTTGACCCTATTGGCTAGTGTTGTTATTTGCTCAATCACTTTTTCTTTGTCTTCATTTGCATAAGACTTGTTCTCAGCAAAGTACACAGCATATACATAGCATATTAAAAATATTGAAAAATAAAACTTGTATTGGCAAATAAAAATCATGTGTCGGCCTATGTTTTTCTTTTTATAACGTAACCAAATTTCAATCAAATCTGTCAAGGCATTTTTCACAATTGTGGTATTTCATTTTTCTGTTGTGGGGGTAGGCTTGCCCCTAAATATTGAAATATCAAATGTTCTTACATAGACAATAACTACTACTCCAGTTGTATTATTCTGCCAAATTTCAGCTTTTTAGCTAAACCAGAAATAGCTTTTTTGTTGAGGAGTGAGTGAGTTATTCAGTCAACTTTGTTTTGTTTTTTGTAGTGTCCACATTGACCACTCCCCCTACACTGCTCGCCCAATCGTTATTCCTACTGCGCACATCCTTTCTCCATACCACCCCGTGACACTCTCAGTGCTAACTCACCCTTCAATGCAGTTGGTTATAATGGTAAGGTAGAAAAGCAAGTTATCTATTCAAGAATGACGAATTTTAGATTGTGATTAAAAAAGGGCAAAAAGAGCTGATAATGAACGTCGAAAAAAAAAATGAACAAAAAAGAGCCGCATATAATAAAAATCAAGAACAAAGAGAATGGTCCAATAAACAAAAAAAGAAAAAAATATCCTGAACAATATGCGGATAGAAATGTGAAAAAGCATTGCTTATAGAATGTAATTTAGAGGATAATGTAATTCATAGCATTCTAACAATTCAAGCACTAAACAAATCTGTTTTCCCATGTTCATGTATTAAGCGCAACACTTTATTACTTAGGTCAATCTTGGTGGTAGTTCTTGGTAGTAGTACTTTCCATCTCACCATTGTAGTTGCGGTTTGTTTGCCACTTTTCGTCATCAATGTTTGAAGTCAACCCATGGGTTTTGAAAGTTAGTTACCTCTTATTTTTAAATCACATTTTTCAAGCTCTGTTAACTTCCCCACATTATCTCCTGCATACATGTCGGTTAGAGCAGGCAGGATCCTGGGTGTGCATTTGCTAATGTTGGTGTCTTTGCACAAACTGAATGCATTTGTACCAGCAAGGTCATTTGCTCCAGGGCAGTCTTTGAACATATGAGTGCCGCACTAAAGAGCCATGTGTACTAAAGATCATCTTGTTTCCTCAAATTACACAGCAGGGTTTTCTCTCAGCTATAACAAGTTGCTTTATTTTTTTGTTTGAGTCTGCTTATAATTAAAATACATCCTGAGCCAATGTCATTTTTAGCCTTTCCTAGGATAATGTAATAGCTTAAAAGGAATGTGCACTCTGCTGTCAAAAATCAATATTTATATTCTCTAATAGATTCTCTGTGGTGGTCTGGCGCCCTACCCGGGGTTTGTTTCCTGCCTTGCGCCCTGTGACCCTGTAGTTAGGATATAGCAGGTTGGATAATGGATGGATGGATGGATGGATGGATGGATGGATGGATGGATAATAGATTCTACCAATCTATTCCTTAATTTTCTTTTTGTTCAATATGATCATTTTACTTACATATAAAATCTGAAAAATATGGTTATGGACACAGGCCGACAATGCTAATTGAGTAGTAACCCAAAAACTAAATTTTCCTTTCTAAGAAGATACAGAAAATTTTATATCTCAAGTCAGAGCAGCAAGATCCCAAACATCTGGTGTGGAGGTGACATCAGTAAGCCTACGTGTTCTTTATATGCTCTCTAAAGACAGTAAAGAGTGTTTCCCAAGTATGGTCTGTGGACTGAGATATTGTTATGGCCTCAGGACAGGGCAGTGAAAGCAGGGATCCTTTCTAAATTTTAAGGATGTATCTTCATTCTTATTCTCTACTTGGTGGTACACAATGTATATGAGTATACAGTCAGGAAGGGTTATTGCTTAATAAGGTTACATCTATTTGGTGGTGGTATTTGTAGCAATATTGCTTAAAATGTGTAAACAAAAATGGGTTTTTTAAAGACATTTAAGAGCCAAACCTAAACTTGCACCTTTACGTGAGGCTGTTGAGATGTACAGGAAGCAATATTTTCAGCTAAACCTGTCTAAGTATGCAGAAACCAAAGCTGAGATGTTACTTATGGTGATCCACATTTTCAGGCAGACTCTGGGATGCTTTTTTCATGACTACTGTCTCACAAAAGAACATTTGGAGTTGTCAGAAAAGGATTTCATAGCTCTCTGAGTTACTTAGAGGAAGAGGATGGATGTCCAGGAGAACAACGAAAGGAACATAAGGTTGAAAAGAGGAAGGGATGTTGGAGGGAAAGGAGGACTGTTGTCAAAACTATAAATAAGGAACCACGCCATAAAAACAGGATCACAGAGTTTTTATAGCTGTAAAGCCTTATCAGATTTAATATGTAATGGTATGGATATATTTTAAAAAATGGATCTATTATTTTTATTGTGCCTCCTTGTTATGATTATGATCTTTTAGCTCCATGAATTCTAATTAGCACAGACAAGTGTTAATAAATCATAATTTTATATCAGGCTGCTTACATTAGGCACTCTTAAAGTCATATTTCAAAATAGTTCACATTTCACTTTATCACAATGAATTGAATACTACCTGTCTTTGATATTAATAAAGCAATACTTCTAAATAACAAATAAAGAAAATGTGATTGACAAGATAACCAAGATGTTGGCTGTACTATTTCAAAATATGTAAATTATTTTGAAAAACAATGCAGCCACTGAAAATTTTTAAATTTATTTACTAAAGTGAATAGAAAAAAATGTATATGGAATAATTACATTTTTTAAGTATCAGGTTTTTTTAGTGCTGAACATATTACATTTTTCATTTTCATTATGATATGTGAAGTAACAGCTGACATTTTCAAATAAATTAAGGTAACGGGGAAAGTTTGTGGCTGGATTATTGATGGTAGTAGTCTGTTCTGAGTTTTGTATTCTGGAAGGCATTGTATTTTTTAGTGGCATCTGTCCAATACTGTTTATACTGCCAGTGTGAAAATTAGAACATAAGAATTTTGACGCAGTAGTGGAGACTATTTATACCATACAAACTCACTTGGTTAGCTCTCGGCTTATTTGTTTTAATATGTTATCCAAATACTTTTTAAAAGATGTCTGGTTTACCATTTTAACTATATGACTCAATAATTCTTTACAGATTTACATGACTCTTTTTGTAAAGATGTCATTTATAATTTTAAAGAACTGGATTAGGGTCTCATACAGACTTCCCAGCTCAAAAGTAAAAAGTGTTAACTCCTTTAGTCTTACAGAACATGCCCTTTAGCGTCGGCATATGTTGGGTTGCCCATCTACTTGCGGCATTTGGTGTTATTATATCTTTTTGTTATGTGGTGACTTCAGGTGTGACTGCATTAGTGCAATATAAATTCTGAACATAACATCCCTTAATATATATTCAGAAGATTTTACATTATATCCCAACATTACCTTTTTAATAGCTCCTGCACATTGTGTAGACAATGCTGTATCATTGTAAACCTCTACTATTTTCAAAAGTTGCTTCCTGTAAGATGACCCTGCCCATCTTGTATTTATAATTACAGTAATGCTCTTTTTGCATGTTTTTGTACCTTTCTACTTTAAGTTTCCTTTTCCAAGTGTCTGTCCAGTTTTGAAGACTGTACGGGTCTTTTTGAATTGTATTTGCAGCCTCCTCAGTATCAGCTATTTTAATTAAATGTGAATTTCATAATTTTACAAAAACTTATCAGATTCAATGTCATTAATAAAAATTAGAAGTATAATGCACGAAGGGCATATGAGCACTGGAGCTACTCCTGGGTAACTCCAGTGATGACCTTACCAATGTGGAGTATTCTCTTCTTTTCCTCTGGCCAATTAACCATCTTCAAAAACAGTTTTATAAGTCACCTCTGATTCCAATGGCTTCTAGTTTTAAAATTAATTTAGCTGAATCAAATTACTTTTAAAGTCAACATACAGTGCATCCAGAAAGTATTCACAGCGCATCACTTTTTCCACATTTTGTCATGTTACAGCCTTATTCCAAAATGGATTAAATTCATTTTTTTCCTCAGAATTCTACACACAACACCCCATAATAACAATGTGAAAAAAATTTACTTGAGGTTTTTGCAAATTTATTAAAAATAAAAAAACTGAGAAATCACATGTACAAAAGTATTCACAGCCTTTGCTCAATACTTTGTCGATGCACCTTTGGCAGCAATTACAGCCTCAAGTCTTTTTGAAGATGATGCCACAAGCTTGGCACACCTATCCTTGGCCAGTTTCGCCCATTCCTCTTTGCAGCACCTCTCAAGCTCCATCAGGTTGGAAGGGAAGCGTCGGTGCACAGCCATTTTAAGATCTCTCCAGAGATGTTCAATCAGATTCAAGTCTGGGCTCTGGCTGGGCCACTCAAGGACCTTCATAGAGTTGTCCTGAAGCCACTTCTTTGATATCTTGGCTGTGTGCTTAGGGTCGCTGTCCTGCTGAAAGATGAAACGTCACCCCAGTCTGAGGTCAAGAGCGCTCTGGAGTAGGTTTTCATCCAGGATGTCTCTGTACATTGCTGCAGTCATCTTTCCCTTTATCCTTACTAGTCTCCCAGTCCCTGCCGCTGAAAAACATCCCCACAGCATGATGCTGCCACCACCATGCTTCACTGTAGAGATGGTATTGGCCTGGTGATGAGCAGTGCCTGGTTTCCTCCAAACGTGACGCCTGGCATTCACACCAATGAGTTCAATCTTTGTCTCATCAGACCAGAGAATTTTCTTTCTCATGGTCTGAGAGTCCTTCAGGTGCCTTTTGGCAAACTCCAGGCGGGCTGCCATGTGCCTTTTGCTAAGGAGTGGCTTCCGTCTGGCCACTCTACCATACAGGCCTGATTGGTGCATTGCTGCAGAGATGGTTGTCCTTCTGGAAGGTTCTCCTCTCTCCACAGAGGACCTCTGGAGCTCTGACAGAGTGACCATCGGGTTCTTGGTCACCTCCCTGACTAAGGCCCTTCTCCCCTGATCACTTAGTTTAGACTAGGGGGCTCCGCCCCCTGCTCGCTTTGCTCGCCAACCCCTGGTGTTGGGAATGACAAAGAGCGTGATGTATGAATGAGATATAGAATAGTGTGATGGTGTAGATGATGCAAATAGAAAGCAAACAATAAAGTGTGTGGCACAGTGTAAAGGTTTATTGGAAAATTTCTTTGTACACGCCGTTTAAGTGTAAAAGGTAAGTGACTGGATGCCATTGAACATTCATCAATAAACAACATTTTTTCAAGACGGATGTCACGTGCAGTGCCACCGTTAATGTTCATAGTGGATACCGATTTGTAGGATCTAATGTAGTTGATAAAGATTTCACTTTCAGGTACATCGTCAGTTAGAATCTTCTGTAGATATTCAGTATATGAATGTAAAGAAGGCAGTCTAATTTGACCCTTTTGACAACAACGTCTAAATGTATTACTTGTATTGCCAGTTGTTTCTTCAGGGAAGTGAACTGAATGACAATGATTGCAAATGACATTCATTAATCCGAATGAATTTTCCCGGTGTATGTTTTCCTTGTGCCGTTTGAGAGGCGCGTTGTTGCATGTGTAGTATTTGGGACGTGTTGTTTTGGAGCTGTAATCGATTTGCCTGTGCTGTGTGAGACGCCCGTTGTAGCCTTCCTTGCCGTTAACGTATGTCTGAGACGGGAGGTGTTTCGTTTTGAATCCGTGCCTGTTGCGATGCAGCACTTTGATTGATAGTTTGCGTCATGTGGATCCAGGATGTAGATTTGTGCATATTTGCGTTGTAGATTTGTTTCAGGGTGCACTGTTCCAATGCGATGCAGTATCTGTGCACATATGCGAAAGCAGTATGGGCCATTGCCTTTTGGTGGCCTGATATTTACTAAAAGCAAATGAACTATTGTAGGATCTAACGCAGTTCATAAAGTTTTTACTTTTAGGTACATCGTTAGTTAGAAGCTTTAGTTGAGCTTTGCGTTTTTGGAGTCGAGACATTTTTTCTTTTAGAAATATGGATAAGTAATAAGAAGTATTGCACTCACTGTTAATATGGAGCCTTTTCTGCGGTTGAACGGTTAATAGTGCCTTATTGTAATGAGATCCACCTATGCCGCATAGCCGTCTATTTTGTTGTTTCTTTCGTGTTCGTGTGTTTGTTCCTGTTATCATTTCCTTTTCGTTTTGTACCCGTGACCGTGTATTCATGACTTGTTTCTTTCTCAGCATCCGAAATATGGATAAGTAATATGGAGGGTCGCAGTCACTGTTAATATGTTTCCTTTTCTGCAGTTGAACGGTTAATAGTGCTTTATTGTAAGGAGATCCACCAATGCTGACACCTATGCTGTCTAGTGTGAAGGTGCTGACGTTCACTTTAGAATATGTGGCTTTGGGTGTGACTTCTTATGGATGTGGGGGGGGGGGGGGGGGATTGTTGAGGATTGTTGTCGCGGGAGCATCTTCTTTCTTTTTGTGTTCCTGTGTCTTGTTGAATCCCACTCTTTGTGTGTGTCCCGTCCCTCGCTTGTAGGGTCTGTGGGGTGGTTTTGTGTTCTTTTTTTTTGTGTTCCATGGGCTTGTTGAATCCCCCCTCTTGGTGTGTGTCCCGTCCGGTGCCTGTAGGGGGGGGGGGGTGCCTTGCTGTTGTGCGCGAGCCTCTTTTTTTTTTTTTTTTTTTTCGGGTCTAGTTTCGTGTGCAATGTGTTTCGTGCTTTTCCTGCGTTTGACTTTGCGCCTCTTTTCTCCTTTTTGTATGTGCTCACTCCTTTTTTCTGTGGTCTTGTCCGCCACTCGCGGCCCCTCATCCGCCTTTGTCGCCCTCTTTTCTCCGCCTTTCTCCGACTCTCGCGGACTCTTTTTGCGCCTGCGCCTCTCGCGGCCCCTCATCCGCCTCTTCTCGCCCTCTTTTGTCCGCCTTTCTCGGCTCCTCAGCCGACTCTCGTGGACTCTTTTTGCGCCTGCGTAGTACGTCTTTTTGCAGCTACGGCCCATGGCCGGATGTGCCTGCATCCATCATCCGGTTTAGCATTCTCGGTTAGTAATATGGATGGCCGGCCAGCTCTAGGAAGAGTCCTGGTGGTTTCGAACTTCTTCCACTTACGGATGATGGAGGCCACTGTACTCATTGGGACCTTCAAAGCAGAAGAAATTTTTCTGTAACCTTCCCCAGATTTGTGTCTCGAGACAATCCTGTCTCAGAGGTCTGCAGACAATTTCTTTGACTTCATGCTTGGTTTGTGCTCTGACATGAACTGTCAACTGTGGGACCTTATATAGACAGGTGTGTGCCTTTCCAAATCATGTCCAATCAACTGAATTTACCACAGGTGGACTCCAATTAAGCTGCAGAAACATCTCAAGGATGATCAGGGGAAACAGGATGCACCTGAGCTCAGTTTTGAGTTTCATGGCAAAGGCTGTGAATACTTATGTACACGTGCTTTCTCAATTTTTTTATTTTTAATAAATTTGCAAAAATCTCAAGTAAACTTTTTTCACATTGTCATTATGGGGTGTTGTGTGTGGAATTCTGAGGAAAAAAATGAATTTAATCCATTTTGGAATAAGGCTGTAACATAACAAAATGTGGAAAAAGTGATGCGCTGTGAATACTTTCCGGATGCACTGTAAATTATACTGTACGGTTTGCTACTGTACTTCCCATTAAAAATTGTCAGGGCAGGTTTGTTTGGCAGAATCTTCCTCTCATAAATCCCTGCTAACTGTTACTTAGTATATTATTTTCATATTAATAGTTGTTTTATTTATTTATAGTTTCCTGCAATTCTGCATGTTATATGAATCTGTTTTATTAATCTTCTAGGTGGCTAGGAAGACTTTATTATTCCAGAAAGAAATTAGTTTGCTGCGGGAAAGTACAAAACATTAGGCACTGTTACACAGATACAAGAAAATAAGCAACGGCACAATAACTGACAACTGATGTTACCATAAATACACACAATCAAAATTAGTACAAGGAATAGTAATTACCTTAACATAATTCAAAATGCTTATAGCTATAGTTCTTAAATCAGATGCTCTTTACCCTTGGCAACCTAAATTTGCAGCCTGTTGGCAACGACTGAATTTTAAGAAAAATATGATGTCTTCTGTGTCACAGAATTGAATTGGCCTTCTTTCTAACCTTTTTGTAATGTGGCTCAGTGGCAGAGGTCTGCTGTAAACCAATAGTTTTACTGATAATTTTTACAATAATGTGTAAGTGTGTTTATATTCTTAATGCTGAAATGACCAAACCAACATATTAAAGCAAATGTCACAAAAGATTTAATAAAAATATTGTTTACTAAGACAGAATATCCCTCTCTGTTCCTGCTTACAAATTTGTTCTCTGTTGAGATTAAACATTAGCTTGTTATCAATGATTGTCCCTAAATATTTGTGTTGCTCCACCATGTCCATAGTCCATAGTTTATAGTCCATAGTTCTTCCTTTTATTATTGTTGATGGTGAGGGAGGAGGGGAGCACCTAATGTCTACAACCATATCCTTAGTCCTAGAAATATTTATCTGTAAAAAGGCATGGTCACACCATTGAACAAACTCATCAACAATAGGTTCATGGCTTTCCTTCGTATTTTGCAGGAGTCTCACAATGATAGAGTCATCTGCATAATTCAGGATATGTCTATGTTTGTGTGAACTCCTGTAGTCATTTGCGTATAAGAAAAACAAGAAAGGAGTCAGACTGCAGACTTGAGGTCAACCCATGGATGAGTTAAGATTATCAGAGAAATGACCATTAATTCTTCACTCTTTGTGTTTTAGAATCACTTTGGCAGCTTTCCAGTCCTCAGATTCTTAACCATTCTGAAGTGACCTTTGGAATATGCTAAGCAGAGATTTATAAATACTTTTAAGATATTTCATTGTTTCTACTCTCTTGGAAAAACCCTATCAGACCCAGTCATTTTTCAGTGTTTTGAGGACCTGAGTCATATCTGACTATTGTGGTTTTAAAATCTGTAAATGTATAATTTTTTTTACTTCTACCTGAGTAACTATTTGCTTTTTTCTTTTACAAACATCTGAGTAAAGTATTTATTTAGTTTATTCACTATTGCAGCCATTACATTTTCTGCATCTGCTAAGGCCCCTTCTGACTGTTCAGTTTGTTATAGTTCAGTTGCTTGCCAGCTCAATAGTGACTTTACTGCATTCCAACCCATTTGTTATTTTTATTCCTTAATTTCTATTTTGGTCCGGTTGTGTGTTGGTTTAACTGAGCAAATCTCTCTTGGCTGTGTCCTGGTTTCAGCTACAGATTGTTTCTTATTTGTCAGTAAAGTAAGTATTCCTAATCTTTTCTGTCTTCTGTGCTGTCTGTCTGTTCTCTTTAATGAAAAGCAATCGTTTGTCCTTTGCAAAGGTTAAATTACAATTACTTTTTGAAAAATGAGTTTGCTGCAACATGGCAGCAAGTAAATAGGTCTACTGAAGGGCCATGTCTTAAATTATTGCACTAACTTCAAGTAATGTGTAGAGTCAATTTTAAAATTCTCCTATTGACACAGAAAAGTTCAAAATGGGTTAGACTCCATTTACTTTAGCAAGGGTATTAAATCCTATGCTAGAGAATGTATACTATGACATCAAGGTGCACACCTGCCTTAAATTCCAAAATAAACAAAAACATAGTATTTAACTGTATGACCCCAAGTTCTAGAATGATCAGGTACAAAGTCTGCAAAATCCATTTTGTCACAGAATTTATATTATGACTTGAAGTTCGTCTGGTGGTCAGGAATGACTTGGGACAGGCTTCGCTCCAATTTAATAAATCCGGGTTGGTACTTAATCAAAGGGAGAGTGTGGAAGAGACACACAGATGTAAACTGGTTTCTGGGGATGAAATGAAAAGGGCTTAATGTAATGCCTGCAATAGTGAATAAACTAAATAAATACTTTACTCAGATGTTTGTAAAAGAAAAAAGTAAATAGTTACTCAGGTAGAAATAAAAAAATTCTACATTTACAGATTTTAAAACCACAATAGTCAGATATGATTCAGGTCCTCAAAACACTGAAAAATGACTGGGTCTGATAGGGTTTTTCCAAGAGAGTAGAAACAATGAAATATCTTAAAAGTATTTATAAATCTCTGCTTAGCATATTCCAAAGGTCACTTCAGAATGGTTAAGAATCTGAGGATTGTCAGAACTAACCACCTATTAGGTAGCCTGCTAGTTATTTTTACAGTGTCTCCCCATTGCCCAGCTGGTCTGGGGAACTTTTCATTCTATGAACTCATAAGACTCATAAGACCACCTAAGCCAGCCTCGAAATCTGGGAGAGCAGAACGGTCCTCTAGTGGATTCTGTAGAGATTATATCTTACAACATAATCCTACAACACCCCAAAGCTGTTCCTTTACAGTCAGCTACATCTAAGGCAATCGCATGGGAATTGGTAGGGGTCCTTGCGTGAGCTGGAATCCCTAAAGAAGTCCTAGCGGACCAAGGGATGCCTTTTACCTCAGAGACGTTCAGGGAAACGGCGAAGTTACTGAAAATGAAGCACTTAAAGACCATGGTGTATCATACTCAAACCAATGGTCTAGTGGAGAGGTTTAATCAGACTCACAAGCGATGCTTCGCACAGTGGTCAGTGAGGATGGGTGGAATTGGGATTAACTCTTATGAACTCTTAACTCTTCCCACTCGTTATCTTTGCCTATCGGGAAATGCCACAAGCCTGTACAGGGTTCTCACCTTTTAAATTATTATACAGACGACAGCCCCGGGGTATATTAGATATTTTGAAAGAAGGCTGGGAAGGAGAGGGTCTTCCCTCTGTAAATATATTGGAATATATCACGCAGTTACGAGATAGATTTGGAAAAATCTGACCTATTCTAAAAAGTAATATGGAAGAAGCGCAACCAGCACAGGTCTGCTATTATGACCATGGCATGACGCTCCGAGAATTCCATCCGGGGGAGCGCGTCATGGCGTTGGTTCCCACCTCCCATTCTAAATTACACAGCGAGGACTTAACTTCCAGAGAGAGATGGAAGCTGGAATCAGCTATCATGTCTGTCTCGGAGGGGGTGAGTGAAAAACCTGGAAGGACCTTTCTGATTGCACACGACATAGTGACTGAGCCAGGTGTTATAGTCTGAGAGTGCCCCTATAGACTTCCCGAGGCAAACAAGGAGAAGAGGAGCTGGAAATCAAGTGAATGCTGGAACTAGGAGTGAGAGAGGAAAGTTATAGTCCCTGGTCCAGGCTGACCATCTTGGTTAGTAAGCCTGATGGCACTTGGAGGTTTTGCAATGACTTACATTGACTTAACCAGGTCTCCCAATTTGACGCTTATCCCATGCCTCGTGTGGTCAACCTCCTCGAAACACTTGGCCAAGCAAAATTTTTGACCATGCTTGACATGACAAAGGGGTACTGGCAGATTTCTTTAATGGATTCTGCAAAGGTCAAGACCGCATTTAGCACCCCTAGCAGACACTGGCAGTATCATGTCCTTCCATTTGGGTTACACGGGGTTCCTGAGACTTTCCAGTGTCTGGTGAACAAAGTGCTCCATCACCATAATGTGTATAGTACTGCCTACCTGGATGACGTTGTCATCTATTCCAGCACTTGGAAGGAACACATACATCAGGTCAAAGTGGTATTGCGGACGCTAGAAGAAGCCGGGCTTCATATCGTTCCAAAGAAATGTTTCTTTGGACTGAAAGATGCTAAATATTTGGGCTACCTGGTGGATCGGGGTACTGTGAAGCCACAGTGTTGAAAGATAAATGCTATTTTAAAATGGTCCTGTCCGTGAAGTATTTCTCGGATTAGCCGGGTACTACCGCCGGTTCGTATCCCAGTTTTCAGAGAGAGTGGCGCCCTTGACAGATTTAACAAAGAAGAGGGCTCCTAACAATGTGGTATGGACTGATAAGACGGACGCTGAATTCTGTGACTTGAGACAGGCTCTTACTTTAGCACCAATATTAAAACCTCCTAATTTTTAACTTTCTTTTATTCTCCAGATGGACACTTCGGACACAGGCTTGGGGGCCGTGCTGAGTCAAAGCGTCGAAGGTGTTGAACACCCCATCATGTACCTGAGCTGGAAATTGTTGGATCGGGAGATCACGTATATGGCAGTGGAAAGGAAAGCCCTCACGATTAAATGGGCGATAATGCCGTTGAGGTACTACCTCTTGGGCTGGGAGTTCACTCTGGTGACGGATCATGCTCCTTTACAGTGGATAGCCCTTCACAAGGAGTCAAATTCATGGGTCACTAGGTGTTTTTTTTGACCTCCAACCTTACAAGTTTTCACTGATTCATTGTAAGGGCTCTCTCCATGCCAACGCTGATGCCCTCTCTCGTGCCCATGACCTCTCTGTGCAGGACGCTGGGTCAGGGCTGGGGGGGGGGGGCCTTGTCACACACATGCGAGTAGGAGGCAGCTAAAGTGCCTGAATAATTGTAATATGACCACCGATCAGGGGGTGGAAGAGTGTGCTGTCTGTCCTTCTCAGGTAAATAAATGTCCACCAGGTTCTGGCATTCTCGATGACATCACGTCCGAGTCCAGCCGCAGAGATGAAGTCACTTCCGGTTCTCGCCAACATCACTTCCGGTTCCGGCCCTAAAGATGACGTCACTTCCTGAACGGGCCTTTAAAGCTGCCATCATTCTTGACTTTGATCAGTTCTGTTTTGGACTTAGTCTTGTGAACATCTCTGTTCAATCATTTCAATTTTAGCAGCCAGGATACATTGTATGGGAGGCTGCCCCAAACGTTTATCATGCCTTTTGGCATTATTTATCACAATATACATATCTATTTCCTGTTGCTTGTTCTATGTGTACCTTCAGAGCCTTTATTCTGTATTTGTGTGTGTGTCAAGCTTGTTCCCGTAAACTCTGCTTCTCAGACTCTGTGATTATTTTTTAACCTAATTTCTTGTCTCCTATGCAGTTTTTGCACTTTCACTCTTTAAAGGCAACTCTGTCAGTGTGCCTGTTACATCTTAATTCCGCCCTGTATGTCTCAGTCTTGCACTTTCTCTTCCGATTGCATCACCAAAACTAAACTGACCGATCACACTAAAGCCAAGCAGAACAATTCATTTGCTCAGTGGGACACAGACCTTAGTGTTTTATTATATGGTATATGCATATATATACAATATATCAAATCAAAATCAAATAAAACCAAATATATATATAGACAAATGTATACTGTCTTCATATGAGTATTGTATCCAGATTTATGCTTTGTGTTTTTATTTTATTGTAATTTAATGATATTTTATTTTCAATTAGAATATAGTGTGTTGAGCTCATAAATTGAAGTGGAATATATATGAATGAACTACATGTAAATTAATGTTACCCTTTGTTTGTTATTCACTTTACATTCCTCTTGTTTGTTTTCTTCTTTAAGATGACTGACACATTCTTCATCTTTTCCAGATTTAGGTCCAGTTGTCCTCTTATGACTTTCTGACCATTCATGAAAACCTGAGAGTTTATCCCTGGAAAGAAATATGTACAGGAACAAGTCAGGTTTGCTTAAATCAAGCAGAAAATAAGCATCTCACTCTTCGCTTGGTAGGAGCTAACAGAAAAAATGCCAAGTGTGTATCCACATGCTTACAGTTTAAATACACAGGTCACCTAAACTGACTGAATGAGATATGAATTTTATCTAATGTAAGTGGTGTGCTGGATCAGTTTACAAAACACTAAACCTAGGGTGGCAATGTAGAACAGTGATTAGCACTCCTATTCCACTGAATCCAATATCCTTACAATGTCCTTTTTTTGTCTTGCCTGTGTGAAGTTTGCATTTTTCTCACATGTCTCCATGGCATTTCCTCCTGTAGTTTGTTTTCACTCTCACATCCCCAGAGAGATGGTGTTGAAGTTTATTGTTAGTTACAACCTTTTGGTAGTATCTTTATGATTGCAAACTATGGTTAGTTACTCTCCAGTCTTGACCTTAACTTGTTTTTCTTTCTTATTCAACATTCTAATTTCCCTTGTTGCTGTTGTAAATAGTTGTGTTGTGAAGTTTGCCATATGTCAAGTAGAAAATTAAGGTGTATTTGGGGCTTTGCTGGCTAATGCATGGCGAGCACGTATTGGCCTTATAGCCTTCTCTCATTCGTGCCATTTTCATATGTGCAGGATAGATGGGAATTGTTCTTGTAACTACATGTAAATGAAGAATACATCTTCTTTTTGATTAGGTATTGTCTTATATTGCTTTCAAGAGAGCAATATACATGCAACTATAAGGTAAGGCACATCTTTATAATAGAGGAAAACAAAAAGAATGTTACCCTGCCCTTCTAACAATTAATAGGTAAGATGACAAAATGCTACCATTATTAGTAAGTAAATGTATATCTAAAGTGCAAAACACTTTCAAAAAAAGTATTCTGCTAAAGCAAAGGAATAATTATACTTTAAAAGAAAAGTGTACTGTTAGAAAAGAATAAAAAGTGGCAGTGTTTCGAGATATGAAAGTAGCTGTTCTGTAAATGCAGGTGTTGGTTTAATAGTCTATTACCTGTATTTCAAATAATACAAAATTCTGTGTGTAAATGCAAACTCTTAAATGAGCTGTTCTCTGTATTTAAATACAGCTTCTCTAAAAAAAAGGGGATACTTTTTCAGCTTTTATAGCGGTTTAAGTTGGAATGTTTCTTATTAAACCATGCTTGTATACTTCAGAGCAACTGGAGGGCATCTTTTCAAAAGTAGTTATAAATGATCTGAAAAATTATTGATACAAGCTGCATCAATTTTCCAGAACAAAGAAATTATTGACTTTATAATATAATATAATATAATATAATATAATATAATATAATATAATATAATATAATATAATATAATATAATATAATATTATATTATATTATATTATATTATATTATATTATATTATATAATGCAGTGCATGTATACAATGAAATATATTGCTTAAAAGCCCTGTAAATTCAATTTATTATAGCCATAGGGACTGCTATCTCTGACCATTTATTTACAGGTCTTGATATTCTTTTCCTCTCTGCATGTTTTGAGGATCTATGCAACTTCATCATTAAGTAATTCTCAATTATTCATGGACATTCTTTAAGTTAATGTGTTTCATTTTGCCTGTTTAGTATTCTTTTAATCAGGAGTGTTGTTTCTGTTTCAAATCAGATGCATAACATTGAACATTCTGCTACTTTATATTGAAAGAAAGGCATCTGGTAGCATACAGTGTTCACGAATTGACAATGTGTCCAGTAATATACAGCAATTCAAATAAATTAACATTGATAACAACTCTTGGAAATCATCAAATGTCCTATTATGAATAGTTTTAAAGAAAGACTGCCATCTAGCTGGCAAAAAATAACATGATATAATGCACAGGAAAACTGCCAGTGTTTACATTTATAGTGTTAAAGCAATCCTGTAAAGGATATACAGTATATGGGAAGAGTGTTTCCATAAGTAAGTGTTAAATTAACACTGACAATTATGTTGTGTAAGTCAAATGATGGTAAACACCTTAAGCTAAAAGAAGACAAAAAAATTTTAAGGAAATACACACAACTGAAAAAAATCAGGAAACATTTAAGTAAATGGGAGAAAATTATACTGAAAGCAGAAGTTCAAGGCATCAGTGTTAAAATAATTAAAATAATTAAGCATTTAGAGTCCCATAATGATTAAGGTCCTGAATAAAATAACGCTAGGCAGAACAACTTTACTCATTATGGTAGAAAACATAGTTTGAAGAAAAGATCTTAGTGTGTACAATAGGAGGTTGTTTGTTGGAGCATGCTTGACAGAAATGTCAACAATGTGGTGAAAACTGCTAAGCTTACTGATTTTGTAATGAGGAACAGTGCTTACCAGTGCATTATTTAATTGTCAAATGGCAATAAATACAATGCAATTCTGAGTGATCACATTCTTCCTACAGCATTTCTACGTTGAATGTAATGCTGTGGGTCTCAAAATCAGTTTTGTTAGCCCCAGGTGGCTGTACTTTTTTGTTCTAAACAGTTTCACAATCAGTGTGTCATTTTATCTTTGATTGATCTCATTTATTTACAGTATCTTGTCTTTTTTCTCGTATTTTGCAGTCAGAAAAGCATGGCTGTGTGATTTTTACATTTATAAAACATTAAGCAATATTTGTGTTTTTGCTATAGTATTAAGTCTATAGCTTTAAATGTTGTCTTCCTTTTAATTTGCCCTTTCTTTCTGTGCAGTTTGCTCATTTAACTCTATCCTAATAATGACAATTAACAATAAGCAGAACACACACCTGGGCAAATGACACTGAAAGGCTGCAACAACTTCAGTGTCGAATCCACTAACTTGCTTATTTGTAAATAATGGATAGAATACCCAAAAACAACACTAACTTATCACCTGTTAAACATACTTAAATTCTTTGTACATTCTTATAAAAATGTACCAGACTTAGTTTTGTAATTTCTACCTTCATCACAAAACACAGAAACTAAAAAATAAAAGTTTATCTTAATTAGGCAAAGGATCCAATGAAAAACAGAAGTTGGTTGGAATAAACCTTGTAGCCATAAGGGGTCCTCAGAACTGAGTGTGAGAACCACTGCTGTAATGGAATCATTTCAGGCATGAGTGATTAGTGGATGGTTTAAAGAGCTTGATAACAATGAGAGTGCCATGGCAGTTCCAATCAAACAGTATCAGTCTGATTGAGTACACATGGAAGAGTAGCATGCCTGAGGCAACTTTTTCCAAGACCATCTTTATAACTGCAAGTTATGAAATTCCTCATGGAAGAATGATATCACATCCCTCCCATACAGTTCAGGCACTTGTTTGAGGTGCATTGAAGATGTTCTGGCAACAGGTTATGATCTGATGCTGGATTGAGAATAAATTCTTTGAATAAAATCTGATTTTTGATAAAATAGCCAGGAGAAAAAGAAAAGTCAGAGTTATAGTCAGGAGATTGTCAGAATGTCAGTACCTGAGAAAATAACTAGAAAAGCCAATTGTTCAAGCCAAAAGAACAAAAACAGTAATTGAGGTCAAAAAATAAAAAGCAAAAATTTGCACATTATATTGGATTTGATTCCAGTAACTAACACTAAGCAAATATCTATCTGATTTATGTCTTTTTCAAGTGAAAACTAGGACACTGCTTCTACTGTAGCACCATATTTTGTATTCCTCACCTGATAATGTGTTATAAGACTGACAACGGGTGCTGATAATAATAAACAACATGGCTGAGCTGGTAATCTGAGTCAACCAAAACAAACTGCCAAAATGACAATGCATTTAAGTCACCGTAGTCTCAATATAATTTAAACACACAAAAAAATAAAACACCACAAGGCAAAACTGGTAAGTAATATATTAACATCAAAAAACACATTCACAACAACACTAAACAAGAATGAAGGGACTTAAAAAATCTCAAATTCAAAAATTATAGCTTCTATTGAAAGATACAGTAGAGGAATAAAGAACAATAGAATGGATCAAAATGTACATGGTAAACAAAATAGTAGCTACACCATCCTTCCCAGAAGGTAAACAGATGTTGCACTTAAATGCCTGTGAGGGACAGTGGATTAACTATTTGCTTGTTTGCAAACAAACTCTGTTAATCAAAATATTCATCGCCTACTGTCTGTATCTGTACTTTGCTCCTTCCATCTCTAAAACTCAACAAAGATTTGGGGCCATCTAAAATACTTTCGAAGGCCTTAAGTATATACTGCTCCCATTCAGTATCTTGTTTTCAAAACTAATATCTTGATAGTTTTTATCTATTACCAGCTCCTTCTGAGACTCTTCTTTTGTCTTGTGGCCATTCTGTCTTTTCCAGCTAAAAACCCACTAACATATATGAGAATTTTCATAAACTTAATCTACAAAATCTTTTCAAAATTTATTTGTAAAGTTTTAACTGTTATTCTGTGTAATCCCCTATTGCTGTATTGTTATCACAACTACAATAAGGTGAAAAATCAGTGTTTTTTTCTTGTGTTCTGTCCACTGTATAAGCAGCCAATGTTTTTAACCTTTTAGCAGACATAAAGCTAGTGTTTTGAAGACATTACTTTGAAGTTATGTTTCAGAATTCAGGCAGAATATTCCACAAAGAGAGTATGCAAAAATGTTTCATGAGCTGGAAAATTTTAGAAAAATAGTTAAATTATGAATTATGAAAGGTTGTACATTCTTATTTTTGTAGCAAACTTCTCATATTGTGTCCAGTTACATTGAATATTGTAATGACTTTGACATTTTGCATCAGCGAAGAATAAGTCAGCCATAGGGACTGCTATCTCTGCAGCTCCATTAAAGCTTCTCCATCTGCTAGGGTCTACTGGTCTGGGTCCACAGACACAGACTGTGCTTCTGGCTTATGGAGATGTGAAAAAGTGTGGCAGATCAAGTTATCACTGACACCTAGGTGAGCTAAGTGAAGTGGGCCTGGTTAATAAAACTGTGCAGGCAAAGAATGGGGCACCCCCAGAGGCATAATAGAGAAGCAATAAAGGGAATCTCAAAGCTGAGATCCAGACCCTGGACCACTGTCAGTTCAATGAAGATGTGACAAGCAAGAACAACTTGTAAAACTGCAACTCCACACGAGGTGGTTTGCCTGCTCACTTGTAATCCGTAGATCACCACACAGACGTGCAGATGACAGCACATTACCAACATCCATGCTGTGCTATCTGACAACTCAGCACTTAACATTCCTGTTGTCCCACATAAGAGAAAAACACTCAAGACCCCTTTCTCACCTGTTGCATGACTGCAGCAGAAACAAAGACCACTGTTCCATTTCAAAGAGTTGTGTACTGTTTCAAAAAGTTGAATGTAGTCAATGGGGACAGCAACTTCAAAGGAAGGGCTATGTTATGTTTATAGGTTGCATCACCCATACTATGAGCTGGCATTCCATCAGCAGCAGCATGGGCACCTATAAACATGGCATGCGTGCCATGCCGCAAAACAGAATTCCGTCTAGTGTGGTAATAACGAGGGGTCCTTTTAAGGATAGTGAGCACCTAAAAGAGCCATGTAAAATGTGAAAGGAACCATTCTGACATTCTGCCGGTACTACAGTATTAAAGACAACTTATTCACATCTAATCGTGAGTTACAGCAAGTTCAGGTGCTGTGGCATTTTTGTTACTGCGGTGAACTGGCTTAAACCCCCTATTTCAGATGCTATTTAATTATGGACGGATTTTATCTAATAAGATCGGATGAAGTGGAAAAGCAGGAGAGGGTCTGGAGAGTTACTGTATGCAAAGGAAAATTTTAAGAAGCGAGCATGTTACAATTAAAGCTGATATTTGCAATCCAAACTTTGAAATGCTGTTTAAATTCTTCTGTTTTACTTTCTAGGAGGGGTTGCATCATCCTATTCCATTTGTTTATAAACTCAGCAACAGAAATTATTCACTCTGTTATAAATACTGTAAAGATAAGTCATTTTGAATGCTGGTGAATTCAACTAGGCAACTTTGGATGGTACAAATGTCTAACGCCGTGTTTCTTATGTGGACACAACAAAGTGGACCTGCTGGATTCAAATATTAATCCCTTTATCTATCTATCTATCTATTGTAAATTGGCTACTGTGCACTTCAATAGATGAACACACAAAAAGATTGTTTGTAGCACTGCTCATTCTACAAAATCATACTAAACATGCTTCCTAAAATGGAAACAATATCCTCAATTAAACACACATATAAACCAATAGGAGAATTTACATTATCAAATTAATTATACAATTTGCATCACACTTAATCATTTTCCTTAACATTAGGTTTATTCTCTAACTTATCCAAACATTAGTTTATAATATCTCAATTTTGGAAATCTTACCTGTTTTGCATTTGGTGTTCATCCATTTATTTTCAAGCATGACATACAGTATAAGTTGAATGTATGCTTTTATAAAGGAATACCTCTTTCACTTTCCCCTGTATTAATACATCTGACTTGTATCAGTTACCTGGCACAGAGTCATGTCACTCTATTCACTACCTATAAAACAGGACTGTTGCTATGTTCATGTTTACCCATATTCTTTTAAAGGTTAATATGCCATTCCGTGCTGTATGTTACTGCTAAACTTAATTCCAAAGTAAATAGTTGGCCTTTAATACTTGTTTCTTATAAAGTGGAAACATTTTATTTGTTTTGGGTAGCCATGCCTTCTTTGAAATATAGTTTTATTTACATTATAAAAAAATCTTACATTTATGAAGTTTCCTTAAATGCACTACTCTTGCTTTGCCTTTATTTCAAAGTGCCAAATTAAATCAATTGCTAAATATTTTGCTTCATTATTATTTACTTGTTTTAATCTTATTTTCATTATGGACTGTTATTTCATTTTGATTATATAATATTGCCAAGGGCATGTTGGTAATTTTCTAAAGGAAAAGGCACCACATTAAATAAAAATGGACTGTTTTCATCATTGAGTGCTTTGTTTATAGGAAGGCTCAGGGCACCATCCCGTCTTCAATTAAAGACTTTTATTTGCTTTCCTTTTAGTATGCTGCCTAATATTGACTTTTCTTTCCACTTGTAGATTACTGCAGTATTAGGGTTAGGGTCCTATTTTTATATTTCCAACTGTTTTATTTTAAATGTGTTCATACATTTTAGGGCTGTACTGTTAGCACATTTCTTATTATTAAAGAAATTACTGCTGCCTTTACAACATATTATATTTTACATATTTTAGTCCTATAGTCCAATTTTTGTAATATCATTTTGCATTCAGAACCCTAAACTTTGTGTTATTTTAAAAACTCATGTCCGTTTCGTAGCTGATAACTGAACTTTATATACAGGATTCAATTTCTTATTTCAATTATTTACTTAATCATAACACTTGTTTCTGTATGTGTTTCTTCAATGCTTAGCAGAAAGTGTAATCAAGGTTCAAACTTATTATAAAAAGGGTTTTAACACTTATCATTCAGAAATTCATCCATTCATCTCCCTATTTTATGAATCATATTTATTTTCTTCATTACAGTGCTGTAAGAAGCTGGAACCTAGACAGAAAAAAGCACCGGATGGGATGCCAGCTCATTCAAAAATTTGAGGCGCAAAATAATATGAATTAATAAAATACAATAATGAAATGTTAATTGTTATGATATCCTCACTTTTAAATGAAGTCTGCATTTGGGGAAAAAAAGTTGTTTTTTTTTTGCTGTCTTGAGCACTAAATGAATCCCAAAGTAGCCTGAATTCAGAGTTAGAGAATTCAGAGGTCTACAGTTCTCCTTGCAACCTTCCTTTATTCCTTACCCCATGAGCCCTTTGCCTTAGACTTCCTTGTAACACCAAACTGACTTTGTGAGGGTTGTAGAGGTTATTATAAGGCCTGAACTGGGAGTACATCTAGTGCAATGATTGTATCTCTGGGAATAACTTTCAGGTCATTCAGGACCTTATACAAATGCACTGAGGACATTTTTCTGGAGCTCTCTTCATCGACCCAAAATCTTGCTGACACTGAGTCGTCTTACTGGGATACAACTCCCAGACAACCTTACAGAGGTCTTCACTATGGCCATACCGTAGCAGTGCTCCCCCACCAGGTACCAGATTCCTCAGATTGTATTCTGCCAAACCTGTGACATTCTCAAGAGAGAGCAGAAAGTAACTAGACAAAAAACACAAAAGAGAATATTGTAATTTTAAGACAGATCATCCATTCTTATGTCTCACCATTTGAAAACAAGGAAATACAAAAATCAATGCAAGTAATTAAAACAATTTTTTCTTTAATAGGAAATATTACAGCTAACATCAAATACATATGATGAAAACATTTTTTGTGAGTACCAACCAATTTCACCCTGAGAGACCTAATTATCCATCCATCCATCCATTTTCCAACCCGCTGAATCCAAACACAGGGTCACGGGGGTCTGCTGGAGCCAATCCCAGCCAACACAGGGCACAAGGCAGGAACCAATCCCGGGCAGGGTGCCAACCCACCACAGGACCTAATTATTCAGGCTCAAAATAGCAAATACATTTTTTGATGTGAGAAGGAAAAGACTTGGACTACTGTAGGTGCAAATAAAATGTTCAAGGACAAGCTGGATATTGTAAGAATATCAGAACATAAGAAAATTTAATGATAAGGGGCATTCATGTACTGTAACTGAAACCTATCAGTTTCCTTTCCCTTACTGAGTCATGCTGAGATTTAAAGACCCACAATGTGCTACTTTGAACAGCAGTAGTTGGTAATTGGCTTCACATATTATCTATTCTCTGTGTTAAACTAGTTTTATAGGTTGTGCAAAACCTACTCTTAATAAGCATTCCAATTGTGATACTGAAAGTAAAAGGCACAACTGAATTGCCTTAAAACATTTAAGACCTCCACCTGGGGTGATGAGATACTGTTATAATCAGTGTGGCCACAAATATAATCAAAGAAGGCATAGTGGCACATTTTTTTCATCATTTTTAACAACATCAGATAAAGCATGTTCAGCTAAAAATAACTACAATGTTAGAAACATGTTAAAAGTAGACAAAGCAGCAAAGACAGCATTTATTATATTACAAACCGCAAGAAGGTAATGCACAGAATAAAGAATAATGAAACATACATTATTATTTTCTACATTTTAACAATATTCTAATACATACTGAAACAGAGTTAATAAATGGACATGTTGTATTGAGCAGTTCAGTGGTATGTCCACCTGACACCAGAGAAAAACAACTCAGTCTTCCTGGGTAATCAGAATATTCCTTTTATGCAGAAATCCCAGTCTCTTATTTTTCTAATCCATCAGTGTAGGCTTCAGGTCTAGTGGGGAGAGATTTGTAGTGGAAACAGAACAAATTAGTTATAATATAATTTGTCAAACCTGCATACTGTATTTTTAGTTGAGGCACAGAACACTACATGCAACAATTTGATTAACATTCAGTGCTAAATGCACAATTGCAAAAATAGAATCTTTCATGGATTACATTTGAAACATATAAATATTGCAGATATAAGACAAACCATTTGTGCTATATTCTGATTGCTCACCAAAATGTCTACATGTAATAGAAAATGTCCAGATTTTGTTTTCCACTAGAGATATTTATTTAAAAACTAAATGAGAGGCAGGCAGTCAGAAAGAAAGATAGCTGCATCTTACAGCGTCCTTTGTGCCACTTGTAACAGTAAGTTTAAAAAAGTCAGTGGGAGGTAGATGATTTTTAAGCACTGACTGCTTTGTCAAAAATAATTTATCTACCTCCTTTTAAAAATGTATTCAGAAATTTCAGCTCTGCCTGCAGGCAGGGCAATTTTGAAAGAAATGTTTCTTGTTTGTGGGGGATCATTTAGGACACCTAAAAGAAGCCAGGGAGCAGGCCAGAATCCTACCTGGCCCGCCCAGCAGAGGCTCATCTTACATCAAGCCAGGTCTCTGAGGCTACCTGCTGGCTTCAATCAGAGAGGGCTCAAAAATAGGGAATTGCCAAACATCTACAAATATCTCAAAATATCACAAAACCCCATACAACAGGAGGGATATCCATAAACCCTCAGCTTGTATTAAAAAGCAAATCAAGATTTTTTTTATAGCCCAAATGTTTATCCATCCATCCATTTTCCAACCCGCTGAATCCGAACACAGGGTCATGGGGGTCTGCCGGAGCCAATCCCAGCCAACACAGGGCACAAGGCAGGAACCAATCCCGGGCAGGGTGCCAACCCACCGCAGGACACACACAAACACACCCACACACCAAACACACACTAGGGCCAATTTAGAATCGCCAATCCACCTAACCAGCATGCCTTTGGACTGTGGGAGGAAACCGGAGCTCCCGGAGGAAACCCACGCAGACACAGGGAGAACATGCAAACTACACGCAGGGAGGACCCGGGAAACGAACCCAGGTCTCTTAACTGCGAGGCAGCAGTGCTACCACTGCGCCACCGTGCCGCCCTCCCAAGTGTTTATTTTGCAAAAAATAGAAGCATACATAGAACACATAAAAATGTTTAATCCTAAGCAAATATGTCCCAAAACACTATTCAAAAATTGGAATTCTTTAAAAAAAAAGTATAAAACCAGAATATTCAACACAGAAAACAAAATACTTACAGAAACACCTAGAAATGAATGATACCCAACTCCTGAGCCTTCTCAGCCAATTTAAATAATCTGAGGGAGGGTTTAGGAGTGGTGACATCAGGATGCATCTGCCTCCTGGAGCTCCATCCAGAAATTACATTTAAATGGACAGTACACAATTATAAAATCACATATGGGATCCAAAAAAATAACATATAGAAATAAAAAAAACAACAACAAAACATAAAATACACTTAACTTTGAACAGATATACACCAAATGAACATAATGAAATAAAGAGCTGCTATAAAGATAACATAAACAAAAAACTTTGTGCATGTGTGTAGTAGTGGAATAGTAATTTCCTAATTTCTTATTGTTGGTTTCTGCTTCTTATTTCAATTCTTGGCTTATGATTTTTAAAACTTACATACTTACATACAAAAAGGGCCTGAAATGTATGTATGCAACTTTTCATGTAAAAGTCAGGATTTATAAAAGAAAATTTGACAGAAGAAATTGCATATCTTTATGGCAACTCTGACCAATATGCATGCAACATTTTGGAGAAACTGGGAAATTACAGCATCCTTGATCAAGTAGTGCAATGCAGCCAAATAAGCTAAATGATGACTAACATGAATATTAATTCATATTATTGAGCCATTATTGTAATATGCATTGATGTAACTAAGCAGCTTACAGAAAGAAGATGTCTCATCTTGTGTCTTGGTGTGCTACCAATAACCTGGTCCCCAATACCACCAAGATAGTGGAAATGGTCATTGAATTTCGCAAACAGCAGTCACAACCACTCCCACTAGAAATTAATGATTCTGCAGTCATATGGTGAAATCCTTCAAATTTTTGAGTACAACTTTCACAAACACTCTCAGCTGGGACATTAACACCACTTTCATCACTAAGAAGGCTCAACAGTGGTTGCACTTTTTATGCCAACTAAAGAAATTAAATATTTCTCAGACAATCCTAATACAATTTTACAAATCCATTATTAAAACTGTAATCTTATTCTCCATTGTTGTTTGGTTTGGTTCAGCATAGGCACACTCCAAAAATAAATTATAGGGTGTTGTGAGGTCTGCTGAGAAAATAATTGGCTGTGCTCTTCTGCCTGTTGCAGACCCGTATACATCTCGTGTTACTAACTATGTCAAAAAGATCACCAAGGACTAATCTCAAACCAACAATTTTGCCTGTCTTCTTTGTATATTCATGTGTTCTGTCATTCACTGTATGAAGGTGTGTATGTACACTTGCACATCTCATTTATACAGTGCATCCGGAAAGTATTCACAGCACATCACTTTTTCCACATTTTGTTATGTTACAGCCTTATTCCAAAATGGATTAAATTAATTTTTTTCCTTAGAATTCTACACACAACACCCCATAATGTTAATGGGAAAAAAGTGTACTTGAGGTTTTTGCAAATTTATTAAAAATAAAAAAACAGCCTTTGCTCAATACTTTGTCGATGCACCTTTAGCAGCAATTACAGCCTCAAGTCTTTTTGAATATGATGCTACAAGCTTGGCACCCCATCCTTGGCCAGTTTCGCCCATTCCTCTTTGCAGCACCTCTCAAACTCCATCAGGTTGGATGGGAAGTGTCGGTGCACAGCCATTTTAAGATCTCTCCAGAGATGTTCAATCAGATTCAAGTGTGGGCTCTGGCTGGGCCACTCAAGGAAATTCACAGAGTTGTCCTGAAGCCACTCCTTTGATATCTTGGCTGTGTGTTTAGGGTCATTGTCCTGCTGAAAGATGAACCATCGCCCCAGTCTGAGGTCAAGGGCGCTCTGGAGTAGGTTTTCATCCAGGATGTCTCTGTACATTGCTGCAGTCATCTTTCCCTTTATCCTGACTAGTCTCCCAGGCCCTGCTGCTGAAAAACATCCCCACAGCATGATGCTGCCACCATGCTTCACTGTAGGGATGGTATTGGCATGGTGATGAGCGGTGCCTGGTCTCCTCCAAACGTGACGCCTGGCATTCACACCAAAGAGTTCAATCTTTGTCTCATCAGACCAGAGAATTTTCTTTCTCATGGTCTGAGACTCCTTCAGATGCCTTTTGGCAAACTCCAGGCGGGCTGCCATGTGCCTTTTACTAAGGAGTGGCTTCTGTCTGGCCACTCTACCATACAGGCCTGATTGGTGCATTGCTGCAGAGATGGTTGTCCTTCTGGAAGGTTCTCTTCTCTCCACAGAGGACCTCTGGAGCTCTGACAGAGTGACCATCGGTTTCTTGGTCACCTCCCTGACTAAGGCCCTTCTCCCCCGATTGCTCAGTTTAGATGGCCGACCAGCTCTAGGAAGAGTCCTGGTGGTTTCGAACTTCTTTCACTTACGGATGATGTAGGCCACTGTGCTCATTGGGACCTTCAAAGCAGAAGAAATTTTTCTGTAACCTTCCCCAGATTTGTGCCTTGACACAATCCTGTCTCGGAGGTCTACAGACAATTCCTTTGACTTCATGCTTGGTTTGTGCTCTGACATGAACTGTCAACTGTGGTACCTTATATGGACAGGTGTGTGCCTTTCCAAATCATGTCCAATCAACTGAATTTACCACAGGTGGACTCCAATTAAGCTGCAGAAACATCTCAAGGATGATCAGGAGAAACAGGATGCACCTGAGCTCAATTTTGAGTTTCATGGCAAAGGTTGTGAATATTTATGTACATGTGCTTTCTCAATTTTTTTATTTTTAATAAATTTGCAAAAATCTCATGTAAACTTTTTTCACGTTGTCATTATGGGGTGTTGTGTGTAGAATTCAGAGAAAAAAAATGAATTTAATCCATTTTGGAATAAGGCTGTAACATAGCAAAATGTGGAAAAAGTGATGCGCTGTGAATACTTTCCGGATGCACTGTAAGTGTACTATTCTGTTACTTTTTATAAAGTTTTTTTTTTCTATTTTTAGCTTTTGAAAGTGGTGAATATGAAGTATAGACTCTGTTTTAGTTCCCTTCTAAGGGGGCCACCTCTGCATACTTGCACTGAAGAACCTTTTTGGTTTCCAGTTTACATTGGCAACCTATTGTCACTTTTCAGGGAACTGGCTGACAGGACAGGAATATTTCACTTCACCATACCGGCTGTGCTGGAAGCCACTAATCATCCAATGAGGTGCTGAAGTTTTTGTATGGTTTGGTTATACAGTACATAGATAAAACATAACTTGTTTTGCCAACATAAAAAGGCATTTTGCCGCAGTGTTCAGTTTGCCTAATGTAATCAGGGCAATTTACTGCACTCATATTGCAATAAGAGCGCACCTAAGGATAATGAAGCTGCTTAATGTTAACCATAAGCAGTTACATTCCACTAATGCATAAGTCACTGGGAATGCCAAGATGAGACCGACAAACTTTATTGCTTGGTGGCCTGGGTCAACCCATGATTCATTTATTTTGAGGCAAAGCAGCTTTGGCAGATGTGATGATACTGTTCTTGGTGGCTAGCCTGTTGGTAAGGTAAGTGTGTGAGCTGTCTGTTTTTAATATGGCCTATACAAAGCATTGTAACAGCAATCATATCATTACATCTGCCGGGTAATATTGGTTACCCTACCTGCTAAGTTGCTGACACTTTACACCTTTCCTGAACTCTCAGATTGCTCAGGAGAGGCAGTACAATTCCGTACATGCTGTTGTGCAGCTTTTGACTTGATGTATCAAGAGGGAGGCTACTCTTTCAGCCGATAAAGTTCTGCAGCATTGTGATTACACATATATGACATTCATTAGCAAAGGACAGGTAATGTTCCAGGCACCAACACATACTCACAACTACAAGATAATTGTGATTTATGAAGGTAAGTTACGGTATGTGGAAATGGGCATATAGGCCTACCAGGTTTCATAAATCTGATTTTTTTTTTGCAATACACATATTTTCATGCTCGTGTCAGTGCAAGGTTTTATAAACGAGACCCTTGGTCATTTCCCTTCATTAAGTTTACCTATCCTAGTTTAGGGTTTATTAATAGATTTTTCAATATATTTAATGTACAGTTTTGCGCATTAAAGTAGATTTTAAAAATACATCAACTTGGTATTGAAAAAAAAGAAATTACAAAAAAAATTGACCTTTTTCAAATAAACTTCATACTTGTCTTGTTGTTGCTCCAGTACTTCTTCCCATACCCATCAAAAACTATTTGACCATCATGATTACTGCCTTAAGAATTCTTAAATCTATCCGAGATTTTTGCAGTCTGCTCTGTTTAGTAATGGGATCAGGCCTATTGATTTGCAACATTTTTACACAAGTACTTTTTGAGATTTATAATTTATTTAAATATACATGTAGTTACACATGGAGGCACGCAAATGCATGCACCAGGACACGCACACAGGCATTCACACTCAGAGAAATGTATAAGCAAATTTACCTGGGAGCTTATTTGCCCTATCAGAGGACATGATGGATGATGAAGAGAAAGAAATGAACATACAGACACATACTGTACATGCACATACGGATAGTTAGAGGTGGACAGACATTAAACCACCCTTGTGCCAATCTGTGTACGTATGTAGGTTTACTTCTTTTGACACACTTTGTTTAGTTTCAAATTGAAGTTGTGCACTTCATTCCATTACCTGTTCATCTGAATCTACTGTATATTTATCTGCGTACATAATTAATGTTATATAAGTTAATGCACTTAATTGTATATGACAGCACAGTAGAACCGTTTGTCAGCACTTTGGTCAGCGGCTGTTGAATGTAAAGTGCTTTATAAATAAAGTTGACTTGACTTTGTTGTATTGTGAAATCTTACGTTGAGCGATTACCCCTGGTATGACTAAAGTGAAATTTATATGGAAATTGTGTATATAATATTCCAGACCGATTTTTTCCAAGCTATGAAACAGACTATCAACAAACGTTGGGGACCGCAGCGAAAAATTCTGAGGATCGCAAAGCACGTGGACTTCGTGGGGGTTATTCTATTAGCTGGCGATCAGGATTGAACTCTCAATTGACGTGAAAATGCCGACAGCGCATCGGATATTTTCGGAGACTTTCCGATAAGTGACGACCGCTGGCGAAGGCGGCAACAGAATGTTCGGGAATGTTCACGAATTATGACGACTGTTTCCGGAAACCAGCCGGCTGTAAACGGACCAATTGCATGGGGGAAGAGAGACGGAGAGGCAGTTTTGTTTGACCTCGTTGGTTACCGGCAGGTCGTTTGCAGGGAACGTGGTTTACAAATCTCTGCTAACGTGTGTCTGCACTTTAAAAATAATTTAACTTGTATATACTTTTTTGTGTTGTATACGTATCCGGTTAATCAAAACCATGTCTTTGCTTTGTTACAACAAAGGCTGCGGGCAGCGCTTTGATCCAGAAAAGAACATGGAAGGTAGGCAGAAAAGATATTATTAAAAAATGAACAGGAGATCTGTTATCATATTAACTAAATTGACACGTAATCTGTTTTATTGTTATTTGGATAATTTAAATTAGACATGTTCATTGATGGATGCTGGTGTTGAGATGTTATCTATTAAAGTGAAAAACGTGACTGCATGTTTATTGTAAAACTTCGCAGATTGGTGGTGAGCAGTGGGTTATCTATAGGACTGACAATATTATTTCCGCAATTAAATAACTAATTACGTTATTATTACTGTAAAATGTTGAATTAGCTTGATGATGTTTTGGTAGCCGGAAGTGTTTCTGGAAATGTCGCTAGTTTCTCTTTCCGGGCTTCCAGTATGGCTGATACAGTAAATGTGGCCGGTCTGAAGAGACAAAAAATAAAGTGTTACAGTACTAAGATATATCCCATTGTAATAAGTTAGAGGGCTTAGTTATCAAGCAAAATGCCTCCTTTAAGTTGACAACAATATTTCTTACTGTTCTGACCATTAAGTAAAAATATTATGATCAGCAACTTCTGAATGCAGTCTTGCATGGTTCGGCAGTAAATAGCAACACTTCGTTTAGTTATTGTCAACGTTGTTGCTTTTATCAATTTCTTTTATCTTAAGGACTGGAGTCAGATGGAGGAAAAAAATAAGGATTTATTTATCGTATCGAATGATATAGGCGTCACCTTAAACAGAAGCTTATAAATTGTGTTGTCTTGCAGCTGTGTGGAAATGTACTGTAAGAATTGGAGGCAAAGTACTATTTACTAGTAATACAGTATGTTTTTACTTGTATAGCGCTTGTGCTTAAAATTTAGGTACTCTTCAATATTTCAAGCTTTTGTCTTTTAGAGGAATTCCAGTTTTGTTGTATTTATTTTCTAATTGACCAAACTTTTTCAGCACCTAACTTTGAATGAAAACAATGTTAAGGTGGTCATTGCCGAACACTAGAGACGCCCTCAAGAGATGAGAGTATGCTGCTAGATCGTAATAAGAAGGCTTGAAAATTAAGTATTTCTAAGTTGCTTGTTTATCGAAATAAGTTCTTGATTTCTTTCGGTTTTCTTTCCTAATTGTGTCTGACTACATTTATTTTGATTGTCAGCATAATTGTCGGGTGTCACTCAACTCTTCCTTTTAAATAATTTGTGTTGATCTTTATGATGAATATAATAGCATCGATTTGCTTCGGTATCGCTTTGGTAGTGGTACTGAGATACGAAAGGTAGTACCAAATTTAAATTTTTAGTACCGAGCTGACGCTAGTGTGTGCCTTTTCTATTCATGAACATTCAGCTGAACTCTGCCATTTGAGGACATCCGACAAGGTGTAGAATCAGTGATTAATAGAATGAGATGCACATGAGCCAGATTTAACTTGTCATAAGAGAAGGTCTAAATACTTGTGTAAATTTGATTTTTCAGTTTTTTATTTTTCATAAATTTGCCAAAAAAATCTAATATCCTGTTTTCACTTTGTCAGTCTAGGGTCTACAGTGTTAGTTCATGATATAAAAAATGACTTCTAAATTATTTTAGTATAAGGAAGCAACATAACAAAATGTGGGAAAGTGAAAGGGTGTCTGAATACTTTCTGATGGCAGTCTGTCAGTGGGAATTAAAGTGTCCTGAGGTTTGTATTTTATAGGCAGTTACAAGCATGTTCAAATATGAATGGAGGCTTCTCGTGTTCATGTGTTTAACCAGTCTAATAGACCCTCAGTTTTCATTAACATAGTCTGCAGTTATTTTCTTTGGGGACTGGGTTGTCGGCAAGTTTGTTTTTTGTGTTTTGTTCAAGTGGGTTTCAAGTGACAGATTGGGTTTAAAAAAAAAAAAAAAAATGGACCTTATTATTTGGTTTAAAAAAAAAAAAAAAAATAAATAAAATTGACCTTAATCAGTGTATTAGAACTTCTTTATAGTTTGTGCAGTTCTTACTGTCAAATACACTGCTTTGATTCCCACAGTGATTATAGTATTTGATGCTGAAGAGTAAATGACAATTAAATATGAACAAACCCAAATACATAAGTTGGAGAAGTTTATTTGATTAAACTGTTTGCAAACAATGGTATTGGGGATTAGATTATACGTTTGTTTCATTTTAAATTTTGTTGACAGATATAAAAAAATTATCGTTCTCAAATTAAATCGACATAAAGGCAAGGCAATATAAATTACAAGTAAAAGCTTAATACCCTTTAAGATAGTAAAAAAATATAACATCAACACCACCCTTCTACATGCATATAGGTATAACACTCTGCTACAGTAAACTACGCCATCCTTTTGCCAGGTTACTCGTCAGTTTATCAGGAATTGTATGCAGCAGTTGAGTGGTATTGTTTATGCACACACTGCCAGAACTAGTTTGCAGAATTACTGTCAATTCAGTGTATATTGCAAAGCTTGTCATAGCCATCTCATAGTGAAATAAGTGAAGGGCTAATACAAATGAAGTTTATTTGGTATACTGTAATGTGTTTATTAGCTAGCAGGTCAAGCTAACTATAAACTAGCCAGTTAATGATGAAAATCGGGACAGATAAAGTAATTGTATATTATAAATCTATTTATTAATGGCACTTCATATTTAAGGTTCATCACCGTGAATGCAGATTATTTATGGGATATATTGGGTTAAATAATACAAGTATAAATGTTAGTATATGAATACTGCAGTATTTTGTTCTCAATAGAATTTATTCATATGTTTATTTTCATTAATGTGCTTGACATAAAATTAAAACCTTTTTATTTATTTATTTTTTTTGCTTCTTTTTTGTGTTTATTTGAAATACAGATCTTTCTAGGGTACTTTATTTCTTGGCTGAACATGGTTTAAAACTAAATTAACAGAAACCAAGTGACTCAAAATATTGTATGTTCTCTTGTGAAATAATTGTTATCATAAGGATATTTTCAACATTCTAATGTGGTTCATTTAGTAATTAAATAATTGCACTTTATGTAGAAGAGAATTTAAATCTTTGAATTCTTCATTTTTTTTCCAGATGCTTGCACATATCATCCTGGTGTTCCTGTTTTTCATGATGCTTTGAAGGTATAACTGGATTTTGTTGAGTTTTTTATTGTGTAAAATTAAGAATACCACTAAGGGCTCATCACTCACTTTTGAAACTGGTTCCCAGACTTTGACTAAGCTTAAAATATGGTTGCCATTTTTAACAACGTATATTTGGAGTAATTAACAGTGCTATGTAATTATGTGTCATTTTATTAATGAAACAATGATGTAAAAATATGTGTAAAACCTTAGTTAACCAAGCTAATTTCTTTTTAGTTTGTTTTACTTGCTACTTGCTTTACAGCATTTTATTCAGAAGTAATATCACTTAACATGTCTGGGGGAAAGAAATACAATTTCAGGCATTGCTTATTTGTATACAAAGTACTGCTAGTAGAACACTTATTTTCATGTTGTTTACAGATCCTTCAAAAATGAATCCAGAATGTTTCTTCATCTGTTTATCTTACTTGGCAGCAAGTTGCTATGAAATACTTCCTTCATTTGTTTAATGTGCTTGGAGTGTGACTTCACCAAGGAATCATTTTTATTTTCTTACTTTCAGCAAATGAAAATAAATTGCCTAAACTATCAGAGTTTTTTTCAGTAAGCCATCCCTGAGCCCAACAAAATTAAGTCTTCTTACTTATGGTAGCATTCTGCCATCTTAAAAGCCTAAAGCCCCAGGTCACAAAAACATAAGCAACAGTATATGGATTCTTAACAGTTTCATCAAATTAACACTAATTTAAGTATTTTTAACACAATACAGTGTTATATATTTTAATTATACATATTCTGCATAGAACATGTCATGTAAATGAAAACATGTATCAATCAATCCTTTGCATATTTTAATGTTAAAATAAGTCTAGTGACAGAATGAAACTTGAATGATGTCAAGTGAAGTTATTTTACTGAGAAATTCTGTTTGACAAAAACATCTTAGGATGCATAATATTCTTTCTTTTCTAATTGAGTGAATTAAATGCTGCACTAGACAATCTTTTTGCTTTGTAAACTCTTGTGTTCTCTTAGTGCTGCTGAAAGAATGAGGAAATGCCATTATTAGAATGTCATTACTAGTGTATCGGTACAGTGGGCTTTCTCCCTCTAGGCAATGGTGACTCTGATAGGTAGGTATGCAACTGCGATGCTACAGAGCTGCTCCAAATACAAAATTCCTCTCAGTTCTCTTGCAGTGTGTTGGAATGAATTGCTAGCAGAGGACTTGGAGGAACTTACTCCTAAGACGCTTGTGCTTGTCATCTCTGCCCACTCACCTTCTGTTTTATGTCTAAAATATCCAGGAACATTTCTCTTATTTGTTCCTTTATTAAATTTCAGAAATATCTATCATTTATCTTTTGTTCAAATAAAAAGAAATACAATTATCACTAGAAAAAATATAGGCATTTAATATATTTTATTAACATTGTCATACTTTAAAGAGGCAATCCAAGTAGGAGCACATGTGAAAACAGCAGTTTTTACTTGTGTGAGATAAAGGTTGTTGAAAGTCAGCATGTTTTGTTTTGTGATATAATCTTAAATGTCCATATCAAATATGTAGTGTCAAAATTTTTTGCTTTATTTCCATCATAGCTGACTTTTTCCTGTCACATGTTGCAGTGGAACTTCATTCCTCCAAGACACCCCAGTGTACCATGAGCATATGTGAGGACCCCTGTACACAGGCCATGATATTTACTATCTTATATTTTGCTGCAGTATTGTGCGCTTATTTTTTAACCTACATTTATTAACAAATGCATAATGCTGTTATGCTGCCTGCATTTTTTTATAGAGCATAATAAATACTTAATGGGATATTTGTAATATATTCTATATGGTTTATTAAATATGTAATTGTTATCAGTGCCAGCATTTCTTAATCATAACATACTTAAAGGAATAAATAATGACAGATAATTGCCAAATACAGAATTTGGCATTTTTGGACATTTTTAAATAACTACAATAGCTACCTGTAATTCATTGTGTATTACTTTTTAAATTAAGTACAAAATGATTAAGTATTTATGGAAGTAAAAAATCTAAACAAAATCTTAAAATGCAGAATTAGTTGGTGCAGACATTTTTTCGTAACTTAATTACAGAAGATAATTCATTGTCCTCTGGATTCAGCATTGGAACATTTCCATAAGCAATAGGCACATTTAATACAAGTGGAAATGCAAATGCATTTTCTTTTCACATCTGAGGTTTAAGGTTTCTTTATTTAGTCATGTTTTACACAAGAAAACATGAAATTTGCCTTCTCAGTTGCATCTAATAACAGACAGAATGAAATAAAACAGACAAATAGAAACAAGAAAGGTTAAGGTAAGGCAGTTAGATAATACATATTTACACCAAAAAAAAGGTTACAGGATATATATCAAAACCTTAATCATTATCTCCGATATTTCTTATGGAAAAGTCATATGGCACTAGGAAGAAAGGAGTTTCTGGAGCGATTTGTGTGGGTTTTCAAAGCGACTATCCTTCCTGATTTACTGAACTTTAGTTATGTCATCAGTTAAGATGATTTCCAGTTTCTTTAACATTGCCCTCTGACACACACTAGTCAGATCATCTACATCAGCCCCAATAACTTTAGCTGCATACTCCGTAATCTGCTGGAGTTTTTTTGAGTTTTAGTTGGTCAGACTATTAAACCAGGCAATGAAACAAAGTGATCACAGACTGGATCATACTGCGATGAAGGACAACATGAGGTCCTTGTCTACTTTAAATAGTTTGAGTTTATGGAGGAGAAATAAGCGCTGGTTGCATTTAGAGAATATTTTTTTTGTTTGTATTCCAGTTAAGATTGTTATCTAGGTAAGTTTCTAAGTATTTATATTCAGTCACTATTTCTACCTCCTCTCCCAGAACTACAATACTGTAGATGAACATACAGATTTCTGTCTCCTAAAATCAAATAGTACTAGGGGGTTGTACCGTGTTAGCCATTATGAATGTAGAGAAAAGCCAAGCAAAATGACACCTTTTATTGGCTAACTAAAAAGATTACAATATGCAAGCTTTCGAGGCAACTCAGGCCCCTTCAGGCAAGATATAATCCTGAAGAAGGGGCCTGAGTTGCCTCGAAAGCTTGCATATTGTAATCTTTTCAGTCAGCCAATAAAAGGTGTCATTTTGCTTGGCTTTTCTTTAAAATCAAATATAATTTCTTTGGTCTTTACATTCAGAGTGAGAATTTTTATTGCACCAGTTTACCATACAATCCACTTGATTTAGATAGTGACTTTCATCCTCCCCAGATATGTGTCGTATGAGCATGGTGTCATCCGCATACTTGATAATGGAGCAGTGGTCATTGTTCTGTTTCAGGTCACATGTGTACAGAGTAAACAGTAATGGTGATAAGACACACCCCTGCAGACTTCCAGTGTTTGAATGAATAACTATTGAAAAAGTGTCCTGTACTTTAACTGTCTGTGAACAATTTAAAAGAAAGTTTTGAATCCATAGAGTAATAAATGGGTTTACATTCATACTGTTCAATTTCCCAATCAGTATATGAGGCTGTATGGTATTGAACTTTAAAGAAAAATCCAAAAATAGTGCTCTGACATATGAACCAGGCTGATCAAGAAAGGTGTAGATTTGATGTAAGATAACAAGCAGAGCATCTTCCACACTTCTGTTTGCACAATAAGCAAATTGATTGTTGTCTTGAAAAGACTTTGTCTCTGTCATTAAAATGTTTTTCACTAAATGTTCAAAGAGTTTTCATTGGAATAGATGTAAGTGCCACTGGTCTGTAGTCATTTAAACAGCTTGGCCTAGAAACCTTAGATACAGGGGTAATGATTGATTGTTTCCACAGATTAGGTACAATACCACAGGTCAGAGACCAGTTAAAAAGCAAATGAAAAACTGGAGGAAGCTGATTAAAGCAAGACTTTAAGAGCCGACCTGATATGCCGTCTGGTCCCACTGCACAGTTTGTTTTGGCCTGCCGCAAGCCTTTCTTCACTTAAGTTAAACTGAACCCCATCACAGAAAAATTCCTGGTGTTTTTATAAAGCATCTCCTTTATTTCTGTATTTTGGGTGCTGTAATCACTTGTTTCAAATCTGGTAAAAAAAAAAGTTATTCAGTTTATCTGCTAAAAGCTTGTGGTCTTTGTCAGCTGGAAAATTCACATTCTTTTTAGAGCCCAGTCCTGTAATTGTTTTTAGTCCCTTCCAGACCTGCTTTGGATTGTTATCATTAAACCACCTCTTGATTTTTTTCCCCATACATCTTTTTATTTTGTTTAATTAACCTGTTAATCCTTTGCTGTAAAATTTGCTTATCTTCTATCTTATTTTCTTGATGTGCATGTTGCTTTTCCAATAGTAATGCTTTAACCTCTTTAGTGATCCATGGCTTACTGTTTGGGTACAGCTTGACAGTTTTTTCCTTAATGATCATAGACTCACAGAATTTCATATATTCACTGACAGTGTAAGTGGCCTCATTCAGTGACTGTGAGGATATCAGCACATCCCAATTTGTACTGGAGAAGCATTCCTGCAGTTCCTCTACATTGTTCTTGCACCAGTTTTGTGTTATTCGTATGGCTGGTTTTTCTTGTTTCATGTTTCTGTTTGTATTTCGGGAGTAGGTGAATAACGATGTGGTCAGATGCACCCAGGGCTGCTCTGTGATGCGATATGTAGGCACCAGGGACGTTTCCATAACACTTGTCCAGAGTTTTGTCCCCTCTAGTGTTAATATTCACATACTGATGGTAATTTGGTAATACTGACTCCAGATTGCATAAATAAAAATCAGCCATCACAAGTTTGAAAACACCAGGGGCCTCATGTATAACGCCGTGCATAGAACTCCTACTATAACATGGCGTAAGCACAAAAGCGGGAATGTGCGTATGCACAGAAAAATCCAGATGCAGGAATCTGTACGTACGCAAACTTCCACATTCTTCCGCTACATAAATCCCGATCAGCGTGAAAAGTAACGCACGCGCCTTCAGTCCTGCCCCAACTCCTCCTAGAATTACGCCTCTTTGAATATGCAAATCAATATAAATAGCCTTCTGTGAAAAGACAATGGGAAAAGCACAGGAGAAAATATAGGAATTTCAGAGAATACCAAGTGGAGGCAAAGGAAAAACGTACTATTTGTTGGTTTAAACAGTGGTATAATCAACAAAAGGAAGTTGATCAAGTGACAGAGTGTCGGAGAAACTCGAAAGCTCAAGTTCACAAAGTCGCACAGTGCCCGAAATTAAATAGAAGTCACATATCAAAGTCGCTGTGAAAAGGCGAGTCGTAGCCCAGACAAAAAAAATAGGCACACAGTGGGGGAAAAAAAGCACGAAATGTCAACTTTAATCTCGAAATTTCCACTTTAATCACATAGTTTATTTTGCCATTAAAGTAGAACATCATAAACTTCATCTTAAAATCGTTTAATTTACTAGTTTCTCAAATCCCATTGTAACTAAAGTAGCACGTTAAATGCTTTGTTCTGTATTTAAGGTTCTATGTGCTCTGTGTGTGAATCACTACCTGCTTCTTAAACGGGCTTTCTTTTTCTCCGACAGGACACATAATCCATTACATTTATGATATTACAGCTGTCTGAATAATTAAAATACTGAGATGTATACGTGATATCTTTTTCATGATGATAGGAATGAAAGCAAGTTATTAAACATGGGAACACGGTGGCGCAGTGCTTGTTCATGTATCTACGCAAGAGGCTTGCTGCGCCATGCGCGACCTTCGATGAAATAATTTATTACAGAAGTACTGTCTCTTTCAAACGTACTAACCTCCAATTCCTGTCCTTACTTTTCTTTCTCCAAATACCCAATCGCCACACAATCAGCTCTGTAATAGACGTGAAGCCATTTGTAAGCTTAGAATGCCGATTTTTCAAAACTTTTAAGGAACATTGAAATATCTTCGTAGTACATGTTTAATTATTCTATCCGTCTATCCTTCCAGTGTCGCGTCAGCACCAGCAAGAATACAATGCAATGCAGGAACAATCCCTGAACTAACTAGCGCTGCGGCACCGTGTCCTCACATGTTTAATTATTAACAATACAGATTATTTAAATGAAGTTAAAGTTTTATCTGTATAATATAAAAACATATTTTGCTGCTTTTCATCTTAAAAATGAAATCGTCATCATATGTAAATACGCACTTTATAAAGTGGCGCAGGTTGTGCAATATTATAACTGTAGTGCAAGTTTACAGTGAGGTAATTGTACTTATAAGTACAAACAGTTCTACAAGGAGCACTTGATGGACTGATTGAGTGCGTTTATAGTTCTTGGGATGAAACTTTTTCTAAACCGCGAAGTCCGTACAGGAAAGTCTCTGAAACTTTTTGCTGTGGCTCAGGCAGCGTCTGCTTCATGCTGTATACTAATAATTCTCTTTCCAATTAGCTGCTGCTGTGATTCCCCACTCAGATACAGTGATATAAATACTCAGAGTGGTGCAGTGAGAGTAATTGCTGTGGCAGCCCTTAACGGGAGCAGCTGAAAGAAGAAGAAGAAGATGCATTGAGAGTAACAACGCTAAAGCAGTTATGGTATTTGGAATACTATGGCTATTCCCTGGACCATTATATTGCTGCAGGTTAATTACAATCAGATGCATTACACTAATAAACAATATGCAGTTAGTTTCAGTGTATTTATAAAGCCGCGTCAGGAATGTGGATCTAAGAAAGGAAGGGTGATCACACAGGAACAGTAGTACTGCTTTGACGCTGGTTGCCGCCAGTCTGCAAAACCGAGCGGAGAAATTGCATACGCCAGGGTATGAGGTACCGTGGAAATGTGCGTGGCTTTACGCCAAGTTTAGGTTTTATACATTGCGATTTGAGCATGGAAACGTTCGTGCGTAACATTTTTGTGTGTACACACCGTTTATACATGAGGCCCCAGGTGATTTGGTTTCTAGTTTATGAGCAGTTTCAAGAATCGATTCAACTGCTGCTACCACATCAGCATGCGGCAGAATGTAAACGACTATCGCAAATAATTGATTAAACTCCTGTGGTAGATAGTATGAGCGAAGTCCGACGGTGAGTAGTTCAATATTCGGCGTGCAGATGCACTCTTTTTCAGTGATATTCCTGCACCACCTTTTGTTAATGTAAAAGCAGACCCCCCTCACCCATCTGCTTACCAGAAGCTGGATTTCTGTCTTGCTGTACACCAACAAATCCATCTACTTCGACTGCTGTATCCGAGTCTGTATTCTTAAACCAGGTCTCCGTAAAGCACATCAAACAGCTTTCACGGTACTCGTGGAGGTATCGCACAGATGCTCTCAGCTCGTCCAGTTTGTTTCGCAAGGACTGTGCGTTGCTCATGATGATGATTGGCAAAGGTGTTTTGAAACTTCTCCATCTCAGAAATACTCGTCGTCCACCTTTTTTTTGCTTTCTGGGTTTCAAAGATTTTAACTTGTCTGGTATATTAGTAATACTCTGGGTATAACTGGTAGCTGGTCTCATTGATAGCAGCGCATCTCGGCTGTAAATGAACAGCCCGGCCACACACCTGGGATTTCCTGCACAGGTAGTGCATTAATGTCCCATTGGATTCCAAAGGCGATAACGATCAAAAGTAAGAAACTTACGCAAATGTTATAAAGCATTTTATGGAAATCACTACTTGCAAACTAGTAAAAGAAAACAAAAAGAAAAATATTTTACACAATTTAAGGACAAAAAAGCAGGTACAAAACACGGAGAGATGCAATGAGAGGTCTGCTACAGTGCAGCGACCGGAAAGGGTCTAACAACCAAGTCAGTAGAAACAACAAAAACTTTGTGTATCTCTGTGGCAGAAGGGTGGCCAGTCCTGACACCTGTGCAGTTGTAAAATGTGAACAGCAGATGCGTGTGAAGTTGAACTACCATTCCCCTCGTTAGACTGTCAAATCTTTGCCTTTGAAATAAAACGCATAAGCTCATTGATACATCTTCACCTCCAGGCTGAGAATAAAAAGTTCACCGACAGCATTTGTTCAGGAATATGCCATTCTACTCATGGCTTTGGAAATAAGAGTGTTGCTGTTGTGTTAGGAGAAGAGTGTCAGTGTGTCAAATTTTCAATATGCTAAAATAACCTCTGGCTAGGGATCTGTGCACAGTGAATCCTCATCAGCTAATATTGCATTGTTTAACTCAATATCTCTTAATGGCAAAGCATTGGTGCTGTCAGAATTCATTTCAGAGTCCAACTTAATGTGATATGTTTAACAGAAACTTGGCAAAAACCACACAACTTTGTCTTTTACAGAGGTGATACAATTCAGATATGTTTACTTCTCGGATGCTCGCAGCTCAAGACAAGGGTGTAGGGGTCACAGTAATTGCTAGATTGGAGTTTAGCATCAAAATAATCTCAATAGACTGTCCATTATCCTTCGAATGTCTGGTTCTTAAACTAATAATGAAATCTGGTCAGTCTTGCTTATTTTTGTCTATTGTCCCCCAAAATACAATGGGTCTTTGTTATCTGATCTGACTTACTTTTTAACTCACTTAAGTTCCCTTTCCCAGAGTGTCATTCTTCTTGGCAATTTCAACATCCATATTGACACTCCTACATGTAAACTGAGGAATGAATTTCTGTCCTTACTGGACTGTTTTGACATGGTGCAACATGTTGATTTTCCTACCCACGTTGGTGGTCATATATTGGATCTGATCTGCACATCTGGCTTCTCTGTTGGCAGCACTGATTTGGGACTGTCTGATCATAAAGCAGTATTTTTCACTGTGTCGTTACCTTTACCACCACTTACAGTAAACATCAAATTTCTTTTAGAAACCTTTAACACAGGAGTCTCCAACCTTTTTTCCCCAGAGAGATACTTTTACAAAATGAAAATGGCAGAGAGCTACTCGTGTTTTCTAACGTTTTTTCTCATAGCTTATTTCAACCCAAACAAACTGAATAAGCTTGTTTTGCCTGAACGTTTAGAAAATGATGGTGTCCAGAACTCACATTTTGCATTAAAACATCACAAAAAATATTTAGTTCACCTGCAAGCGCATTTTGTATATCTGTATGCATTTTCAAGTGTATCCTCACACTATTGAATTAAAACATGCATGCTGTCAAAACAAAACAATGCAATTACAAATACACAGATGACTTATTCATTTGTCATTTTGTTACATGTCACTGTTTCACTTCACAAGAGTATTCATATGTATGCATGTGTGATGTGTTTTTTAGTTAGTTAGATGACTGGCACTGCATGGAGTCAACAAGAGCAGCAGGTGCATGGTGGAGTGTAGCCACTTAGGTTCACTCTTATGGAGTAATTTAAATGTTCATCTGTCAGTCTTGTTCTGAACTTTGATTTCATGACATTCATGTCAGAAAAGGCAGACTCACAGAGGTATGTAGACCCAAACAAAGCAGACATTTTCAGAGCTGCTTGGTGAAGATTCTTATAGTTATCTGGCTCTACTAAGCTCCAGAAATGCTGAGAATGCTGTTGAGACTTTAACTGCACATTATTTTGAAGGTTTACTAATATATAATATATAAAATCCAATGTCTCTCTGTCTGTATGTCTATCTGCTTTTCACGAGAGAACTACTTAACGGATTTAGATTGGGTTTTTTTCTATAATTTTAGAAGTTTGGTGTCATTTTTGATTCCTCCCTTTCTTACTCCAAACACATAAACCACATTAAGAACCTTTCTTACTTTTACCTCTGTAACATATCCCATGTTTGTGTATTACTCTCCTTTTCTAATGCCCAGAAATGTGTCTATGCTATTATCACATCCCACACTGATTACTGTAACTCCTTATTGGTAGGTGACCCATCTAATTACATATCACAGTTACAGTTGATTCAAAACTTGGATGCAAGAATCCTTATACGAAACAGCAACAGCAAGCACATAACACCCATCCTACTTTGCCTTCACTGGCTTCCAGTGTCTTACAGGATTGAATTTAGTGAGAAGTCAAGCAAAATGACACCTTTTTATTGGCTAACTAAAAAGATTATTAGAATATTAAATAGAACTTAAAATTCTATTAATAACCTACAAAGCCTTAAATGGCCTTGCACTGGACTGCATCAGTGACAGTATCCATCACTATGCTCATGTTTGCCCACTAAGGTCCTCTGATACTGGCAAACTTGTTGTGCCCCACACAAACCTGCACTCTATGGGTGACAGGGCCCTCAGCTGTATAGCGCCCAGACTTTGGAATGTCCTCCCAAAATGAATTAGATCAGCTGACTCCATTCATTCTTTTAAAAAACAAATTAAAAACTCAACTGTTCAGGAAGACTTTTAACTACCCTGACATTCCAGATACACCGAATAATTTGTGTGTGTGTGTGTGTGTGTGTGTGTGTTTGTTATATCACAAATGATGTTATTTGTTTCAGGTATTACTTTAAGTATTGAACTTCGTATTTTACTCCAGTTTATTTTTTTTCTTTATTCTATATAATGCTTTATATATCCTGTATTTATTTGTTTAGTGTTCTATGCAGAAAATATGTGTATCCAATTACAGTGGAACCTCGGTTCACGAACGCCTCGGTACACGTACAACTCGGTTTACGACCAAAAAGTTCGCCAAACTTTTGCCTCGGTTCACGACCACACACTCGGTATACGAACAAGCCAGTTTCCCTTTTGGTTTGTGCACGCTGATGATTTCCGCACGTGTTGCATTGTTCTCAGTCAGACGTGAACTGCTGTACTGCTGCAGTGTGTGAGAGAGAGAGAGAGAGAGAGGCTCGTGTGCTGATGAGAGAGAGAGAGAGAAGGCAAGGCTCGTGTGCTGATGAGAGAGGCAGGCAGAGCAGGCAGGCAGGCAGAGCAGGGAGCCTGGGTGTTTGTCAGTGTTATTCAATGTTTTTACATTAGTTTACTATTACACTGTGCATTCTATGGTGTAATTAACTATATTTGTGCTTAAAAATATTTAAAAAAATATATTTACATACAGTTCGTGCGGTCTGGAACAGATTAATTGTATTTACATACAATCCTATGGGGGAAATAGCTTCGGTTCACGACCAATTCGGTTTACGACCAGAGGTTTGGAACGAATTATGGTCGTGAACCGAGGTTCCACTGTATACATATACCCTGTTGTTTAAATAGCACCTTGAGCACAGGAAAGGTGCTATATAAATCAAATGAATTATTATTAAAATGAGAAAAAACTTATCAATTCCTATCCGTAGCTGAAGTGGCATTTTAAAAGTGTAACATGTATGACTAATTATAAACTATTGCAGACAGAATTGAAATCATTTCTGTTGAAAAACTGAGTCAGCTCCTTACTTTATAAGCAATGTTGCAGCCTCAGGATGGAGTAGTGTTTGTTTTATGGTTAAAATATTAATTTGACATTAGACAGGTTTCAGAGTAAAGCAGGAAAATAGCTTAAGCATATTAAAGTATACAAGCAACTGGCATAAAAAGAAATGGATGACAGTGACCCTGGCAATTGCTACGATGAGCTCATATGCTAAAGCAGGATAACCCATCTCTTTATAATAACTTGATTTTCTTTGCAGTATTACTGGGGAATTCATTATATTCAAAATGATGATGCTTGTTAGGAGTAGTATTATCTTATAGATTGTCATATAAATGTGCTGTTCATCTTTACAACAGGGTTGGTCATGTTGCAAAAGGCGGACAACTGACTTCTCAGACTTCTTGGGTATAGTGGTAAGTAACTTAGTTAAAATTTCTTGAGAGTGTGCAATGATCTTACTGTTAATGTCAGCTATTTCTCCATTAAAATATATTAATGAAACACATAATCTAAATATTTATATTTTGCCATATTAAAGTAAATGTGGGTTTCGATATTAATATAAACATTTATGGTGGGGGAAATGTCGCAGTTTTTTTTTTTTTTTATGAAATACTTGATCCAAAAATATTTTTAATGTAGTTTGTAGTGATGACCAAGAAAAATTTTTAATGTCAGAACGAGTGAAAAAGGCTTCACGTGATGAAATGTAATGGCGACCTATGCTGTTCAGTGGCAAATGGTGTGAAAAATGTGGAGAAATTAAAACAGTTTTTGTGGTTCTTGCATCGCAAAATCCATATATCCATTGTCAAGTGTTATGTGCAAAACTTCTGAAACACTTGCATTCTTTGCTAAAATATTATACTCCGGGAAAAGCAGTGTACATCATAAACAGAAAAATGTAATCCTATAAATTTGTGCTTTTGAATTGAAGAACTGCCTCTCCCGTCATTCATTGGTCAAGAGTTCTGTCTTCAGTTCATGAACACAGAATTATGGGAATGATTTCCTGTTAATGTTGTACTCTGATTTTTCCAGGCATAACTATTTATTTAAGAAAATGCATGTGTTTTGCACGTTTTGAGCACAAGTCTTTATAACAGACATGTGGATTATGCGACAGGAGTAACTTGAGAATTTTTACTTTTATCCATGGACGTTATTTCACATTGTTTTCTGTTGGACAGCATATGTTCCATTATAACAAACTTTTTCTCTCATTCTGCATGAAAAAATGAGACTAAAGTTTTGTCTTGGCCATCTCTATAAACTATATGGAGTTAATAACACCAAAAAGGGTAAAGTAATCCTTTGAATGCCCATATTTCATGGTGTGCCTCAGCCATGTGTTGTAGAAAGAACCACAGGGACTGCATGAGAAAATGGGCTGTTGGATTAACTAAACTGTTCAGGGTTTAAATATTCACTGTATTCACATTTTTGTAATATGATTATAATAAGAATTTGAATGTGACAAAATATTTATGTCTGATGTGATTATTCAGGTTTTTTTTATATGTAACATTGCTTGCATGTGTGCTGCATAGGCAGTGACGACTATCCCACCCACCGTGAAATACATTAAAATGAACTGCAAGGCTACATGTTAGCACATTTCATATTGTTGGTGGGCTTATGTAAAGTAAGTTTTCTGTCTCTCTTTTTGTAACGTTGCCAACATTTTCTTTAAGGGCTGTACCAAAGGTCAACACAGCAATGAAAAACCACCTGAACCTGTCAAACCAGAAGTTAAAATGTCCAACGATAAAAAAGATTTAGCTGAAGATTTAAAACCAAAATTTAATGAGTATGTTATCCAGGCACCAAAACCTATTGAATTAATTCAGCGACCAAGGTAATTTAATTTCTTTTTTATATGTGGTGCATTTTTGTGGTTGAGACTAATGTTTCTCCGTTTTATTAGAATGTGTATAGTGTTTCTTTTGTCGTTTAGTGCCATTTACTGAGTACTTAACCAAAAGATAAAACTGCTGAAGAGTCCTTAAATTATTAAAATGCAGTTTTACTAAATTGCAACATGTATGTGGGTAATGAACACAAAAATAATTAAAATTAGCAAATAAATTCTTGATGTATCCCTGAACTATGATCTTACCAAGGCAGCCTTCAAGTTTACAATATGTGGTAACCATATATAGATTATTTTATGTATTTGTTTGTTTATTTTTGACAGTTGGATTGAGGTTATGTCAGTTACTTGCTCATGGTCACATAGTGAGTCATAGGTGGGTGTTGAAAAAGTAAACTGCTGATTTATGTCCTACACCTCAGCCACTGTCCTATACTGTCTGATATTACCTTCTGTACCCTTCTTCCATTTATCTCTGTGCAACCTCTGTGAATTATCTCCTACATCCTGTCCTACACATCTTTCACAGGTACCTTTTTTCACCTCTGAGTCTATAGGACATTAGAATCGTTTCAAAGATTGGAACAGCTGTCAGATGGCTATATTAATACTAATACAATTTTTAAAAGGTTTTGCACTCTGATTATTTGTGGAAGAACTGCTCTTGAACTTACCAAGTCCCTTTGTGTTCTTACTAGATGTTGCTATATGTTCACATCTTTTTCAGGAATCCCCTGACAAGATTGTCATCCAACTAAATGTTTTACTTCCCATCTTTCCCACACTGCTTTTTAGAGGTGATCTTTAGTCAAAGCTGACATTTTTTTTGTGTCACTCTTGTTTGACTGATTCCATATCCCACTCCTACTCTGTGCCCTTTTTCCTGCATGCCCACTGCTATAATTTATATTAAAAAAAAAAAAATTGTCAAGGGAATGAAAGTAATTGTCAAAAAATATTAATTGCCATCTGAGACTTGGAGGAATCCTTCGAACTGATTTTATCTTGTATCATCACAGTAGTAAATTGCAGTATTTCAGATTTTGTAGATTTAAGAACACACGATTTTTTGATGACATAATTGGTCACAATAGTAACCGTAATTATTTATCCTGCAATGAGTGTTGAATTAATGATAAATGAATTTGATCTTTAAAAACTACCGATTACTATTAAATGAAAAATATCTTCTGTTTGTAATGCCTTTTTAGTAAAACAGAACACAGATTAACAAGGTCTGATTGAAAAGTCTTTATAAACTCCAAAGAAGTAGTTCCAGATTGATGCATTTTGTCTCTGTGTATTACTTTCACATTCAACATGAGAGCAAGTATTCCTCCTTAATGGAGGAGCTGCTGCCACCCATGCCTAGTAGATTTTTTGTGACATAACTCAGATATTTTATGTACGATTAAAAAGTTTCAAAAACTTCTAAGAGAAGCTGACAAAAACAAACCACTGTTGAAACAAATCTCAAGGATGAAAATATTACAGGGGTTAATGCTAAAATGTTTTATTTATGGTTATTATTATTAATTAATTTTTATTATTATTATTTATGGACTGTGGCAATGAAGTGTAGTTTGTTTACTCATGTAATTCCATCAAGACTTAGACAGGCAAACACAACAACGTCCTATGGCTCTTACATGTAACATATAACACAAGGTTTTCATGCTTCAAGTTGAGCACTACTTTCACAATAAGAGGCCAACAGCACTAGTCATTGATGCAATGACCTGGTGAAATCCAGGTGTCTTCAGATAGCTCTCCTCTATTTGTAATGGGTATTTTAGCTTAGCAGTATCCATGCTTTGCTAAAACTGTTGTGATCTTTTTATATTCTTGTCTCTAAAGCCATATTGTCTGTCCCCCTCCAATCTTGCAGGTGCTGTCCAAGGGGAGCTTAACAAGTACTTAGAACATATTGTATGCTTGAAGGTACCATTGGGGAAATATGAATAACAGCACATAACAATTTCTAACACTTCAAAAAATCTTAAACTGGTTGTCCTCTTTTCTTTCAGCCCTGATGAACCACTAACACGGCTCACACAAAAAGTTTCTGCTTCTCTACGGCAGGCCTTGGAGAAGTTAACTACTCAGAGTGGAGCAGAGATAAATAGTAAGTGTCTAAGCATTTCTTCTGAAATAAACATGTATTTGTTACTACTAGAGTGGTATTTGACTGAATGTTGTAACTTTACAGATGAAGAGAGTGATGAAATAAAAATTGGAACATCCTGTAAAAATGGAGGTTGTACAAAGGTAATTCATCCTTTTCCATAGAGTGAATAACTTGGTTTCTTCACACTTTTCTGTCATATTAGTTAAATGCATGGTTTCTGTTGCCAACCAGAGAGTAAACCCAGCAAGGAGTTATTTGCAAAATAGGTTTGAAAATCTGGTGAAAATTTTTAGCATTTGGATTTACTTTTCCTTTATCATTAATTCATAGTTTTTCATTGTTTTTTAGACATTTGATGGACCACAGAGCAATGAGGAAATATGTCAGTTTCATGTTGGTGTTCCTATATTTCATGAGGGGTAAGGTTTGCTGTGTTTATACCTAAAGGCTGTTCTATGGAAAAAGACAGTTTGAAATACTCTTTCAGCATGATTATGAACCGCTCCTTTCAAAGACTAATCCATAGTTAATGTTTTTTTTGTTGCCAGTGCTTCAGAATTTTATAAAATTAAACTAGAATTTACTTAATCTACTTAACTAAATACTTTAGTAGACTTAGGTATGGAACAAATATATACAGTAATCCCTCCTCCATCGCGGGGGTTGCGTTCCAGAGCCACCCGCGAAATAAGAAAATCCGCGAAGTAGAAACCATATGTTTATATGGTTATTTTTATATTGTCATGCTTGGGTCACAGATTTGCGCAGAAACACAGGAGGTTGTAGAGAGACAGGAACGTTATTCAAACACTGCAAACAAACATTTGTCTCTTTTTCAAAAGTTTAAACTGTGCTCCATGACAAGACAGAGATGACAGTTCTGTCTCACAATTAAAAGAATGCAAACATATCTTCCTCTTCAAAGGAGCAAACAAATCAATAGGGCTGTTTGGCTTTTTAAGTATGTGAAGCACCGCGGCACAAAGCTGTTGAAGGTGGCAGCTCACACCCCCTCCGTCAGGAGCAGACAGAGAGAGAGAGAGAGAGACAGATAAAACAATCAATACGTGCCCTTCGTGCTTTTAAGTATGCGAAGCACGGGCAGCATGTCGCTTCACTAAGCAGCTGCACAGAAGGTAGCCAATGTGAAGATAATCTTTCAGCATTTTTAGACGAGCGTCCGTATCGTCTAGGTGTGCGAACAGCCCCCCTACTCAATCCCCCTACGTCAGGATCAGAAAAAGTCAGCGCAAGAGAGAAAAGTAAGCTGGGTAGCTTCTCAGCCATCTGCCGATAGCGTCCCTTGTATGAAATCAACTGGGCAAACCAACTGAGAAAGCATGTACCAGAAATTAAAAGACCCATTGTCCGCAGAAATCCACGAACCAGCAAAAAATCCGCGATATATATTTAAATATGCTTGCATATAAAATCTGCGATGGAGTGAAGCCGCGAAAGGCGAAGCGCGATATAGTGAGGGATCACTGTGTGTATATATATATATATATATATATATATATATATATATATATATATATATATATATATATATATATATATATATATATTAAGAGATGTGAAAGCTTGCCCCAAATCCCAACATGAACACACCAAGACAATCCCTGGTTCAAATAAATGGGTGTTTATTATATAAATACCTCACAAAAAATCACCAAGTACAAGTTATTCCTCCTCCCAACACCTCTCCTCTCTCCAGTGTACCGCCTTCAACCAGCTGAGTGTTGCTCATCCTCCTCCCAGCTCTGACTTGCCTGGACAAAGGAGTGCAGTCCTTTTTATTGAAGACCCAGGAGTACTTCCTGTGCCAGGGCTGTTGCCTGTTGGAAACACTTCTGGGTCACACAGAAGTCCTATATAATAGGAAGTACTCTCTGCACTGCCCTCTTGTGGCACCCACGGATTCCAGCAGGGCTGTGTTGCTGGACTACAACTCTCAGCATTTCCTGTGGGTCCCAGAATGGGCACTGATATTGAGGGCTGCTGCCATCTAGCGGGAATAAATAACCCCCTAAGATAGTCCTTCCCTGTTCTCCAATTTTATTTCGGCCAGTGAAGGTGCTATGCACATGTCCAGTTGGGACACCTGTCCATTTCTCTGGGTCTTCCTGCCTGGGTAGGGGGCTGTCTTCTTTTCTGACTGGGATGTCCATCCATCCATTAGAGAAGCCTTGTCCGGGTGCACTATCCTGCCCTCTTTCGGCTGGGATGCCTTTCCGTCCACTCGGGACCTCCCGTCTGAGTAAGGTATCTTCCTGACTTTTTGCTGGGATGCCTGTCCATTCCATGTGCCACCTATACACAGTATAAATGATAAATTATGATTTAATAATTGATGAATGTACCTTTTAAAACTAGTTAGTTACAGCTTTAAATCGATTTAGATTAAATGCATACTCGGATTTCGTAGAATCTGACCGTTCTTTACTAGACTGCTTAGGCTTCTTGCAGGGTGTTGATGAACAATGGTCATTCAGGCCATCAATTAAATACTCAATTGTATTTGAGTAAAGGCATTTTTTCTTATACTGTACATTCAACTGTGGCTTAGCTGTGTGCTTTAGGTGATTATCATATTTAATTAGACATCTTCATAGGAAGTATTTTCAGTGGATAATGTACTTCTTTTGTAGCAGACCAATAATTGTTTGCTGAATCTTTATTTAGAAAGATAGGAATAAATTTATCTTGAGTATCTGTCATGCAGTAGTTTGCATTTTTTCACTGAGAGATTAATCTTAGTCTATACTATGTATTTTTTTTACTTGTAGTAGCACTGTTATTTTCAGTTGCTTGGTTAAAAGTACTTTTCATGCTTTCAGGTTTAAAAATTGGTTTTGTAAAATAGTCCAGGCTTTGGTGCATAAAGTTTTTTTTTTTTTTTTCAATCAACAGAATGAAGTACTGGAGCTGCTGTAAGCGAAAGACCTCTGATTTTAATAGCTTCCTTTCTCAGGAGGGCTGTACGAAAGGAAGTCACTTGTGGAGAAAGAATGATACAGTGGGTATTTTTGGCCATGCAAAAATGTACTGATGAATGTTTCTGTGATTGTGATATATTTCAGGAAGTGTTTGTGTTTAATTTTGGTTGTGTTCTTATTATGTACTTCTGTATGAGAGTAACTTTTTTTTATTGTATTTTTTAAAATTTATTTACTTTTTTTTTGTATTAAATAGGGAAAGAAAGTAGTGCCCTGTAGATTTGATTGGCATCAGACAGGAGGGCAGGTTATTATTTCAATCTATGCCAAAAATTCTGTTCCAGATCTAAGCTATGTGGATGCAAACAGCACAGTTGTAAGTTTCACTTCCTCCAGATTATTTGTTTATCTTTCAAAGCTTATAATGCACCCACTTCTTGAAACTAATCTTGGTTTGTCATTTAAATTTCTGCTAGTAAATGTTCTTTACCTAATTTATTTGTCAGTCTTGAGTCTACCAAAGTAAATCATATTATTCGTTGCATGTTTATTAATTGTTTTAATCATGCTATTGCGCTATATTGACAAGTTATGTATGATAACTTGTCAGTTAATTTTAGCAAACTGGGGCCTTCTAAAGCCATTTTTTTAATCTTATAGTTTTGAGTTATAGTTCTGTGTTGTTTTAGTCAGTAGGTTGATCTGCAATGTCATTGTGCACTTTTAGTTAGTTTATGTTGTCAGAATAATCTCCACATCCCAAAAAAGATGGGTTGAATAAAACAAATTTCAGATATACAGTATATTCATCATAAAATTTTCAGAGTGTTACATTTGTTTTTAAGGTTAATCAGTCTTGTCATGAAATTGTAGGAGAAATTTTATAACATGATGTTGCTATCTAACTAGTTATGACGTGATTAAGCTTTACATTTGTTAACTTTATGAAAGTAGCACTACATTTATGACTCCCAAGTATTTAGGAGTCATGAGTTTTTAGTAAAATGTACATATTCATTCTCCTCATTGCATCTTGTGCTTGTGTGATGGTGCGGGTTGACTCTACACTCCTGTTGCTCCCGGGACCCCCTTGAACCTGCCACCGTCAATAGTCATGAAACCGAGATGAGCCAGGCAGATGAATGACACATACATTCCAAACAAGGAGTAGGTGTAAAAAGTTTTTATTAAAACTCCCAAAACAAAGTGCAAACAGTGCAGTGCATCATCTTCATTAACACTAGAATTACCAGAGCCTACGAAAAAACTTGTAGATCCGGCCCACTTTAAATCCCATCGCACCTCTCTGACAGCGTCTTTTGTCCTGTAAATGTGCCAATAAAGACGAGCAGCCTGCTACACCATCCCCTCACTGCCACAGAACATGCACAAAGTTCTCCCAGCTCATGCCTTGATTATCTGGGAGTGAAGTGCTGGAGTTTTAGAGTGGAAATAATAGATTTATTTGAATTATTTGGAACAAATGCATTTCATGTGTGCTCCGTTTCTACAATAATCTGTGTAAACACATTGTTAAAACAGAAACATTTTTCATATTTTAGTAGTAAATAACAGAATGTATATAAACTACATAATGTGTGAAGCCTGAAATCCAAAGATCAAATAAACACTTTCACAAAAGGTTCAAGGGCGATACAATGGGTTCCGTGGCGTAGCGGAAAGATTTGCTGACTTGTAATCAAAAGTCCCCGGTTCGATCCCGACTGCCTCCTATATTTGCCGTTTTCAGTAGTGAGCTGCTCTTATGGTTAATATTATACAGTACACACATACATTTGGTTTGCGTCTGTAACAGACGGTGTGCATTTATAGTACTTGTAAAAGCTACCGTTTTTTTTTTTCTTTCACTTTTATTCTTTCTGTCACGATCACAATACATACTACTGCCCTATGGATCTGACGGTGTTAGTTTTTATTTGAAACTGGGAATAACTGTAGATGTGAGTGGTGTTTTGAGGCAATGGTACTGGACATTCTCTGATCTGGATGGATAAAAGCTGACACACAAACACTGGTGAATCTGTCGTCTTTGTATCTCACCGTCACTTGATTTGATTTTTTTATTCAGTTTTATTGAGTGTTCCTGCTCACGCTGAATTAGTATGCACCTTATGGTCTATGAAAAACAGACATAGGTATATATGATATTTGGAATTATTCATTTTATGACCTGTATAGTACATTTCGGAAAACATTGTGGCACGATCTAAACCTCTTCTCACTGAGACACCGGTCTCAGCGGCTGACAGTGTTCCCAATCCAAGTCTCTCTGACTCCTGGTGCCTTACGGGACTGAACCCAGCCACGTGTCACTCCCCACTCCATCAAAATGCTCAGTGAGAGTGACACTTTTCAGACCCGAGTGTTGGCCGCATACACTCCCAAGGGCTGTGCTCCCGGCTGCCTGCCTTCTCTTATTTGTGCACAATTACTCTCACACAGGCTCCTTTGCATTCCTCCCGTTTTTTTTTTTTTTACTTGTATTAATTTCCTCCCTTTTGCCATGCCAGCTCACCCTTCTATGCCACAGTGGGTGCAGGTGCAGAGCCTCAGTTGCGAGCCGTGGAAATCCAGTAGAGCAATCAAAACAGATCATACCCTCACGTGCAGGCATGCTCTGTCTCATTCACTCCACCAACCTTTAGAGTACACACACCCACGGAGATTGAGCTTGCTATCCATTTATTTAAAAATGGACACAGTACTGCTTAGCCACGAACCCACTATTCCAAAACATGTCATAATGCATATATTAATGTCAAATGTTTTCTTATTTTAATTGTGTAGTGCAGGGCTACTCAATTACAAATTGAGTTGGGCCAGATTTCCAAACCAAGAAATTTAGCTGGGCCAGGCATTTTCAGTGGCTGTTAAACAGCAGATAATGACAAATTTTAAACCTTCACAAATTTAGTGTATTTAAAAACAATTAATGTTTATTCCTTGTTTTTCTTTTAAATTTGGTCACATCTAACACAGGCACATCACAAACTGCATAAAAAAACAATAAACACGCTATAATTGAATAGAATCTGAGGTTGTAGCAATACTTTTTTTCCTCACTTTTGAAATAAAAAAAAAAACATTTTTTCTTACATCTAAGCCTAGCATATCTCACAAAGTGAATAAAATAAAAAAGGGCACAAAAATAGCAAAAACATTTTGTTTACCCTTTGAAATAAATTTTTTGGTTATATAATAATTCTTTACATTTATAGAGCGCTTTTCTCACTATTCACATGAGGAGTATCTGGGATGTGATCCCATGATCTCCTTACTGCAAAGCAGCAGCGCTACCATTGTGTCACGGCGGATATGTGACACAGTCACATCACAGAGTGCATTTAGCAGAGTGAAAGAACTATAAACGCAATCAAAGCTATCGGTACACAAACCCATTACAAGTGATATCAGTAAGTAACACACATGAATACAATGTCTACTTCCGTTTGGGGTGGGGTGTCTTGGGAGGAAAGCAATTTGTGAGGGCTCAGGGCACCTCCCTACAGAGAGTTGAGTGACAGAATCAGGGTGAGAGGGTAGAAAATGCTTAAAAAACAGAAAGAGGCAGAAAATTGGAAAGCTTATCTTTTTTTTTTTTTTTCCTTGGTCTTATGTGGCCCGCAGGCCGTCATAAGAATAGGCTTGGCATATTCTTTTTAACAAATTATTCCTGCTTTTCACTCGATGCTGCTAGATAATACTGGTTTCGTTTGCAATGATTTTAAATTAGTTTGATAACGATTACATAGATGTATGTAGCATAATGACTTGAATTTTTTTTGTTGCAGTGTGCAATTTCATCTGATGGCATTATTCAGTTTGAAATGTTATACCATTCAGTATAAAGGAATATTCTGTGGGCGGCACGGTGGCGCAGTGGGTAGCGCTGCTGCCTCGCAGTTGGGAGACCTGGGGACCTGGGTTCGATTCCCGGGTCCTCCTGCGTGGAGTTTGCATGTTCTCCCCGTGTCTGCGTGGGTTTCCTCCGGGCGCTCCGGTTTCCTCCCACAATCCAAAGACATGCAGGTTAGGTGGATTGGCGATTCTAAATTGGCCCTAGTGTGTGCTTGGTGTGTGGGTGTGTTTGTGTGTGTCCTGCGGTGGGTTGGCACCCTGCCCGGGATTGGTTCCCTGCCTTGTGCCCTGTGTTGGCTGGGATTGGCTCCAGCAGACCCCCGTGACCCTGTTTGGATTCAGCGGGTTGGAAAATGGATGGATGGATGGAATATTCTGTAGTCCTGCCCACAGAAGGCACAGCTCACTATCTAACACTGGTATTACTTTTTGTGCATCCATAGCAATCTGTGGATTTGGATATTGTTATTTTTCTTTTAGGAGCATGCACACATTTGGTAATATTTTATGAGAGAGGACCATAATTGTTAGGCACATAATTAGAATTCTAGTAATCTAATAAAGGGAATATAAATTAATCTTCTTTCTGCCCTTCTCATTAGGAATCGCCACAGCGTATCATCTGTTCCCATATTTTACTGTCCTCTGCATCTTGCTATGTCATACCCACCACATGCATGTCCCCCTCTCACCACATCCATAAACCTTCTAAGAAAGGGAGCATAAATAGTAAACACTTTTTGTTACTTGCCCTCAAATGTACATTTAAGTTTTAGATTCTGTGTAGATATACATCTGTTAGAAAAGACAAGTAATAATTAGTAATGATTTCTGTCCTAATATGTATTGATTTGTGACTTTTCACTTTGCCTTTTTTCAAATTTTAGCTAAATATTCATATAATATTCGAAGGCGACAAAGAATTTGAACAGAAAATTAACTTGTGGGGTGTAAGTATATTTTAAGACTGTTCTGTATTTTATATCGCCTTTTTTACAGAAGTATTTTATAGGTTTTATTGCTTTTTATTCATGAACACTAGAGGGCAGCAAAATTTTTAGTATTATAATGTACTATTGGTAAAAGTGTTCATTTTCTGTGTTTATTTTACTGAAAAAAATCTTTTAGAAAAACAGTTTATTTACACTGTTCAATTCTATCTGTTGTACTTGGAAAATCCTGTTATTAATACACAACATTGACTTCTATCTTATTTTGTAAAAGTCTAACAATCAAGGTTTTATCCATTTTCTAAATTTATTCTGAATTTCCCCATGGGATTAATAAAGTTTATGTACTGTCAAGTACTGTTTTGATATTTTTGTTTGTTCCTAATCAGTCTCTGGATTTTATTGTTTATTTTACTATTACATTACTCTCCATAAAATTATGTATTTTTAGTTTAATTGCACTGTCAGATCAGTAGTAGGAAAAAAAATATAGACTTCCTCTATTGCCATATGAGTATTGGTTTCAGTGACCCATTTCTCTGTGTGTTGCAAGGTTATTATAGTTTTGCCTTTTTATATTAGTTTTTATTTCTATATTTTTTTTCTGCCCTTACTTGGAAATTCAGTTTAGTTTTAGTTTTCCTTCATCGTGTATTTTTAGTTCTAGTTTAGTTTTTATTTCACAAAGACATTTCTATTTTATTTTTATATCTATTAGTTTTAGTAATTATGGAATGGAGCTCCTACGGAGTTTAGTTTTGTGTCACAATCAGACAGATCTGTATACTTAACAGATTTGAATACAGAGTTTAATGTTAGTGGAAGCTTACTACACTACATGGTTTACTATCTGGTTTTGTTTTTGCCTGATAAAAATAAGCATCAAAACTAGATACAGAATATGAACAATTTTACACAATTTTATCATTTTTAAAATATTTTCTTACGCAAATCACAGGGGTCTAGGAAGAAAAGGGCTCTTAGACTTGAATCAGTGTTGCGACCCTGAGAATGTGTTCAGGTAAAGTACCACTTCAGGGTGATGGATTTTGCCCAAAAGTTAATACAGATCTACAATTGTGGTGTAAAAACCACATGCCAAATTTCATCCATCTAGTTGCGTTTTTGAGTTATCGTGTTTATACCCACACACAATTACAAAAAACGGTATTTTTGGACTCCAGGAGGTCTATAACATCAAGATTCATCAAAATATCGAGGTCGAATGTTTTCAAGATTACTATATTTTCTCTATACTTCGTATATAAGAAAGTAAAAATTATTTCTTCTGTGCGAAGTGGCAGGTGAATTGCTGTCAACAAAAAGCAGTCACCTGAGAAATAAACTGAAACGTTACTCACTCATTATTTTTCTGTCCATATGGTAAACATTTTGTTGACCAGCACATTCTGATTTCAGCTGTTTGAATTACATTTTGATATACATCAAGCGCAAAGAAAGGCGGCACGTAAATCGCTTTCTATTTCACACGCTTTACGCACCCGCATTCAGCTTGGTCTGTTACCACAAATGCTGCGTGAACACCCACCCTCTGTCATCAGCTGTCGTTCAGTGGATGAATACGTACGGGCGGCTCGTGGTGGATGAATTTCTGTTTTAGAATTAAACTTACAAGGGTTAAAGACTAATGGCAAGAGTATTCATTCAAAAACGAAAACTAAAAATATTTTAGTAAATTATTTTTTTTATTTCAGTTAGTCTTTCCAGCTACTTTAATAGTTTCGTTTCATTTTAGTTTTTCATTTCGGTTTTGTTAATTATTTTATTTCAGTTTACGAAAATGTTTTTTTAATAATAGTTTCAGTTTTGATTTTAGTTTTCGTTAACTATAATAACCTTGGTGTGTTGCTTTTTTCAAGGTCATTGATGTTGCCAAGAGCTGTATGATGATGACAGCCACGAAAATTGAAATTACCATGAAGAAATCTGAACCAATGTCCTGGGCCCGATTGGATCTACCTCCACCTAAGATGCCAGTTGTGAAAGAGTCAACAGGTTCAGATGAGAGCTGCTGAAATGGTTAATCATAGACTATCATTCGTTTTGCTGAATTGTAGGACCATTTATTTTCTACAGTGGGGTGACGATAATCTCCTCACTCAAATTACTGTGGTGGGTTAAGTCGCATTTAACACCACTGTGATACGTTTCTAATATTTAATTGGGTTCAGGAAGAACTTGAATTAATATTTACTTAATATTACCCAAATATTTTAAGGACGTTGCAAAAAAGATGTACTGTATTTTGAATATTCCACAGAAAAAATTGTCCAGTTATTTTATAAATATAGTTAATACTTTATATTACTTGTTTCTGTATTCAAAACATTTTACTGCTTTTTTGCATGCATATATGACTGACTTATTCCAGGAGCTCATCTTTTTTTTTTTCTTCTTTTTTTTCTCAAAACTAAATTCTGCTAATATACTTGGTTCCAAGTATCTCTTTTTAAAAGAATAAAATTATTAATAATTCTATAGCTAAACAGTGCAACATGCACCTTTACTGGTACATGAAATCTCTTTGAAAGATGAGCAGACGTTATCCTTTGCACATTACAACATAAATGCTTTGGGAACACGAATTTGACTTTCACAAGTTCTTTTCCAATGTTGTTTGTTTAGTGTGTTGGCTTTGCTCGAGCTACTTTGCTTGCTGCTTAAGTGGCATAGTTCTAAAATGCCACTCTTAAGTTAAGGATTCTTTTCCTGTTTTATAACTGATATTGTTTGAAAAAACAATTAAACTTAAATGGAATAAAGTTTGCCTCTGCTTATACTATGTTTTGCCTTAATTATTATACACCTGTGTATAGTATTGTCAACAGACCGAAGATTAATTTTTTTTTTCCCTACGTGACTATATTTGCACTTTGGAAGTACTCTTTTAAACTGTATTCCTTTCTTATGTAGAGCTACATATTTAAATATTAGGCCAAGAAAATGCTTCATACACTATACTGTAATGTATGCGTGCCTTTAGTTTAGCTATCAAAGGCCATATTGGCTATAGTTAAAAATGCTCTGTGGGCAGTATTGCTACATACATTTTCTTAATGCATATCATAAAGCAGCCACATATCTCCCAAGACATGCCGTTAATTTTTTTTTTGTTTGTTTTTTTGTATTCAGAATTAGAATGGTTTGAATTTATATTCATATAAATAATGTATCCTACAAAGGAGACCACTTTGGAAATTTTTAATGAGTTTTATTTAGATCACGTACATGCAGCATACTTAAGTCAAAAAAGAATTCAGTACCATTTTCAATGCTGTTTTTTTAAATTGAAATTCATTGTCATTTTCTCCAAAATAGTCTTAAGTGTGGCATAGTCTTAAAACATATAAAGAATGAGACTGGTGCTTGATGACTTTGTTCATAGTTACCAGTCCATGGTAGATATTAGATTGGTGTAATTGTGATGGATGTGTATGGTGTACAGTTTTAACCTGAGTTACTCCAAAATAGCAAGAAATATCATGTTAGTTTGTATGGAATAAGATCAATCCTTCCTTTATCTATTTAACTATATAATAATTTAGAATGTCTCTTGCACCATTCCTTATCTGAGAGATTAACTAAGAAGTATCTTTCCAATCATTGCTTAAGAATTGTATAGGCATTGGCAACCTTGAAATTAATTGGTAGTCTGGAATTACTTCCAGTACTCTTATAACTAGCTAATATGTGTGAAAGCAAAGAAAGGAAAGGCAGCTTAGAACAGTTGGGAAAGTTCCTTTTAATAAAGCTTTTACATGTGTACATAGAAAATCGTAGGTGTTCTTGGATGTTTATTTAAAGCATATATGCTCAAAGGAGTCCTTCAAAGATTAAAATATCAAATTATAGGGTAAAAGAATGTTGCGGTACTGTATATGATTATGGTGCACTGGAGCAGTAGATAAAAGCAGTAGTTATTAGCTGGAGAGTGCAGAAAAGCATATAAAGAGGAGTTTGAACAACATTTCTTTTCCTTGGCTAACCAAGCATGTACTACTTGGATTCTTCACGTAGCCTCAAAGCACATAAACAGTGATGTAAAAAAAAAGTACAGCGTATGAATTTTTTTCTTACAATATGTGATCATACATAATGCCATTAAAGTAATATAACAGACATCATGCCACATTTACATTTTGTAGTCCATTGTATAATTTAAATAAACATAAATGCCAAGTTTTGCATATGAAAATTCCGATAGTACCTATAATGATTAGAACGTTATTAGAGAAGCCCTTGTAGAAACCCGTCTTATTTAAACCTCATCTTCTTATATAATACGTTACCATGGCTGTCCATTTGTCTGTCCAGGATTTTAAATCACTTGTAGCTTGCAAACCATTTCACCTATTGACCTGATATTTGGTACACATATACTACGTGACATCTACTGTCCGCTTTTGGGGTGAAGATTTTTATTAGTCTTTTTATTTATATTTTATTTTATTGTAGAATCAGCTCTCGGCCCCGCGCAGCAGAGCGGCCGTGTGGCGCTTGCGTATGGCCGGCGTTCTCATCCCTACCTTCTTCGCCGTCACTTCCTCTACCTCTTCATATTTTAAATCATTCTTGAGGCAGATTGAACAGTTAAGTGTACTAAGTAACTGCAACAACAAACACTGACTTAATCACTTTTAACGTGAAAAGATGCTGATGGAAGAAGAGAAGAAGTGGGCCGCTAGGGTGGAGTAAAGAAGAGCTGTTTAGGAAGCAGCAAGCGCATCAACTTCTGAGAAAACGTATGCTAAACGTACAGAGAGAGTATGAAAACTATGAATGCTCAAGTCAAGTGTATTCACTGCACGTTAGTACTGGTACTTTATAAGGTTGGTTTGCTTTTTGATGTTAAAGCTTGTGTTATGACCATATGCCTAGATTGAAAGGGCTCTCCAAGTCTTTCAGAAAGCAGGTTTTAGATACCTGCGAGTCTTGATTGTACCAGAGGGTGCTTGAGGATAATGTGAGACTGTCAGAAGAGTACAGTTCAGCCAAATGTGAATCTTGCAACATGTCAGTGACCCTAAACATACCACTAAGTCCACCAAGGAATGGCTGAAAAGAAAGACTGGATTTGAATCCAATTGAGATGCTGTGCAATGATTTGAAATGGGTAGTGCATGCAGGTGTGGACTCCCAATTGATGTCAGGGTCTGGCAGACAGATACAGGAACTTGATGGGGCAATATCAGCTGTAATACCCAAGGGGTGTGCTTAGTTTTTCATAGATTGAAATGACACGTCTGTTCTTTTTTGTTGAATAAATTATTGCAAAGTAAAATTTTCATTTTGTTATCTTTCAATTACAACACATTTAACAAACCTTTTTATGTCAAAAAAAAAATGAAAAAGGAGTACTTTGTTTTTCATATGACAGTTTAATATGGAGGGCAGGTCATACCATACCATATTTTAGATCTTTGAAAGAGAAATAAGCAATTTAGAAGGAAGTTTACTTTTAACAATATATTGTCTATGCTATAGTGATTCTTTGCAGAGTGATCTTTTTATTACATAATCATTTTGCATTCTACATGAACAAAATCACAGTTGATTGTAACATTTTTAGAATTAAGTGGACACTTTGAGAAAGAAGTTTTAGAATTGTATTCACTTTAAAAATATATAATTCACATAGCTAAAGACCAACACCTACAATTGATGGTCTTCATCATGTTGGCAGAACTTACATTTAATTATATCTTCCTTTTCTTACTACCTTTACTCCTAGATGTCAGAACTACTTTGAGACAGTTAACAAAACTGGTTCAGTTTAGTTTGCTGGTGCATTATAGTTTATAGGGTTAAAAAATGGTCCTCAACTAATAGATTTAGAACCCAAAGATCCTTTGAAATTGGTCTTTCGGATTTAGTAGGAGTGTCAGATGAATGTGGCTCCATGATGAAGAGTACCATGTAATCAGTATCCTGTGATAACTTTGTTCCATTCTTCTCATATAATCCACTTTATTTCAGACTGCTTTGAAGACAGATAATTGGGGGTGTAATAGAAACTGTAAAAAGCATTGTCACTAATGGAGTGTTCCTTGTGTGGCAATCTAATAGGCAACATTTTATTTCCTCTCACCTTCTGAAACTTCTTTTCCTAGTGAGAGTTGTGGTGGCAGCCAAGCAGGTCAGCCCAGACTTCCCTGTGCCCAGCTACAGATTCTACCAATTCTTGAGGAATCCCCAGGTACTCTCAAGCCATCCCAGATATCCAATCTCTTCCGTATGTCCTGAATCTCCTGCAGGGTCAGTGTGAGCTCCCCTGGGAATGTTGGGGGGAATTGCTGTATCCTTGTAACATGTCCAGCCCACCTCGGCTGACTCCTCTTAATTCAGAACACCAGTGATTCTATTCTTGAGCCTCTCCCCAATCACTGAACTTCTGTCTATCATGGAGTGTCAGCCACTTGAAATTTGCAGTTCAATTCTTTAGACCACAGCTGTGGACAGGGATGTAGATTGAGCAGCAAGCCGAGAGTACAGATCTTGAAGAGACACGTAATGTATCAGAAATAGGTGAAGGTTTGACAATAAATACATACCTTTACCAAAACCAGTTTAGTGTTGCGTTATTACTGAAGGGATTACTTTCTTTATTCTTGTGACTGAAGTTTTGCCCGGGATGAGATTGGTCTGTAAGGTGCACACTCGGTAAGATCTTTATTTTATTTTGGAATGACAGTTACTGTTTTGGATGCCTAAACATAAAAGTTAAGTAAAATGTTAACCTTTCCTAGCATCCTTACACATTTTTGTCATTTTTTTTTTTTAATAATTATGTTTTATTTTTAGAATACCTTGTCATACCCTTGGTCTGTATGTCTCACTATATCTCTACCACAGTTACTAGAGAGGAGTATATTGGTTAGAGCAATGGCTGCTGTTCTTAAAGAACATATTTTCTGGGATCATGCAGCCCCTGCAGGATATAGTACTCTAACTAGAAGAATGCCATTAAATACTCAGGCTACAAAATGGTCTGGAAATGAGGAGTCATCCTTGCAAGAAAGAAATCAAATAACACATCTGTTTAAGGCAGAATTTCTATTCAATGCTGTAATACTTGATATTATTGGTTTTGTACAGATTTTGATCATTTTTATGTATTATGATTTGAATAAAAATACATTTTTGTGAGTAATTGTCAAATTCAACTTACAAAATATAATGTCTCAATGCATGCTCAACAATCCAGGTAAGGGAATTGTAGAAAATTGATTCAGTTCATCTAGACATAGTTATATTCCAGGGAGATACGTTACGTTACATCACTCATCCAAGTGACTACTGATAATACAACTGACATCCTTCATTAAAGATACTGCTTTGGTTGACAGTTCAAAGTATAAATAAATTAATAAGCTTTAATACTGTGAGAAAATTGAAATGCTGGTTTTATGTTAGTGTGCAACTTTAAGTTGAAGAATACAGCAGCAGTTTTATTATTTTTTTAAAAAGTATTCATAAATTATAATTATCAAAACATTTATAAAAATCTTTTCATGTACTAGTACAGACTCCTGTGAATTGCTGATTTTTATCACATCTTTAGAGGGTTCTTTTTGCTTACTTATAAAAAACTTTGTGTTGAACTGTTAACGAAAAAAGAAAACAATCCACGACTGTTCCTTTATGCAACTTCAGTGAGCGTCATAGCAGCTGCTTGAACGGTGTAGGCCGCAATGGAGATCTGCCTCTTGACTTCATCCCAAGCTTTGACTGGGCTCTCAGCATTTTCAATGTCAAACATAGCATCATAGATTCCAGGAAAAGACTCTCCAGCATACTTGTTGTGGCTGCTTGGGGCAAAAATAATATGCCTGCAAACAAAAGTAAAGAACGTAAGGAAAAGAAATACTTAAATTTACATTTACTGTAATCAATGTGCAAATGTAACCTCCTTTAAGAGATTTCTACATATAATGGAAAAGTTTTGGGTGCTCCCTGGGTGAAATTTACATGTTGTTCCTTCGCTCGTCTGGGTTTCTTCTGGGTGCTCTGGTTTCCTCCCACAGGCCAAAGACATGAAGGTTGTTGCCAAACTGGCCCGTGATGTTCAAGTAGGTGTATGTGTGTTCAACCTGCACTGGGCTGGTGAACAATGGTTGCTAAGATAGGCTCCAGCTTCCCCACAACCCTCCTCTGGATAAGCAGGTTTAGAAAATGGATGGATGGAAAGATATATAATCACTACATTTTTACGATTTTGTAGAATACTGCCAATTTGTTAAGAGTAAATCTGTAATCACGACACCTTTTGCTATAGCGTAAATATTCACAGTACCTGTTGGCATGTTACTGATAGCTTCATGGATGAAAAATTTTGAAAGCTTCCAAAGGCAAATTAACACCACATTTTCTAAACGGGGCTTGCTCCAAATTTAGGTTTACAGATTTGCACCATGGTAACTGCTGGAGATACTCTGCAAACTTGTGACGTCTGGAATACGATGGCTCTCACAAGCAGTTACTCTTTAGCCTTAGCTAAATGAGAACTCCTGGCCTCAGCTACACAGATGCTGCTTTTCTAGTCGAAAGTCACACTTTTTCTGGTGTCTGCTCAGTCCCCACCTTATTGTGCCTCCAACATAAACACTAGGATCTTAGGTGGGGGTCCCCATCCTGTGCAGTGATGTACTTATTGGTATTCAAATCATGGCTCATGCCCTCACTTCATTAGCATGGTGTGACCTGCAGTACCTCAAAGTGTTGCTGTCTATTAAATCAAGTTGGTCCTTTTGACCTTGGAACAACATCTCCGAGTGGACAAGAGACGGATCATCATCAGCATCACTAATTAGAGACCCAGTGTCAGACACACGTAATAAACTGAGCATAGGCCAGGTAAGGGCTGGGGGCGAGACCAGGGAGACCCACAGGCTCATTTCCCTGGAATTTACAATATGTAGATTGGAGCTTTGTCTTTGTTTTCCTGTATGTCTGCTCGGCCTATGCTTAATATATTTATTTATACATGTGTCATTTTATATATAGGAACATATCGCATGTTTTTCTCCAGGTATTCCTCCCACATAATATGTGCATGCTAGGATAACTGCGGATTCCAAAGTGACCCCAGAGTGTGTGTTTGAGACAGCTGGCCCCATCATGAACTAATATCTTGTCCATTATTTGTACCTGCTTTACTCCCTATATTGTAAGGATAATAATAATATTAATAATTCTTTACATTTACATAGCGCTTTTCTCACTACTCAAAACATTTTACATAGTGGGGAACCACTTTAACCACCATTAATGTGCAGCATCCACATGGAAGATGCAATGACAGCCATTTTGCACCAGTGCGCTCACCACGCATTAGCTGTTAGGTGGTGAAGGGATGAAAGTGATAACCAGTCAGAGACAGGGGATGATTAGGGGACCAGAATGAACAAGGCTGTGATGGATAATTTAGCCAGGAAATCGGGATACACCCTACTCTTTACGAAGGATGCCCAGGGATCTTTAATGACCACAGAGTGTCAGGACTACAGTTTCACGCTGCATCTAAAGGACAGCAACATATTTACAGCACAGTGTCCACGTCACTGCACTGGGGCTTGGGATCCACACACAGATCACAGGGTAAGTGCTGGCCTCACCAATGCCTCTTCCAGCAGCAACCCAAACCTTTCCTAAATGGTCTCCCATCCAAGTACTGGCCGGGCCTGAACATGCTTAACTTCAGGTGGATGACCTATTCTGAAGCACAGGTGGTATAGCTGCTTCATAGACTCCACTCCTCTGTGGCCCTGAATTGCATTAAAGAGGTTTGAGAATATAATATTATGTTATTAGGTGAAAAGACACTTCCTGGCCAAAAAAAAAAGTCGCCACCAAAAAAAAAAGGTCACACACTCTAATATTTCGTTGGACCGCCTTTAGCTTTGATTACGGCACGCATTCGCTGTGGCATTGTTTCGATAAGCTTCTGCAATGTCACAAGATTTAGTTCCATCCAGTGTTGCATTAATTTTTCACCAAGATCTTGCATGATGGGTGCATCACTTCATCTGCCTCTCTTCTTACCCTGATGTGCCCATCACTCTGGAACAGGGTAAATCTGGACTCATCAGACCACATGACCTTCTTCCATTGCTCCAGAGTCCAATCTTTATGCTCTCCTAGCAAATTGAAGCCTTTTTTTCCGGTTTGCCTCACTGACTAGTGGTTCTCTTACGGCTACACAGCTGTTCGGTCCCAATTACTTGAGTTCCCTTTGCATTGTGCGTGTGGAAATGCTCTTACTTTCACTATTAAACATAGACCTGAGTTCTACTGTTGTTTTTCTTCGATTTGATTTGTTTAAGTGATCGCCGATCACGATCATTCAGGATTTTTTTCCGGCCACATTTCTTCCTCAAAGACGATGGGTCCCCACTATCCTTCCAGTTTTTAATAATGTGTTGGACAGTTCTTAACCCAATTTTAGTAGTTTCTGCAATCTCCTTAGATGTTTTCTCTGCTTGATGCATGCCAATGATTTGACCCTTCTCAAACAGACTAACATCTTTTCCACGACCACGAGATGTGTCTTTTGACATGGTTGTTTAAGAAATGAGAAGCAACTCATTGTACCAGTTGGGGTTAAATAAATTGTTGCCAGCTGAAAGATAATCGCCCATGCAGTAATTATCCAATAGGAGGCTCATACCTATTTGCTTAGTTAAATCCAGGTGGCGACTTATTTTTTGGCCAGGCAGTGTAATAGTAGCTTTTGAAATCAAAGGATACCCATTACCAAATACTTACATTACATTTTTGTATAAATTTCTAAAAATCTCTTTAGGCATTATAGGAGTGCCGTTAGGAGTGCTAGGAATGCTTCCACTATAGGACACAGTCAGCAGCACACAAGGCCTTCTCTGCTTTAACTCTTTTAGGGCTAATTTTTTTTTTGTTTCTTTTCTCCCAGGGCTGAATATTTTTCCAAAAACTAACATTTTTTAAAAAAGAACACAAAGCAGTTGTTTAACATATCAAATCAACAAAAAATATTTACTTTTGACAAATGTTACTGTCTTGCATGTTGTATGAGCCTGCATACTCTATGATTTCACATACATATCACATACATTTTACACAGCAAAGTCCTGCAAAGTCTGATCTCGCTCAAAGCAGCCAATTTCAGTCATTGCCACATTGCACTCCTTACAATACGTGTTGCTTTGGTGCCTATTTTTCAATTGTCTGTTGCTGCACTTTCTCACATATATTGTTAGTGTGTACTGTAGAGAGACAAGTCACCCATTTGCCATCGTGCCATGCCACTGCCACCAAGTTTTCTGCTTGCATGAAAACCGTATTGTCACCTCTTTTCATCTTCTGAAACTTTATGAACTTTATGTATGGCATTATAGCCTGGCTCACCCCATGGGATTTGCTTCTATTTATTACAGAAGTGAATAAAACTTTGCAGCAGCACGTACCTAAGCCACCAGGGGACCAATGCTCCCTGAAGTTATATCACCAGTTCTGTCCCATCTCTATTTGTAATGCCACAGCGTGCTTCATCTCGTCTTTCGTTGTGGGTTTCCACTTTGAAAAACGAGACTGCAATGCAAACGCAGCCCGCGATTCAAAAAAAATCTCTGCCTACCTGTTTGTCTTGTCTGACAGTAGCTGAAAAGCAGCATCAGGAGAGAGCAGCCTGAAGTACAGCAGCTGGTGATCTGTCGTGTACAACAGCAAGCCATGCCGTCTTGTAAACTCCAGTAGCCAGATCGGCTCTAAACGGATCAATGTCTGTGTATTTATCCCATGCGAACCTTGCCGTAGATGCATCGGCTGCGCGAAGGCACTCAACTGGCAGCAGATCCACTGGCGTGGCATCGGCTGGTGTCTGATCAGCTGATGCCTGCTTCTCACTCTCTTGCTCGATCTCCTGATCACTGCCAATAAAATCCTATTCTGAAAAATCAAGAGTCCAACTCCGCGATAATGCGCAAAACATCGTCTGCCGAGTGTTTTCTTTTCTGCACTTGCTTCGCTGCCTTTTCACATGTCGGTGCCATCTTGCCATTGTTTACATTTCGCAACTCATGCACACGCAAGGTTTAGTTGCCGAGTCAACGAGTCTAGCATTCCTCCAAGCACAGAGGGAATGCCTGTGACGTGACAGTGAGATTTGTCGCCATTAACAGCTGATTGTCGCCCCCTATCCCTGGATGTTGACTTTTGTCAACATTCGCCTTCAACCCCTCCTGTTGACAAAAATCGACATCCGCCCTAAAAGAGTTAAGGACAGACAGAGACACCAAAAACCTGCTGCCCCTCGCCATCTGTACTCCAGAAAGATGCTAATTCGAGCCTCTGACCTGTTCTGCAGATGTAAAGTTTGCTCACATTTGGTCAGCTTGCTTTCTGAATTTTATTTGATAACAGACGTTCTCTTTGATACTTTTTGCCAGACAAAGAAACTGTTGTAAGGACATTCGTCTTAAGCAACTAGCAAGAATATTTTTTTCTTTTTAATTAAAACTAACAGATAGAACATAGTCAGAAGGCAAAGGGTTGAAACCCAATGATCAAGACATTGAGCGTCAGAACAAAAACAACAGGCCAAAATCAAAGTTGAAAGTCATCAAGTAAAGGGTCAGCACCAAAAAGCCTACACTGAATTCACTGATAAATAAAAACAATGTTTAACAAAAGGGTTTTTGTACCCACAAACACTGATGAGGAAGTGCTCAAAAAGACGACCATTTAACGCACTGTATTGTAATCAGGAAGTCACGACTTTTGGGGAAATGCCTCAAACAATGTGTGTACTGATGTAACAACAGGTGAAACAAATAACCAGAATGATGGTGACGATGATGCAAAATATTAAAACAACAAAAAGAAGGACTGATTCAATAAACTAACAAGAATCAGATTCATCACCCTGAAAAACCTCCAAAATGCCCGTGGGAAAATACCTACAAATACCCAAACACCAATAAAATATTTTAAACAATGTAATTCATGACAGTTACCACAACCATACCGTAAGTCTTGCTTACTCTGATGGAGACACTTGGGCCCCTATAAGAACACCTTCTCTAAAAATCTTGTGTTGTGGCCAGAAAAAAAACGATCCTTTGCTGAGAATTGAAGGCACCCTTTTGGGTTGGAAATGTTGTTCTCTTCGTAGAATTAATATTCAATTGAATTTTCTGCCGCTGAAGTTCTTCTAGTCTTCTAAGCCAAGCTCATTGCCAGTGACTGAATCTGGTCTCACTTCAAAAAGGGAATCTCAGAATCCAAAACCTTCTGCACTAGAACCGAGTAAGAAGCAGTAAAGAGCCTAACACCCAAAGCAAGTTGGAGAAGAAAATGGCCCACCACGGGCACAGATGAGTGCACAAACACAATTACACATGAACCCGGATCAGCAAAAACACAAGTGTACATATCCTTGAAGATCACCTTAAAAGCTTGGCCTCATAAAACTGCTTTATCTCTACCGGCATACAGTAAATGTGAACTCTTAAGTAGTTCACAAACAGCCAGTTCAAAGTCCTGCTTTCTCATCATGCTGAACTGTTGTTTAACAAACTCATGAGTAACTGTATTAGGTACACTTCTAGTGAATTACAGCAAGAACAAGCTGCCTTTAATAAAACTTGTATTATCTTGTGTTATAGGTTTGCCTGACACACCTGTCTTGCATTCTTTCTTTCAATGTAATACATACAATCACGTTTCTATTATCCTTGCGTTTATCAATAAATTGTATTATTATGTTTCTTAAAGCAAGTATGCTTCAGTCAAACGGAGATGGAGTGAGGCGGCCCCTTTTATATTGCTCCAGGTGCTCACTGATGACCTTCTTGCAGCACTTCCTGGTGTGGTGTAAGTGCTGCCTGGGCATCTGGAAGAACTCTGGGTGTGCCTGGTTCCTGTTCTGGCAACACTTCCTGGTGTGGCGGAAGTGCTGCAGCCCAGGGCTTAGCCCATGGCCCCAACACCCACCAGGGCAGCTGCTCTCTCCCAATCAGGGGGAGATACTTCTCCTCTCCTGGTCCTTCCAGTCTCCAGGCAGTCTCCGAGAGAGATTCATCAGGCTGCAGGGAGTCGATCGGGGCACTCCTCACTCATGCATCTGCCTCGGCGTGTAACCTTAACTCCGCTTAGTTAGTGAACGAGAGAACTGCTTAACGGATTTAGATCTTTTTTTTTCCTATAATTTCTTGAACATTCCAGTTTATTTTGCGACTTCTCTCATTGTGCTAAGAATCATAATTCGCTTGCAGGAGCGAAATATTCGTGCTAATCCGAGATAGAGGCTGCAGGCCGAAGGGAGGAGGAAGAGTGACGTCAGGAGTAGAGAGGTGGGTGGGGCCCTCCTCACTGTCCTGTTTCAGTAATACGCGGGTGAAACCGCATGGGACGGCTAGTGACTGTATATATGAATGTGTCGTCAATTTACTTGGAAATGTATTCCCCCAAAAACTATCTTTCTTCCACAGCCACAACCATCCATCCATTTTCCAACACAGGGTTGCGGGGGTCTGCTGGAGCCAATCCCAGCCAACACAGGGCGCAAGGCAGGAACCAATCCTGGGCAGGGCGCCAACCCACCGCTGCAGCCACAACCAGTAGCTAGCCTTCTCCAGCCCTTTAATAGCCTTCTGTAAATTGGTACCAGTCATACCCATAAGCCCGCAGGAGCCAGATTACCCACAAAACCCCCGCATCCAACCTCTACTGGGTAGATAGAAGTTATCCAGCCTGCCTCTTTGCACTCTGCTGCTAACTCAGAGTACTTGAGGCACTTGTACTCATGTGCTACTGGTGGTCCCTCCTCCCTGGGGATGATAAGTTCGATGATGAAGATCTTCCTGGCAGCTGTAGACCAGATTACGGCATCAGGTCTTAATGATGTTTGAGTGAGTTCTGATGGAAAAAGCAGCTGCTTATCAAAGTCCTCCCTCAAGTCCCATGCTCTCCTGGGGGTCAGCACTGACTGTGACTTTCCTGCTGCTGGCTTTGGTCGAGTCTCACCTTGTTTAACAAAAGTAATGTCTGGCCGATGGAGTTCTGAAGTGTTATTTGCCACCACCCTGCACCTTTCTACCTCGGCCAACTTTCTCAGCATCTTGTTATGCCACCACCTATGGTGCCCAACCTGTTTACCTGACAACTCTCATATGTAAATGTATATGTGTGTGTGTGTGTGAAGAAAGCATTGACTTTATCCAAAATCCTACAAAAATTCACTTTTGTAGACATTACAAAATTACACACACATACATGTGAAACAGCCACAAGCGTGAGATCACAGATTATATTCATCTCATCTGCACACAAACAGTTGGTGGGTGATGTGGACAATGTAAATACGGCATGCTGGTATATATTTTATTTGGTAATTTGTTTCCAAGCTTTAGGTTTAAGAATGTTTCCACTGTAGTTGTTTAACATCATTAAACAAAATTAATAATATTGTGAATTAAAGCTACTATAACTCTTAAAAAAAACTCTTATAAGCTACAAATATGGAAGATTGATAATTTTAATAATATTAAAACAGCACTCCCATTTTGGTTAATTATCTGACCTTTTGTACAAATCAACAGCGATAGCCAAAGGCGCATAATGTATGGCATTTACAGTATGGGGTAAAAACATTTATTGGTAATATATCTCCATTATTAATGTCTCACAAACTCACTACCATAACACATTTTTCATTCTGTACATAAATAATAAAAAAAAAACAAATCAATAATTGCTGTGGTTTTCTACAACTTTTCCTTATCAGCTTGGGTATGGATCACTGCATCGCTAAATAATCATTTGGGTGCCACATTTATATTACAAATTACAGCTCATGTCTGCAGGTTTTCGATTTATGTAATTGTAGATTTTTTAACTGGCTTGGTAAAACTGCAGCTTGACTTAGTGGATGGGGGACCAAACAACATTTATACTACTAATCAAAGCTAAACATTCCTGATAAATACTTAATTTTAGTTTTGTATAGTACTTAGTATTGAACATATAGGCTTCAACTTGCTTGAAAGAATGGTTTAATTCATTATTCATTCATCATGGTAATAGCATGAACTTGTTTTGTCTAATACACATTTGAATATTAAACAAAAAAGGTGTTTATAAAAAAAATCCTTACCTATAGAAAGGCCGCCCTGGTAATCCCAAAGGATCTATAAAAGCTCTTTCCAAATTCTTCAGCTGATCATTCACAATTCTTAGTTGTAGAGGGCTAGAAAATATTGCAAATTTGATTAATCCATTTTATAGAGTAAAATCATCTTGGTGGAAAAACGACAAACTTAAATAAAATTATTTCATTGCACTTCCATCATAACATACATAGTATCTATAATCCTTGAAAATGGAAATTAAAAATATTTGTTTGTATATGCCATCAGAACTTTGGACAAACTTATTTTTGCTTCATATTTAAAGTAAAGGTCTTCTGGAACATCCCTGTGTGTATTTATATAAATATACAGTATTTATTTATTTATCACACAGTTTTATTCAAAGTAAATAGCAAATTCAGAAAATGTTTCGATAACTGGAATATTAGCATATTAATTGACTTGTTCTGGGCAACATGATAATTAAATGATATGTACTGAATTTGTAAACCTATTGCCTTATTAGCCACTAGGCCATGTTACTTGCCTAATTTGAGTCCAGTTTCTACTATTGATTAAACACATACTGTAGCTTGCCTATGTCTACTCCACTGTAAATTCATTGTTCTGGGCAGTCAAGTAAAGAGCTGTGTGATTTATACAAATGGTTTAGTTTTGCTTCACTCCCTTAAGATTTTCCTCTCTTCCTTCTCTTGAGCTAAAGGTTAAATATTATCTTAAAGCTGCTGCTGGGATGACAAACTCAAAGGCAAGGAGCAAAACTGTCATCAAGAAAGTGGTTTTAAATGGAGAGAAAATAATAAAGGGACTGAAACTCCATTTATAGATGGTACCCAAGTTTACCCATCCCAACACTTCATTTGAGCTAGCACATACCAGGGCAACCTGGCAATTGTGAAACGCTTGTTCCAATTAAGTGGGTGAAGCTTCTCAATGGTGCACAGAAGGTCTGCAACCATCCTTCTTCTGTCTAATACAGGAGTTCCCAATATTTATCACCCTGTTTTCCCATGGCAACTTTTAAAAAGTAAATTTACCTTGTTTTGTTCAGTAATTTGAGTTTATACTTCTATCATAATACAGCAATCAACAAAGAGGGAAATTTTAAGATACTGTGTTTAACATTTTTAAGTTCAAGTAACAATAACACTAATAATAGCACATACTAATGCTCTTTCACAAAACAGACGTACTTCAAATTTTCTTCTCAGATTTTTATAGCAAATTTACCCCGAGTAAGTGAAATTTACCTCCATCTGAGAACTCCTGGTCTATAAGAAATGATGGTGCTGAACAATCACCAAGCATTTCTTGCAGTCTATTTATTTTACTTGTTTATTTAGAAATTACTTTGCGTGGTACTCTCAAATCACAAAGCAACACCTAAGTCTTAAATAATAACGTGGATGGGAAACTAAAAAGCAACATAGCCAGGTTTGAACTAGCAAACTTCTGAATACACAGGCCACTGTAATTTACTATTTTAAAAACCTGCAGGAAAATTTCAGTTTCCACCAGACAAGCACCCTGTTCCCCATAGCTTCACTGCTGTTGGAAAACATTGCTCCCTGTTGGCTCAAAAATTGCCTTCATACCTTAGATAGTGAATCACTTGCTTATTTGAAAATCTGTTCTATGGCTGGTTCACTCACATATATTGTAGTCTGCATAAATATGTCACCATGACCTCTTTGCATGCTTTACTCAAACAGTTTTGTTGCTTTATTCAGACATACTGTATGTCAACCTAAGAAATTAATCAGAATCCTACTAGTTGCTGACTTTGGAAACTGCAAGGGAGATTTTTCTAGGATTCTTCAACTGGCATTGTTCACACTTGCAGTTCATCTGCGAGTTCATCTGCCTTGGCTTTGATTTATTATGTATCTACATATAAAAACATCTATTTAAGCATCTTACATTAAACTTTAATTTTTTGGTCCAGATCACATAATTTCATGGGGTTCATGTAGGGCTCTACTCTTGTCCTGATTTTTACAGAATAATTTTGCCCTCTTCTCAGTTACAATTGGTGTGTCTATTAGTAATAAGTTTATATGTTTAATATGTCACTGGGCTCTGTACAAAAAATATTTTATAAATCTGCTTCTTCTCCCATGTATAGCTAACACAAGGCCATATTTAGCACACAGGGGCTCATCATTTAGAACTGCTAGGCAAGCATTAGAAAACAAGAAAGGGACAACTCCGAAAATGGGCATTGTACTATTTCTGTGAGACAGAGTCAGCATAACATTGGATCTTCTTTTCCTTGTCTGGAATGGTATGATTTACCTAAGTGAGGGCCTGCACATGGAGAAAGAAGCCGACGGACGGATGGGAGATACTGTCATCTGATCCTGAAAATCCTTCCAGCGCAGTGACGAAAATGGCAGACTGTATACATTGAGATCCCACTTCGGTGAAAAGTCTTGCTATGGCTTCCTCGTCTGTAATGCCGCACAAATCATCATTAAAGAAAGCTAAGTTATTTTCCCTTATGTGATTTCTTACTGTCATATCACTATGGGAGGGATATCGCCTCTTTATAATATTTCTATTTAGGTCCAGATTACTTAAAACATCGCAATTAAAAAATAACTTATTCCAAACAGGGAGCTAACGCACCCTATAGGAAAACACTATTAAACTGGTGTCCTTAATGAATTAACAACTGGGGCACTTTCTGCATTGACACGGCAATCACCTGTGCATAGCCGTGCTAATTCATAATAGTTCTACAGTGCTATACTCGGGGATTCAATAAGTGCACCTCTGTTGTCTGAGAACTGAAATCTTAGTCTGGTACTATACAGTATATAATATAAAATACATGGAATAATGTAGAGCACAGCCTTTGTTTCCCACTGAACTTTACCCTACTAATTGATAATTAACTTACTTCTTCATGTCTATACTTTTCAGTCGCTCATGAAAGTCTGTTGCTGCTTTTGTGAAGTTTTCCACTCCAGAAAAAAGAGCATCTGCAGTAGTTAGAAGAAGCAACACAAGAAATACATTATATATTAAGTAATTGTTCAGGCAGTCTTGATTTACCTTTAAGTGCATGCACTTACTAGCATGAGCTCAAATCAGTTTGTATAAATAAAAATAATAATCATCTAAAGAACAACATTATGACATTTTGACACATATCCTGATTTTATGAATGTACTTATAGTTTTATAGGTTTATTATGAGCAAGGCAGAAAGCAATGTTGGTTAGGTCACCAGCCCATTGCACTAACTCTTAATCTGCCAGTTTAATGTGCTGCCAGTCAATGTCACAAGAGAGGCAAATGTAGCTCCTTAAAGAAGTGCATCTGGCCAGTGTCCAAGCCAGGATTTCTAGAAAGTATTTCAGAGATGAAGGACAGCAATGCTAACCACTGCATCAGACTTCTGATATTTTATTTGCTTGATTAAAATATTATTTCAATTCTCCCTTCCTAGAATCTACTATTGGGCTGGACTGGATTTTTGTGGTTTTCTGAAAATAATACAGCACTCTGTATTATGATTTTCCAAACATAGTATACATATCGAATTCTGGTTTATTTCTACCATTTTTTTCACCAACTTAATCTCCAAATCAGTGTCCAAATCAATGCAGCTTTAATGTTTTTTTAATTACACAGACACAATATTAACTTAGGCAAAATGCTTCAGCCAGGGTGCTCTCTAAAGCAAGAAAAAGTTAACATGCCACCTCGTCTACCACAAGCACTGCTTCCCTGCAATTTAGATGAATTTTAATTTTAACTACTTATTTAAAATTTCTGTAATTTGAGATGACTAAGTTAAAATTATCTCATAGTCAACAGAGGCAATAAGAAGGCTTTATGTAACCTCAGAATTATTGAGCATGCTAAAGTCCTATCAGTCTATCTTTTTATCCACCCACTTAGCTCAATTCATGGTTGTGGGTGCAGATGCCTATACCAGAAGCATCAGGCACGAGGCAGCTAAAGCTCTGGAAAGGGTGTCAGCACAGTGTAGGAGGCACACATACACACACCCATGCCAGGCCAATTTAGATTTGCCAAATCACCTAACCTCTACATTTTTGGGATGTGGGATGAAAACAGATGTACATGGAGAAAAGCTCACAGGAACATAGTGCAATGCTAATCATTGTACCGAAAAGGTGTCCCTCAGTAATTCCAATAAGCATATTTATGATAATTGAAATAAGACTAAGCAGAATTATCAGAGTAAAATAAGCAAAACGACCATTTTTTCCATATCTAGAAATTATTTTGCTACCTATTAAGACTGTCACTTTATATAGATCATATAGATTTATATATTTTCTTGCTTTGGTGGCTAATATAGATAAGCATTTTAAATAAAAACTTGGGCCACAGAAGTGTTATTGTTTAAGTGTTAAAACTGACCAAAAGAAACCCTGTAAAGGTCAAGTTGGGCTTGGTGAACCTTGGCCAGACGGTATATGCTATCTGCATAGTCCTTCAAAGCCACTGCATACTCTTTACAGTCAAAAGGCAGAAGTGGAGAGTCTGCCAGCTCAAAGATGAGACCTCCTCGGACTTGTGCAACTGCTAGCATTTGAGTAAAGCGGGGGTCATAGAATTTCTCCACCAGCTCAAAGGTCTCATAGACGCTGTGGTAGACTGGATAGTTGCTGTACTTGTCGGTTTTCTGTAAATAAAATGACACACATGATATTACTTAGATAATGTGTTAGTTAAGTAAAAGATGAAAATAAAGATCAAGCCCGCTACTGCTTCTCTTGTAATACAGAACACAAATGTTAACTATGCTTCAAATGCAAGCCACAACAGAATACATAAATATTATAACAAAAATGTAACATCTATTCACTTTACAGTCTCAGAGGTAAGAACCTATAACTTGGTATCCTAGTTGGACATAACTAAAAATGCAGTAACAATGTTTTCTAGTATCCTCAAGAGTTGGTATTCTTAAACTTCCAACATCAAGGATATGTTTGATCTCACACTGCTTAAACCCCAACTGAACTGGCAACTAACTTCTCTGTGTAGAGTTTCCCCTTTGTTTAGATAATTCTTCTCCTAGTATTTGTTGATCATTCTTCTTCTTCTTTCGGCTGCTCCTGTTAGGGGTCACCACAGCGGATCATCTTCTTCCATATCTTTCTGTCCTCTGCATCTTGTTCTGTTACACCCATCACCTGCATGTCCTCTCTCACCACATCCATAAACTTTCTCTTAGACCTTCCTCTTTTTCTATTCCCTGGCAGCTCTATCCTTAGCATCCTTCTCCCAATATACTCAGCATCTCTCCTCTGCACATGTCCAGACCAATACAATCTCGCCTCTCTGACTTTGTCTCCCAACCGTCCAACTTGAGCCGGCCCTCTAATGTACTCATTTCTAATCCTATCCATCCTCGTCACACACAAAGCAAATCTTAGCATCTTTAACTGTGCTACCTCCAGCTCTGTCTCCTGCTTTCTGGTCAATGCCACCGTCTCCAGCCCATATACCATAGCTGGTCTCATTACCGTGCTGTAGACCTTCCCTTTCACTCTTGCTGATACCTGTCTGTCAAAAAATCACTCCTGACACTCTTCTCCACCCATTCCACCCTGCCTGCACTCTCTTTTTCACCTCTCTTCCACAATCCCCATTACTCTGTACTGTTGATCCCAAGTATTTAAACTCATCCACCTTCGCCAACTCTACTCCTTGCATCCTCATTCCACTGACCTCCCTCTCATTTACTGACAAGTTTAAATTGCACAGTGTAAGTAGGCATAGGGTGAGCCTGTCTAGTGTCTAGTGTTTAGACAGCTCCCAGAACCCTGACAAGAAACAATCATGTCTAGAAAGGAATATATTTTTTATTTGCATGATACCATTCTGTGCCAGAACATGATAGAAGCATCATAAGTCAGTCGAAACTTGACTGTGTTGATGAAATTTGAAACAGAACAGTTGTGCTGTTAAATAGTTCACATTGTTAAAACACATTAAAAGGTTGATCTTCACTTTGGAATTATGGTGAATTCCGTAATCAATCCCAATAGCAAAGCATAATTTTATTATACAATTTATCTATTACAATAAAGTATTTTTGGTAAACTCATAACTATATAAATGTATGTTTTACAGAGTTATTTTCAAAGTACAAGATAAAAATGTATTTAGATTAGCAAAGCACAGGGTTTAACAGTTACACTTGCTGCTGCAAAGCTCTATGATCGTGTTTTTGTGTTCATCTGGGTTTAATCTGAGGAAGTATGCTGTTTGGCCTCAAAGTTGTCACACATGTGCGCTTGGGAGTCAACTTCAAGGCTCATCGAATGGTAAATTCCACTAATCGATGGTTGGCGCTGTTGCATAATGCTTCTCCACCTCTCTCCCTTGCAGATCTGATGAATGGCAGCTCCATTGATGTCACTTCTGGGTCACAGTTCCATGGACCCACATCTTCCAGTCTGGCTTCATTTTCAGGGGATCCACCACAATCTTGAGCCAGTCTAAACTAATGACTCACACTTGAAAAGTCATCTCACTTGTTTTTGCGATTTTGTTGTTTTCCTTTTTCAAACTATACGGGGTTCACCTTCAAGGTGCCCTAACACTTTATCTTTCTCCTGTGTTTTTTCTTAAAGTGTATGACCATTTGTCTCCATGATCATGCAGTCTTAGTGGTCCTACTGACACGGAAATTCTTAAGATTATAAAAATTTGTGTGAGTGTCACTGGCAGATGGACTTTGACACATGTCTGATGTTGCCAGGATAAGCTCTGACTACCTTCACATTTACATTGAATTAAGTGGGATCAAAAATGAAACTCCACTTCAATATGAATAACTTTATTTCCAAATCTGTGAAAAACACAATGTGAAAGGAACCTATATGGTCTGTGCTGGCAAGTAACTAAATTATTAGTTTAACTCTAGAATTACCAGAGCCTATGAAAAAACTTGTAGATCCGTCCCACCTTAAATTGCTTCGCACCTCTCCATCAGCGTCTTTTGTCCTGTAAATGTGTCGATAAGCAGCTTGCTATCACATCCCCCACCGCCGCACAGTTTTCTCAGCTCAAGTCTGTTTACCTGCGTGTCAGTTGCTTGGAGTTGTATAGAGTGAGAAGTCAAGCAAAATGACACCTTTTATAAATACTATATCGTTATTTGGAACACATGCATTTCATGTGTGTTCCGTGTCTACAGCAATCTATGTACAGTAAACACATCGTTAAAACAGAAACGTTTTTCATGTCTTAGTAATTGACAACATGTAGACATGAAGTGTATAATGTGTTACGCCTGAATTCCAAATATCAAATAAACACTTTCACAAAAGGTACAAATATAACAAAACAAGTGCACTTCTATTTAAGAATATAACTGCAGAAAAAGAACCCGCGTTAGGGTGCGACATTGACACACATTTGCTACGACCGCTTCGGTGGTGCAATGGTATCAACTGTTGACTGGTAATCAAAACTTCACAGGTTTGATACCGGACGAATCCGTTCTGAGAAGTGAGCTGCTCATCTGGCTCTTATATACAAAGTATGACAGCTTCCATCTTCAGCTATAGATTCTTCACTCTAGTGTTTAGATCTGGACGGTGCATGTGCCCAAAACATTAACATTTATATGTTACTTACATCTTGCCTGAAGAAGGGGCCTGAGTTGCCTCGAAAACTTGCATATTGTAATCTTTTTAGTTAGCCAATAAAAGGTGTCATTTTGCTTGACTTTTCACTGTGTTACTTACATAAAAGCCAGATCGAATGTTATTTACCTTAATTTATTTACTTACTTCCTACAGCGTAAAGTCACAAGTAGACTGCAGAGCTTCCTGTGTTTGTTTGACATGGGCATGCTCAAAAAATATGTGTAATGCCACGAAAAGTGCCTGCTGACACTTTAGTACACAAGCAATGGTACGAGAATGCAGTTAAACTTTTTTTTTGGGCACATACACCATCCAGATCTAAACACTAGAGTGAAGAGAATATAGCTGAACGTAGAAGCTGCCGTTGCTGTACTTTGTATATAACAGCCAGATCGAATGTTATTTACTTATTTACCTTTATTTATTTACTTACTTCCTACAGCATAAAGTCACAAGTAGACTGCAGAGCTTCCCGTGTACATATACAAAATACAGCGAAGGCAAAAGTGCGACGTGCATTCTTGCTCCGATGTAGGACTGTCATCATGATCGGAGTTCACCTCTGTTATAGCGCATCTTTATGTGAAAACAGCAGTGTCAGATAGGGGGGGAGGGAGTAGGATCGTGAATGCGACTGTGAGAATAAAACTGAATAAAAAAAAAACAAACCTAACCTTTACAAGTATCATACATTTAGACCGGCTGTTACAGACTGAAGTCAAATGTTTTTATTCTAAAACAGTAAGAATAAGAGCAGCTCGCTTCTCAAAACGGACTTGTCCGGGATCAAACCTGTGAAGTTTTGATTACCAGTCAACAGTTGATACCGCTGCGCCACCGAAGTGGTCATAGCAAATGTGTGTCAATGTCGCACCCTAATGTGGGTTCTTTTTCTGCAGTTATACTCTTGAATAGAAGTGCACTTGTTCTGTTATATTTGTACCTTTTGTGAAAGTGTTTATTTGATATTTGGAATTCAGGCTTAACACATTATACACTTCATGTCTACATTTTGTCAATTATTACTAAAACATGAAAAATGTTTCTGTTTTAACGATGTGTTTACTGTACATAGATTGCTGTAGACACGGAACACACATGTAATGCATGTGTTCCAAATAGCGATATAGTATTTATAAAATGTGTCATTTTGCTTGACTTCTCACTCTATACAACTCCAAGCAACTAACACGCAGGTAAACAGACTTGAGCTGAGAAAACTGTGCGACGGTGGGGGATGTGATAGCAATCTGCTTGCTGCTTATTGACACATTTACAGGACAAAAGACGCTGATGGAGAGGTGCGAAGCGATTTAAGTTGGGACGGATCTACGAGTTTTTTCGTAGGCTCTGGTAATTTTAGTGTTAATCAAAATTAAAATCTAATATGCATATTTCAAAAGATCAGAAAGAATTTAGGTGACTGTAACTGTTTAGAAATCACTGAAAACCAAAATTTATGCAGCTGCCTCACTGAGGACAATCATGCACAATAAGGACTGAAGATGATGGGTACATTTAATACAGAGAGGTGCTAATACAACATTGACATCTTTAGAGTAACACTCATATATCCACCGTACAGTCTCAGAGGCCAGAATCTATACCTCCAGCACTGGGCACATGGCAGGAATCAACACTGGATAGAGGAGCCAATGAAAGCAATATACTAAAGGAAATAAAACAGTCTTTATTTTATGCAGCGCTTTCTATAATAAGTACCATCCCAAAGAATGTTAGACGTCTAGAACCCTAATTCTGTTTAGGAACTGGATTAATACATTTTTTTTCAGAGTTGGCACACTGTGTGATTAAGTAAGTAAACATAAAAGGATACAAATTTTTCCAAAATGAAAATTAAGGGAGGATCTTCGTAGATTGTAAAATGCTCAAATAAAGCAACATGCATTGTGTTACCTTCAGTTTTGGTCATCACACTGCATAAAAACTAATGATATGATATAAGCACCTAAGTATATACTTTGAGAAAACAATATGTTATACATCAGCAGGTTTGGAAAAATCAAGATAAATTTATGCTAAGTGTTAAGAATCCCTTAAGATTTTGGTGAAGCAAACCCAGCAGATTTGTTCAAGGCCAGAGAAATATTTTTGTGGAGTTAGGAGATGTGAATTAAAGAGAAAAAATAATAGGCACTTCTTTATATCAACTGGATGACATATCAGAAGTATTTAGGTACTAATCAAAGAAGCTATTCGTCTTTCTTGTGTTGTTTTGACCATCTTTGAAGTTACACTTATAATGCAGATACTTTATATCTTACCCTGTTTTTTGTGTATCTTGCTCTCGCAGATGCTATTCCAAGCCTCTGAAAGTAAGCTTCAAAGTCCGAGCCAGAGCCTAGTTTACTTATCCTGAATCAAGAGTACACAAAATTAATATCAATTACAGAGGAATGAGAAATATGTATCTTAATTGTTAATAATAAAACTTTTAATGTTAAAACTACCATAGCAAGAGGTCTTTACTCTACTTAAATTGAAATTTGTAAAGGAGGCAAGAATTTGTTTTTAAACCAAAATGTTTAGCATGAAACTATAGTCAGGTGTTTACAAAAAAAATGTATCAGATCTACAGCATGTTTTAAAAAGTTTCATGATCAATTTTCTCTCAATTAATATACATATAAATATATATATATATATATATATATATATATATATATATATATATATATATATATATATATATTACAGGTGGAGTGGTGGCTCTGAGGCTAGGGATCTGCATTGGCAATTGGAAGGTTGCCAGTTTGATTCCTGTAAATGCCAATAGGGACTCCGCTCTGCTGGGCCCTTAAGCAAGGTCTTTAACCTGCAATTGCTGAGTGCTTTGAGTAGTGAGAAAAGCGCTATATAAATGCAAAGAATTATTATTGTACATATATATATTTTTGTACAGAGTGCCTATAAATATGTTCAATAAATTCTATATACAACACTATACTTACTGATAAAATATATTTAGTAATATAGCTACTGCATTTTAATTTTGGTCTTAAAATTGAAGCAAGCTCGTGGGCCAGAGCCCTTTACCTAACTGATGCCAAAGCCACTGTATGGGGTGGTGTGTGTTTTACACTTAACATTCCACAGCCTGAGGATATGTTGACATGCCTTGAAATTTAAATATGTTGAAAATACCACAAGCAACCACAGACTTATGTTTTGGCTAAAGCATCCACCATATGTCCTTTAGTTGAGCATTTAGCTTTTTTAGTGTTTATTCCCAGGACTTAAATGGTATGCAATTATGGATATTCATCTTTATAGCTTACAAACTTAGTTTGGATTTTTTTTATTAGCAGGTTGGAAAATACAGAAGATGGAAGCAATGTCACATGAGCAAAGATCTAAACAACAACTGGTCAGAGAGCAGCCAATGTCACAGCTGTTAAAACTCTAGCAAAGTCTGGCACACACAAAATAGTTCTGAACTAATTTTAATCCTGTGATTATGTCATTTTGGAATTTTCACAAATATAAGCTTAAAGACAGGGCATTTCTCACAAATGGCATTCCAAGTCAGAACTACAGTGGTAATCTGTACAGTTTCGTCACTGGGGTATTACTCTTCTTTCATTATGCCATATTAACCCCAATAGTGCATTTCGCAAGGAATCATCCTTTTTTCTTTTCAATCCTGGATCAAAACTCTAATTGTTTTCTTTAAGGACAAAGAACTAAAGAAAAATGCTTTTATGCTGACATCCAAGTTTTTCAGTAATTCTGGCCACCTGAACCATAAAATCTAATATCACCAGTGGGAAATACAAAGTTTTGGCTAGTAAAAGGAAAAATGCTGTTTTCAGGAACAAAGCCCAAAGACAAAGCTATCAGATGTTTTATCAGGAGAGTAATCATAGCTGTACAGTAAATCATGTCATATCAACATTTGCAAAGTAAATGTACATTTGCTTGATATACAAAGAGTGATACTGGTACTTGTGATACATGACATAAATAGATACTTATTCATATAAACATTGGAAAATTACAAAAATAAGTTTTGGGACAAATTACAAAAAGACTTTTAGATTTATGAATAGATAAAATACAAGTCAAAAAGATTCCCTAATATTTTTGCATTACCAATCTATTATGCAAAATTCATTGTAAAATGTTCATGTTCATAAAATATTGTAAGTTTTACAACCACAATTTTCAAATAAACAGCTCGTCTAAATTTAATGCATTTCTATTTATTTTTATATAATGCTTAATTCAAATGCCACTGAAAAAAGAATATTGTATAAAGATTACATACAATTTGGTGACAAATTAAAAGAAAGATTTTACTACTGTCAGCAGAGGAATGCTATTTATACTAACATACTTAATCATTCAGATAACAATTTAAAGGTGCTAAAATAAGGATTATTGCATACAAAATAAATGAAAATAAATAAAATATTTAATAATATAATAAATACTGTATTTTTGTCACTCAACATAAAAGTTCTACTATTCATACCTTGGTGCATCCCGGTTCTCCGTCCAGTTGTCTTTTTTGTGCCAACTTTCATACAGTGACATGCTTTCAAAACCTTCATCTGGGCTGGTAATCTAGTAAATACAACATCCAAAGCTTCATTCAAAGCAATCCTAATTGTTAAAGAAAAATCTCATACATATTTATAAAACATCAACAAATGTATTTTATGCTGATCATTCTTTTTTTTAGAAAGATGTACTTTTTCTTTAAATAAAAGAAACAAAAGATACCTGTTTTGCCAGGTTATAAACCAGAGTGTTCAGTGAAGGCGTACAATCCACTCTCAGTGTGTAGTTACCTAATAAAGACAGTAACGCATTTTAAAAATAAATATATATAAAGGCATTTTACTATACAATGATCCCTCGCTATATCGCGCTTCGCCTTTCGCGGCTTCACTCCATCGCGGATTTTATATGTAAGCATATTTAAATATATATCGCGGATTTTTCGCTGCTTCGCGGGTTTCTGCGGACAATGGGTCTTTTAATTTCTGGTACATGCTTCCTCAGTTGGTTTGCCCAGTTGATTTCATACAAGGGACGCTATTGGCAGATGGCTGAGAAGCTACCCAACTTACTTTCTCTCTCTCTCTCTCTCTCTTGCGCTGACGTAGGGGGGTGTGAGCAGGGGGGCTGTGTGCAGCTGCTTCCTGAAGGACAGGCTGCACGGTGCTTCGCATACTTAAAAGCTCAAAGGTCACGTATTGATTTTTGACTTTGTTTTTCTGTGGCTCTCTCTCTCTCTCTCTTCCTGCTCCTGACAGAGGAGGTGTGAGCTGCCGCCTTCAACAGCTTTGTACTGGCGGTGCTTCGCATACTTAAAAGCCAAAAAGCCCTATTGATTTTTTTTTTTGACTGCTTGCTTTGCACTCCTTTGAAAAGGAAGATATGTTTGCATTCTTTTAATTGTGAGACAGAACTGTCATCTCTGTCTTGTCATGGAGCACAGTTTAAACTTTTGAAAAAGAGACAAATGTTTGTTTGCAGTGTTTGAATAACGTTCCTGTCTCTCTACAACCTCCTGTGTTTCTGCGCAAATCTGTGACCCAAGCATGACAATATAAAAATAACCATATAAACATATGGTTTCTACTTCGCGGATTTTCCTATTTCGCGGGTGGCTCTGGAACGCAACCCCCGCGATGGAGGAGGGATTACTGTATATAATTTTTTTTAAGTAATAAGCAACGGCAATATACATAATAAAATGCTGTAACATTTTCACATTAGAAAATGATGGAATTATACAATATGAATATTGTTATATTTAATGAATGTTTGGGAAACATGAAAAAAATGGTCAAGATGAACTTGGGCTGAAATGAATATCCTATTATATTCAGAAGTTTATATTATACTTATTAAACATATAAGTATATATGTTTCAGTTTAAGTTTATATATATATATAAATATATATATTTATATTATATTATATTAAACTTATTAAATACTTATTAAACCAAGCTAGTGGCATGGTCGCACAGTAGCTTTAACTCCTCAAAGCTCCAGGCGACTGAAATTCAGCTCTAGCAAGTTCACAGTATGTGTAAAGTTTGTATTATCTTCCCCTTTATGTATGGGCTTTGTTCCTAAAGCTGTGTGTAAACCACTATGAGTGAGTATAACCTCTGATGGACTGGACCACGTGCTGCAGTTGATTTTCCCGGGATAGACTCTGGCTCCCAGCAACCCTAACATTTCATTTGATGAGTTTAATAAAAGATGCATGAATAGCTGATTTAAGTAAATGAATGACTGAAAGAATGATAAGATAAACTATTTCTCAAGTCTCACTAGGACACCAGTGATAAAATCAAATGCAGCTCTACACAAGAGCAGTAAATACATTTAAAAGCAAAAACAAACTTTTTGTATCTGGTTTTCTCTGTAGCGGAACTTTTAATCACACTTGTATGATCCATCCAACCTTCCATATTATAATCCTACTGATTCTGATTTAAGATTGTAGGTTCCAAAAACTTATACCTGAAAATTCTGTTACAAATAATTGACCTACAGTATCCTTTATCTGACACCAGGACACGTTGAAGATGTGGAAAGAAAACAAGGTGTTGTATATACAGAAAATCTAAACACATGTTGAAAGTAAGGACCCTGACAATAAAGACTAAAAAAAGAATTTGAATCCAGGGCCCCATAGCTGTGAACCTGTAGAATACACCAAGGAGCCCCTTTCAGCCCATAGTAATGCTCTCAATAATAATAATAATAATAATAATAATAATAATAATAATAATAGTTTATTAAACATTAATTGTGTGCTTATCTATCTTCACAGTTGACTACAATTGTAACTACAAATCTACATGTCACTGAAACTACAATATAAAAACCAGAAAGCCAGAAACAAACATACATAAAAGGAAGAAGTTGTTTCATTATATTATTATTGAATTTATGATTTTGCTAAAGTAAAATACTGATATGGTATTATCACAGAATATAATAATTAAATAATTAAATGTATAAAACAGAAAATCTGTGGTCATTTATTCTATAAGAACTTTACTTACTTTTCCTCATGTATGGAAGTAGGTTTATTTGATTATACTGCAGTTACTACCTGAGGTTTTACATAGCATGCAAGGATGGTTGCAAAAAAGAATTATATATAATGTACTGTATATATAATATTTAAAGGCAAAGCAAAATTTCTATTTTTATCTTCATAACAATATTTGCTCAGTTAAAATGTAAATGCAGTTTGAAGAATTATTGCAGAATTCATTAGAAACAATTACATGTAAGTTTTTCGATCAAAATGTCAATAATAGAGTCAATCACCTATGTGTAGTAATTTCTCTTTTGACAGCTATTGGTATGTTGTTATCCTAAAAAGACCATCTTTATTTATTTAAGAAGTAAAACTACAAACAGCATAGGGGTCTGATTAAATACATACTTGGTTAAAAACATAACGGTAAACCAGCATGTGGTTTTACTGACAACAATTTTTACTTGGAGATGTAGACCTTTGCTGTCACTTTCCGGATTTAAACTAGTACTCTTCTACTATACTTTCTGGTGTTTTTTCCCTACAACTGACAAAGCAGTCATGTAATTTATATACAAATCATTCAGCATTAGCATATTTAGATCTGGCGGTCTCCAAGAGGAACAAAATGTGTACATAATGTCATCAAATAATAAGACCAGAAGAATATCTTACCCTCTATAGATGAATCTGCATTGATGTAGGCTACTGCTCGGTCCTGAAGTACCTTGGCGTTCTCCTATAAGTTTAGAAAATACAACAATATTTGTGAGTATGAGAAGTAACTTGTGTGTGTTTTCTGTATAGTTTGGTGTATTTTTTGTGTACAAAACACAGTATTTCTTTTGTCAGTGTATCTAACTGAAATCTCTGTCTTTCTCATTATATATATATACTACTCAAAAAATTAAGAGCACACTTAATCATCATAGTTTAAAACTAAGTAAGTTAAGCTTCAGGGGAATCAATCAGTCCAGTAAGGAAGCATAAGTTATTGTGAATCAAGTTCAACTGCTATGGTGCAAATGAAATTGACAAGAGGTGCACTGGAGAAGCAACAGCAAGACAACCACCAAAAAGGAATGGTTTTGCAAGTGGTGGTCACAGACAATTGCTCTCTCCTTATCCTTCCTGACTGATTCTTGTCTAGTTTTGCATTTTACTAGTGTCCTTGTCACTACTGGTAGCATAAGGTGCTACCTGCAGCCAATTCAGGTTGCACAGGTAGTCTAGCTCCTCCAGGATGGCACATCCATAAGTGCCACCCCAAGAAGGTTTGCTCTGTCTCCCAGGAAAGTCTTGGGAGAATGGAGGAGATACCAGGTGACGGGTTGTTACACTAGGAAAGCTGGACAGGGGTGTAGTAGGGTATCAACCCAGCAGCAGGACCGGTATCTGCTCCTTTGTGTGAGGAGGAACAGGAGGAGCACTGCCAAAGCCCTACTAAATGAACTCCAGCTGGTTACACGTGTGTATGTTTCTGACCAAACTGTCAGAAGCAGACTCCATGATGGTGGCATGAGGGCCTGCCATCCTCTAGTGGTACCTGTGCTCATAGCCCATTACCATGCCCAGAACTGGTGCCCAGTTCTCTTCACAAATGAGAGCAGACTCACACTAAGCATAAGTGACAGACAGGAAAGAGTCTGGCAAGGCCGTGGTGAACATTATGCAGGCTCCAACATCATCCTGCATGACCGGTTTGGCAGTGCGTCAGTGATGGTCTGGGGAGGCATATCCTTGGAGGGTTCCACAGACCTAAATGTGCTAGGCTACAGTACCCTGACTGCTGTTAGGAACCGGGATGAAATCCTCAGAGCAACCGACAGAACTTATGCTGGTGCTATGGGCCCTGGGTTCCTCCTGGTGCAGGACAATGCCCTGCCTCATGCAGCCAGAGTGTTTAGACATTAACTGGATGACAAAGGCACTGATGCCATTGACTGGCCTGTACATTCCCAGACCTGAATCCAATTGAGAACCTCTGGGACATTATGTATTGGTGCATTCGACACTGCCAAGTAGCATCACAGACTGCCCAGGAGCTTGCTCACTGATGCCCTGATCCAGATCTGGGAGGACAAAGCCCACTGTTTCATCAGGAGCATTCGCAGATTTTGTCAGAAGTGCATACAGGCACGTGGGAGCCATACACACTACTTAGTCACATTATGAGTTGCTATGATTAAATTCCTTCAAGTTGGATCAGCCTGTGATTTCAATTATTGACTTTGATTTTCGGTGTGAATCCAGCCCTCAATGGCTTTTTTCTGACTTTTAACTACGATTTCGACATTTCTGCTTTGTGTTTTGATGAAACATACGATTTTGTGTGACATTTTAAAGATGAATGAACCATTATAATTCAGTCAAATCTAGTTCAGTTAGTCCTTTCCCATTTTGACTTCAATGTATTTCATTGAGTTCGACGATGTTCGTGAACAGTTCCATGATTTCTCCAGACTTGAGGTGAAGCGAACACCATGGAGTTCACACATCACTAGTAACCATGTATGGCTTAAGAAAAGGCCTTATTCAAATATTCATGATATAATCATCATATATATTTATTTTATGTCCCAGAGTGTTGCCATTACAACAAACCAAGAGAGAAGAGAGGAAATGAACAAAACTTCAGTGAAAATGAATTTGAGGCATAACTGACTTAAATGGAGGCTCCAAAAACATTCTTTTTGCTGCTTTTTCTGTGGGAGTAAAAAATAAAAGAGTGAGAGCAGGTGACAGCTGCTCAGTGGAGGGAAAAAAAATTCAAGTAAATATCAATGTTGCATTAAATGAAAGTCTCTTTACATTACCAATGTTGAAGACAGCTGTAAAGATGGAACTGTGATATGGCTACTTTAGAATCATCGGAATGGGACTGACACGTAATTGAAATGCACAATGGAACAAGATTTTATGTTCACTTTATTGTCCTTCCACCTGGATTTGCTAAACTGCCAACACTAAAAAAGACTACAAAGGACTTATGCATGGGTGAAAGTTGTTGTATCATTATCCAGTTTTCAAACCAAGTTCATGTTTTATAAATCCCAACTTTTTCATCAAAAACAATATACTGTACATAAGGCTCCAGGTCTGGAATCCTGTTACCATAACAAAAGTCAGCTTTGTTGAAATTTGTTAACATATTACCCACTCTCACCAACTTTCTTAAAGGCTGCAAACTAACCAATGTGAGATATGCCTGATCTACCTGTTTTATTCCAAAAAAATAACATAAACTCAAAGACACACCTCTGCCCACTCCGTTGAGCCTAACAAGCCAAATTCTTCTGCATCCCAGCTAGCAAATATGATTGTTCTCTGGGGTCTCCAACCTAAAATAGAAAAAACAGAATTAAGGAAGAAGATAAAAATCTAATAAATATGTAAATACATTAACTTTTCAAATCAAGTTAAATCAGGAATAAAAAGTGCATATTTGTGCTTTGCCTCCACTGCTGGAAAAATAAAAATGTAGAAATGTCAATCTAGTGAATTCAGCAAAATAAAGGAAATGACTTAAAGAAAATACGCTAAGAGAAGAAGTGTTCAACATTGGATGAATATTACAACTTGGAAAAAAATACATACCTGTATATACACACAAACACACAAAATATATACTGTATCACTATGAAGCAACAAGTAAACAATTTATAGCTATGTATTATAATTACATCCACATCCAAACCTTTGCTGCTCCCTGCAGCATTCGGGAGCCTCTTGAACCTGCTACCACCAATAATGTACCCGAGGGATGAGCCTAGCAGGTGAGAACACAACATAAGCAAGGGATAGGTGTATAAAGGTGGCAAGTGCTTTTATTAAAAACTTTTGAGTCACAGGTGGCAGTGACTGGGCCACAAGCACATGAGACTTGTACAACCCATCACTGCCTCTGAAAGGTTCAATAGAGCTGTGCAAAATATTTTTATGCAATTTCTAATTGTTCTTGCTTCATCAAGCACTCACTTCATAATCCCACCCAAACACCCCACAAAAGGCCACAAGCTAATTTTATTTGCCTTTTCTAATAACTCTCATTTTTGACTTTCGGGGGGGGGGGGGGGGGATTGGGTGATGGGGATTCGAGGGTGAGCATGATTAAAAACAGAATAAAAATTAGCACACAGTGCAGTAGACCTCTCAAAGAGATATTTTCCTGAGGAATGCTGCTAATTGGTGTTTATATGTTCTGATGTCACTACACTGGTTACCTGTGTCATTCAGGATTGACTTTAAAATTCTGCTTATGGTTTATAAAGCCTTAAATAATCTCGCCCCATCTTATATATCGGAATGTCTAAAATCTTATATTCCAAATCGTAACCTCAGATCCTCAAATTAGTGTCTCCTTAGAATTCCAAGAGCAAAACTTAAAAGAAGTGGTGAGGCGGCCTTCTGCTGTTATGCACCTAAAATCTGGAATAGCCTGCCAATAGGAATTCGCCAGGCTAATACAGTGGAGCACTTTAATAAACTGCTGAAAACACATTATTTTAACATGGTCTTCTCATAACTTCACTGTAATTTAATCCTGATACTCTGTATATCCAATTCATTATAATAACTATTCATGGTGGCTCTAAAATCTGTACCAACCCCTACTCTCTCTTCTGTTTCCTTTTCCGGTGTCCTTTTGGTGGTGGCTTGCGCACCACCATCTACTCAAAGCACCGTGATATTCCAACAGTGATGGATTAAAAGCCAGAAGTCTGCATGACCATCATCATCAAGTCCTTCCGTGAGAACCCTAAACAAAAAGAGGACTATTTTATTTATGTTAGGTAGAATGCACAGAGGGGACTGGGCGGTCTCGTGGCCTGGAACCCCTACAGATTTTATTTTTTTCTCCAGCCTTCTGGAGTTTTTTTTTGTTTTTTCTGTTCCCCCTGGCCATCGGACCTTACTCTTTTTCTATGTTAACTAATGTTGTCTTATTTTAATTTCTTATTTTGTCTTTTATTTTTCTTTTCTTCATTATGTAAAGCACTTTGAGCTGCTTTTTTGTATGAAAATGTGCTATATAAATAAATGTTGTTGTTGTTGTTGTATATATTAATTTCCTTCATTGTGTCAATTAAAGGCATCTGTGACTTTCTGGATAAAGATTAACAGTTTATCCTACTGCTAACTATTTAAATACAGTATATATACAGGGGTGGACAAAAGTAGGTTTACAGTTGTGAGTACATGAAGCCAGCAATTTGAGCACTGGTACAAGAGTATACCTAAGTGCATTGTGCCACTCTTTTGAGTTAATAAATCTATTGTAATAGTCATAACATGCTGCCTTTTTCCATTACTGGCCCTAAATTGCCATGTCCCAATGTTTTTGGAAATTGTTGCAGGCCCTCAATGGCAAGAATATATGTATACTAGCAAAATACCCGCGCTTCGCAGCGGAGAAGTAGTGTGTTAAAGAGGTTATGAAAAAAAAAAAAGGAAACATTTTAAAAATAACGTAACATGATTGTCAATGTAATTGTGTTGTCATTGTTATGAGTGTTGCTGTCTTTTATATATATAATATACACACACAGACACACATAAACATATATATACATATACATATATATATACATATCTACATATACACATATCTACATATACATACGTATATACACATATACACATCCACATAAACATATATATACATATACAAATTTACATATCTACATATATATATATATATATAGACATACATATATACATACATACATTCACATATATATATATATATATATATATATTTATATATATATATATATATATATATATATATACTGTATATAAACATATGTACTTATTGGCTCCTGTATTTAGGATATAGCAGGTTGGATAATGAACGGATGGACATCTGTATGCATAGCCGTATTTGCCTGTTTTCGTTTTTTTTCTTTGTTCAGTAATATTTCAGTAAACCCGGAGCTTGTCAGTTCAAATCCTGGTACTGACACCACTGTGTGACCCTGAGGAAGTCACTTCACCTGCCTGTGCTGCAAAAAACAAAAGTAATGTAACAAATTGTACCTCAGATGTTGTAAGTTGGTGGAATAAAGGCATAAGTAAAATAGATAAATATGTATTATACACATAGGAACTATTCATTTATTTTCAGTTAAGTCATCTGCAGCAAACTTTTATAAATGAGGGTTTCTGATTTTTAGATAGTGCAAACTGTTTCTTCTTCATTGACGTTTTCTCTTGGAGAGCTTTTTACATTTCATTGAAAATGAAAGCAGCAGCTGCCAAAATATGTAGCTTTCTTATTAATTTTTCAACATTGTGTAAAATAAATGTATAAAGTAACATAAAAGGTTTAAATACTGGTTATCCTTTTACACTAAAATATTACTAAAGAGATACAAAAAAAGTAAAATGGATATGTTCTTTTTCTTTAAGGAGATTAAATATTACTGAAGAAAGAAAAAAAAAATTAAACAGCCAAATGGGGCTATGCATACGAACTTAAAAGGTTTAAATAAAACAGAAATAAATATTTTATTTTTACTTGCTTAACTTGTGGAGGGTGTATCCTGTAGCAAAGCCCTAACTTTTTTCGTGAAAGCCCGTTTCAGTAAATAAGTGTTAAAAACAGGTGTAAAGATATTGACAATAAGCTACGCAAACCCAGGAAGACATGGAATCGTTTAAATCAAGTATCATTACATCTTCCTTTCTTAAAGAGAAGTAAGGCAGTACTTATAAGCTTACATATTTATATATAGACATACATATATATATACATATATATCTGAAGCCGTGCAAGCACACTCTTGAGAATGCAACGTATAGTTGTACAGAAGAAAAGCAATCTTGCCTCAAATGAATGGCAACCTTTTGTAGGTCTATGAACTTAATTTAAACTTTAGGTTTACACGGTGCTTTCTTTCCGAAGTACCTGCACTCATGAATATGTCTGTATGTGTCAGTCGGTCAAATCCACGCGCTTCGCACCGGCGAAGTACCGCTTTTAAATTTTTATTAAGAAGAAAATAAAACGTTTTTAAACTGAGGGAAAATATACTAATAACAGTTTGTTAAGGATCTGTTTTTTTGTGAAGCTGCCTTTACTCGAGTGATCACTTCGACCTGACTTGGTGGCCAAGTATAAGCGTTACCTCATAGGTAACCACCCATACAATCAGATTGTGAATCAGACTACGAATGCCGTGAATGTAATACACTCACTGCACTTGCTTACGGTAATCGAACCTCGGACGTCAGCGCTAGAGGGGCTTAGCAGCGGTGAAGTATTGCTTTTAAATTTTAATTAAGAACAAAAGAAAATCTCAGAGCTTCGATTCCCGAAAGGGAGTGAAGTGAGTGTCCGGTTAACCACCAGGTAAAGCTTATGGTTGGACAGCAAGTGACGTAACATCAGTCACGGTGCCTTCAGTTGTGAGAAGCAGATCATAGAATGATTGAAAATAGTTTTGCATTTACCTTTTTAGTAAAAGGCGAGCTTTTAAGCCTGAGAAATCACCCCGTAAATGCACACGTTTAATTGCACATGTGTTAATATGTATGGTTACACAGTATTAAAAGACAATGAAGAACGTGACTTACCTTTGTTCCCGCGTTTGATAAAAGGCGAGCTTTTAAGCCTGAGAAATCACCCCGTAAATGCACACGTTTAATTGCACGTGTTAATATGTATGCTTACACAGCATTAAAAGACACTCAAAAATTAACGTCATTTACCATCAGCCACGGTGCCTTCAGTTGTGAGAAGCAGATCATAGAATGATTGAAAATAGTTTTGCATTTACCTTTTTAGTAAAAGGCGAGCTTTTAAGCCTGAGAAATCACCCCGTAAATGCACACGTTTAATTGCACATGTGTTAATATGTATGCTTACACAGTATTAAAAGACAGTCAAAAATTAACGTAATTTACCTTCGTTCCCGCGTTTGACTCGTGCTGTAAATCTCTTCCTTGTTTTTAGTTCACGTGATCACATAGGAGGCGTGATGACGCGATACATGACTCCGCCTCCTCCATTAGAGTATATGGACAAAAAATATGTTCCAGTTATGACCATTACGCGTAGAATTTCGAAATGAAACCTGCCTAACTTTTGTAAGTAAGCTGTAAGGAATGAGCCTGCCAAATTTCAGCCTTCCACCTACATGGGAAGTTCGAGAATTAGTGATGAGTCAGTCAGTCAGTCAGTCAGTCAGTGAGTCAGTGAGGGCTTTGCCTTTTATTAATATGTATAGATTTACAAATAAATTAATATTAACAGATTAAAAATTATCTTGTATTTAAACTATTTGTGATGGATTAAAAGTCAAAGTGAATTTCAAAATCACTGCTTTATGCTTTTATATGCTTTTTCAATACTGCCCCAATGTTTTCTGAGTTGGGGTTATCAATTCAAGCATTCATTCTCAAAATCACTTCATATAGTACAAATCATTATCAAGTCTATCTTGGTGCATCCAGCATAAGCCAAGAAGAAACCCCTGGGTACAGTGCCAGATACTGTGTATGCAGACACAACAGGCCAATTAACAGTCACTTATTAACCTAACATGTCTTTTGTATGTGGGAGTAAACAGGAGAACATGTAATATCCAAACATGCCACAAAAATTAACATAAATATCACAGACAAAATTATGTAAAGAATTTCTAATTCTAACCAAATGTTTTTATTCCCTTTTAATTTTCAGATTTAAAAACTGAAAAAGTTACCTTGTTTCATAAGTTTTCCTGCACTTCTTACAATTTCATGGACAACAGCAGCTCCAGTTGTTGGGTCAATACCACCAAAAACCCAGGAGTCTCTGTGCCCACCAAGGATAATGTACCTGTCTGAAGAAAAGGCTCAATTATATTCCAAACAGAATCATAAAAGAATTATTAATGGCGCACTAAAATAAATGGACTTTATAGTGCACATAACACTGCTAATAAAAAAAAAAATCAAGAAATTGTTGATCTTTAAACCTTTGGAACAGACCATTATTTATTGCACATGCTCTACCATAAAATTAAACATAACTGCACTAAATCTCACAATTATCACAGTCGTATCAGTTGCACTGAGCCAAGGTTATTCATTGCATGGGATTTATTAATTAGTGTTCTCACATTTGTCAGATAACCTTGCAACTAAGTAGTGAATCTTGTACTTATGAAGACTTTTTTATACTAAAAATTTTTGGAATCTCAGACTTATGAGTCACATAGCTGAAAAGGGTCCTCTAACTGCTTTTAAGAAATGGTTTAAATTATTATTGCGACACTGTACAGTATTGATTGATTACCATAACAATCTGAACTAAATGGTGTCTTCTTGTTTTTTAAAATTACTTATTTGTTGATATTCCTGCAATTTCTCCCTATTTGTAAAACTTTATTGGCTTTTCCAAAATGTATATGTGATTTTTTTTTTCAAATTTATCAAGCATATAAATCTCCTTACAATTAGTAATACACTAACCTCTCAAAAATGCAATCAATACTACATTTACAAACACTTATGCTTAAAATTTAGTTAAATTTAACTAAGCCAAACTCAGCACTGCTCCTTTACTTAAGTCAAAAAATATGTAAACAGAGTGCCCATTATGTGAGATCTAATGAGAGCTAACTGGTCCAAATGAAGCATAATGGTGCAGATTTTTATTTCCCCTGTTGTGTTGCTGTAGGGGTGTGTCTGACAGCAGTCTAGACACAAAGGTATATTTTTTATATTCACAGCTGAACTTGTCAGTCTAGCTGCTGCTATAGTCTAAGATCACACTGAAAGTTTCTCTATGACTGAACTAATGAAAGTAGGTGATACATGATAGACAACAACAAATATAAGTAAACTTCAAAATGCCTATCCTTTTTCCAAAATGGTATGCAACTGGCATTAAACACACTAGCTGTGTAATTAATAATGATAAAAGCAGAACAATGTTGTCAACATCTGGATAAATCTTTAAAATTGGTGAGTGTGACAATGTACAGTATGAAGTGAAACTATAGGCCAGTTTAATAGCCTCTTTGCACACTCTACATTCTGCTCTTGAATCACAGAAATACAATGACATTTTGTGCAAAGCAGCATATTGAAACAGCATTGTCATGAGTGAAACTGGCATTCTTACCTGGTTCAGATGCTCCACGAATTTTACCAATGACGTTATAAATTCTAGTCACTTCATTGTTAGTGTGGATGTGCATTTTAACTTTGCTAAAAAAATAATAAAACAATAAACTTGTAAGTGATCTTTAAAATGAAAAGTCTGTTAATAGTTCAACATATTCACTAGCATGCATTTTCAATTAGCAGACTAATCCCCTTAGTCTATTTATTTTCATTAGGTTCCTTGCACATGCAATTACAGAATAACAAAAATATCCTAATAACAATAACAATGAATTTCTGACAGAATCAAAGAGTGTACGGCTACATCAACTATAATTTAAGTATATTTCTTAATTAAAGGATAATTGTCTGTGTGGCTGTGTATCTGTATGTCTGTCCAGTTGCTATGTCTCTGTCATTTCAATAGATGGCACATCACAAATATTTGCAGTAATGCATTTTATAACTACAACTGTTTCTGATGCTTAAAACTGTATTGGAATGATACATACAATGCATTTTATTACTACATGCATTACGTTCCAATAGATGGTGCACTGCAAACATGAATGCTGAGGTCTACATTGATTACTTAGATTTCAACCCAACTTAAGACAGGTAAAACAGTTGTATCCATGTAACTGAGTGACCACAACGGGATGACACATAAAAGATTTACACAACACTCCAAATGGCTTTCCAGCGAAGGTAATGGGGTACTTGGAGATAGCTTGTCTGCTTCTCACTCATTTTCTTTGGCATTTTCTTACACCCTTGCCCATAACCACTGTTCCATATTCTATATAAATTGCCTAAGGCCGGGGTTATACTTCACGCGACGCGACGCATGCTGCAGTGGATGCTCCTGCTACGCAATCGTTGTAGTGTTAATACTTGCGCACGTACTTTGCGTACATCTGGAGGAATCCACCAGGTGGCAGTGCGAGATATTATCACGGTGAGAACATGTTCGGCTTCTCTGTGGTGAATTGCCTAGAACACCCATTAAATTCCGATGACACCTTACCACAATATCTCTGAAAAGGATGTTTATTGACTAAATCCAGGAATGTGTCTATTCCAGCAAGCATTGGGCATGAGTGAGAAACAATCCCTGGATGAGGCCTCGGCTCATCACAAGGTGAATACAAGCACACACATACACTAGCATCATTTTAGCGGTACCAAATCCCCAAATCTGCATATCTTTGGAAGGAAACTGGAGCACACTGAGGAAACCCAGCAGGAAAACATGTAAACTCCAGGCAGGGAATATCAGCGACGTGACTCCCTGCAAGACAGCAGCGGTAACGCTCTGCCACTGTGTCACCCCATGTGTGTAATTATTAACAGTATTCATTATTTAAACGAAATTACCGAGTTATCTGTAAAATCTAATATACATACTTTAATGCTTTTCATAAAAGTGATATCAAGTATAAATCTAAGGATTCTAAATGTGCAGAGAGTTGTAATATCATACATTTAATGTGCTCAGTGTGGCGATCTATTTCTGGCGATCCGCTGCTGTCAGGAGCAGAGGAAGCCCTAGAAAAAAGATGGCACAGAAGACGGTATGTGAGAATTTTAAAACGTATCGTGTCATTACCATCGGAATATGCGACGCTTGAATATAAAAGCACCACGAATATATCTGTATGTCGGCATCTTGCTTCACCACATCGAACCATTTATCAAATATCAAAGCGCGCACACCGATCTCGTAGGATCCGCAAAGCGGCTTTCTGTTACATGTAGATAGTAAACAGAGACTCTGACGTCACATTCCAACTTTTAGCATACTGCACCCCCCGACTTTTGCTGGTACTGCAATTCGCGCACGCGTTGCGTTAATTTCTGATGACCTGCTCAGAGGACGCATCAAATGAACGCTCAGAACACGTGGCGGCCATGGTGCGGGCTCGTATGCGATCTGAGTGTGAAGTATAAACGGGCCCTAAGGCACTTAAAACCTGCACAGTCCATCCTGGTGTTACTAATATAATTATGGATGTACCTATAAAGTACTTGCATGACACTTATTTGTGTGTCTTTCTTAACCCTTGATTTTGAATAAAATATTAAGGGCCAGGCTCTCTAGATTATTTGCCAGTGGTCAGCAAGAGATCCTTCTCAGATTTTGTGGTTCCATATACTACAGCCGAGCAAATTTAAAGCCATCAGCGTGATTCTGAATTGTTTAGTATTTCCTTTCTGGGTTTAATGTTGTTACCTTACTTCTTCATGGTAGATGTGAGGATGGTCTTTGCTTTCAACTACTGGGCACTAAAGCTACAAGGACCACAATTCCCTGAAGGTCATGTGATCAGGTCAGATATGAGATATGCCCTTACCTGGCCTACCACATTTCTTCAGGAGGAAATTTGCATTTAAGGTTTTAGGCCGCCAACACTATACAAAAATGATAGCTGAGTAACAAGTTATATCTCTAACAGTTAAATTAATTAATATATTATAGATACAATGTAACTAAAAATTAATGTTGTAATGTTCATATTCTTAACCATTTTTAAGAATTCTTCAAATACTCATTTAGCGACCTACATAAAAATAGAGTGCATCTAATTTATTGCAGAACTAGTAACACCTGAAGCACTCAAGTCACCAATGGTGCAGTTAAAGCATATACAATGTTCTACCAGTGACACCTGGAGATGCATCACCAGTTATGCATTTCTTTTTGTGTCCATATCTAGTCAGATAAAAATAAGTCCCAGCTACATAAAGACATGTGTGAGTTGGTGTTTTCGGTACTAGATGGACTCCATTTATTGCTATTTGTATTTTCAGACACAATAAATTAGTTTATAAGAATATTTTTAAATGGATATGGTATATGTTGCAGACACTGGTTAGTGATGCTGTCTCACAACTCCAGAGTTCCTGATTCAGATCACAGCATTGCCACTGTTCATCCACCATTTAAATATTTTTCTTGTGCCTGCATGGATTTTGTAAATGCACTCATATGACTTCTCAGATCTCAAACACATATTGGTTAGGTTGACTGGAGAATCTAAATTAGACCAGTGTGAATTTATGAATTGGATGGTCAAACAGCATGTCCATCCATCTATCCATTATCCAACCCGCTATATCCTAACACAGGGTCATGGGGGTCTGCTGGACCCAATCCCAGCCAACACAGGGCGCAAGGCAGGAAACAAACCCCGGGCAGGGCACCAGCCCACCGCAACAAACAGCATGTCACTGTCCCAGTTTAAGAAGACTTAATAACTGGTCATTATGTATCTGTATGGCATTTGTGGCACATTAAATGAACATGTCAAAGAGATTGTGATGTTGAGAACTACATAATGTGTGATTGCAATATTTTGATGTGAAAAGAGGATTCTTCTAGCATGTCCTATAGATGAGTGATGATATTCTACTTTTTAACTGTATATATATTATTTGAATAGAATACACATAGATTTAAATCATTTTTTCACTTCTCAAAACTAAAGTGTTCTATTGTGTATTTGTTAATTAGCTGTAGTTTGATATTTCTGTTTTGTAGAAGTGTAACATTGAATACAGTACAGTTCACAAGGTCCAAATCCTAGTCTTTATTATTCTGTGTGGACCATGTTTTCCCCATATTATTTTGGGAATACTTGTAGGTTAAGATGACTGGTGTCTCTAAATTGGTCCTGTAAAAATGAGATTGGGTACATCATACCACCTACTAGAAGTGGCATCAGTGAATAAGTAATTCATAACCACACCACACCTTGCCACAGTAAAAACTGCAATGACTGAGCTGTTCACTGGCTAAGTGCACTACCACTACTCAAGACTTCATGAAGATGGGCACATATCACCACACACACAAAGCTATGCCATCTGTTCTCTTGTAAAGTAGATTAATAAATATTGCATTGCTTATACTTTGTTATAGCATACAATACATTCACCCATTCAAAATAATATCATTCAGTTAGTTTTCATCAAGCTAGGAAAAGTGCCCCATAGAAATAGTTTGATTAAAATTGCTTCATCTTCCTTTTCTCACATTTTTTAGGTTACCAAATTAATCTAGAACAGGGGTGGGCAGATTCAGTCCTGGAGGGCCGCAGGGGTTGCAGGTTTTTGTTCCAACCCAGTTGCTTAATTAAAATACAATCCTTGTCAATTATGTAATTTCATGGCTTGCTAGTGCTTTAACTCTGCCATGTCAGGACATTCTCATATCATAGATTTTTTTTCCTTTCTAAGGATATCATCCAAATGATTTGAAGTCTAAAACAGACGAGTTATTCTCAGTGGTTCACTTTTTTCTCTTCACTTTCCTTCCAAGTATTTAATTAAACCCAACAGTGCATGATAAATACACACAGGTGTAAATGGAAACAAGCGAAATGGAGAAATGCTGGTTTCTTTTGTAATTTGCATCTTATTGCTAATAAGGAGCAATTAAAAACCAAGACTACAGCTGTTTAAGACTAAAATAAGCAATAAGGGTTCAAAATCTTAACAAGCAAGACGACTAAAGTGAAGCAGAAGTGTTACTTGAGCAATAAGTGTTTCTTATTAAGCAATTGGGTTGGAACAAAAACCTGTAGCCACTGCGGCCCTCCAGGACTGAATCTGCCCACCCCTGATCTAGAATGTTATCTTAAATATGGGAGCCACTTATATTATATTGTGTTTGATCTTTGTGTAAATATTTTTTTAATAAAAATAAAAGCCTACTTTGGAAAATAGTTAGAGATATGTTATTGAACCACCAGTTTCTTTTACAGCTAGCAGTTAAACATTTGTACTATTAACTGTTAACGTGCATGCTAGCTTGGGAGGTCCTGTAACTTTAAAAGGGTTAATATACTATAATGCTTAGGTCTTCTGTGGGAGCTGTATGACCTTTCCATTGTTAACAAAAACAATTCACATAGCTGTATAAACATAAGAGAGAATTTTCTAATGTGTGTACTGCAAAATGTATCACTGTTATCTAGAAAGCCATCACATAATCTTAAGAAAATTAGCTCCTGAATTTTTAATGGTAAGGATATTCAATTGTTAATCTTTCCATAGGCCAACTCAGTTTATTTAATCAATTTTTCACTTCAATAAAGATCAGAAAATATTGTAAATTCCAAAATATTGGGTAGAAGGTTCCAGTATATACCTAAATGCTATAATACGTATTTGTTCCCTTAGCAAACAGATCCTGAAAAAAACTAAACCCTAAAGAGGTGATGGGTGTTTTTCTCATGTTGGTATTCCCAATCAAATAGCAGGCATACCTTCTATCAGCATTTATTAAAAAACTATGGTTTTGACGAAAATTTTAAAAAGACCTCAATGCAAACAAGAAATGATGTCAGTTCTGCACAGGATACAAATTTGTCACTACTATCCTTAATTACTAAAGCAAAATTCCCTTGGTCTAGGGACAATCATAACTACAGAGGTAATCCAAACAGACAAATACTTAAAATAGAAATTACAAAAAGCCGGATGAGAGAGATTGGAATGAGATCTCACCTACTCCTCTTTGCATATAGACATACCACACACCTCTACTGGGTTTTCTCCCTTTGAGTTGTTGTATAGGACAGTAGTTCTCAATCTTTATTCTTCTAAGGCCCACCAGTGTACTACAACAATATGTGAGGATTCCCCTGCACAAATCATGATATTCACCATCTTGTACTTTTCCTGTTGTCTTGACAGAGGTGTTTGTATTACACTTAAATTTACTAACAAAAGCTTATTTGCTGTGAGTCCTGCCGGTGTTTTTAAGGGACAATACACAATTCATAGGCTATATTTTATTAAAATTAATTTGTTTTATGCTAGTGTCTGAATTTCTCAATTGTAAGATAAAGTGAGTAGGCATTTTTAATGATAAACAATAACCAATAACTACTGAAATACAGACTATGTTACTACATTGATATTTGATACAAACAAAAGCTGCTGACTACTTATTTGGCTTAAGTATTACTTTTTAAATTAAACATAAAAAGATTAAGCCATCATGCAGGGATGAGGCAGCAGTCAGTTAAGCTGCAGAAGGGTGGTGAGCCTTGACATCTGTGGAGCTTTAAAAATGCCAGAAGCGGAATGTTTGAAGTCAATCTTTCATAAGACTATAAGATGTTTCTGCCATGGCAAAACATTACAGTTCTTTAAGGTGGTGAGGTATGTCACTTTCTGGTATGCCATTATGAGTAGTCTATTCCCATTCTAACTACAGGTTACTAACTACATTGAATTTCTACTATTTTAACATTTAAGAAAGGCACTGAGCTTGTTTAAATGAAACATGAAAATTTATCTGCTTTCATAAAATGAACATCAACACATCCAACAAAGTTTACTGTTTTACAAAGCAGTCAAAATGGAAAAAAACTTTCTAATAAAGTTTCCAAAAGGGATGAAATACACTGAAACAATATTAGATAGTCTCACCTCTTAACAAATGGTCCACTGAAGCCTGGCCCAATATTGTAGGATACATTCAGGGAACCCTTCCATGTTTTATCGGGAGGTGCCTGTCCTCCCATATTCCTAAGTAAAGAAATTACAGTTTTATATATCAGTGTGCTTTTGATAATAACTTAAAGGAATTCCATTCCAGGAGGGGGCCATTAAAATATATAATGTTTTTTTCTGTAAGACAGTAACTGCAATGGTTAATACAACTTTGTCAAAAAAATGATAAAGGTGTGTAAAACTAAAAAATGCTGTGGAAAGAGAATCACACACAATCAATGGAAGATGGATTTAACTGATCTACTTTCCTATAAATAAAGACAACTATACTATTCACTTTTCTATTCAACTATTGAAACGTTTTTTTCTGTTGAAAACAGATGCTAACTTCACTGCTGACATGTCCTTTCACATTCTTCTTGCCCATTACTCTGTTCCTTAAGTTATGTTTTGCTAAGCAGAAGAATAAGAGAAGCATACCCTTCAGGGAGTGCTCAAGCTTTGTGGCTTTGTGAGAACAATTAGGTTTGGGCATTGCACTTCTGAAATATATTGATGAAATATGTGATGTTCTGGGACTTGCACTCAACTCCTAGCCAGCTGAATGGAGTTTACACATTCTCCCTGCATCTGTATGAGGTTTTTTATGTACATTGGCTTTCATCTGCATTCCAAAGATATTCATATGAGTAAATGTGGGTGTCTGTAACCATGATAGGCGATATACAGTTGCTTCCTGTATGAGGTCCAAATGTGTTAGGTTACAAAATGAGTCTCTACAATATTGGAGAAAAATATGTAGGAACCATAGGATATATAGAAATAATTTAGTATAATAAATAGGTACCTTGGATTGATTGACTGACTGATTCATTATTTTGTAATAAGTACTCCACCATGTCACAAAGCTAAAGGCATTACAATAGGAAATGTAAGACATTTGTAATAGTTATTATAAACCAATAATGCAATTGTTCCTTAGTATAACAGTGTTATCTAAAAGTGCAAGACATTTTTTGCTATCAAGTGTTTATTTAGAACCAATGGAATACAGCTAAATAATAAAAATTGTCCTAATAAACAAAATATTTATGAGACTATATAAAAACAAAAAATAAAATAAAAACCGCTCTGATGTCCTCCCACCTCCTACCCTCACCCTATTCCTTTCCGGTATAATTTTACTGAGGATCAAGACAAATTATCTGCCTGACAAGAAGAGAAGAACCACTGCTCACCCAGGAGACCCAATATCCCATATGTTGTAGAAAACAATTTTAAAATCAAATCCAGTTGTTTGGCTTACTTGAGTAACTTCTCTGCATCATGATAGCCAATTGGATGCACAGGAATTTTTGGAAGGCCAGCTCCCTCAGCAGTACTGTATCTATATGCATACTCTGTGAATTAAAAAAAAGTGTTATATTTAAAGAAACTGTAAAAAGAGATATACATATTACCAAGTTCAACAAATGCTCACACATTCATCAATATAAGGGTCCATTCATCTTATATCAATATTAAATAGCATAATGATTGATATGAAGAATAGAACAAATAAGGAAATCGGCAAAAAGTTAGATGCTGAAAATAGATTTTAGCTATAGTAACAATGACTGAAAAGGGAGCATAGTCAAAGTTGTCTTACGTGTTATTACACATTTATAAATCAACATAAAAACACAAATAAACTGGCTCCTAAAACAACTTTTTAGTTATTTATAACTTGTTTATATCCCCACAATTTGTTTTTTAAATGAAGAAAAATGTAATCAAAAACACTGAAATTTCATATTATTATTTTTGTCTTGAATCTGAGATTCCAGAGATGAAAAATAGAACATTTTTAAATTCTTAATACAGGCAACTATAGGAACATATCAGCACCTTTGGCAGGGTAACCTGGGGTGAGGGGGTCTCCTGCACCATTAAGATTCAAAACATTGCCTCGCTGGGCTCCTCCACCTGGCAGATTCCAGCCATCAGGATAAACATTCACCCCTGGAGCACAATAATCAGCTGGGTCTGAGAACAAGATAATACCCTTAGCACCAGCCAATATTGCATTTTTCACCTGATAGAAGAAGAGCAAATTCAGATGTATTAAAAAAGAGAAATAATAACTACATCATAACAGTCCTGTTACCTCTATATAATACTTATGAAAGACAATTCGTAGATCATATAATTGGATAAGCTGCATTATCATCATCATGCATTGACATATTTGCAGATGCATGAAATGAATTACAATATGTGGTGATCCACACCACTACAGACTCCACTTAAAAATCTTAGGGAATAAAGTGATATGCTCATTGTCAGTCTGTACTCCCATGGCTAAAGAGAGATTTAAACCTTTCTCCATAACTGGATATACAATACAACTTAGAAACAACAATAAGCATGAAGATGACAAGTTCGCGCATACAGAAGTAGCTGGGCGAGGATTTGGGGAAATTCTTTGTTTAAAACCTTTAAAACCCTTGTGCCTGATATTTGTTTAACTGGAATACCTGTACTGTATAAGAGATTAATGGAACTATTTTAAATATTGTTTCATAAATGTCATTATATATCACTTCTTTGACCATCATTAAGATAAGCCAGTTAAGAAAACTGAACAATGGAGCAACATGTTTTAATTTGTGAATACATCTAAATGTTTATTTTGTTACATTCTTAGCACTATAATCACAAGATGTGCAGGACATTAGGCAAGCTAATGTACATCTGTGTTTCCTGTGAAACTAACGTTATATAAAGTTTTTGGAGACATTTGTAGGTTATTCATATGAAACAAAAGAAATATTCCGTATAAAAGAAAATGTTGCCCTTTGGGAAAGATAAAGCAGATGGTTAGAATGAGTATGTGCAATTCATCAAATTATTGTACAGAATTTCGTTGATCAGCATTCAGCATAACATTGGCCCGACTTCATAAACAATGTATTCAATCATTTTCCAAACTGACTCACTCCAGTCCAGTGTGGAGTTAGGTACCTCACCTAAAGAAAATAGCAGGAAACAACACTCGATATTGAACACTTATTACACCAAGCCAATTCAGAGTCACTAGTCAGACCACCTTGCAATTAATGAGGGAGAAAAGTCAAGAGCATCCAGAGAAAAATCCATACAGATATAGGAAGAATGTGCCAAATCCTCACAGACAATGTCAGAGCTTAGATTTGAATTCAGTCTCCCAGAGCTGCCAGGCAAATGTGCTACCTATTTACTGTACTACCATGCATCTCTTGAAGAAGAGATTATATGACCAAATTACAGATCAAGTAAAAAGTTACATTTTTTCTTGTGTATTTAACAATCTCTTACCTTATTCCCCCTAAAGATTTTTCCATATCTGGCAATAACAATTTTTCCAGTGCAATTAACTTCTAGTTCTCGCTGAAGTTTATGGAAGTCTTCAGTCCGACCATAGTTAACATAAACAAGGTCTCCCTGACAAGGAAAGAAGTTGAGAAATATCAAGTTTTCAAACAATTCTGCAACACTTCAGAATACCACTTTTTAGTTTTACCGATATAGCCCCAGTTTTTATATAAGTTTAGACTGGTAATTTTAGTTAGTTCAAAATAATTTAATTAATTTAGAAAGTGTTACTTACTTCAGGTTCACCCTTGGCAGAAAATGCATTATATGGAGGTACAATGTTTGGTATGTTTTCATATCCAGGTGGGGTAACCTCATACAGAGAGGTATTAAAAACCTGAAAGAAACATCAAATAAAGTATAAAATAAAATATAAAAATCATGTGGTATCATGGTGGTACAACAGTTACAGTTGGTTTCTCATAGCTCTACATTTTGTAGTTAATTCCAGCCAAAGTATTACCTGTGTAGAGTCTGCATGTTCTCCCTGTATTTGAATGGCTTTCTCTTATTGTAACTTTTGTTTTCCTTCCACATCTCAAAAATGTGATGGTTATGTTAACCAGAAGAGCTATCTCAGTGACTGAGTGTAGGTGTGTACTTAAGTGTGCTCTGTGTTTGCCTGTGGCTCAGTTCATGGGTAGATTGCTCCCTTTTTGTTCAGTGTTACTTGGATACTTCCCAGAACTCCATGCCCCTAAACTAGACAAGTGAAGGAAAATGAATGGACGAATACATGGCATTCAGTCCCTAGAAACTTTTAAATGGATAAAAACTGTTAGAAGTTGGATAGATAGGTGTGGAAGCACTGACTTTCTAAATGTTCAATTATTGTTTATTAAAACAGATTATTAAGTGACTGGGTTAAATCAAGCCATTGCTATTTTTACCTGTCATACGTTACTGTTTATATACCTGTAGATGCATATTCGTCTTACACTTAAGAATCTCAAAATGTAATTATGTCAGAAAAAAATTTTTTTTTAAAGAAGACATAATTTCTTCAACAATTTACACCATTTTTTATCTAGGTTGAATTTTCTATATTCTAAAGTCTGTAAATCATCAATACATCCATCCATCCATTTCCTTAACTCACTTATGGAAGGACATTATATAAATCATGATTTAGATATTTCTCATTTTTACTGATTGGCAAGGGACCTCTCAGTCATTCTGAGATCAAATTCAATTGATGTACCATGTTATTATTGTGCATACCTAACTAAGACAAATGACCAAGTAGCAGGTAGAATATCTATCTATACAGGGATAGATAAAGGATATAGTAATAGTATGAGGAGAAACCTTAAATGTAACTTTGTAGTATTTTCATTAACTACACTTTACCAACTGGTAGACTGTTCACCTTATTATACCATTAAAATGGTTCTACAGGACAAACATGTAAAAACCTACAGAACACGCTACCTTACCCATGGGATTTAGAATTCAATAACCTAGTCTAGGAAATTACATGGACAAGAAATGATGTTAGTTCTGCACAGTATACATATTCATCACTACCATCCACACAAACAAGTCTACAGAAGTAATCCAAATAGACAGGTAGTTAACACAAAAATTACATATGCTCCAGAACTGAAATAAATAGACTGGAAAAGTAAACCAGTAATAAAAATTTTACTGCTGAATCAACATTTTCATTGTATCATGGCACTATGAGGCCATTACGTTTTTCACATATTGTGAGTTAATGGACAGAAAAGTGATTATTTTAAATTTTTAAATAACCACCTTTGTGATTATGATCCACTTTCATTCTTAGCTATAACTGTCACTATAATAATGAATACAACTTAAAAGATAATATACTGCAATTTAAGTAACATCCTTCTAGACTTTTACACTCCTTAGTCAGAAATCAGAATTGCTGCTAGAAGTTGTTTCTGTGAGTCCTTATGAATATGGCACTACCAGCTTTCTGTGACATAATATACATTCTCTGGATTTTTCTGCCTAAAATATACTTTCTTTTATGTGCATAATGAACTTTCATGTCATTTATACATGGTTTTAGTTAAACATTTTGGCAAATAACATAAAAAATATTACTAAAAAAGCTTCTATGTTATGATTTTCATCCAAAAAATAGAACTGGTGGTAAATAAAAGGTCTTACACCTCTGACGAAGCTTTTTAAAAATTTTAAACCAAAAACTTAGTCACTGCTGAAACTTTCATTCTTCCTAGCTGGATAATAACCATACTGTTTATGGCGCAAAACTACAAAAGTACCTTGATGTTGACTAACTTCTTGATTACTTCTTTAATGTGGCTGTCTCATAACTTCAATTTAGTTTAATCCTGATGCTCTGTATATTCAATTAATTATCATAACTATTCATGGTGGCTCTAAAATCCGTACTAACCCCTACTCTCTCTTCTGTTTCTTTTCCCAGTTTCCACCACCACCTATTCAAAGCACCATGATGTTCCTACATTGATGGATTAAAAGCCAGAAGTCCACATGACCATCATCATCAAGTCCTTCCATGAGAACCCTAAATACAAAGAGAACTGTTCATTCATGTTAGGTAGAATGTCCAGAGGCGGCTGGGCGGTCTCATGGTCTGGAACCCCTGCAGATTTAATTTTTTTCTCCAACCATCTCGAGTTTTTTTGTTTTTTCTGTCCTCCCTGGCCATCAGACCTTACTCTTATTCTATGTTAATTAGTGTTGTCTTATTTTAATTCTTACTTTGTCTTTTTTTCTCTTTTCTTCATCATGTAAAGCACTTTGAGCTACATTATTTGTATGAAAATGCGCTATATAAATAAATGTTGTTGTTGTTTTTGATGAAGCTTCAACCCCATATGTGACATAAACATAGCTGGTGCCATGGAAGTATATGCAGGGGTCACGCCTCCTATCCAGGTAATCTGCTCCCAAACAAGAATTCATAACAAAACCTATTTTCATATAGGTATTTATGATTTTAATACTTGGCTTTTAAATAATCAAAATTGACTAAATAAAAATATTTGAGAAAAATGTATAATGTGAGTTTTACTTGACTGAAGTGCATTGTGATTTTCACTGCATAACTGCTGCAAATATTTATTTCCTGGATTTGCCTGATTCAGCTCTTCTTATTGAGAACTCTACCTTGGTATGTGTGTGTTTTAACCCAGCAATATCAGCAAAAGTCTGTCCTTTTTCACACGTTCTGCACGGGTGTCTTTGTTGTCAAAGCACAAATGCCACATGGTAATCTGATAGTGGTCACGGGACATCATATCTTTGGTTGCCCGGTACAACAAATAGTTCTGAGCAGGTATCAGCCACAGCACCAACTGTGGTCATCGCTGCTCTTGTGAAAACAATGGAGTTAAATGCCATCAACTCAGAGAGGGAGAGTCAAGTTCGTTGTACCATGTGAATGTCACTGACAGAATAAAACTGAATAATAAAAAAAAACAAGTACTAACTTTTACAGGTAGCCAAAATTTACACTGGGTGTTACAGACTCAAATCATCCATCCATCCATCCATTTTCCAACCCGCTGAATCCGAACACAGGGTCACGGGGGTCTGCTGGAGCCAATCCCAGCCAACACAGGACACAAGGCAGGAAACAATCCTGGGCAGGGTGCCAACCTACCGCAGGACACACACAAACACACCCACACACTAGGGCCAATTTAGAATCGCCAATCTACCTAACCTGCATGTCTTTGGAATGTGGGAGGAAACCGGAGCGCCCAGAGGAAACCCACGCAGACACGGGGAGAACATGCAAACTCCACGCAGGGAGGACCCAGGAATCGAACCCAGGTCCCCAGATCTCCCAACTGCGAGGCAGCAGCGCTACCCACTGCGCCACCGTGCCGCCCACGACTCAAATCAAATGTATGTTTTTATTATATTATAGTAATAATAATAATAGCAGCTCACTACTCAAAATGCAGAGCGCCCATTTTCGAACCCGGTACCTTTGAGTTATAAGGCAGCAATTCTTACCCCTGCACCATTCAAGACTACATATCAACTTCTTGTCAATTGACATTTGAGCTTGGGTTTTTAACTAATTGACGGCAACATGTAGATCGAATGTTTTTTTTTTCTTTGGTTATATTCTTGAATAAAACAGCACGTTTATTTGATATTTTTACTAAGGTCTTCACACATTATACACTTCACGTCATTACTAGTATAACATGGAAAAAGTTTCTGCTTTAGGTATGTATTCAGCAGTTCCTGTCATTCTACACTTACACAGATCGTTGTAGACGTGAAACACACATGGAAATGTATGTATTCCAAATAAAGATATATTATTTACCAAATACAACTCCAGACACCTCACTGCCAGATAAAGAGACCTGAGCTCTGAGAAGCTGGCGGCTGACCTCAACTCCGTTGGGGTGGGGGGATGGGATAGCAGGCTGCTTGTGCTGATCGACACATTTACAAAACAAAAGACGCTGATGGCAGAGGTGCGAAGGAATTTAAGGTGGCCCCGGATTCCGAGTTTTTTTTGTAGGCTTCAGGGATTCTAGTGTTAAAGACCATGAGGTTTCTCTCTAGGTGGTGGGATAAGACAGTGAGGCCATAATCCTTAGGCAACCTGATAAAACACTTACCAGTCTAATTATATATTGTGTGATGCAAGAGTGGCAGGTAATAACATTTATGATGGTATTAAATTGCATGCTTTACTAACAATGAGCCCTCTAATTCCTACAGACAACTGAGAGCAACAAAATTAAACTAAAAATATTCCCATGGATGTGTTCATTTACAAGGGCCCCTTACTCAAATCTTCTATTAGAATTTCAACGTGTCAAAAATGAAATGCTAATTCTAATCCAAGCTTTCATGCTTTGCTTTTGCATTATGAATAGAAAGCCTCATTTACAATGTTGGTCATTTCATTCTGAAAACATTTCACTTTGCCAACAAAGTTCAGCATTTTTGGCAAGCTTATCTGCTTTTTTTAATGTGGTGTCAATGATAATATAAATCCTTTTTGCTTTGTTTAATTGATTGCTTTCTAATTACCTGTAGCAGTTTTTGTTTTGCCATTAGATCTTGCACATTTTTCTCTTTTCTGTATCCATTGGGGCATTTTTTTTCTTTGGAGTTGATTGGTCATTGCAAATTGAAGGACTTCTTTTGCTTATGGAGTGATCCTTTTTAAAATTTAGCCTTATATTTGCTACAAGGATAACATATTACAGCTCCTTCTAGTTGCCCAAATGGCCCTTAAACCACCAAACTTCACATATCTTTAAAAAGGACATGTCTATAAAGCATTCCTCCTTTTGCCTGTCCTCTTAAGAAGCAACCTAGCTGTCAAGGTTTCATTCTAATGGTGGTTTGTATTGTCCTCTAATTGTCCAGAGATGAATTGTCCTGCAATACAGGTGAGGGGACGCTGGAGCACGCATGTTGTTGCCGCTCCTCCCTGTAAACAACACTTCTCACAAAATTCGCCTAATTCTACACTTTCTTACGTTTGTTTTATTTCTTTTATTGTACGTATAGTTCGTGGATACAGCTGACTCGAATTGTATGGATTTGGCTTATATTTACAGATTTTATGGACTCTACTTTGACTGGGAATAGCTGAGTCTGTGGATCACGGGACGAGAACCTTCAAGCATTTCTTTGTGCCTGGCAATCTAGGACCTCGGGATGATCTGTCTCCGTGATTATATTTAATTCGCTTTGCTGATCTGCTCCCGTTTCATCTTATAGTACTATACGACTGGGAACTGATCTGATGTTCTTATTAACCTGGCTTTTGGCTCCGGGGCGATCACGCCTGAAATTACCAAGCGTTACATTTTGTGACTGTGTATTGGAACCTCCAACTCCTGCTACCTCCTCTTGCTATGCTTTCTGCTGATTGCTATGGCTGCTCACCTACGCTACCACACCCGCCTGTCCTACCGGTTCCACTCTGCTGTGCTGCTTCTCCACTGCTATTCAGATAAGTATTACTCAGCATCATGCTAAAATACTCTCATGACAAACTCCTTCTTATTAAACAGTTTGTCCAGAGCAAATGGTCTGACTGCAACATCCTAAAGGACGCCGGTATTTTGCAGCGCCCGAAATATATACATCGCGGGTCAGGTCGCCGCCACCGCCGGGCTGCGAATGAAAAGACCACCGGCAGCATTTTCTCAGGAATATGCCGTCCTTCTCATGACCCTGGAAATAGAATTGTCAGTGTGCCAAATTTGCATTATGTGGGAATAAACCCTGATTGCGGCTCTGTGCAGAAAGAAGCCTCATTATGTAATATTGCACTGTTTAACTCGAGGTCTCTTAATGGCAAAGCATTGGTGTTGTCAGAACTCATCACTGACACCAAACTTGATATTCTGTGTCTAACGGAGACTTGGCAAAAACCAAACGAATTTGCGTCTCTCACAGAGGCGACTCCAATTGGTTTCACTTTCCACTCAAAGCCTCGCAGCTCAAGACATGGCGGCGGGCTGGCAGTAATTATCAGAGAAGACTTAAACGTTAAAAGAATCCCAATTGACTGCCCATTGTCTTTTGAGTGCCTGGCTCTTAAACTAACAACAGAATCAGGTCCTGTCTCACTCATTGTTCTTTATCGTCCCCCAAAATACAATGCATCCTTCTTATCAGATCTGATTGAACTTTTGACCCACCTAAGCTCTTACTCTCAGAGAATTATCCTTCTTGGTGATTTCAACATCCATATTGACACCCCCACATCTAAACTGAGAAATGAATTCCTGTCCTTACTGGACTGTTTTGACTTGACACAACATGTTGATTTTCCAACCCATTGTGGCGGTCATATATTGGACCTGATCTGCACTTCTGGACTATCTGTTGCCAACATTTACAGCACTGATTTGGGACTCTCTGACCATAAAGCAGTATTTTTCACTGTCTCATTACCTCTCCCACCTCTTACCTGTAAACGACAAATTTCTTACAGAAACCTTAAAAATATCTGTCCCTCTATCCTTTCTGGATCCATTTCTGATCTTTTACTGTCTGCACCTATTCCATCAACACTAGATAGTTTTGTTCACCACTATAACACAGCCCTTCACTCAGCATTAGATAAAACAGCTCCTTTAAAACATAAGGAGGTTTCCTTTAAACGTTCAGCTCCTTGGTATAACTCAGAATTGCGATCTATGAAAGCAGCTGGCCGACGCCTTGAGAGAATGTCACGTAAGACTGGCCTCACCGTGCACATCCAGGCTTTCTCTGACCACCAAAGAGCTTACAGAGAAGCACTAACTTCTGCCAAGAACACCCATTATGGCAGAATAATAGAAAGTAGCCATGATAACCCAAGGGTTTTGTTCTCTGTAGTTAATAAACTACTCGAACCCGCATCTGGTCCAACTACCTCTTCTACTGAAGTCTGTGAGGAATTCCTCCACTTTTTCCGTAACAAAATTAAAGATCTAAATAATTCAACCAACATAAATACATCATCTGTTTATATCTCTCCCTGTTTTCCCACTCCATCCAGCTCCTTCTCTAAGTTCTCACCAGTCACATCTGCGTTTGTTAATGACCTGCTTTATAAGATGAGGCCGACTACTTGTGTACTGGACCCCATCCCCACCACACTACTTAAATCCTGCCTTCATGCCATAATCCCGACTGTTACAACAATAATAAACTCATCCCTTGACACTGGCTCTGTGCCTCTCACTTTTAAAATTGCTTCTGTAACCCCAACGTTAAAAAAGTCTGGCCTTGATGCTGACAATCTTAACAATTTCCGGCCTATTTCCCACTTACCTTTCCTGTCAAAAGTTCTTGAGCGTGTTGTAGCTTCCCAACTCACCAATTACCTAACCTCTAATAATTTGATGGAACCCTTTCAGTCTGGTTTCAGGGCGCGGCACAGCTGTGAAACTGCTCTGCTACGGGTAACCAATGATTTGCTTATGGCAGCAGACTCTGGACAAACCAGCATATTAATTCTGTTAGACCTCAGTGCAGCATTTGACACTGTCAGACATGACATCCTACTGTTCAGAATGGAGAACATGCTGGGTATCTCTGGCACTGCCCTCCAGTGGTTCAAGTCCTATCTGACTGATAGGCAAGAGTTTGTTAGTCTTGGCAACAGTAGATCCAGCTCAGCGCCAGTCACACAAGGAGTCCCTCAGGGCTCTGTCCTCGGTCCTCTGCTTTTCTGTATTTATATGCTTCCCCTTGGCCATATTATCCGTAGTTATGGATTGGGTTATCATTTTTATGCAGATGATACTCAGCTCTACTTCAATGTTAAAAGTGGAACTTCATCAGAGCTTTCTCAGCTCACAACCTGCCTTAGTGAAATTAAAACCTGGATGGAGCAGAACTCTTTAAAATTAAATTGCAATAAAACTGAACTCCTGCAAATTGGGACTAAAATGCAACTTAATAAAATGAGCTCCTTCCCAGTCCATCTTGGCAGTGATCTCATCAGACCTGCCTCTACTGTAAAAAATCTTGGTGTCATTTTTGACTCCTCCCTCACTTATTCCGCCCACATAAATCACATTAAGAAACTTTCTTACTTTCACCTCCGTAACATATCCCGTGTTCGCTCCTTCCTCTCCTTCTCTAATGCTGAGAAACTTGTCCATGCTTTTATCACATCCCGCATCGATTATTGTAATTCCCTACTGGCAGGTGCCCCTTCTAATCTTATATCACAGCTCCAGCTTATTCAAAACTCAGCTGCAAGAGTCCTTACTCGAGCCAGCAGCAGCGAGCACATCACACCCATCCTGCTCCGCCTTCACTGGCTCCCTGTGTCCTACAGAATCGAATATAAAATCCTACTAATAACCTACAAAGCCTTAAGTAACCTCACGCCAAACTACATCAGTGACCTTCTCCATCACTATGTGCCTGCCCGCCCACTAAGGTCCTCTGATTCTGGTAATCTTGTTGTGCCCGTCACTAATCTACACTCCATGGGTGACAGGGCCTTCAGCTGTATAGCGCCCAGACTCTGGAATGACCTACCAAAATTAATCAGGTCAGCTGACTCCATGAATTCTTTTAAAAAACAACTCAAAACTCATCTGTTCAGGAAGGCTTTTAGCTCTACTTGACTTTATTACCTTTCTCTCAGTTTACTTCTCTGTCAAGATGCTCATGTAACCTGTATGTGTGTGCTAGACCATCAATTATGTTGTCTGTTTTTTTTTTTCAGAATTTACTGTCTTAATCTTCTTTGTTTATTTATCTGGTTTGTACAATGCTATATACTGTATATTCTGCCGTTCTTTATTTATTCTGTAAGTGCCTTGAGCATGGGAAAGGCGCTATATAAATAAAATGTATTATTATTATTATTATTATTATTATTATTATTATTATTATTATTATCTTTATAAAAATTGTTGTCAGCAGGTTTCTACTTGGATAGTGAAACAAATGTCCTTAAGAGAATAAAAAATATTCAAGTCTTTCATTTGATGCAATATATTACTATTATGAATTACTATATATTACTACTACTGCATTACATTACTATGTCACTTTAAATCAAAAGAAGTAGGAACACTAATTTTTATTACTTTATGATGGGATGGAATGGTGGTTCTGAGGCTAAGGATCTGCACTGGTATCCTGAAGGTTGCTTGTTCGAACCCCATTAATACCAAAAGGGATCCTACTCCGTTGGGCCCTTGAACAAGGCCCTTAACTTACAGTTGCTCCAGGGGTGCTGTATAATAGCTCACCTTGCTCTGACTGCAAAGAGTATGCGAAAAATAACGAAATTCCTAAGAAATTGTATAAGGCGGATAAAAAAAAAAAACTAGCCATTAAGGAATTTTCATGTTACTACATAAACACTAGAAACACCACAGGTTGACACCATTTGGTATTGGTGTCTTTAAATAAATCTTTAATTATTTTATCAGTGTACATGTCATGCCCCTGTCCTTCCTAGACTCTTCCTAAATTGTTGTAGTTCAAATGGCCATGTTGCTGCACAGTGTCTGTATCCTTGAACTTGACTGCATTTTCATATCCTTTGTAACTCAAAAAATCTACTCCTGCTGTTACTATCTCCATTACTGATTATTGTTTTCCAGATGTGTACTGATTTCTGTCTTCAGCAGACAACTATAAATTAATCAATAAGAAAAAGTCACACTTATAATCACTCACATTATTTCACTGCTATGTATGTACAGGAAAAAAACAAATCTGAAAACGTTTGGAGCAATTACTTCTGTTAGGTAAAAAATGACTATAAACTTACTTGAAATGGCATTGCAAAGTTTTTCACACACCTTGGAATACATGTATACAGCCATCATGAAGTTGACATGGGAAAGGAAGAACATGTGAAGTGGCACACAGTGAATGAAGTGACCGAGCTATGAGTGACCAAGTTTTTATAGATACAGCAGTCCCATCAAAATATGCAAATGCAAGAACAAATTGTGTCCTTTCTTTATTCAGATTAAAGGACTGATTCAACATGGTGCTTGACTGTAAATGAGGTGCATTTTAGGAGAAATAATTTTGATTTGAGCACAGCTACAGTATACTGAAATACTGGTGCATGTACTGAATTGCATATAAACACAATCACATGTATTGAACTGAATCAGAAACATGGTTTGATGACAGATATATACATTTACTAAGAAAGCTGAATGTTTATTCTTGTATCTGCGTACATTGTCAGGTCTGCTGTGTGTTTGTGAAAATAATGCAAGTGAGCTGCATTCACTCACAATCATTTTATTCAAATGTTCCATCTCACATATTTTCCTTTCCACAAGTAAATCTGATACTGGCTGTGCACTTTGTATACGGACACTTTTGCTTCTATTTCAGACACTTTGCACACTTTGATCTGAACTGCATCATGCTTTGCAAGTAAGGGCAGACATTCTTGTTTATGAGCAGTTGTTCCTGATGCATTATTAATGTCCTTTCTACAGTGAAAGTCACACAAGCCCAACAAGTGGAATCTAATTTTAGATAACTGCTGATATAAGTAAAAATATATATATACTAGGTACCAATACCTATTTGGAGAAAGATCACGTTTGATTACCAGGTAAAGACAGTGTGTCTGGTAAAGTGGCTTCTGAACCCGTCACAGTTAACTTAAGAAAAGTCTCAGCTGACAACATTTTCAAAAATGATAGAAAACTTGTGATGTGGACATTATTATATGCAGTACATCATGCCATTTACCTACAAAATCTGTGAAATATGTAAGTAATGCTGTAATTTTATAAACTATTTACTGAACACAGAAAAACATCATGTTGACATACTAACATATTTTGTATTTCTAGTTGATTTAAAAGTGTAATTTTGCTTTTTATGATTAAATGATAAAATCGTTTATACTGAGTCGGAAAGCAACTTTGGAAAGCCACTCCTGTCACAGCATTCCTTCTGGTCATTCTCACACCTAGTAAACCAAAGGACTGCAAATTTGGAGAAAATACAAACATTAAAATAAAAAGAGAACTATGTAAAGTGTCACCATAAAAAATCAGTTTCTACTGTTGTTTTGTTTTCCACTATGCTGAGGCAGTTTTCAGCACTATAGCCATGCAACTTTGGAAGTTTTTTTTTTTTTTGATTGAAAATGCATGGTGACATTTAAAATGAAAAAATATGTTAAAAATATGTATTATTTATTTTTACATTCTCTCAAGCTGTATTAGGCTTTTTGTGGCTTTCAGGGGAAGGGCTAGTCCTGCTGAGCCTAAAGTATATTATATACATCTGGAGACAACAATGAGTGAATTTTACTTAAAACTGGAGGGGGACAATTAGATGGCCCACTGAGTATCACATTTCTAATCCAATCCAATGCCTTATAAAGGTGGTGCTCAAAGTGATTTTGAGCTGACAGTCTAATGTGCTCTTGTTAACCTGGCCCAACAGAATTAAAGGTCCTAATAAACAAGACCTTAAAAGACCTCTATTAAACATAAACATTTGTTGTGTGTGCAGAGAGCACACAGCATGTGTTAAAAATAAACATATCCTAGGCTATTACAGGAGGAAAACCTTAATGCAAAGTCAGATTTTACATTGGTATTCAAAGACATCAGTGGACTAGTGGTAAAGTGAATGATACGTTGTCACAGGTGCTGTGTCTGCTCTCTGTTGTTCATTTACGATGATAGTGAAAATGTGAACTGCAAGTTATGCATGTGAAGGAAACAATGTGTCAAAATGAGGTGAAAAGGACCGCCTCTAAGAGACCTTATAGAGTGAGCTTATATTCTTAAAGAAGAGCCAGAGTAGATGTAGATTTTGGTGCTCAAAACACCCAAATCAGTAAATGTGCTTACCAACGCCAATAAAAGTAAAAAAAGGCTGCACAGCATCCACCGTCTGACAGCACATCTAAATGAATAACTAGAGGAAGTTAACATTACATGGACTACACACACAAACTCACAATGCCTATCAAAACTCTTTTTCCTACTATTATGCCATATAGTGAAGCAATAGTCAAAATAACAGAAAGATATTATAGCAGACAAAAGCACTACTCCAAAGCATGGAGAAAAGTGGCTGGAGTGGTCTACGTTTGTGTGTCCACTCTTTTGCAGCTTTCACTACCATATACAAATCATTAAGCTTCAGTTACCTTGTGTTACTAGGCCTCTGAATTGATAACAGCAATTTTAGCTTTTTATTTTTTCTCAGTGTCAAGTCAGCTTCTTTTGCACTCTCCCTGAAACCCTGATGGTTTAAAGTACACTGGATGAACTGGGGAAGGGTGTTTTAGGAAGAAGCCCTGTGGGCATAGCTTTTGCAGTGGTGAATTTCGCCGCTATTCACTAAAGACTTTTTAGTGAGTTGTTCCCAGATGTGTATTCTTGTTTGAGAAACATGCCTGGCCCTGCTAGACTAGCATAGGGTAGTAATGATGTGTTATCAGGATTCCAAGCTGATGGACCATCAGTGGGGAAAAAAAAGAAGCATCAGACGCCACTTATCGTAGCCATTGTGATTATTGTACTGAAACAATGTGTGGTGGTTCTAGTGTTAAAAGTGTGCAAATTACAGAATAAAATACAAAATACTGTTTTCACTGAACAACACACTTTAAAAATCAGGAAAACTGGAGAGTACAATTGCACATGAAGATGGCGCCGTAGAAGAACACAGACATATACTACTTAAAAAGGTAATAAAAGTCCATACCTTTCCGTTTTGATCTGCTTATGGATATGTTGAGTCAAGAGTCCTTGTGCATGCTTTTTGCTGATGACATTGTGCTGTGTAGCACAGAACACAGGAAGTGAAGAAGAATTTGGAAGAATGGAAAAAGGCATTGGGAGACAGAGAATTGAAGATAAATAAAAAGAGTAAAGAATATATTAGGTTAGCCTGCAGGCAGAGCTATTGAAAAGAGTGGAAAAACTTAAATATCTAGGATCAGTGGTAGCCCAAGATGTAAAATTAAATGTACAAATAACCCATAGAGTGCAAGGTGGATAGAACATTTAGAAGAAGGTATCAGAAGTATTGTGTGATCAAGGAATTCACATAAAGGTTAAAGGTGAGGTTTTTAAGACAGTGGAAAGACCAGCAATGGTGTATGGAACTAAAACATGGGCAGTAAAGAGAGCACAGGGGAAGAAGTTAGATATGGCAGAAATGACAATGTTGAGACAGATGTGTGGAATTACAAAAAAGGACAGAATAAGAAATGAAAAAATTAGAGATACAGCAAAAGTGGGAGAGATATCTAAGAAAGTCTCATATTATTTTCAGGGATTAATGAATTATATTCTTTAACGCTATTTGGTCACAGTGGGTGATCAAAGTGTGTTATGAATGAATCACCACACCATTTTAAAACTTGCTGTCCTTTCACCATTTGCTGCCTATTCAAAGTAGCTTAATATTTCTGATATTAAGTTTGACATAAACAGTACATCAGGCTGCATTTTGTTTTGCTGCTCACAGCCACCATAGCATTCTTTTACAGACTGTATTTTGGCATACTGTCTTGCTGCTGCAGACAACAATCATTAAAAAGAAACTTGTCTCTGGACATACACACAGGTATTAGTACAAATATCAACGATGCACCATTTTCTGGAGTTCAATAAAAGTACAGAGATGGCAAGATTTGAGGTTTGATCAATGATACGAAGAAAAGAGTAAAGTTTCAACAGGTATGGGAAACAAATCATAAACTGAACAAGGTGACTTTTCCAAGTTTAATTGAATACCTGCAGATTTCATTAAGCAGCAAGATGGAAAACAATAGCAAAAGCTGAATTAAAACTGTTAACATTTGAAGATGGTGGAGAAAAAATTAAATGAAAAGGAAAGGAATGGATGCATGTAAAAATGATGTTTGCGTGTAAAAAACACTAACAGAAAATGCCCTTTTGTAAACTGAAGAAAATTTACAACACTTTCAAGAGTTATTACATGGTGTGTACTGCAATTATTTAAGGTATTTATAAGAACAGTAAGTTTGATTCTTGGGAAACACCTTCATTTTTTCATTATATTTTACTATGTTCAGTTATTTAGAATTGCATTTCAAGTTATTTCTTACTGAAAACAGCAAATATGTGACTGATAACCTAGATGTACAAAAGGTACCTCAGTTTGATTTTCATCCAAGATTGCTATGTAGTTTGGGTTACTTTCATTTGGATAAGAGAGCAGGACATCATAGTGGACAAGTTCAACAGAATCCAATCCAAAATCCTTCCATTCCTTCTCAATCTGCTTTGCCAGGCGAAGATTTTGTTCTGTTCCAGCCAGATGAGGCAGTTGGGTAAAATTCCTATACAAAATATGAAAAGTGCATAAGGCTTTCTTTAGTCACTGTACAAGCAGATTTTGCTGTATAGCATTGACAGTTTCTACATCAACAGGATGTGAATTGGCAGCCTTGTACACTTTAACTCTCCTTAAAGCACCACTACACATTTGAAACATACTAAAATTTTTCTTTATTAAGTTATGAAAAATAACTATAACAATAATTTCAAGTTAAGTGATCTGAGTGAGAAGCACAAAAAAGTAAGTAAAAGATAAGTAAAAGTAAAGTAAAAATGTATTTATTAAGTGGCCATTACAGACAGAAATCAAGAAGCGCAAAACAATAAAACAGAATAAAATGAAATATCAAAACAACATAAAATACAAGGACAATATAACAGTCAACCACAGACGGAAAAGCTACCTAAATGCCAGTATGAACACTTAACTCAATAGATTCTACTGTCTTAATGTCAGTGGAGGAATGTTCCATAACCTTGGAGCAATAAGCTGGAATGCATAATCCCCACGTGTCTTTAGTCTAGTACAAGGAACCAAAAGGAGATCTAACTGAGCATATCTTAAAGATGTGGTGTAATGCTGAAGGACGTTTCTGATATATTGGGGAGCTTGAACATGCAAAGTTCTGTAAATGAGTACCAGAATTTTGAACTTGATCCTAAATTCCTCTTGGATTCAATGTAGACAGTATAAAATTGGTGTGATATGGGTACCTTTGAGTGAACGTGTTAAAAGTCTAGCAGCTGCATTTTGAACAGTCTGAAGATGAGACAAACCAGTTTTACACAGACAGATAAAAAGGGAATTACAATAATGCAGGTATGATTAGATGAAAGCATGGATAGGAATTTCCATCTCAGCCTTGGTAACAACAGATCTCAACTTGGATAGACTTCTTAAATGAAACAAGCAAGAGCAATTGAGACACTTGCAATGAGCATCAAAACTCCAAGTTTGATCAAATATGACACCTACATTACTTATGACTGCATGAGAAAAAGTGCACATGGTAGATTGGTGGGGCAGGCAAAAATAAAAACCTCCATTTTCTGGGCATTTAACTTTAAGTAGCTGGCTAGTAGCAAATTATTGACTTCTTAGACAGTCAACCCAAGAAGACAAATTGCACAACTCACAAAATGAATGGAACACTTCAGGAAGTGAAGGATACAAATAATATTGAAAACAGATGCTACTACACAGGTGGGGTCATTGAGACAGTTAAGCAATTAACATTCCATCAGCATTAAAGGCATGTGTAAAAATGAGACTTTATAGACCATCAGAGATGTCTGATTGTTGGGGTACATTTGACAGCAACATCAGTGATGAAAATTGATTAACTTGTTGATGTTTCTAGAATATAGCAGTTAAGGTGATGTTTGCATAAGTACATGGAAACAGCATGTCTTACAGAGCTCGCCAACGTATCGTGCAAACTCCTGTTTGTGATTATGGTTTGTGATGGTCTTTACATAAGAAACATTTATATGTTACTTATATAAAAGCCAAATCGAATGTTATTTACCTTGTTTTATTTATTTTCCTACAGCGTAAAGTCACAAGTAGACTGCAGAGTAGTTTGATCTGTTTGATCGACAAGGGCATGCTCACAAATTACAAGTGTAATGCCACGGAAAAAGACTTTAGTACGTGAGCAATGGTACGAGAAAGCAGTTAAGAGTTCTTTTTGGGCACATAAACAGTCCAGATCTAAACACTAGCGTGGAAAGTCGCTCACGTACTGAAGAGTCTATAGCTGGAGGTGGAAGCTGCCGTCGCACTTTTCAAGTCACTGTACTTTGTATATAAAAGTCAGATCGAATGTTATTTACCTTGATTTATTTACTTATTTTCCTACAGCGTAAAGTCACAAGTAGACTGCAGAGCTTCCTGTATTTGATCGACACGGGCACGCTGACACAATACATGTGTACAGTACATGTGTACTGAAGTGACTTTAGGTGCAGATGGAAGCTCCTGACACACCCTACACAACTGTGTTGATCTTATTCAGGAAAAGATCCCAGTCACCCCACGGGAGAAAGACTTTCCGAGACTCTTCAGTACGTGAGCGACTCTCCACGGTAGTGTTAAGATCTGGACAGTGCATGTGCCCAAAAAGAAGTCTAACTGCATTCTCGTACCATTGCTTGCGTACTAAAGTGTCAGCCGGCATTTTTTCGTGAAATTACACGTGTAATTTGTGAGCATGCCCTTGTCGATCAAACAGAGGAAGCCCTGCAGTCTACTTGTGATTTTACGCTGTAGGAAAATAAGTAAATAAATCAAGGTAAATAACATTCAATTTGGCTTTTATATATGTAATATATAAATGTTTCTTATGTAAAGACCATCACAAAACATAATCACAAACAGGAGTTTGCACGATAAGTTGGCGAGCTTTGTAAGCCGTGCTGTTTCCTTGAAGGACAGGTGTAGAGCAGAGTGATTGGCAGGATGACTCCAGACCTCGTCCTGCATCAAAATGGTGCCATCTTTCACCTGTGGGTAAGGGGGGGGGGGGGGGGGGGATGGAATAGCAGGCTGCTTGCTGATTGGGCTTATTGACACATTTACAACACAAAGGATGCTGAATGGAGAGATTCGAGCGGATTTAAGGTGGGACAGTTTTACAAGTTTTTTCGTAAGTGTTGGTAATTCTAGTGTTAACAAGATGTTCTGGAGTGGACCTACAACAGTGTCTTCCACAACCATCATCTAAACCACAAATAAGCACATTTATCATGGAAGAATGATGTTGAATTTCTCCAGCAGAATTTCCTGTTGATTATTTCTCAAGATGTGGTAGTCCAATAACCTTTTAAGGCAATTTAAATGTAGTGAGAAGTCAAGCAAAATGACACCTAAAAGATACAATATGCAAGCTTTCGAGACAACTCAGGCCCCTTCTTCAGACAAGATGTAATCATATTGTGATCATTTTAGTTAGCCAATAAAAGGTGTCATCTTGACTTCTCACTACATTCATAATGGCTAATACGTTACAACAATCTAGTACTAAAGGCAATTTAAAATAATGCATCCCTTATTTTATGGGTTTACCTGTTTTTTGCTTTCCTGAAATGACACACGAGAAACTTTAAATTGGAACAAAAAGAGATAAACAGAAAAACAGCAAGGTTCATGGCATGAGAAGTGTGTAAAAAGAATCTGACTAGAATAAAGTAATGGGAAATCAAGTGAGCAAAACAAACATGGAGAAGAAATGATGCAAAATAAGGAAAAGATACCTGCAACAAGTTTCAAATTATTTAAAATAAACAGGAAGTGAAAATGACAATGGTGTTGAAAAAAAGGCAGATGTTTACTTGAACTAATATAACTTTAGAACTCTGACAATAACAATATACTGCAACTGGCTTATTAAGGTGACTGAGAAAATTTAAGATACTATGAATTTTTGTCAATGACACAAAATATCCTATATGTAAATTAAGTGTAACTTATTAACATTAGAATGATGGATGCAAAATGGGCACAATTGTTGAGACTGCATGTGAATAACATTCTCAGACCCACTTAATTCAACTCAGAGTTATCAGGGACCAGAATCTATCCCAGCAACACTGGGTGCAAGGCATGGAACAGTCATGGACAGTGTGGCAGTCCACCACAGGGCACATTCACTCAGTGGCCAATTTTGAATTACCAGTTAACATAATACACAGGTTTTAGTGACAGTAGGAGGAAAACCAGAAGACTTGTTGGAAAACCCACCCAGACAAAGAAAATGTGCATATTTCATCAGACAACAGTCGGCATGGGATTTGAACACAGAAGCTGAGAGGCAGCAGCACTACTGTACCACCATGCCACCCTGTGACTACAGCATAATGAAATCAACCCTTGCATATACTTGCATGATTTAAAAACACACTAAATAATAAGGAGAAACTGCAAACAAAAAATATTTTGCATAACTTTCTTTATGGCCCTCACTAAATGAGGAAACTCTTATTCAAATTTCAAACAGTAAATATCTTACCTTAAATATGCTCTAATGTTTTCAGCTTTCATTTCATTAAGAAATTTTCCCCTATTGCCAACAGTACTCCCTTTTGTGTCATGTCCAGAATGCCCAGAAAACCACCCTTTAAATAAAATATAAATAAAATTAGTTATTTTAATTCTATCAAAAAAATCATTCTGTAAAAAGACATGCATATGCACTTTATGGAAGTCTATTCTACAGATTACACAATATCACTGGCAATCCTTCAATCTGATCATACAATCAATTTCAATCAGTCTGTCTTTTTTTTTACATAAAGCATTAACAAAATTACAATACACTGTTAAACATACAGAATAAGTATTTCAATAAAACCTCAGCCACTGTAAAAAATATGTGACAATGACAGTATACTGGATACAGTGTAATACACACATATTACACAGTGCTCTGTGATCTTGATAATTATGAAAGTACGTCGACTTAGGCACAAAAAAAAATGCCACAAGGATCATATTGATGAAGCCGAGATAGAATATGGCACTCTGTGACCTTAAAAATCAAACCATTTCAGAAAAAGAGCATATGGATTACAACAAAAACTAGAAAAGCATAAGTTACTTTGGTGAGCATGACAATGGTCAAAAGGCCAGACTGCAGAATGACTTGCATGCAAAAATAAGAGCTGCCCCATTGGTCACATTGTTCACAAAAAATCCTATAGAGTCATTCTGTGGAGTAGTGTGCTATTAAGGTAACAATTGTAATGGCTCTTCAAACATACATATTTAATATCCATCGGGTATTTGTCTAAAGTATAATTGTGTAAGTTCTCAGTTGAGTGATACTAACTTTCCCATTCTCATTTTCTGATAAGTAGCCTTTTACCAGGTTTCTCATCCTGTCCTATGAAAAAAGATGGTGCCATGGATTGGAAAAATTATGTTAACAGGGCAGGTGCAGTTTTAGTGCATCATACAAACTGACCACAATTACAGTATTACATTATTGTGTACCATAATATATTTCAGAAAGGAACTGGAATGCTATTTGACACAAATCACAAAAAATATAGCTGTGCCAAAGGGCTGTGGACCCCAGGAGGATTATTTTCTTTTTGATCTCTGACATCTGGAATGTTTGTTTCCATCTCCTCATTTGCCAACTCTCTATTAGTTTAAATTGTTGAGAATCCTGTTGGCACATTTGAGTAATCCCTGAACTCAGAAACATCAACAAAAGCCCAGGTAAACAGGGAAAAAGATGTTAATTAACAGGAAATAAACTGTACAGGCATAGATATAACACAAATAGTAATATATGAAAACAACAAATAAGACAAAATAACAAAGGCTTGGGCTCCTGAGATCCTACTAAAACATTTTTGACATCTCTAGCTAGCTCCAGGGGAGATGACAGTCCACTTCTCACTATAAATAGAACCTGCAAAGCCCCCTTCCCCTCCATTCTTTTTCTTCAATCCAATCTTCTTCTTGCAAGGCGAGCCCTTGCCATGCTTTAAGAATTTAGGGTCTTAAGGGCCTTTAAACCTATACCTGGTATTACTTATGGGTCAAAATACAGAATCACGTCTAAGGTTAGGATTGGCCTGAATTGCTCCTGAGGTCACTCTTCAGAGACCCCCCTAGTGGTTAGGGGAGTCCCTACTGGCTCTACAACCCCAGTCCCCCAAAGCACAGGCTTAACAGCATGAAGCTAAAGAGATGTGCGATTAATCAAACCTCCCTACAGTTACTCATAATCCCTGGAATGCTTATATCTAGGGATTCTTTCATTAATTACTGAACTTGTATGGCTGCCAGGATATATTAATGTTAGTGTCTTGTTCAAGTAATTACCAAAACCCATAACTACTTTTACATTGTGTTTCTTTATTCTACACCTGTGGGTAAATTAAAGCAGAATGACTAAAGAACTTTAAATTTCTTAATTTTACAAAGTCACTTTATAAATGCGGGGCGTAGTAACAGGGCTAGAAACAATCCATGGCTGGGCATAAGTGTATTCCAGGCTCATTGACTCACATCAGGCCATTTTAAAGTTCATAAATCAACCTTACATTGGAAAAGACTTTGTTGTACAAGAAATATCCATAAAAGAGAGACAGACGAGTCTCTACACCTAAAGTAAAAAATAACTCTGTTAACAGTGCGGAAGACTGGGGCTTTTAGAAAGTGATATGCTCTGTTATACATTCCGTGCTGGTACATTTAGCCTCAAGAGTGGGAGAGAGAGAGAGAGAGAAAACCTAGGAGGAAAAATGCAATGTTCCTCAAGATCAATACAGGGTATACATTACATTTATTATTATTATTATTTATACAACCCAATAGATGCCATGGATGTGTGATCCTCTAGAGAAAATGAGAGAGTTATCTCATGGACAGCGGGCTATTGGAAACAAAATTAGGTTAACAACATAGAGAGAGGTTGGGAGCATGTGCTGAATGATGCGTTGCCGCACCACCACACAACGAACCACCTGGACTAGAACCCGAGTTCAATGGGTGACACCTCAGCACCACATTGGAACAATGCGAGTTTTTTTATGGTGGCTGGAGTGCCAATCCTGCCACCAACCCCCAAGTTTCCCTGTAAGTTAGAGGTCCTACTTGCAGGGCTAGATGCAGATTAACATCATACCCAGGACAGAGCAATTACAGGTTAAGGGTCTTGTTAAAGGGTACAATGGAGTACAGTGATCCCTCGCTATATCGCGCTTCGCCTTTCGCAGCTTCACTCTATCGCGGATTTTATATGTAAGCATATTTAAATATATATCGCGGATTTTTTGCTGGTTCGCGGATTTCTGCGGACAATGGGTCTTCTAATTTCTGGTACATGCTTCCTTAGTTGGTTTGCCCAGTTGATTTCATACAAGGGACGCTATTGGCAGATGGCTGAGAAGCTACCCAACTTACTTTCTCTCTCTCTCTCTCTTGCGCTGACTTTCTCTGATCCTGACGTAGGGGGTGTGAGCAGGGGGGCTGTTCACACACCTAGACGATACGGACGCTCGTCTAAAAATGCTGGAAGATTATCTTCACGTTGCTACCTTCTGTGTGCAGCTGCTTCGTGAAGCGACATGCTGCACGGTGCTTCGCATACTTAAAAGCTCAAAGGGCACGTATTGATTTTTGACTTTGTTTTTCTCTCTCTCTCTCTCTCTCTCTCCCTGCTCCTGACGGAGGGGGTGTGAGCTTCCGCCTTCAACAGCTTTGTGCCACGGTGCTTCGCATACTTAAAAGCTTAACAGCCCTATTGATTTGTTTGCTTTCCTCTCTGTTTCCTTTGAAGAGGAAGATATGTTTGCATTCTTTTAATTGTGAGACGGAACTGTCATCTCTGTCTTGTCATGGAGCACAGTTTAAACTTTTGAAAAAGAGACAAATGTTTGTTTGCAGTGTTTGAATAACATTCCTGTCTCTCTACAACCTCCTGTGTTTCTGCGCAAATCTGTGACCCAAGCATGACAATATAAAAATAACCATATAAACATATGGTTTCTACTTCGCGGATTTTCTTATTTCGCGGGTGGCTCTGGAACGCAACCCCCGCAATGGAGGAGGGATTACTGTACAGTCATTTCTGGCATTTACAGGATTTGAACCAGCAACCTTCTGATCCCTAGACTCAAAGCCACCACTCTGGCCACAACTATTAACAACATAGTAGCTGTATATAGGGAAGTTGGAACCACGTTGCCTCATTACGAAAGAAAAAAAGGGAATGCTGTCAGACGGTGCTCAATTTCTCCCTCAACAGTTAAGGGGCTGCACACCATCTCCAAGTTTAATGAGTGGGACCATATTGTCACTTTAAAATTATAAGTGGGGAACTGACTTGAACACCTGGTTATTAAGGGCTCAGGGCTGTAAGACAACTATGTGTGAAGAGAGGACCCTTCAGCCTAGAAATGCAATTTGATTAGAGTACATTTGAAATGTTTGATATATGCCAATAATTTAAAATTCTCAACAATTTCACCAGAATCTGGCAGATATGCAATTTTGCATGATTCAAATGTTACAAGCATCTTGCTGGAAAACAAAAAGTTCTTAATATTCCATTACAATACAGGGCAACATGACCCTTAAGGGCACAATATTAGAAGCCTTCATGCCTTCTGAGCATAAACAATTGTGTCCCTCTCCAGCATTTTGCAGGAAGACTCAATAAGTATATGAATGACTCATACAACTTTTCCTGCATACTGATAACCCTAAGCCCAGATCAACAGTCTAGCATTACAGACTAGCATACCTTTTCTGAACCTGCATCATCCACTACAGGAGATGCACCTGAACCATGTCTTATGTCCACACACACTCACTGAAATTGTTTAGTGTTGTCAGCTCAACTAACATGTTATTCATTAAGTACAAATATGGCCCAATAATGGACAGCGATAAATAATACATCAATGTAAGTTTTATGTCTATGAAAAGTGAACTCTTTTAGTACAAATTTAGAAAGGATATGTGAGTACATAACACAAAAAATATATGATTTAACGCTTTGGTGGTTTTAATATTTTATTGATAAAATAACATTAACTTAGATCACTTTGCAGAGATCTATTTTGACTTTGACAGTAAGGATGTTTTATGTTAACTAGAGTCAAAAGACTTAAATTAAATCCACTGTGATTCAATTAAAATATACACAAAAAAATGAAATGCATATCTAACCCCTCACCAATATCCCCCAAGTACACATCCACCCATTTTCCTAACCTGCTTATTGAGAGCAGCAGGATTTTATCCCAGGAATCAAAGGTAAGAACAGCACCTGGAAAGGCTGCCAGCCCATCGTAGGATGACCACAGGCACACCAGGTCAAATTAAATTAAGCATTGGCAATTCATGCAGCCTGCATGAGCCTGCCTGATTAGACCATGGTAGGAACCCGGAGCACCTGGAGGAAACTCACACGGACATGGGGAGAACATGCAAACTCCATGTGCTACACCTGGAACATGAACTTTGGGCTCCTTGCTGCAAGGCAGCAGCACAGCCATTGCACTACTCTGCCACCCCTACTCCTTCTTAATAAGACACACCTATAGCATTACCAGTATAAGAAACTGGTTTTACAAGTCACATAATTAGCTAAAATGAAACCACCTGTTTGCAGTACAGAAGATTCAATTGATTGTACTCTCAATGCACTTTACCTGGAAGCACCAGATTTTGGTGAGTCAGTATCTTAGCCTACCTTACACTAGAAAGACAAAAAGAAAACTGAAAGCAACTCCATGAAAAGGTGATTGAATAGCACAAATCAGGGGATGGATGCAAGAATATTTCCAAGTCACTGAACGTCCCTTGGGGCACAGTTAAATCTGTCATTAAGAAATGGAAGGAGTATGGCACAGCTGTAAATCTGCCTAGATGTTTCACCACTTCCATCTTTATGGGGGAGTGGCAAAGAGAATGTCACTGTTAAAAAAAAAAACAGAATACACATGGGAGACTCTGAAGTCAAGTGGAAGAAGATTGTACGGTCCGATGAGAACAAAACTGAGCTTTTTGGCCATCAGACTAAAATGCCATGTTTGGCGGAAGTCAAAAGCTGCACATTATCAAAAATACATCATCTCCACCATGAAGCATGGTGGTTGCAGCATCATGTTGTGGGAATGCTTCTCTGCAGCAGGCTCTCAAGGGCTTCTGACAGAGTAATATTTGGAAATGCTGGAGGAAAACCTGATGCAGTCAGCAAGAAACCTGTGCCTTGGGAGAAAATATGTGATTTGTTTTTCAACAAAACAAAAACCCCAAACATAAAGCCAAAGCTACACTGGAATGATTTAACAACAGTGTTAATGTGCTGGAACGGCTGACTCAGAGTTCAAGTCTCATACCAACTGAGAATTTGTGGTTGGTCTTTAAAAAAGACTGTTCACTCATGATTCCTATTCAGTCTGATAAAGCTTTGGCAAAAAAGATGGGGAAAAATTGCTGTGTCCATATGTGTAATGCTTACAGGGACCTGACCACACAGACTTAAAGCTGTAATGGCTGGCAAAGGTGCACCAATTACATTCTGACTTGGGGTGAAAAATTATGCAATTAATTATTTTATGATTTATGTTTATTCTTAATTTAGACCATTTTGCAGAGATCAGTTTTCACTTTGACATTAAATAGTCTTTTTTCTGTTGATCAGTGTCAGAAAAGACTAAGTTCACTTTTGTATAGTAATAAAATGAAAAAATATTTAAAGGGATGAATAGCTTTTATTGACATTGTACTGTAAGTGCCTCTTAACTGTACATCCTTGTTAGTTTAATTTATAGTGCAGGCATTCTTAATACTTTCTATGTGACAGATAGTCAGATATTCAATCTGTTTGTCAATGTTCCGTTCTGTGCTCGGGACGGGTGCCTTTAACAACTGATACTAACACAACATTAACATAACGTTCTCAATCCTGCTCAAGCAAGAGCCCATTCCAGAAGTCCAAGCTCATATGCTTTTGTTAAATGGAAACACACATTTGTTTTTGTGCTCGGGGCTGTTCTAACACTTCTAGGATAAACACCTTTCAGTAACTGTGAGGCATCGTGCCCAGTCTATTGTTAACGCGCCAGTCTTTTTTCCGCATCATGCCGTGGGGTCGTCCCAGTAGTAAAAGGTATCAGATAAAAAGACCACCCACTGCATGCCTCAGAAAGTGAACGGACTGGTTGAAATTCACTTAATTAGCCATGCTCTGGAATAAAGGTTAAGAGTAAAACGTTTATATATAGTACTTTTGTTACTTGTGTTTACAAACAGTAAAAATAACTATTGAAAACGGAAAATTAGTAGCGATACTCACCTATTACAAAGCCCACCAGAAAAAAGGTGGCCACGCTCAAGAAGGCTCCGAGCCACCGACACACTTCATTTCTGTTCGTCCGCATCTGTCTGGTCCCCTTCGCCCACAGCTCCGGCGTCTCCTCGTTATCCTGTGCCCTACGGAGAAGGTAAGACAGTCCGCCGAAATGCAATGCGATTAGAAGGTTCAAGCGAAGAACTTGTTCCCTCCTTCTTCTCCCCTCCCTCGCCTTTATCTTAACTGTTTCAAGTTGCCCACTCCGCCAGAGCCGCTTGTAACTCGAAACACAAAGCTCGCAGCGGGACTCGAGTGAAAGCGCGGCCAGTCCTGGGGTACGTCGTCTTCTTACAACTACCTTCATCTTGTTTCCAAAATATTTTACTACTGTTTATATTTGCACTCAAATAAATCTTTATCAAAGCATTACTGTTATTTCAAGAAACGTGATACAACATTTCTAAAAGTGAATTTAAATGACCTGATGAATTTTCCACAAAATTTTGACATCCCTCTTGTCTGTGTGTGACTCTCGGCGATTCTTCATTGGACTTTCACTTAACTAATTGACGAAGGAAGAAAATTAATAATGCCCACTATATCCACTATATCTTAAATGGTTCAAAATTGTGTGTGCCAACCTTTAGTCTACCAGGGCCCAGTTTTCTGACTTGCACCCTGTGGTCCAGAGATAGACTGCTGCGCCGACCCAGAACTTAATTAAGACGGCCTGGATATGTACAACTGAATAAATATTAACATGACATTTCAAATGCAAACATTTTGACTTTATTATTTTTATTACATTATATTAGTATTAGCTATGCTACCTATATAAGACTGGATGAAATCTAAGTAATCAACGTAGACCTCAGCATTAATGTTTGCATTGCACAATTCAATGCATGTGTCTGTGTTCCATGCCATTTGGTATGGGATTTGCAAAGGCAGAGTTAAAGTTTGTGATGCTTAGTTTACTGGAATTACAAATGCAATGCATTTTATTACTAAAAATGCTTGTGATGCACAATTAGTTGGAATAACAGAGACATAGAAAAATGGATGGATCCACTGACAGACACACAAGACACTTATCTTTTCAGGTGTATAGGAGATAAATTACACAAGACACATTTCATTGTAAAATAACAAAAAATAAAAAAATAAAACCAAAACAAATATCCTAGTGATCATTTTTTCAAAGCAAAAATCTGAGTGTAAAGAATTGTCTTCACCGGCTTCAAGGCTGTGATTTTCAATATATGCACAATTAAAAGAAACTTGATTTACCATTTAAACACATTTAAACGAAACATACTAGTGACTGTGGCTATATTTTCAGTTTATATCCAAGTACCTAACTTCTCATCTGTCTTCTAGGCCCTATTATTTGACTTACATCATATATTAAGAAGAAGCAGAAAAAAAAAACATTAAATACAGAATCCTTTTCTAGTTAGCGATAGCTAGGTCATCCTGAAAGAAAAATTACTCATTTTATTTCAGGTGCTGTGTTGTATATAAAATGACAATGAACTCTTTCCCACAAGGCTGCTAATTCACTTTTCTAGTCTGTTGCACTGTGTGCCACTGAGGAAGTTATTTAACCTGCCTGCGCTCCAACAGTAAAATATATGAAAGTATATTGATTTAAGTATATAAACATAAATATTTGTGCTTGTAATGTGAAATGATATTGTGTTTGCTACAAAAAAGAAGTACATAAGGCTGTTTTTGTTTGGTGGGTAAGCTGTGTTTAATCTTTCTTAAATCCAGTGTTTAAATACATTTGGCTGATTTAGAAGTCATGGTGCACTATGCTGAAGGTGTTACTTACTATAAAAAACATGTTATTTATTCAAGCTGTCTCAGCACCTATTATGTAATGAAGCAGATGAATGGACTGATTACATACAATCAGAGTACATTTACAGGATAATATGTCCCGTTGACTAGACCTGTTCAGTTTATTAAACACCATGATAAAACCATTTTCAAACATGTTTAATCTAATTCACATGTAAGGCAGGAAACAACCCTGCAGGGCATACTCTTGTGCATACCCAGGCTCACTTATACAGAGCTATATTTTATAATTTACTGTAGGAAAATGGACATAAAAGGAGGCTAAATTAATGTTGCAGCCAAAAGCATGCGGTTTAAGAAAGGTGGACTTTAATCTAAAAAGCTGCTAGTCAGCTTGTTCAGTTATTTATTATACTTGCTGAAGAGGGTATTCACATTGCTGTCTGCATCCAGCGCACACGAGTGACACACACTGTAGAGTTACAAAGTTAAACATTAATGGTTGTTTATTAAGTTATTACCTACCATACCACATCTCCCCCTGGTTGTGTACAGGTCACTAACGAATCTGCTTATAATTATACATTTTACAAATTCTCACGGCATAAATAGAGACTTTGTGCTGCATCTTGTAGTACCTATAGGTTTTACCCATAAAGAAAGGTAACCACTGCTCACATACCATACAGTAAACAAAAGTACTGTTATGTTCATTTGTTACATTTATATATATATATATATATATCTATATATATAAAGTCCAATGTATGTCTGTCTCTCTGTCTGTCTGTATGTCAGTCTGCTTTTCACGAGAGAACTACTTAATGGATTTAGATCGTGTTTTTTTTCTATAATTTGCTTGAACATTCCAGTTGATGCGACTTCTCTCATCACGCTACGTATCATAGTTCGCTTGCGGTACCGATTTATTTGTGCAAATCCGAGAGATATACAGCAGGCTGAGGGAAGGGGGCACTCCTCATTCACACGCCAGCCTTGTGAAGCATTCCTTACGCCCACCTAGCTAATGAACAAGAGAACTACTTAACAGATTTTGATCGTGTTTTTTTCTATAATTTGCTTGAACATTTTGGTTGAGTTTGTGACTTCTCTCATTACGCTAAGAATCATAGTTAACCAGCAGGAGCGACATATATCCACGGTAATCCAAGACAGAGGCTGGGGGTCGAGGAAAGGGGGAAGCGTGACGTTAGGAGTAGGGAGCCGGGCAAGGCCCCCTTCACTGTTCTGTTTCACTGCTATGCAGGCGGAACCATGGGGGACAGCTCAGCAGGATCATCTTCTTCCATATCTTACTTTTTACTCTTAGTCAACTAAATATAATTTACTTTTTCTTGACTAAAATTTCTTTATTTATAGTCAAATAAAAATAGACTAAAACTAACAATAATTAAATGACTAAAATGTGACTAAAACTAAAATGAAATTTAGTCAGTAGTATTGTCAAAATTTACTCTGCTCCTGGCCCTCTTATCTTATCCTTTTTTCTGTAAGTTGGCCTCTCTAGGCTGTCATGACAATGACCTATTATCCAGTTGAATTTTACAAACCATTATTGAAATGTTTTATTCCTCAAATGGAAATGGTTTATTGTCTGTGGGGCTGGGGGTGAGGTGAGGGCCAAGAGATAAGGTTGTTTACTGGTGGGAGGATCCGCAGACTACTACAATGTTAAAGTTTCCATCTTCACAATTGCTATTAATAGTTGTTTCTTAAAATTACTTTCATGTTAAAAAAGTATGTTCTAAAACCTAAAGTAAAGACATTAAGGTGAGACACAATCTAATCTTCTTTCTTCTTCTTCTTCTTCTTTCGGCTGCTCCCGTTAGGGGTTGCCACAGCAGATCATCTTCTTCCATATCTTTCTGTCCTCTGCATCTTGTTCTGTTACACCCATCACCTGCATGTCCTCTCTCACCACATCCATAAACCTTCTCTTAGGCCTTCCTCTTTTGCTCTTGCCTGGCAGCTCTGTCCTTAGCATCCTTCTCCCATTAAACTCAGCATCTCTCCTCTGCACATGTCCAAACCAACGCAATCTCGCCTCTCTGACTTTGTCTCCCAACTGTCCAACTTGAGCTGACCCTCTAATGTACTCATTTCTAATCCTGTCCATCCTCGTCACACCCAGTGCAAATGTTAGCATCTTTAACTCTGCCACCTCCAGCTCTGTCTCCTGCTTTCTGATCAGTGCCACCGTCTCCAACTCATATAACATAGCTGGTCTCACTACCATCCTAGACCTTCCCTTTCACTCTTGCTGATATCCGTCTGTCACAAATCACTCCTGACACTCTTCTCCACCCATTCCACCCTGCCTGCACTCGCTTTTTCACCTCTTTTCCACAATCCCTATTACTCTGTACTGCTGATCCCAAGTATTTAAACTCATTCACCTTCGCCAACTCTACTCCTTGCATCCTCACCATTCCACTGACCTCCCTCTCATTTACACATATGTATTCTGCCTTGTTCCTACTGACCTTCATTCCTCTCCTCTCCAGAGCATAACTCTACAGGGTGCGCACAAACTCTGTATACCCCTATCTTTGGGAGGATTTTGAAAGCTAAAGGTTACCTCTTAGGAATCCAAAACATCTGTATGGGTCCCTCCATGATCTCTGCATAGCTGAATGTGCTGCCAGGTTCTCCTGCTCATGTTCTGCAACATTTGCGGGGTGACTTTCTGGAACGCTGCGCGAACCACATGTTTTAGTTTATCATTCGATGAATAATGGCGCTTGCACACATCTTCTTTGATAAACCCCCAGAGTGCATTATCTGGAGTTGTGAGATCAGGGCTTCTCGGAGGCCACAGAAGAGGAGCGGGATTGTTGTTTGATCCTCGTCCAGTCCAATGATTCCCAAAAACATCGTTGAGGCGATCACGCACAGTGATTGCAAAATGGGCATGTGTCCCGTCTTGTTGAAACCAAACACTGTCAAGGACACCCTGGTTTCTCAGTTGCGGGATGAACCAGCCATTCAGCATTTCCAGATAACTGATTTGGTTAACAGAACCATCAAAAAAATAAGGGCCAAACAAATGCTGTGCTGTCATTCTGGCCCAGATCATCACATGTGGTGGGCTATGCTCAATTTCTTCAAAGAAATGTGGATTTTCTTTTCCCCAGAAAAACACGTTTCAATTGCGGGAGCTGCGATGAATCATGCACTCGTCAGAGAACATAACCTTTTCCTTCTCAGCATTTGTTGGAAATTGGTGCAGCATCAGATCACAAGCTTCCTGACTTGTGTCACCCATCGCTTCGTCTTGGAACAACCGCCACGTTGTTGTGATTTCTTGAGCAGCAGCAGGTGGCAGCACCAGACGGGATGTTGGAAACACACCTCGAAATACCGGGAATACTTGGGCTGATGTCCACAGGAACCAAATTGTCATGGTTATTCCTGTAAATGCTCCTAAAGATAGGGGTATACGGAGTTTGTGTGTACCCTGTATATCTCCAGGGTCTCCTCAACCTGCTCCCTACTCTCGCTACAGATCACAATGACATCAGCAGACATCATAGTCCATGGGGACTCCTGTCTAATCTCGTCTGTCAACCTGTCCATCACCATTGCAAATAAGAAAGGGCTCAGAATTGATCCCTGATGTAATCCCACCTCCACCTTGAATGCATCCGTCACTCCTACCGCAGACTTTACCACAGTCACACTTCCCTTGTACATATCCTGTACAACTCTTACATACTTCTCTGCCACTCCCGTCTTCCTCATACAATACCACAACTCCTCTCGAGGCACCCTGTCATATGCTTTCTCCAGGTCCTCAAAAACGCAATGCAGCTCCTACTGGCCTTCTCTATACTTCTTCATCAACACCCTCAGTGCAAACATCGCATCTGTGGTGCTCTTTCTTGGCATGAAACCAAACTGCTGCTCACTAATCATCACCTCTCAAAGAACTCTTTCCATCTGCTCAACACACTCTCCTCGCTTGTGAGTACGTTTGCATCTTTGTCCTTTATTACCCTAACCTGCTGCACATCTTTCCCAGCTCGGTCCCTCTGTCTAGCCAATCGGTACAGGTCCTTTTCTCCCTCTTTAGTGTCCAACCTCTCATACAACTCATCATATGCTTTTTCTTTAGCCTTTGCCACCTCTCCCTTCACCTTGTGCCTTATCTCCTTGTACTCTTGTGTACTTTCTGCATCTCTCTGACTGTCCCACTTCTTCTTTGCCATCCTCTTCCTCTGTATACTCTCCTGTACTTCCCCATTCCACCACCAGGTTTCCTTTTCCTCCTTCCTCTGTCCAGATGTCACACCAAGTACCCTTCTTGCTATCACCCTTACTACATCTGCTGTAGTTTCCCAACTGTCTGGTAATTCTTCACTAGCACCCAGTGCCTGTCTCACCTTCTCCCTAAACTCAACTGTGTAGTCTTCCTTTTTCAACTTCCACCATTTGATCCTTGGCTCTGCACTCACTCTCTTTCTCTTCTTGATCTCCAACGTCATCCTACAGACCACCATCCTATGCTGCTTAACTACACTTTCCCTTGCCACTACTTTGCAGTCTTCAATCTCCTTCAGATTCACTCTTCTGCATAGGATGTAATCTACCTGTGTGCATCTTCCTCCACTCTTGTATGTCACCCTATGTTCCTCCCTCTTCTTAAAATACGTTTTCACCACAGCCATGTCCATTCTTTTGGCAAAATCCACTATCCTCTGACCTTCTTCATTCCCCTCCTTGACACCATATCTACCCATCACCTCCTCTGTTCCCTTCACCAACATGTCCATTGAAATCCGCTCCAATCACCACTTTCTGTCCCTTGCATACACTGTTCATCACTTCATCCAACTCACTCCAAAAATCTTCTTTCTCATCCATTGCACACCCAACTTGCGGGGCATATGCACTAACAACATTCATCATCACACCTCCAATTTCCAGCTTCATAATCATTACTGTCTGTCATTCTTTTCACCTCCAGAACACTCTTGACATACTGTTCCTTCAGAATAACTCCTACTCCATTTCTCCTCCTATCCAAACCATGATAGAACAATTTGAATCCACCTCCTATCCCCCTGGCCTTACTCCCCTTCCATTTAGTCTCTTGCACGCACAATATATCAACCTTCCTTCTCTCCATCATATCGGCTAACTCTCTCCCCTTACCAGTCATACTGCCAACATTCAAAGTTCCTACCCTCAGTTCCACTCTCCTTACCTTCCTCCTCTCCTCCTGCCTCCGGACACATCTCCCCCCTCTTCTTCTCCTTCTTCTTCTTCTTTGGCCAACAGTAGCCCAATTTCTACCAGCACGCTGTTGACTAACAGTACTGGTGGCGGTTGTTGTTAACATGGGGCTCGACCAATCCAGTATGGAAATTTGTATTGTTGTCCGCATATTGATTTGGCAAAATTTTACACCGGATGCCCTTCCTGACGTAACCCTCCCCATTTATCCAGGCTTGGGACCGGCATGAAGAAACACACTGGTTTGTGCATCCCCTGTGGCTGGGTTATATATATATATATATATATATATATATATATATATATATAGTCATATTATAAAAGTCTGCTTTATGCTTCTTTTTTTGGTTCTGTAAAATTTATAACAGTCAACAATGTTAATATTTCATGAATAATTGTGTAATTACAAGTATATACAGTACCTGACCACATGTATTTTCTTTAATTTATATAATATTTGCCTTTGTTAAATGCATAGGAATGTTTATTCACAAAAGAGATTTGCAGTAGTATGAAACTTAAATAGCATTTCATAATCCAGTATGCTCTGAAATATCTTTTCCACAAAACAGGTTATGTTGAGATTTTCTTCATTCTTTTTCTGAACCTAGGTTTTCCATTACTATTCTGGAGAAACCCGAAAACCAGTATTAAGTTGGGGACTACAGTTCCCATCAGATGAGATGACACATTTATCAGCACACACAAACTTTGTACTTTTGGGCTCTCCCCTAAGACCACAGTTACAGCGTTTTCTTCCCAACTAATCAGGGTAACAGTTTCATTGCCTCTCTGAACTGCAGCTTTTGCCTAAGAGTACACCTTTTGAGTCATCATGGGCCATGTTAAGCCATGTTTAATTTTTAAAACATGGTTCTTTCCTGTTTATTTTCATCTAGACCCAGCTATGAGAAATCTATGGTTCTTAAAGGGGTATATAGACTTGCCAAACCTTTAAGCAGCCGCATCGTAAAAAACTTTTAAAACTCCAAAGCATGTTTTTCAGTGAGTTTCATGATTATGAAATTGCCTATGACACGTTTACTGTCAATTTTCCATTTATGATGAGCAAGGAATTATAGAAATTACAGAGTCCAGATATGCACAAAAAGAACAAATTCTCATCTCTTGAGTGCAGACAAATTGATAGAGAGAAAGTGTAGATGATGGATGGGGCAACAGCACATCAGCTTTCAATGACAAAAGGGTCAACATTTAAAAACACATAAATATTTGATTTCATACCTTAACCCATAATACAAATAAAACTGAGCAATGCCGAGTACTTCCGCTAGTTTTTTCCATAAAGCGAAGAACAAACCATTTAGGATGACTTTTTTAGGCTGAAACAGTGAGTCAAAGGACAGCGGTGAACTTGCAACCAATGGGTTCTAAAGCCCTAGCCACTAGTCTACAAGGCATAAATAAGTACTGGATCTGACCCCAGTTTTCAACTACACTCACAAAATGATTATTCCCTGCACAAATTATGCTAAGTAGAAAGTCTGTTTTCCTCTCTTCATCTGGTGATCAGCTGTTAGAGATATTTATGTTGTATGTTTACTAGATTTTGTGTTATTCTTTTCATTTTCAAAAAAAGTTGTAACAGAATTTAAAATGCAAATAAAAACAGAAAGCAGTGATCTGAAAATGCTTTTTTACCCATATTTAATTATAAATGGAACAAAGAGAAGATATATAATGTTTAACCTCATAAAATTAAAATAAGTTTGTAAATCTAATTTAATTCAAATGTTGATGCCTTCAATATATTCCACAAAAGTTGGGACAGGTATCAATTTAACTAATAAGCATTTTGTTCATTTACCAAACTAGTTGAAGTTGATTAATTTCAATTATATATGACTAAATGAGCTTTACGTATCACAGTTTCCGTTTTTTATTTGCATGTTACATCCTATCGTAACTGGCTAGAGTACCGGCAGCATTAATTACAACACAGGAAACAACCCTGGAAAAGGAGTTAGTGCATGACAGGGCCTTGACATTCACACAGGGCTAATTTAGTATCAGATGTTAGGTTAACCTGAACATGTTTATTTGTTATAGGAGTAAAACTATAAGACACATAAGGAAATCCATTCAGACAAGGGAAATGATGTAAACTTCATAAGAGCAACAAATGGATGTCATAATTCAACCCAAAGAGTCATCAGAGGGCACTCTGGCTTGGATTTAAAGGCCACCAATTTAATTAACACTGGACTAATGAGCCCATATCTAGGAGGTCAGAGAGAGACAAATTGAAAGAATTCGAGAAGGGGTGCTAAGGTGTTGTACTGGGAGGTGAGAAAGTGTCAGTGTCACCCCACCAGACAACAGTCCTCCTATAATTAAATTTGCTGACAAAACTGCAGTCATTGGTATCATTAAAAACAATGATGAGACTGCACAGCATCAGGAGATAAACAGTCTCATTGACTGATGTCACATTAACAACCTGACTTTAAACATAAACAAAGTAAAGAAATTATACCGGATTTCAGTCCCATTCACCAGTTGGCATGGATGGAGCAGTGGTGAAGAGAGTGAACAGTTTCAAATTTCTCAGTCTGCACATCTCAGAAGCTACAACACACTCGAGAACTTTTGACAGGAAAGGTAAGTTGGAAATAGGCCGGAAATTGTTAAGATTGTCAGCATCAAGACCAGACTTTTTTAACATTGGGGTTACAGAAGCAATTTTAAAAGGGAGCGGCACAGAGCCAGTGTCAAGGGATGAGTTTATTATTGTTGTAATAGTCAGGATTTATGGCATGGAGGCAGGATTTAAGTAGTGTGCTGGGGATGGGGTCCAGTACACAAGTAGTTGGCCTCAACTCAGCTGCAAGAGTCCTTACTTGAACCAGCAGCAGTGAGCACATCACACCCATCCTGCTCCATCTTCACTGGCTCCCTGTGTCTTACAGAATCGAATATAAAATCCTACTAATAACCTACAAAGCCTTAAATAACCTCACGCCAAACTACATCAGTGACCTTCTCTATCACTATGTGCCTGCCCGTCCACTAAGGTCCTCTGATTCTGGCAATCTTGTTGTACCCCACACTAATCTACACTCCATGGGTGACAGGGCCTTCAGCTGTATAGCGCCGAGACTCTGGAATGACCTACCAAAATTAATCAGGTCAGCTGACTCCATGAATTCTTTTAAAAAACAACTCAAAACTCATCTGTTCAGGAAGGCTTTTAGCTCTACTTGACTTTATTACCCTTCTCTCAGTTTACTTCTCTGTCAAGATGCTCTTGTAACCTGTATGTGTGTGTGTGCGAGACCATCAATTATGTTGTCTGTATTTTTTTCTGAATTCACTGTCTTAATCTTCTTTATTTATTTATCTGGTTTGTACAATGCTATATGCTGTACTGTATACCGTGCCGTTCTTTATTATATTCTGTAAGTGCCTTGAGCATGGGAAAGGTGCTATATAAATAAAATTTTTATTTATTATATAAATAAAAATTTATTATTATTAAGGATAATCATATCAGTTTTACTTATCTAGGTCTTCTTTCGACAATGCCAGTAATGACAGTGGTAACAATAATGGTGAACCTGTCATCTATAAACCTGTTAACACCCTAAGTTATCAAGCCTGATAATCTAGTCCCATATATTGCAAAGCATTTTCCATGTATACTTACTAAACCTTTGATCCAAGCCTGCCTGTGACAAATGCAATAAATACTGTTGATAAAGTGCTCCTAAGACACTTAGGAGCAGCCTGAACAGCAGGAATTTCCTACTAACCAGCCACATTAAAATATCTATCTATCTATCTATCTATCTATCTATCTATCTATCTATCTATCTATCTATCTATCTATCTATCTATCTATCTATCTATCTATCTATCTATCTATCTATCTATCTATCTATCTATCTATCTATCTGTCTGTCTGTCTGTCTGTCTGTCTGTCTGTCTGTCATATTTTGCAGATACATCACATTTTTATTCATTATTATTCAAATTTAAACAGCAGAAAAGCTTTAGCAACATTTTTATTGTACAGTTATTAACAGTGTGGAAACTAGGAGTGCTCCAGCTTGCCTTGTAGATGCCCTCTCCCCCAGTCCTTTAATCCAGTTGGCGTCCTGGCCGGGTAATAGCCATGACCACACGTCACAACAGTAAATATACTATAACTTTGTTATCGAAAAACACTACATAGTATAAATGACAGTTTATTATTGTATTGCTATGTTGTGAATCCATGAGAATCTTATGCACTACTTTTTAAAATACCTTGTAATTCTTATTCAGCTCTCTATAGCTCCACAATAAGTGAGTTTTAAAGTTCCTCATATGTGTTTCTTTACCACCGACTACACATTTCATTATTTTTGATGGCATATGGCATTTCTAGTGGTACTGTTAACCATTAGCATTGTGATCTGTAAGTGGTTTAGTGGTACTTGGTAAACAGTTACTCTGAAAATGTTTGAATGACAAGTTCAGCTGGACTCACTGTAAAATCCTGAAGAAGCAATTTAATGTGACTGAGCTCTAATTCTATGGGTAATTATGTTTAAATTGTTCAGGTAATGATGCTACATTATGACATTTTATTTTGCTTACTCAATTATGTTAGTGTGATAAATCCTTTTGTTGAAGTAATTTTTTAAATTCATCAATTGTTTTGCTGAAGTTACTTAATGTAATTTTGGGCACACAGGAGACAGAGTTTGCCCTGTCAGAATAGGGCAGGAAACAACCATGAGTGGGGCACCAGTCTATTATAGGGCAGTCCATCCATCCATCCATTTTCCAACCCGCTGAATCCGAACACAGGGTCACAGGGGTCTGCTGGAGCCAATCCCAGCCAACACAGGGCACAAGGCAGGAACCAATCCCAGGCAGGGTGCCAACCCACCGCAGGACACACACAAACACACCCACACACCAAGCACACACTAGGGCCAATTTAGAATGACCAATCCACCTAACCAGCATGTCTTTGGACTGTGGGAGGAAACCGGAGTGCCCGGAGGAAACCCACGCAGACACGGGGAGAACATGCAAACTCCACGCAGGGAGGACCCGGGAAGCGAACCCAGGTCCCCAGGTCTCCCAACTGCGAGGCAGCAGCGCTACCCACTGCACCACCGTGCTATAGGGCAGTCATACTCACAAAATAATTTATTTGAATTATACACTTTAGTGTGGTGTTCACTTTACCACTTTAAAAATTCACTTACAAAAACAAGATAAGATTTAAATTTCAAAGGTGATCTATTTTACAGGATACATCTGGCACTCCAAATAATTTGTTCATAGTATCGCATTTACTTTGATTAAACAACACAGCTAAACAGAAGCATTTTTAAAAAACTAGAAAATAGCAAAGCTAAATATAATTTCCTGTAGTGTAACAGTGTTTTGTATAAAACTAAAATAATTAAAAATACAAGAAACATTAGATTGTGTTTCACAACCCAGCTACAGGGGATGCACAAACCAGTGTGTTTCTTCATGTCGGTCCCAAGCCTGGATAAATGGGGGAGTTATGTCAGGAAGGGCATCCGATGTAAAATTTTGCCAAATCAATATGCGGACAACAATACAACTTTCCATACTGGATCGGTCGAGCCCCGGGTTAACAACAACTGCCACCAGTACTGTTAGTCAACAGGGTGCTGGTGGAAATTGGGCTACTGTTGGCTGAAGAAGAAGAAGAAGGAGAAGAAGAGGGGGGAGACATGTCCAGAGGCAGCAGGAGAGGAGGAAGGTAAAGAGAGTGGAACTGAGGGTAGGAACTTTGAATGTTGGCAGTATGACTGGTAAGGGGAGAGAGTTAGCCGATATGATGGAGAGAAGGAAGGCTGATATATTGTGCATGCATGAGACTAAATGGAAGGAGAGTAAGGCCAGGTGAATAGGAGGTGGATTCAAATTGTTCTATCATGGTGTGGATAGGAGGAGAAATGGAGTAGGGGTTATTCTGAAGGAACAGTATGTCAGTAATGTTCTGGAGGTGAAAAGAGTGTCAGACAGAGTAATGATTATGAAGCTGGAAATTGGAGGTGTGATGATGAATGTTGTTAGTGCATATGCCCCGCAAGCTGGGTGTGCAATGGATGAAAGAGAGAATTTTTGGAGTGAGTTGGATGAAGTGATGAGCAGTGTACCCAAGGGACAGAAAGTGGTGATTGGAGCGGATTTCAATGGACATGTTGCTGAAGGGAACAGAGGAGACGAGGAGGTGATGGGTAGATATGGTGCCAAGGAGAGGAATGAAGAAGGTCAGAGGATAGTGGATTTTGGTTAAGGCGGAAGGTGAAGAGAGAGGTGGCGAAGGCTAAAGAAAAAGCAATGATGAGTTGTATGAGAGGTTGGACACTAAAGAGGGAGAAAAGGACCTGTACCAATTGGCTAGACAGAGGGACCGAGCTGGGAAAGATGTGCAGTAAGTTAGGGTAATAAAGGATAAAGATGGAAATGTACTCACAGCGAGGAGAGTGTGTTGAGCAGATGGAAAGAGTACTTTGAGAGGCTTATGAATGAAGAGAACGAGAGAGAGAAGAGGTTGGATGATGTGGAGATAGCAAATCAGGAAGTGCAACGGATTAGCAAGGAGGAAGTAAGGACAGCTATGAAGAGGATGAAGAATGGAAAAGCCGTTGGTCCAGATGACATACATGTGGAAGCATGGAGGTGTTTAGGAGAGATGGCAGTGGAGTTTTAAACCAGATTGTTTAATGGAATCTTGGAAAGAGAGAGGATGCCTGAGGAGTGGAGAAGAAGTGTACTGGTGCCGATATTTAAGAATAAGGGGGATGTGCAGGACTGTAGTAACTACAGGGGGATACAATAGATGAGCCACAGCATGAAGTTATGGGAAAGAGTAGTGGAAGCTAGGTTAAGAAGTGAGGTGATGATTAGTGAGCAGCAGTATAGTTTCATGCCAAGAAAGAGCACCACAGATGCGATGTTTGCTCTGAAGGTGTTGATGGAGAAGTATAGAGAAGGCCAGAAGGAGTTGCATTGCGTCTTTGTGGACCTGGAGAAAGCATATGACAGGGTGCCTGCGAGAGGAGATGTGGTATTGTATGAGGAAGTTCGGAGTGGCAGAGAAGTATGTAAGAGTTGTACAGGATATGTACGAGGGAAGTGTGACTGTGGTGAGGTCTGCGGTAGGAGTGACGGATGCATTCAAGGTGGAGGTGGGATTACATCAAGGATCGGCTCTGAGCCCTTTCTTATTTGCAATGGTGATGGACAGGTTGACAGACGAGATTAGACAGGAGTCCCCGTAGTCTATGATGTTTGCTGATGACATTGTGATCTGTAGTGATAGTAGGGAGCAGGTTGAGGAGACCCTGGAGAGGTGGAGATATGCTCTAGAGAGGAGAGGAATGAAGGTCAGTAGGAACAAGACAGAATACATGTGTGTAAATGAAAGGGAGGTCAGTGGAATGCTGAGGATGCAAGGAGAAGAGTTGGCGAGGGTGGATGAGTTTAAATACTTGGGATCAACAGTACAGAGTAATGGGGATTGTGGAAGAGAGGTGAAAAAGAGAGTGCAGGGAGGGTGGAGTGGGTGGAGAAGAGTGTCAGGAGTGATTTGTGGCAGACGGATATCATCAAGAATGAAAGGGAAGGTCTACAGGATGGTAGAGAGACCAGCTATGTTATATGGGTTAGAGATGGTGGCACTGACCAGAAAGCAGGAGACAGAGCTGGAGGAGGCAGAGTTAAAGATGCTAACATTTGCATTGGGTGTGACGAGGATGGACAGGATTAGAAATGAGTACATTAGAGGGTCAGCTCAAGTTGGACAGTTGGGAGACAAAGTCAGAGAGGCGAGATTGCGTTGGTTTGGACATGTGCAGAGGAGAGATGCTGAGTATATTGGGAGAAGGATGCTAAGGATAGAGCTACCAGGCAAGAGCAAAAGAGGAAGGCCTAAGAGAAGGTTTATGGATGTGGTGAGAGAGGACATGCAGGTGATGGGTGTAACAGAACAAGATGCAGAAGACAGAAAGATATGGAAGAAGATGATCTGCTGTGGCAACCCCTAATGGGAGCAGCCAAAGAAGAAGAAGAAGAAAGAAGATTAGATTGTGTCTCACCTTAATGTCTTTACTTTAGGTTTTAGAACATAGTTTTTTAACATGAAAGTAATTTTAAGAAACAACTATTAATAGCAACTGTGAAGATGGAAACTTTAACATTGTAGTAGTCTGTGGATCCTCCCACCAGTAAATAACCTTATCTCTTGGCCCTCACCTTACCCCCAGCCCCACAAACAATAAGCCATTTCCATTTGAGGAATAAAACATTTCAATAATGGCTTGTAAAATTCAACTGGATAATAGGTCATGGGCGGCACGGTGGCGCAGTGGGTAGCGCTGCTGCCTCGCAGTTGGGAGATCTGGGGACCTGGGTTCGCTTCCCGGGTCCTCCCTGCGTGGAGTTTGCATGTTCTCCCCGTGTCTGCGTGGGTTTCCTCCGGGCGCTCCGGTTTCCTCCCACAGTCCAAAGACATGCAGGTTAGGTGGATTGGCGATTCTAAATTGGCCCTAGTGTGTGTTTGTGTGTGTCCTGCGGTGGGTTGGCACCCTGCCCAGGATTGGTTCCTGCCTTGTGCCCTGTGTTGGCTGGGATTGGCTCCAGCAGACCCCCATGACCCTGTGTTCGGATTCAGCGGGTTGGAAAATGGATGGATAATAGGTCATTGTCATGACTGCCTAGAGAGGCAAACTTACAGAAAAAAAGGATAAGATAAGAGGACCAGGAGCAGAGTTAATTTTGACAATACTACTGACTAAATTTCATTTTAGTTTTAGTCACATTTTAGTCATTTAATTATTGTTAGTTTTAGTCTATTTTTATTTGACAATAAATAAAAAAAATTTAGTCAAGAAAAAGTAAATCATTTTTAGTTGACTAAGAGTAAAAAGTAAATTAGTCTAAATCAAAATCAGATCAATATCTTGTTTAACATGAATATGCACAGAATACACTGTATCTCTAAACTATGATACTAACATGTACACAAATGAGCCAAACCACATGTAGTGATTATTGAACATAAAATGAAGAGTCGGTGTAGAAAGGATTTACTCCAAAAGATCTTGGTCCGATAATGGCAGCTCTGGTCTGTCAGCACAGTTTTCTGGACTTTAACGTGCCTTAGTTATCTTTATATATAATCTTCATTTGGATCTTGATCTTTGTTTGTCCGTGAATTCACTGCCTTGTGTGGTGTTCCTGCTGTGTTCAGTAGAGGGCAGTAGTGATGGAGGAGGAGAGGAAGTGAGGGGGAGGATCGTTGGATGAGGTTGGAGTGTGGTGATTAAAGAGGATTGAACTAAAGGAGACTACGTGCTGTTTGTACTGGCTGAATACACAATACCTTGGTTGTTACTTTTGTTTACAAACACTGTCGATACCACTCTTTGTATTTAGATCTGGCGTCGACACCGTGCTTTGTGTTTAGATCTGGCGTCGACACCTGCTTCGTTGTCGAGACTGTGGTTTTTTGTGTTTCTATTGACCGGCATTGGCAGCACTTTATCCAAATCGAATGTTCACCCACTTCTTGGAGTCGGCAGTCAGAGTATATAAGTCGGACACACTTCTGTGATTTTCCATCAGTCGGCGTTTGGAGTTCAAGAAAGAAGCATTGGTTCTTCCTTACTCTTTGGATTGCCACAAAGCAATCTGCGAGATTGGAGAAAGGTGAGAAGAGATCGTGAGAGGAAACGACAGCGTCATGAAAACGAGAAGGACTATGAACGGAGAGAAGCAGAAATGCTCCTCCACCACCACATAATTACTATTCGGACAGTGATTCCGAGTAGGCCGTTCCTATCGAATCAATGTCCAAGGGTTTTGTTTTGTGATGTTGTTTCCCTTATAAAAAATCATAATGCTGTGCGACGAAGGGCCCAGTTCACGACTGGCAGCCGCGTTTAAACAGGGAGCCCTTCACAGACAACTTTAACACGCGCAACATAGTTGGGCACACATGGCTAGTGCTGCTATAAGATTTTACCAAAAAAGGCTGGACTAAGTAGCACATATTTAATTTCAGCACAGGGTTATAAAGATCATCATTGACTATCTGATTTATCTGACCATGTGCACATTATTCTTATATTTTCTTTCCAGCAACTAAAAAGTACTGCTTAAAATACTAAAAATAAAAATGCAAGCATTATCTGTACTGTTGAATTTGTGAATTCCAAAGTAATTTAGGATACTTACATTTAAACAAACCCTTAAAAGCTGTTTTTGTAACAAAATACTTCTAAAATCTAGTTTGTCAGAGAATCAGTCTGTTATGTTAGCAACAATTGCTGTTGTAAACTTTAATTTACATCATTAGCTTGTTAAAAATTTACTAAAGAGTAACATTTACTGGATGAGTCAATTTGTTTACATTAATCCAATATTTTGGAACTCTTGTTAAACAGCAGTTGCTGTGCTGTTTCCAAAGTGTGTTACATGAGTGATCAGACTCCGTTATTACTTAGCCTATGTACAAATCCACAATTACAAAAATTACATGTATCAGTTAATCGTAACTGAGAGACCGCATTATATTCATGAACATACCATTCTAATGTATGACATCATAAGTGCTTTTACTACATTCTTCACATTTTAGGGGTTATGGTCATAAACATTAGTTTGCCCTCAGAAACCAAACGAATAACACAAATTTAGTGATTGTAAATTTGTATTCAGCAATGACATGTACATATATTAACTGGGAGATGTGCTTCAAGTATTGAAATCCCAAATACATTTTATACTAGTATTAACAAATGGAGCAGCTCATTTCATCGATGATGTTAACAATCCAAATAGCCATTTCGTTTGAAACTTTCCTTGATTTTTAATTGCTACAACTGTTTCATCACAGCCACTGTTCCCATATGTGTAAGTGTTATGACGGATTGCCGGGGCCCATGCCTGGCTGGGACACCCCTTCACCACATCTGCCAAGGGGACAAGGGTGGGAAGCCCAGTATCTCCCCCTGGACGCTAGATGGCAGCCTCCCTGGGTTGCAGCGGTGCCTCAGACTCACCCAGGGCTTCATGGGAGTTGGAGTTCTGTGCAGCTCTGTGGGGTTCCGCAGCCGCCGCCAGGGGGTGCTGCAACAGGAGCTGCTGGCCCCTTTTGGGCACTGGTTTCGCCTTACCCGGAAGTGCAGCCGGATGTCAGCAATCAACCACCTGGAGCACTTCCGGGTACCCAATAAAAGGGAGCCAGCGACCACCACGCAGCAGCCAGAGTCGGGTGGAAGGAGGACAAAGCTTGTTGAGGAGGAGTGGTGGTGGAAGAGAGGAGAATAAGTGCTTGTTGTTACTTGTGTGCTTAAGTGCATGGGACTGTGTTGTGTCTGTGGGTGTGGGGAAGGTGTAGCCCACAGATGAAAAAAAATAAAAGTTTGTTTATTTTACACGTACCTACCGTAGCCAACCTGTGTCGGATCAGGCGCTAAACAGCGTCCATTTTTACAGTGTGTAAATGTGTATCTTGCTACCCTGAACTGTATCCACCAACTACAAAATGGATGGATGCATGGACATACATGTATAGATGTGATCATAACAATCAAACAATGAATGTGAAGCTTCCATTCCTTTATTGGGACTGTGTAGGACACTATTAAAAGTGATTAATCTCCCATTCATTTCACCCACTGTAACAAATGTGTGACACTATAAGCTAAAGAGTTTCAACTCACATCTGAGGCTGAGCGCATCTGATTGCACTCTCAAAGCTGCACAAATCTATTTCTTAAGTAATTCATTAAAGGATACAACTGGCAATAACAAAATCCTGTTTGTGTTTGTGTGTTGGCTTTTTTTTTCATTAATAAGCATGTTTTCCTGAATAGCACTTGATGCATTAGTATTAGCAGGTTGAACGAGAGTATACAAGATTTTAAAATTGCACCACTGCATTCATGCCCTTTATTTCTTGGTGGACTGTGTCATGTGTGATAGAGATGTTCAAAGAGCTTCACATCGCTCATTGTCCAGAGTTATTAAAGGTACATTTTCATTTAGTTTTTGTCCCGTTTTCGTCACAGAAAAAATGTTGTTGACGAGTATTTTTCATCATAGTTTTTATCAACAAAATTAACACTGGTGAGGACTTTCATAAGATAATATCTTCCTATATGTATATTGCCAAAACCTTAAAACATTTCAGGGTTACTATGGCTAGAATTTATAAAGTGTAGTTTTTGGTTTGAATTTGAGTATTCAAAAGTGATGATTTAACATCAAAATCTAAATGGCCTAAGTAAGTCCACAGATTGTAAAACGCTGTTCTACCTTCCACTGTATTCATATCATCTAAAATATATTTAAAAAATGGTTACTAGTCATGTTATTTAAAAAAATTGTCTAGCATAAAAATTTGTATGAGCACTGCTATTTAACTTATGCAAACACTTACAAATAACTATCAAATTAAGGTGGATGGCATATTGATAGCCACTGCTGCCTCACAGGTTGTAGGCAGAAACTGAACATGAATCTGTGTGGATTTTACATGTTCTACTTGCATCTATGTGTTTCTCTATAGGTTTTTTTCAAAATATTGCATGGCAATTCAAATACTATTAAATATCCATCCATCCATCCATTTTCCAACCCGCTGAATCCGAACACAGGGTCACGGGGGTCTGCTGGAGCCAATCCCAGCCAACACAGGGCACAAGGCAGGAAACAATCCTGGGCAGGGTGCCAACCCATCGCAGGACACACACAAACACACACTAGGGCCAATTTAGAATCACCAATCCACCTAACCAGCATGTCTTTGGACTGTGGGAGGAAACCAGAGCGCCTGGAGGAAACCCACGCAGACACGGGGAGAACATGCAAACTCCACGCAGGGAGGACCCGGGAATTGAACCCAGGTCCCCAGATCTCCCAACTGCGAGGCAGCAGCGCTACCCACTGCGCCACCGTGCCGCCCACTATTAAATATCCTTTTGTATAAATGTTGTATAAATTAAAAAAATGCGTTATGTGTTTGATTTGTATCTCAAACATTATAAACTCTACTACCAACATTTTCAGATTTATATACTTAATATACAGTATACACACACTTGCATCAGGGTAAGTAAAGATGGCCAATAAGTACAGAACTATGTGTAAATTAAAGGTGAATCTGCATGTCCTCCCATTTGGGTTATCACTTAACTTTCTGATAAGGCATCAAGTGAACCCTTTGCATACACAAAAATATAATGAAGGAAGAGAAATCAACCTTACATCCAAGTTGCAAAACACACACACACACAAGCACACACTCACAAAATCACATTAGATGTATTATATTGTATAATATAACTGTGAGTAGAAATATTTATTTACATATAGATAGATTACATGTAAACACATATTTTGATTATATATAATTATATGTATTGACCTGTAGGGGCATAATGGTGCCGCAATCCCCAGACACAGCTTCACCTACACAAGTCCTGGGTTCAAATAAACATTTTTATTGACAAAATACATTCAACTAGATTTCTTCTTCTTCTACAATACACAATACAATTCTTTTCTATTTTTTCATGTCAATCTCTCTTTTATCCTCCTCCAATCCTCCCATGTGAGTGTTTCCTCCTCTCCTTACCTGGAATAGTCAGAACAGGTCCTTTTAAACCTGGTCCCAGAGGTACTTCTGGTGCAACAGCATCGCCACTAGAAAGCATTTCCAGGTCAGGAGGAATGTCCATAGGACAAGGGAACCTATTCCTGGCAGTATGCAAGTACTCTAGCAGGGCATCTCCATATACATTATAGATTCTGCGCTGCTTTTTGGATGCACAATTGAGAGACCTACCAGAGGAATGCTGCAACCCAGCATACTGGGAGAACACATGGCCTCAGGTAGCAGTCTCCCTTTGTCCTTCCACCATGACAGCCTCCCAACCAAGAAAGGAAACACAGTCCATACAAGCCAGAATGCCCATCCAACCCTGCCATCCATCACAATATATAAATTACATGTATGGCATAGTGAGCTTAATCTTCCCATGCGGAAAAGTGCTGGGAGCACAGGTTTAACACATGAAAGGAGGTTGAGAACTTTAGGTACTTCAGAACCTGTTCTGCTTGTTCTTCTAGTAGTTAACGGGAAACGCAGCAACAGCACACACCCTGGAAGGTCCACTGAAAATTCCAAAGAGTTAGAGACACTCCAGGAAGGTCATAGTAAGAAAGAAATAGGACCAGAAATAATTGGATAACTGGAAGGAAGAAGTTTGCTTTAATTGCATCTAAAATAAGGGATAAAACCCCACTGGACAAGCTTGAACACTACTTTATTACACAGAAAAAAAAAGACTTATGCTTGGAATAAAAGGGTGCCTACAAAGATATTTCTTTCACATTGGAAATGTTATTTTACAAACCCAGAGGAATCACTTCTTCAGTATTTTGTAATTATGCTAACTTACTGATTTTTAGAATATATGAAATACTAAAAATAATATTTACTTGTTTAGAAAACATTAATTTACTTTACTACAATATAATGACTTAACTGAATCAATGAATTTATCTTACTTTTATATAGCACAGCACAAAGGGGTTAACAATCTGAGTCTTGTAATGTAAACATCTAATTTTTCTATAACCAGCTAACATATCACAAAAAATAATTAAGAAAACTATTACAACATATTTGAGCCGCTACATGTACAGCTTTTCTTGTTTCTTTAGGAAAAATTGTATTAAACTGATTTTTCTTTTCTGTGTATTCAGCAATATAGAACAAAAAAATGTGTTGACTGGCAATCATTTGAAGAGGCAAAAAACTCGAGTGAACTGTTGCAGGCTGCATTCCTGTCCGTTTTAAACTGACCTTCACTGACCCTGAAGACATCTCGAGAAGTAGGAGTCAGAGTTTGGTTTGTGCGCAATAGTTTAAAAAAGTGGCTGAGATTTTTATATCAGACAGATACAACCATTTTTTACATTGTTTATTTGTAAATCAGATAAAAATCCTCAATTAATTCATTTAATTTTATAAAACTATTTTTCCAGGTACTGAAGAGCTTATCTTCACATGATATAAGCTAGCGCAAGTAACTAACAATATATAGATAAAACATTTTCTATCCAATTACTGTAACCAGGTTATTTGCTTTTTTTTCTTTTTTCATTGTGGAAACTTGAATGTACACATTATGACAGATGGTTTTTAAAACAGATTAGTTAAATGCTGTAACACTATACCTGGAGGACAGCTGTCGATGTCTTAGAGGAAAGCATTGATATCCTTCATTGGGAAAGAAGACTGATAAACCATCTGATTCCATTGCAGAGATGGTTGTGACAGATTCAGCAAGATATTCTTTGCTCATAGCCACTGAATGGACTGGCAGAGCTCTGCCTGTTTTTTCCTTTTTTGATCGTCCAAGCAAGCCAAAAACCTGTTTTACTTGTTAGGTGGAATTTAGCCCAAGGCAGTTAAACAGCTCATGAATCTTTTTGCATAAATCTGTTTATCCATCCATTTTTTTATCCTGATTACTACATTCAGTTCTAGGTTGCCATGGTTGGGGGGTGGGAGGACATGGGAGTGGACCTGACACTGAATGGGGCAGCTGTCTATTGTAGGGCACCTGCAGTCTTGAATAGGATTAAGGTGACATGAAAATAAATAGTCTGCTGAGCAGATTACATGGACTAAATGCACCAAAAACTATGAATACTTTTCTTGAGATATGATAGGCTAAGAACTACTATAGACCCAATTCTTTAATGTAGCTTTTTCATATATTTTTTCTTCCTCCTATTTTGTTGTTTTTATAGTCTAGTCACTAATCACTACTTATTTGTGTTTTTATTTTCCAGTAGTTAGGGGACCACTGCCGCTACCCTTTGGCCAAAACATGTTTCATCTACCTGTGATGCAGGAATAATTTTTTTTAATTGTGTTGTTATTAATAATTGTTGACACATTTAAGTGCTGTAAACTGGGCTGGGTGGTCATTTGATCTTGGAATCCCAAGGGGTTTATTTTCTCTAGTAACCTTGTGGATGAAGTTTTTGTTTACCTCTCCTTCTGTACAATTTGTTTATTAAGCAGGACATTTTTATTTTCTTAAAAAAACTCAAATAATTGTTCTTTAGTTTATCAGTTTATCTCTTGATTTAGCCACTTTGAGCTACTTTCATGTATGAATATGTGTTATATAAATTAATGTTGTCATTGTTTTAAAGCTTTGCAAACTGTTGTTCCAGTCAATCTCACATTTACAGTATTGCACAATTTCCTGTATATGGCTGCAGTCTGGCTGGAATCATTTTTTCAAAGAATGTTTAATTTCTTCCATTACATCCATCCATCTATTTTCCAACCCGCTGAATCCGAACACAGGGTCACGGGGGTCCGCTGGAGCCAATCCCAGCCAACACAGGGCACAAGGCAGGAACCAATCCTGGGCAGGGTGCCAACCCACCGCAGTCCATTACATTCATATTCAAATTATATAATATTTGTTATTTTTTAACACAACAATATTAGACTTTTTAAGATAAGCTTCAAGGATATATACAATAAAGCAGCAAATGCTGCACACATAAATCTGAAAGAATTCCTAAAGAATTGAATGTAAATTCATTTTATTTTACTTGAAACAGGAATTTGTTGTGCAATACAAAATACAGAAAAAGGTTATAAGGAATTAATTAATTTTTGAAATATTAATCAGTATGTTTTACCTTGCAAGGACTGATTTTAGAATACATACAAATGAATTATAATTATATTTTGATTTAAAATAAACTTTTAAAGCTATTAAAATACATTAACAAAAGGTAAGTTTGAATAGAAAATTACAGTACAATATATACCCTGTACATGCTGTAATGGTGCTGACAAGTTACACCAGCAAGGGATGAGTCATCCAAGTTTGAGCTGGCATTACATAAGCAGTGGCAAGGATGCCTATATAAATGGCAAGGTAAACAGTCTTTTTAAGGGTAGTGAGCCACCTCAAAGAGCCACGTAAAGAGCAGAGAATCAATTCTTTGCAGTGCTTGCACCGACACTACAATAGAACAAAAAAAAATCATAAAAGATAAAGTCAGTTATATGCTGACCTATGAAGGGCTATTTAATGGTTAATGGGTGGGCTTTACTTGGATGAAAAAACAGAATATCATAACAAATTCAAAGTGTCAAAATGAACCTGTATTACTATTATAGTCTGCAACAATATGGGCCATTTTAACCTAATATGTACCCCCAAATGGATACCATCTTGTCACTGGGAATAACAATGCCACCTTACATATACAGAGACGATGATTCAACTCTGGGCTGGACCATTATTTGTTATCATTGTTATTACAATTTTTAAGTCAATATATTATTACATTACAACATTTATACAGTAAACAGTTTATACTAATTTTCCCTTCTCACAATTCCCAATTGTATATCAAATATGATTTTCTGCTAAATCCACTCACTGTGTCAGTGAAAGATTTCTTTGAGAACATTAGTTCCTTCCCAAATCCTTAGGAAACCTGCAGATTTAGAGCTGTTACACAGATAATTGTGTTTCACTGTGGTAATACAGTATGTACCCCCTGAACATTACTGTTAAAAGAAATAAAGAAAAAGTATATTCTCTACATAGAATAAGTTGATGGCAAACTTTCAACTTGTAATGCACTGATGGAAAAGTGACTTAAATGTTCAATGAGGATAGCGTAGTAGTTACAATGTTGTGAAACAACTAAAACTTCCATGCACAAACCCTTAAAATATTTGCATTTTTAAACAAAACTATTACTGCTCTTGTATGCAATGTATCACTGAAGTGTTATCAAATATAGTATTAATTTTGCAGGATTTTTAATTGCAGAGTCTAAAAAGAATTCCAAGTTTATTAATTTCTCTAAAGCTAATAAAAGACAGATCTTAAAATGAGGTTTACATTTTGCATTGAGTGTAATAAGGCCCGAGTACATCCCTGGGGAAATGCAGTGTTATCAGTGTAAACTGAAAGTCTCTTGAGATGTGTATTGTTATTCCAAGTGTTCTTTACTAAATGTTACCATGAAAGTGAAGGGAGCCCTATTTTGGATAAATTCTTATTGTCCCTCAAACTTTAGTCTGTTCTTACCCTCAGACTTTTGAATCTGTGAAAATTAGATGAGAAACTTATTTCTTACCCATTTAGTGCTCAGTAATTTCAGTCTTCTGATTTCTTCAATCATGTATACATTTTAAACCAACCTCGGATAAGAAAAAAAAAATATTATTAGATAACTTTTAGCAAATTGTGATTGATGGAGTGAAAGCATCCTTGTATAAAGTTGCTCAAATCTTCAAAATTAAAACTTCCAATCATTTATCTCTGGGGGTTATTTCAGTACGTGCCATTGCCACTCAACTGTGTAATATGGCTAAAACAGAACAAAAAGATTTTTGCAAAGTCATTTGATTTCTTAAGCTCCCAAATCTGGACTCAGACTCTGAACATGAGATTACAGAAAGAGAGATGACAACTAAGGCCATGAGTCTTTGGTCTTTAGCATTTGGGAACCCCCTTGGCTCTAATTTCTGTTAATCTGAGGCATTGTATCTATTGCATTACTTGGCCTCAAAACATTCCTGCAGTAGAAAGTTTTGCTGGTAGATTTAATAATCATGTACTTCAGAGTATGTAAATGTATTGATTTTACACAAAAATCTGGGGTTGCTAAGAAGTTATAAGATTTGAACAGACAGCTATTTGAACAAACTGGCCATATGTAGCAAGTTGTCAGTCTCTCCAATGCCTGCTTATTGCAGACATAACAAAGATGCGGGTATTCACCAACAGTGAAAGTATCGAGTTCATTTGATCTAGGAATCAGTCTCAAAATGTCTTTTCCAAAGAAAAAGTTGTACTTCATTTCTCCTGAAGCAGAAGACCATTAAAATAAGTCTGGTATTACAGTGGATAATTGCATACTAATGTACCATTTGAAATGGTGAGGACAATGTTTTAAAAGTTTTTTTTTCAGTTCTAATGAGACTTGCTGTAAGTTTGTGAAAGTCATTTTTGTACATTACCTTTTTAATATATTTGTGAGCAGATCATAAACTGTTGTTCATCACATTTTATTAACAATGCATGTGACAAGCTCACAAACCAGTGTCATTAACTGCTTGGCTTAAATTATTGTATTGAATTGATTTCCCAACTTTAGTAAATCACCTGCTTGAAATTTCATTTTGCTTATGTACCCTTTTCTCCAGCAAACTGCACAATGTCATTAAGTTTTATATTTTGCATGATCTTTTCAGCACACTAGGGTCATTTCCAGCTGAGTTAAGATCTATTTAATTTAGGGTCTCGCTCTACCATGAAATCTTCCATCAGCTCCTACTGTGACAACTAAAAAATTTAGAATGTGACCATACATCACAAAATTTGAAAACAGGTGTTTAAATTCATTTCAAATATATATTGCTGGTAAAATCTGCACTGTGAGAATAGCAAGTTATATAACTATGACAAACTTAAATCATTTTTTTACATTAAGAACTGATCTGGTCCATACGTACTACATCTTGTTTTTTTAATTTAACACCTATTTGTGTATATCTAGGGGTATCTTTCCAACTGTGCAACATTCCTGCAGAGAGAAACCATTAGCCTGCTGTTAGCTCACTGGCTCAGTCTTTGCTACCAAAGACGTTGCTCCAACCACAGGAAGAATTCACATACTAGTAAAACTACAAAACCTTTTTCACTACAGAAAATATTAAGGTATGACATTAAGCTTAAACAAGAAAGATTGTTTTTTATTCAATCAAGAAAGATAACTGTTTTTTATTCCATGCCTAAAGAGACATGTTGTCATCTGGGAACTAATTTGTTTCTTAGTTGATATCTCTTCTGAATTTGTCACCCCCCCCCCCCCCCCCTCCTGCCCCCACTTGCTGCACTTCTAGCATGTGGTGTAATAACTTTAGTGGTAGCCTAAAACTGTCCTATGTGACTGTATGTGTGTTTATGCCACCCATATGATAAGGATATCTTATGTATTTTGTCAGATATTAACTCCATGTTTCCTTGTACTGAAAAAAAAAATGTTGAACAAAGTAGGAGTCACAGCCCAAAAAAATGTTGCACACTAATTTCATAGCAGGTCAAAATAAGTAGCTCTTCAAAGATCACAAGTAACAAACAGGTTTTATATAGCATGAGTGTCAATGTCATTCATGAAAATTTATAAAATTTGGTAAAACACACACAATGGATAGGTTCCAGAAGAGACAATAATATAAAAAATGCATACATTAAAGTGCAACATAGCCTATCTGAGTCCTACACTTATGGGGTGGCTGGTCCATCTTCCCACATCTTTCTCTTTCCCTAAATAGTTACTCTGAACACTTCTCCTCCCTCCATGTGAACTATTGCAATGTGAGCCATTACTCCTCTTCTGAATTTAAGCATTCTGAACTTATTGCCAGCATCCTATTTTAAATCAGATCCCAACAGTTACTTCTGCTCCCCTCTGAAGCATTTCAAGGCCAAATCTAGCCCAGCAAATCTCTTTGGGGCCATTCATTTAGAGCTCTGAAAGCCAATCAGCCAATTTACAATAAAAATTTGCTAGACAACCAACCTTTGATGCTGTCGTCTGTCAGACTATGGAATGTACCACATCCTGTCCTACAGCTCCTATTCTCCTTCCATTATTATCTTATCTCAGGAACTAAGGCTCCTATATCCTTATTTGGCATCCCTGCGAGATCAGTTTAATGTTGGTCTCTCTTCCTGGCTGCCACATGATACATCATAATTGAGGTCCAGACCATGGATATCCTTACTTAATAAATAACCTTTAGTGCATATATCAGTATTCCTAAGAGATCAAAAGTTGTATTTCATAATAAAGAGCTTTTATATATTGTATATACTAGGGGGCTTTGCCCCCTGCTCACTTCGCTTGCCAGCCACTTTGCGTCTCCGCCGCTTGTGTATGTGGATTTCACTTTCACCAAACAACAAATCTTTTAATTCTCGCGGATACACCTCTTCATTGGGAAGAAACACTACTTTTCCCTGATGGGAATTAGACGATCTACAAGTCTCCGACTTAAAGTTTACATCCGACCAAAATATTCAATCTCTTTTCGCTGTTCTGTTATTTTACCGTGTAATAATTTCCGTTTGATTGCGCTAATGCAATCTTTACTATCATTTTTTTGAGACTTTCGAATTTTAGTACTTTTCATTATCTCTAACCTGCTCTATATGTGTATTGCACCAAAATTTTTTAATTCTTTATGACGTTATACTTTGTCATCTACTCTTTGTCTTTTATTTCCGGCCCCAGGTGTGGTTAAATCTCTTAGCACAAAGTCTCATCTCGTGGGATGTGAAAGTATCTCTCTGAAAAAGTCACGTCTTGTCCCAGCCTAAAAAGTCTCCTCTCATCCCAGGATTTTTTTATTATAATAGAGAGATGTATATTTTATACAGTTGCTTTACAAGGACAACTTGCCTAGTAGTGTCATGCAGTGAATTGTAGATAACAAGTATGGACCACACCCTTTAAACCCAAAGTCATTGAGACAACTGATTTTTACTGCCAACACATGTCATGCAGTGAATTGTAGATAGCAAGTATGGACCACACTCTTTAAACCCAAAGTCATTGAGACAGCTGATTTTTACTGCCAACACAACAATGATTGGTGATCATCAAATGATGAACTGTTATATTTTAACTGAGTTGTACTCAATTTGTGACATGTTATTTCTCCAATCTGAAATTAATAAATTTAAAAGTTATGCTACTGCAGTATTTCATGAATGATGAAAGATCAAAGTAGTATCTACACAACTGTCAGGATATAAAAATGTCAGTTAAGGGCCCATTTTATTATGACAATAATCTTGTCGAACTGGATCATGAAACAAGTGCTCAGATCCAAGAATCACTGATAAAATATCAAGTTTATGAAGTTGCAATGGAGGCCTCACAAGAAACAGTTCAGTTTTGCGTTAAGCTTTCATGACCATAGAAGTTCTAATTTGAATGCCATTCTATAGCAAAAGGGTGTGATACCTCTTAGAGACTTCACAAGCTAGGTCAGTCTTTCCTTGCAAGCCTAGAAATGGCCTGACCCTAAGCAGATTGACCTCCCCGCACCACGGAGTGGACTTGGCCTACGAAGCCCAAAAGTTTAAAACAAACTCAATGAAGTCCAAAAATCTATAAAATACACAAACATACCCTTTTTAAGGAAAGGAACTGTAAACTTTTTGGCTTGAAAGGGCAAGGCACAGAGCAGGATCTTTATAAACAAGATTATTTAATTAGAACAAAAATTGCAAAAAATGCAAAAAGGAGTTGCCTAAGAAGCAACCCTAGATGAACAAGTCCCAATACACAATCCATTCATCCATTATCCAACCCGCTATATCCTAACTACAGGGTCATGGGGGTCTGCTGGAGCCAATCCCTGCCAACACAGGGCGCAAGGCAGGAACAAATCCCCGGGCAGGGCGCCAGCCCACTGCACGGCTCACATGCACACACACCTACCCACACACCAAGCACACGCTAGGGACAATCTAGAATTGCCAATGCACCTAACCTGCATGTCTTTGGACTGTGGGAGGAAACCGGAGCAAACCCACGCAGACACAGGGAGAACATGCAAACTCCACGCAGGGAGGACCTGGGAAGCGAACCCAGGTCTCCTTACTGCGAGACAGTGGCACTACCACTGTGCCACCATGCCCAATACACAATCCAAATATTAAAAACCAAGAACAGAAGCAAAAAATCCCAGTACCGGAAACTCCAATATTTAATGTATTGCATTCAGAATAACTTCAGTGGACCACTGAAGGATTTGCTTTCAGCCTCTGATTATAAAGGCTGGGGGCTGTCCTTCAGGTATGACATCAGGATGGACACGCCTCTTGTGGCTCTACCTACAAAGTTCAAGGAATATAACAGAACATATGATCACACATAGAAACTAAACTACATACTGAAAAAATATTATAAATAAAACTTAATGTAATTAAACATAAACATGAAAAATGCTTGAATTTTAACAAATAAGACAAAACAACAAAAAATAAAGAACCTATAGAAGCAGAAACATAAGAGTAGAATGGTGCATTTCATCTTATCTATGTAAAAGTTCTTCAATTTAAATATTTCAAGGATAACATAATGTAAAGGCTTTTTGGAATGACATTTGAATCCTGCTCAAGCAGGTGACAGACTGTCTCAAGAGGCAAACAACAGCATTAGAATTTTCAACTGAGAAGCCATTTTGACGCAGCATGTATTATAATTAACACAAAGAAACATTCTGCATTTCTGTAGCTGTATATGATACAGAAGTATCTTATTTTTCTGGCAGACTACATTAACTCCTGTCAGAATACTGTTTATTTTGTATGCTCTTTTAAAAAATGAAAGTATATGACATGCAAAATGAGAATATGTTAGAAATCATATCTATTTTGAATCATGGTAAGAAAGCACAAAAGGTCTAAACTAGTAAAGTTAATATACAGTAATAATAAGCATGGCCAGACAGTAAACAATACGCCTTTTTGATTATGAGGTTGTAGTAAGTCAAAACCTATCATGGCAGCAAACACAGCAGGATGCAAAACTCGATGATGTGTGAGTCAGTTGCTGAATACAATCGGGATTATGCTTACGCTAACTTATATTTAATGTTTTTAATCAAGCGAGGATACACGTCTTTGGAGTGTGGTGGGTTAAGAATGTACAAACTCCACACTGAGACTAAACCAAGAATCAAGCACAAGTTCACTGTGAAGTGGTAGGACAATGATGTCATACTATTTTAGATATGATTAATTTTCTCTTTCTTATAAGATTTGCCTTCTAAAGAAGCAAGCTAATATATAACTCTGGCCAGCCAATTTTATGAATAATTTTGTTTCCTCTACACATTTTGGTGAAACCAATAGATTTTTACATGCTGAAAACTGCAATTCCACATTTAACATTGTAACATTGTAACAGCTCCAGTTGCATAGGCCTACGTTACGATGTTGCAACATAAGCACTGTTTAACCACAGATTTTCGTTTGTAGTCAATGTCCCATGCTTCACATATCAGTGTTCAACAATAGTCTGCCAGCATAGACAGACTTCACTTTACCAGGTAGCGTTTCTCCATATTGGTGTAACCTTTCACCGTGTTCATCACTGATGGTACTGAGGTTGGCTGGGAAAAAGTCCAAGTGGGAATGATGAAAATGTATCTTCAGTGAAACATTGCAGTTCATCGACTTGTACACATGGAGCAGACTTACAACCTGTTCAACATAGTTTGGTGCCTTGTAGTCGCACAGAAAGTTAGAAATGACATTCTTGAAGGCAGTCCATGCGACATGTTCAGCACCTGGCAGAAGGCTGTCAAAATGACTGTCCCTCATCACCTCCTGGATCTGTAGGTCCACGAAAACACATTCCTTTATCTTGACATCACTGATATGTGGAAACATCAGTCACAAGTATGCAAAGGCTTCACTTTGCTTGTTCATTGACTTAACAAAGTTTTTCTTTAGCCCAAGTTTGATGTGCAAAGATGGAAGAAATATGGGTCATTGTCAGTGGGTCATGTGCAACATTCTTCTGCACTGGAACACATATCCAGCAAGGTGGCCAGTCCTTTATCATATAACTTGTTCAGCTGTCCCACTCAGAAAGAAAACAAAAGTACTTGGTGTATCCAAGCTGCAGACCAAGTAAAATTGCAACCACCTTCAGATCGGCATATATATTCCTCTTGTACCTTGAGTACTGATTGTGTTTCAGCAGCAGCTGCATGTTCTCATACTTTTCCTTCATATGAACTGCATGTCTGATATGTATGGAAGGGTAGATAGATAGATAGATAGATAGATAGATAGATAGATAGATAGATAGATAGATAGATAGATAGATAGATAGATAGATAGATAGATAGATAGATAGATAGATAGATAGATAGATAGATAGATAGATAGATAGATAGATAGATAGATAGATAGATACTTTATTAAACATTATGCAGCAAAACGGCCTTCAAACTTAATAATGATGAGTCAATAAACAGTCACCATTCTGTTGGATCATGTTCATATCTGAGAGCAGAAAGCAATCTATCGATGTCACTGCAAAAGATCAGACTGTCAACTTGTCTGAAGAATTTTGTCATATTTTCATGATGGTGTGAAAATACTGAAAATTTTGTACTTGGTAACAACAGGTTCCATCCTTGCAATTTAGATCCAAGCAGTTCTGCCTGACTCTTCGATAAATCCAAATCTCTGACAAAGTTGTTGAGCTGTGCCAGAGAAATTAAATGAGGATCACTGGATGTTGATGGCTTGAAATCTAGATTGTCAGAAACTGCAGCAGCTTCCATCTGCATCGGTTCATCCATCTCTGCCTCCTTGTCCTCATGCTCCAACATCCACACCTCTGGGTTTTTGGAACAGAAAGACTTTTGAACAAGTGGTACTGGTCTCATTGCAGGGGTAAGGTTCGGGTACACAATAAACTTCCTGTTCTTGGAAGAAAATCTTGAGACATTCATCATGCAGAAGTAGCAATTAGTTACGTGATCCTTCAGCTCTCCCCATATGATTGGGATGGCAAATGGCATGGATGGACACACACCCTTCAGCCAAGTTTGTAGACTGGTAGCGCAACATGCACAACATATATGAGGAGCCGGTACTTTGTCCTGGTCACCAATTTTGCACCTCAAATATAACTTATATGCTTTCTTTATGAGGGCTGCCATTCTCTGTTTCTGTGCTTTCAAAGTGAACTCCCCTCAGATGTAATAAAACGTGCCACGGCTATTTGACATTGGCATGACATTTCAGAAATTATATGAAATTTAATTTATGGCCTTTGAACTCAACAGTTTTATTTTTAATGTACTGTAATGTTCATTGACACTGACATCAGTTAGAAAGACTGCAGCTGCTACTCGCTGCTGCTGCTAGGTATATATAGGGTTGCATTGCCTTGGAAACAATCCATAGTCTTGAACGCGAGCTTGAGCATGCCTGAGTGTGTACAAGCACACATGATCAGACAAATTTTTGTGCAGTATTTTAGCTACGTAATTCTCTAGTGTAAATTTCATCAGTTATGGCTGTAAAATTTAATGATTTTGACCTACGAACATCATGAGCTACTGCCAGGCAACTAAACCTGAGCACCCATGACTTTGTGAAACACCCCAATTTGAAAATTTTGTAATTTATATTACAAATTTAGCCGTTTCTCAATAACTTTGCGTGACAGGAAAATTTTAAAGTTATTTCTGTGATCAGCATCACAAAATCTATCTAGCACACAAGAAATTATGAAGGACATGAAAATAAGCAATACTTTACTCAAAGATGCATAATTATGAGTTTGATTTTAAATAGCTATTGCTTATCTTGTTCCAAAACGAATCTAGTTTAACAAGTAACATGTGTGCTATGTTATTTAGGAATCACAAACTTAGTTAGATTGCATGGTTAGGCATCAACAACAACAACAACATCAACAGCAACAATTTATTTCTTTCATAGCCCAAAATCACACAAGGAATGACTCAATGGGCTTTAACAGACCCATTTTTTTGATATCCCCCAGCATTCACTCCTTAAGAAGGCAAGAAAAAAATACCCCCCAAAAAAATCCTTGTAGCAAAAAGCAATTCAGAGAGAGATTCCCATCCAGGTAGGTTGGGCATACAATGGGTGTCAAAAATGTGGTAAATACAATACACAAAACAGAACACAAGTAATCCTTTTTCATACAGCTAAATAGCCAATCCATTATTGCCACCTCAGAAAGACAATGCAATTGTACAAACTACTTTGTTCTTGCACAGCGCTTCTCAAAAGCAGGCAACTCTGAAGGCAAAATGTAAGAACAGAATTTACCACTCACTAAATACAGAACTATCACATATGAGAGTGCAGATTTGTTCAAATACATCAAAAAACAAAGTAGAAACTAATTAACATAAATGAAAAACAACACTGTGTATCGGTTAATTGTAGAACCACAGCCAGCTTGTAGAAAAGCAGTCAGACAAGCCAGACACAGTCAGAGTCCTGGAGACCTTGGTCAACTAGCCACCTCCCCCTGCTGGCCATTCTACAGCTGAGTCTATGCTAAGCTGGCCAGTCTGATGAAGGAAATCTTCTACCCAATGATTCCACTGCTCCTTTATCAGAGATGATTTTTCCATGACAAGCAAACAACTTGGCACTAGAACAGGGGCACCAAGTACTGTACCACTTGAGGATACAGAGAGAAGAAACAGAAAAGGGAAGGTTTAGTCATAGTTTATAAATATAATATATTTTAGTACTAATGACTAATCAGCAGCTCTAGTCAGAGTATATTAAACTGACGTAGTAAGTCTTCAGACTGAATTTAAAAACAGAGACTGAAGGGGCCCATCTTATAGTAGCAGTAGTAGGCATACCATTCCACAGCTTAAGGGTCCTGTAAATAAAAGCACAGCCTCCCACTGTTATTTAATAATCTTTGGAATCATAAGATGGATGGCATCTTGAGATGTTAAGGTGCATTCTGGTTTATAAAAAATGATAAGTTCAGATAAGTGAGTGGGGCCTTGGCCATTTAAGGCTATATCCTGTTGACCCACATGATATAGGATGATAATGTCTCTGTCCATTGGTATTTAGAAACAGGGGACACATTACTGTTAATGAAGAAATTATACTTATAAAGAACAATTAAGTATAGAAGCATAATAATGAATGTAATTAAGCAACTGAAATTCTTTCAGTGATTTTACATTTTCCCACAAAGTTATCCTGATATTCTTTGATAGGTTTGTGCAGTTTGTAATTATTTTAACTGAGAATATGTTTAACAAATTAATACAAGTAGTTAATCTAAAATGGAATCCTTCAGGAGCTGGTAGCATGCAGGGTCTCTTTTCTGTCTCCTTGCTGCTAAGAATGACATTTCATTTAAACTTGTTTATATTTGCATTCAGTAAATTTCACTTTAGACTTTGACCTTTCGCCACCCTGCTGTGGCACTAGGAATGAAATCTGCCACTCATACTTGCTTCAGCCTGAAGCATTCACATAAGTGCTAGTAGTCTTACCTGTTACTTGGTAAACACTTACTTTATAGCTATAATAGGCACATACAATTGCTTAAATATGTTATTTTTGTCAGTGATACCTATTTCTTAACTCCTCTTTGATAAGTTTGTTACTATTTTGTTTGTACTTATTTCTGTTCTTCTTTGATAATGCCTCATTCTCCTCCCACATCATTCTTTCCTGTCCTTTTAACTAAACCCAAGGGAGAACATGCCTCCCACACATTCTTCCCACACTACCAACAGATAACAAGTACAAGTTGAATCCATAAGCAGGAAATATTTGCTGAGCTCTTTTCCGGACTCTTAGAGCAATTTTCTCATTTTTCTCCAGTTCTTGCAATTAAACATATATACCGATTCCCCCTTATGTGTGCTCAAGCTTGGTTCAGTTCAGATCTATTTTGTCTTTGTTACCTTTGCATGTATTTTGTAGGCAAGGTACATGCACTTCTGATTTACACACATTCTGTATAATATACTATTTCATGGGGACACCAGGACCATTAACTGGGGAGTCTTGTACTTACTTTTATTTTAAAAAGCATTTTGACAATCCTGTTTTCAGCCTATTTTGATTAAAATTCCGAGGACAGTCCCACTGTTTGGTGAGTCATGAAGGTACAAAACATGGTTTAAAGTTCTGTAGGCACAATTCTGTTTACAATTGCAAAAGCTTTAATTTTCATTTTTAGCTGTGAGACCTGGACTTGGTGTTATATGCTCTCAGTCACTCACTAGATGGTGCTAGCAGTGCATAGATAATATACCTGACAATTTTACAGTAAGAAAATAGGAGACTAGAATGTAGAAGTATTAGCAGTTTCATTATCATTATGTTATTATATGGACTTGTTAGAAGTATATGCTAACATAGAAATTCACAATGGAATTTGGAATTTTTTAATTAATGGAATTTCAAGCAATTTGCAATTGTCCTTATGTCATTTAATGTTGCTCTGTAATGCCAAATATTTACATTACTTGTCCGATTGTTAAATTATTTATGCACAAATGCCATATTTTCCAGCTAAAAAGATTTTGCTGTCAGAATAAATAGTCAAAATAACATTTTTACTTAACTGATCACAGTATATGAAGGCAGATTTATTTTGTTCAATTCACTGCAACATTTTTGCATTCTGCATCATTGGTTTGCGGCTTGGGTCTCAGGTCCTGATGGCTTCCTGTCATTTCCCAGCATATTTACCAAATATCTATTTTTGGGTTATGTCATCTTTCAGGTGGTACCTACTGGATCTTTGGAGGGCAGTCTCTGTTATACATTAGATACATTTAAGTTACGGAAATCTGTGAGGTATGTTCTAGAGCATCCAATAGGTCATTGTGAATCAATGGATCTCTATACACAGAAGAAACAATTGTATGTAGTATGTAAAAACCAATATTACATTGTACACACTATAAATTAGAAAGTGTGCACTGTTGATATTTACATACTTGTGAAAACTATTTTCAGGGCATGAACATGTACACATTTTTCTTTCTACTCTCAGTTGTCTGTGATGATAAAAAGCTTTCCATTTATTAATTATTATAATGATATATTAAAGCAAATAAACAGATAAAAATAGATACAGTATCTTTTCAAAATGGTGCCTTGTTTGATTGTTATATTAATTGTGATTTGCTGTAGAATGATTGAAGAGGGGTTGGTTTAATGTGTTCAATCCCTCTACAAGAATATTGTTATATTACAGCCTGAATGTATGCGTATTTTATGATATACTGTTGTTTTAGTTATTTTTGAATCATCATTTGTCATATTTTATGTCAATTCTGTAATGTTTGTAATTACTCTATGTTCTGTTTCTTTAAATGTCCTAATGTTATGTGTGCTTTGTAGGTGGTTCCCTAAGAAGCAGGGCCACTCTGATGTCACTGCTCCTGAGACCTCCCACTGGGTATTTAAAGCCCAGAGGAAAGAAGCTCAGGCAACATTTTCATTTAAGTAGTTAAAGTTTTGTAAGTATTGCCATTTTTTTGCTTTTTGGTGGTTCTTTGGTTATATTTTGCTGCTGTTTTTGGACTTCAATTTCTGGATAGTGAATTAATACTTGTTTGACTTTTGATTGCCATTTTGGTAACCCCTTCTGCCTTTGTTATTATTTTTGTTTAAATAAGTAATTTTCTGTTATAAAGCATTCTTGTTGCCTTTTGGTCACAATCCAGATTTTTGCTCAGCTTCTCCCCATTATGAGGCATTTTGGAAACATTAATAAGCATATTGTGCACTTTAAGTAATATAGTTTATCAATTTTTTGGACTAACCAGGCCGAAAGCCTACTATTGGTGGACAAGGTGAACCTCACATGTGATTGCCAGAGAAGGTCCTGGCCTGCTTGTGTAACTTCTTTAGGATGTCTCATATCCATTTTGTCCCTTTCTTAACAGTTGCAGACACGTACTGTATATTCAAAAGCCACTAGATTTATGAGCAACACTGGAGTAATCTTTTAATTCTTCCTTTTAATATAAAGAGTCATAGTTAAAATATTTTAATTAAATGGGCACAGCTAGTAATAGGGTGTTTAGAGAGATACACTAGAAATGTACACAATTAAACTACCAAAACACAAATAGGACATTAAGCTCTTCAAACATTATTTGAGTGAGGCTCCAAAAAGCCTTTGAACTGGTGTATCATAGCCTAATTATTCCAACCAAGTGTAACTCTGTTTAGCGTGCTATTTTGAATTAATGATTGTCAGTTGCCTTTCCAATCTTTCCTTCGAAAAGAGTACAATTTTACTGAGCTATGTGCTTTCACCTTTTCCATGCAATTAATCCAAGTTTTTCAGTTAACGATAAAAATAATTAAAAAAAATGATACATCTTATCAACCCACAAATCTGCAATATTACAAGTGGAACTGTGGGAGTCAGAGGCAATGTACCAATTACATGTGTATCACCAGTGCTGGTTGAAGCCTGTTTGGATCTCTGAATTGGTGATGGTTACTGGTTCTAGTCTTTAACTCTGGCTTTTGACTTTGATTTTTGATTTGCAGTTTGGCTCTGACATTTCTCTCATTTTCTTTTCTGGTCTAGACCTTTGCTTTGCCTTTGACTCTGTTCTTTCATCTATTGCTTACTTTAATTTTTTTTTCACAGACATTGTAGTATCCATATACAAAGACAGATTAATAGGCACAGTATCCAAACTACATGCTAAAATCCACAAAGGTACAATGACATTGTCAGTTTTTTCATTTCGATTTCTGTAACCCCTGGTTCTGCTGGCGGTTGTGGTGGTATTACGGTAACCTGAGCCTGACAAATCCTCTCTACCAAGGAATGTCTCTTGGGTAATTCCCAGGTACTCCTTCTTAACTTACTACAACAGACTCCTTCTATTCTAAATCAACTGCGAATCTGCAATCAAGGACTGTTGAGCTCATTGAGACATTTATTAGGATGACAAACTGGAGTTTACTTCCAGGTCAACAGTGAAAATTGTATTTAAGGGAAGGGTTGTTGAATAATACTCAGATCAATTAGCTACTATCAACTTAGAAATTGTACTTCAAAACAAAACAAAAAAAACTTTCTTTTAGCCAATGAAAATTATTCAGGTTGCAATAAAATTTCACCAGTAATAGTTACATTATAAAAGTAATCCATGATGACTAATGTGCCATGTCATGTTCAGGTAAAATTGTTGTTCAGGTTTTAATTGATACATCAATAGAAAGACTATTCATTTATCATTTTTGCGAAACCTGTATTTTCCAGTATGGGATTGTGGGGGGCTTTAACAAATCCCACTGCTAAGACACGAACATAAAAAATACAAAAGGCCTTGATATAAAAAAAATACAATAATGGAGTCAATAAATACAAGAGGTAAGAGAAACGGGACCAGGTGATACGAAAAGGCAAAGATACAAACAATACTATAATGAAATCAAAAGGCCACACAACAGAAAAAGGCCAGGATTCAAGATTAAAGAATGAAAAATTTACCTTAGCTATAACATTCCAAACTTGAGTGGGAAGTCAACGACAAAGAGAGCAACCTCAATGCCTCAGTCATTAGACTGACGTGCAAACCTGCTCATTAAGGATACCATCAAGTAATAGTAGTGCAATTGTAGAATTAGGGAACTTCACAACTTAAAGTTAGAAAGACGCAAAAAACAAAGACTCTGTGAAACAAAGAAAACACCAGTAAATGATTATTACTAAACAACTGGAGACTCACAAATTAATAATGCAGTTTCACTAAAGCAAAGAACTCAAATTTAAGAAAAAATACACTTAATGCAAAAATGCTTAAATGGTAAAAAGGAGTAATTGAAATAAAATAATCCATTAAAAAAGAAAAAAAAAATCACAAAGAAAAATTAGCAATAAAACTAAATCTGACTGTGGTTCCCCAGCAAACCCATGACACAGTGCTCCCCATAGTGTTGATGTGCCTTCTTTAAGTCAGAGGTTCCCCTCTTGTGCCCCAAGGGCTGTATGTGACCTGCCTGGTTTGAACATGTGGGTCAGACAAACTCCAGATTGTTACTGACGCATAATCACAAATCATTTGCATAGGTCATTCCTCAACATGTTTATGTTTAGGGGACATTTAACACTGGATTATATTTAAAAGCTCACAATCTTCTTGTATTTTGTGTGTCTGTTAACAATGCCTTAAGAATGTCTTCTAATTATATTTTTTTAACTTACATGGACATGCTGTGACCAAGTAATGCACATGGCAGAAAATTAGAAGGTGGGGCATACAAAAGAGGAGTGATGGCCTAAAAGAGAGGCAATGCCTTCTAAACCTGAGAGTGAAAACACTAAAAGGTGAAGTGTTCTGGCACATACTATGAACAGTAATGTGCAATCACAATCTCATTGTGTAGTCATTCACCTGTCTCCTGACTATAAAGAATTAATGTTCCCTAGTCAGCATCAGAAAACTCACTAAAGTAAGCTTTTGTTATTTATGAAATGTTAACAATTTTACTTAGAAAGCTGTTCAAGTAAATGGTAGAGTTTTTTTTGTTTAATTACTGAATAAACAAGCATGATCTGGGGGTTAGTTGTTCTTACTAATTGTAAAAAGGTGTTATGTGTTCCGTCTCTTTTTTTATAAAGATTTGATCTCAAAACATGATCAAATATACATTCTATTTCATCCGCAAGCCTAACATTTAGTGTATTTTGATTCTTACTATGTTTTGTACACAACTTACATTTATTAGTGTTAAGAGCTCATTAGGTTTTGTATGAGTTCTTAGCTATTCAGCTTTTCAGCTTCAGGCTTTTACAACCTTAAGTTTTTAAAACTAATGCCAACAACAGCCAAATCACAGCTCACAGTTTGGCATTTAGGCTGGGAAGGGCGAGATGAACCATAAAGAAAATTGCATTTTTTTAGAGTCACAACCATACTGCTACCTATAGTTACTTCATACCCCACATCACATATAATAAATTGTTTATAATATAAACTTATAGAATAAACTAAATTTCAATTACATTAATGCATTTAAAACTTTGAAGTTACAAAGAAGTGAACAAATATTGTTAATATTTAAATGTCAGAAAACATTGTTTTCTTTTTGTTAGATTATTGTGATTATTGTCAAAATAAGCACTTTAAAATGCACACATGTTGGGTGTGTTTTGGCCTTGTGTTAATTGTTTAGAAAGTTTGAATGTTTTTAATTTTTAATTTACTTCAGAAAGACTTTTTTTGTTTATTAAATATTTTGTCACAGAGGTGTGTGACATGTGATTGAGGTTTGCTTAAACTGCAACACCACTGTTTGACAGGCAGTATTTTCAGGCTTAAGCCTTGGGCATGCTCGTATAACTCTGTTATTTAAATAGCTTGTACTATCAACAAAAGTGGCTATCTGACATGTAAAAGAGGAAAATACTGAATACAAAATATACAAGGTCAAGTGTCCACTCTCAGACTAAATTTGGAACAGTAAAGTAATCTTTAGTTGAAGTTACACAGAATGTTCTCTTTTTGTTGCAAGAATACGCAACATGCAAGAGAGAGTTGCTTAGAGTAGGTTGGACTTAACTACATTAGTCAACAAAGTGTTTGTCACAGAGCAAGTTAAGAGTGTTTTCAGAAATGTACTCATGTACCTATAGTTTTTGAGTTATGTCTTTTAAGGCTGTGAATTTAGTACATAAACCCTTATTAAGGTGTACAGTCTTTTAGGTTACATTCAGAATTACATTTTTTTTATTGCTTTTTGTGAAAATCTTATAAATTTCCAGAAGGAAAAAAAGTCTCTTATGCCAGAGTTTGCAGGCTGTAACATGTTTGGACAGGCTGAGACAGGAGTCCACTCTCTATCTGAGGCAAAGCTCAATGGCAGAAGTCAAAGTGTAAACATCTATGTGTTTACGTCTTTACAAATGTATTTCTTTTATTCACATCTGGACTTTTTCCATGGGAATCTCAGAGCAGACAATGAAAAGAATGGTGAATGTTTTTATCAGGATATTTCTGAAATGGAAAAGTAATACCAAGGCAACAGGAATCCCGGTATGCTTGCTGACAACAGCTGGACCCTTAAGAGGAATATTTTTGAGGCCAAGTACAGCAGAAAATTGTACATTTCTAAATTTTAGATGAGAAGCTACCAGAATTTATATATAGTGTAACCAAAAATTTTTTGTAAATTTGAATCGTGTGTCACTTAAAATCCATCTTTCATGGAGGAAGTCTGATTAGATATTTAAATCAGCATGGAATATATTGTAAGATTCACCTGTATTGATTCATGTGACAAAATAAGTTACATTTTGTTACCCAGTTGTATCATACTCTTGTATTATTAACATGTTTACATTAGTTATAGCCTAAAAAAATTTATTGCATATTTATTTAAGTGACATAGTGCATCCTTTAGGGTGCCCTGCCACCCCTTAAACTAACAGCTCAGAAATTTATAAAATTTGTGCAAGAACTTCATGAATCCTATCCAATACAAATGGACACTGATTACACTGTTTGCATTTATCACACTACAAGATTGTACGTTTGCTTGTGGAAGGTACTTACTTTTTTAGTCTAAAAAACGGCCACAGTTTTTCTCATTTAAGTTTTAAAGTTGGCGACATCAATTTATGAGCTGGAAATGGTATATTCAGGACCAACCCAGCTGCATAATTGAAGGTGTGTGTTTCTACTCTGTTTCCTCAGCATAAATGACTGAAAATGAATCAACTGTCCAAATGTTAGGCAAAAGATGTTAGGCAAAGTAATATGCATTACTTATTTTAATAGATTTGCCTTTAAAGTGGACTAAAATGTGTAAAATAAACTACAGTTGTATTGCACATTGCATATACTCATTTTGTAAATATGCCTAAAGCAGAATACTGGGCACATCAGATTATTTTCTATTATGTTATTTGCTCAGAGTATTTGTGGACATCAAAACATAGTTCTTATAAAGTGGCCCAAATATTGCATGGTAGCATATATCTTTACTTTCCCAGTGCCATTTTTGCCTAATCTCTTGTGGGAGGACTCCATTTTATTGACTTTCATGCAGGTTAGAAGGCATGTTGATATTAAACCTGGTTATCAGATGAGATGATTTTCACATGAAAACACATTTCTTAAGAAATCACTTTATCTAGCCCACAGCACACATAAGGTGCTCAATATAAATCTGAGATATACTGTTAAGCATAGGCTTAACACGCAGCCTGCATTAAGTCAATAAAGAACTGAGAACCACAATGGTTCAGAAAGCAGACATATCAGGATTCACAAATTGCTGTATCTTGCAGTATGAAATCCATGTACATAAACTGACATTTTCTCCTTTCGGGGTAACTCAAGAAAGTGCATTCAGTTTGTATAAGAAACATACACTTTGTTAGAGTTAAAAAGCATCACCATGTTTAATAAACTCTGTATCATACTCATTCAAGTGGAAAATCAGGATATGATAAAAACACATTTATCCACTCTGCAGGGAGTCAAGAATGCTGGATGGTCTCAGTGAGGGATGAGTTTTGGGGTCCAAAGACTGTGTTCGTTAATTTGACTATAGAGATGTTTAAACGCAACAGGATAGCTGAAAATTGCCACAGATCAGGTGCATTTTTTCATACGAAGAGTGAACTTATTTGTGAAATGAGCTTTATCAGTAGAATAACGATCTATGCCATAAGGTAGGAAAAATCTCTTCAAATGCAGCCAAAAAACATGACAGTGAATTACAGGTCTATGTTGTACCTACCCAAGTCAAAACATCTCAGTCCAACTATTCATCTGAAGAATGAGCTTTTGGAGCAGAGCTTCACCACAAGGTATCACCAGCAATTCTGTCCCACATAAATGGCACTAATAACCCTTAGCAATTGAATAATATATACAGTGATCCCTCGCTATATCGCGCTTCGCCTTTCGCGGCTTCACTCTATCGCGGATTTTATATGTAAGCATATTTAAATATATATCGCGGATTTTTTGCTGGTTCGCGGATTTCTGAGGACAATGGGTCTTTTAATTTCTGGTACACGCTTCCTCAGTTGGTTTGCCCAGTTGATTTCATACAAGGGATGCTATTGGCAGATGGCTGAGAAGCTACCCAACTTACTTTCTCTCTCTCTCTCTTGCGCTGACTTTCTCTGATCCTGACGTAGGGGGTGTGAGCAGGGGGGCTGTTCGCACACGTAGACGATACGGACGCTCGTCTAAAAATGCTGAAAGATTATCTTCACGTTGCTACCTTCTGTGTGCAGCTGCTTCGTGAAGCAACATGCTGCACGGTGCTTCGCATACTTAAAAGCTCAAAGGGCACGTATTGATTTTTGACTTTGTTTTTCTCTCTCTCTCTCTCTCTCTCTCTCTCTCTCCCTGCTCCTGACAGAGGGGGTGTGAGCTGCCGCCTTCAACAGCTTTGTACCGGTGGTGCTTCGCATACTTAAAAGCCAAACAGCCCTATTGATTTGTTTGCTTTCCTCTCTGTTTCCTTTGAAGAGGAAGATATGTTTGCATTCTTTTAATTGTGAGACAGAACTGTCATCTCTGTCTTGTCATGGAGCACAGTTTAAACTTTTGAAAAAGAGACAAATGTTTGTTTGCAGTGCTTGAATAACGTTCCTGTCTCTCTACAACCTCCTGTGTTTCTGCGCAAATCTGTGACCCAAGCATGACAATATAAAAATAACCATATAAACATATGGTTTCTACTTCGCAGATTTTCTTATTTCGCGGGTGGTTCTGGAATGCAACCCCCACGATGGAGGAGGGATTACTGTATGTGGCAAGTGATATATACACAGTACTTTACAGTTTTTTTACTAAACACGTTCAAATCCAAAGAAAAAGGTTTAATCATTTCTTTTAGCTGTGTTTAACTGGCAAGTTGCATTATGTTAGAAATAAGTATATTAGGGAGACAAGACAGGTATGACAGTTTAGTGACCAAGTGAGAGAGGTTAGATTGGGATGGTTGGGGCATGTTCAGAGGAAATATGTGGGGTACATTGGGAAAAGAATGTTGAGGATGAAACCGCGAGGATACAGGAAAAGAGGAAGACCAAAGAAAAGGTTTATGGATGTGATGTATAAGACAGGGATAGATGTAGACTGATAATCTGCTGTGGCAACCCCTAAATGGGAGCAGCCAAAAGAAGAAGACTGATATTTACTAGAAAGATTTTTATCAGTTTATTTAGCATTGTATATTCTGAGATATTCAGCTCTTTTTAGAACTTATTGTGTGTATACCAGGATATATTTTACTGCAACATTTTACACCAAATTGGGTGAGGATAGTAAGTAGTTTGACAAACAAGAAGAGGCCACTCATTCCATCAAACTCATTTGCTTAGCTAATAGCTAAGTTGCCCCAGTATTTCATTGAGATTCGTTTAGTGCTTGCTAAGGATGATGCTTCAACTACTTGACTTGGTAATTTATTCCAGAATGTTGTAGCTCCTTGTATGAAGAAGTGCTTTGTAGCTTCCATCTTAAATACATGTCTCCATAATTTCCACTGAAGTACTGTAGTAAAGAAAAATCAATTGATGTTTAGATAAAAGAGTTCTGCCGGGTCAACTCTATTGATGTCTTTAAGAGTTCTGAAGACCTCGATTAGGTCCTCATGCATCTCTCTCTGCTCAATACTAAAGATGTTTAAATCCTTGAGCATGTCAAATTAGGCCATTAACATTAGCCCTAGAATACATATGGTTGCTCTCCTCCCCTCAGCGTAAGTTATACAGTAGCTATGACTTTTTTGTAGTGCATTAAATCCTTTAAGATGAACCCTAAAAAACATAATAAGGAACTGCTTAAGAACATTTATGTTAGGTAAAATGCCCAGTGAGTGCTGGATGGTCTTTAGGTCTTGAAACCCCTGTTTTGTTTTTTTCCTGTCCTCCCGGCCAACTGACCTTCTCATCTAACTTATCTTTAGAGAATTAAAAAACAATTCTTTATGTAAGGACTCTACTTCTCTATTAATTATGTATCTATTTTAAAGTATGCATTATTTTCTTGTGTGTTATTTATTCATTATGATCTTTATTTTAATTTATCTTTCTTTGTTTTAACAAGTTCTTTGACACCTTGTAGAGCACTCTGTGCTACATCCTGTGTATGAAAATGTGCTTGAGAAGTAAATGTTGTTGTTGTTGTTGTTGTAGTAATGTTCTGAGCAGAACTGCACACAGTACCCCAGAAGTGGTCTCACTAGTGCTCACTTGTACATTCTGAACATAATGTCCCATGATTTATATTTAGCTGTTTTTACAATATCACTTAATATTTTATCTGCCTTTCTAGTTGCTTATGCACATTGTTTAGACCACAAGAATGTTGTGTCAATATAAACTCTTAATTCCTTTATAAATCTTACTTCCAGTAAGACAGTGCCCCTATGTTGAATTTATAATAATTTCCTTTTGCATATATGTAGCATATAGCATTTCTCTACATTAAATTCTAAATGTTTGCCCAGTTCTCAAGATTTTGCAGGGCTTTTAACTGTTTTTGCTGACCATCTAGTATCTGCTATCCATCCAATTTTATTGAATTTCACAAGTTTACTAACAATACCAGAATATATACGACATTAATATAAATTAGAAAAAGTAGCAGTCCAAGAGATGCCAGAGTTGACCGTACCATGTTTCCTGATGATTAACTAATCAATATTTGTACATTACTTCTGATGCCAATTTTTGTAGTTACAAAGTTAATCTTTGATGTTAGCGTGTATAAATGGTTTCTTTAAAGTTTCAATAAATTATATATTTTTGTCTGGTACACCAGTACTCCACTCCTAAAATTCTAGCAGATTGGCTTGGCAATATCTTCTCATAAAATCTTGCTGACTGTTGTTTATAGCAGTATACTATTTTCATACACATACTCTACTAATTTATTTCTTAGTATAGTTTCTACGGTCTTGCATGGTACAGAAGAAAGATTCATTGGTGTGTAATTATCAGGATCCATTATGTCAACCCTTCTTTTAGATTGGAGTGACAGTTGCAAACTTCCAGTTATCGGGTACTTCTCCCATCTGAAGTGAACCTAGGAATGGTTTCTATGGAATGTCTTTCATTTCTTTGAGTATATCCGGTAAACATCCTATCATGTCTGGGGGTTTTATTATTCTTCACATATTGGTCTACAGAACATCTCTGACTCTTCTCTTTTAATTACTGTAAGCTCTTACAGATTTTGTTTTTGCTTAGAGAATTTGTTTTTACTTTGGCCTGACACATTCCATTGACCTGAATCACACTGGGGATTAGAGTGGGATGGAATGACCTTGCAAAGCTGTATAACCAATAAGTTACAGCTCTCTGTGGCAGATGTACCTTTGAATCTTATTTTTAATGGCTAGGCAAAGAGGACCAATGTTTATGCAAACTGCTTATCTTTGTCAATATGCAGCAGTGCTCTTATGATATCCTCTGAGAAACATTTGCTACTGTGTCTCAATGGGAGATGTATTTTGATGTGTCACTCGTGTGAGCCAAATGTGCTCCTTGTTATGTAATGGGAATGCTAGTCTCTTGGGAAGTGACATAAAAAAAGATAATAGGAGAATGGCTTTTCAGGACTGAGATATGCCAAAACACATTGCAATATGCTGTATTTCATGCATGCCATTTACAATAAGACACCCCACCCAAAATATAACTCCTTTTTTACTATCCAGGTATAATTGCTGAAATATTTTTACATACTGATTTATACTCTTAAATGCACTTTTGAAGTGGAGAGTACTAAATACACTTTGATTTCTTTAACTCTGGTTCCTTTGGTTTCATTTTTGTGTATTATTTGTATTTGTTCTACTTTAAATAAACAGAGTATTGTTGGTCTTAACTGCATTATATTAGTAACTTTCATGTACACAATGCTATTTCCTCCCTCTGTTTCAACCTGGAAGTGCTGCTTTTAATTATGTTAAATACTGTATAATTATTTTATTGCATAGTGAGGTACCATCCAACATGTTATGTAAAAATATGGTAGACTGTTGGAAAACCTCAGAGAAAGAACATTTTTATATTACCTACCAGTTAGGAACTAACAAAAGAGATGTATTTTGGTAAATGTTTGAATTGTGTTTGTTAATAATTCATTCATTCCATTTATATAGCACTTTTCTCAGTACTCAAAGCGCTATCCACACAGGGAGGAACCGGGAAGTGAACCCACAATCTTCCACAGTCTCCTTACTGCAAAGCAGCAGCACTACCACTGCACCACCTGTGAGGACAATTTGTTAGGGCAATTGAAAAGTTGTTTAGCAATCATGGGTAACATTAAAATAAATTCAGATGTTGTTTATGAAACATCAGCCACAGGCACCAAGTACATCATATAAACAAATTCTCCTCCTGCTTAAATTTTAACAAATGTGGCGTGGATATCAATTTTCTCAGTCACATTCCAGAATGAAGTACATCATCCTGAATAAACTGCACACAACATGAGTACTATAACAATCCTGCATCCTCTCCAGAATTAAACAGGACTGCTGATTTAATGTGTCAGTAAGATTTTTATGGGGGAAGAAAATTTGTCTACTAATCTGGGAATTGTTAGCAAATTTCTGTGTTTTATGTAATTGTGGGTTATTGTATATTCAAGAAGGGGTATATGTGTGTGTGTGTGTGTGTGTGTGTGTTTGTTTTTGAAAGCATATAACAAAAATACTACAGAGATGCAGGGAAACAGAAATGATTTAAGTATCATTATTAATTAGTATTAGTAGACTACTTTTTAAAACTATGACTTTGAAAAACTAATAAAATGTTTGAATCAATTTAATAGGAGAATTTAATAAATCAGCCACAACCTGAAACTGAATTAATCTGGGTTGTAAAATAGAGAGACAGAATTAATTGCCTGAAATTCTATTTAGCCACAGATCAAAGAGAAAACACATAATGTTCACAAACATAAATGTGAGTTTACCCAATATTTGTATGAAAAAAAAAAATCTTTATTAAGGTACTGCTACTGGAAACTGTATAGAGCTGTTATCATTAAGCAGAGAAGGTTTTTAAGACAGATGGCTGTAGGATATAGCTTTTGACGCAGACAAAACCATTGAAATGTAATCAGAATCATAGAAGAACGAACAATATAAATGTATCCGCATTTGCGAAAATGTTGGAAATTAGCACCACACATGTGGCTCTTAGAAATAAGCGAAAAGCGCAAGTATGCCAATGCAACTATACTGCTGCTGAGTCACAGTAACTGAGATAAAACAGCCACTTCATGTTTTCTTTCCAGTTCCTGATGAGCTCCCAGTGACGTTATTCATTCAGTCTGAACTTCTGGTAAGATCATTAAACTTGTCAGTTGAAAAGGAGAGTATAAATATGCACGGTGAAGTCAGGGGATCTTCTTTACAATTCTTGTCCAAACCCCCTCCCTTTTACATCAGTCCATCTACTCCTTGCGTATTCCTAAGCAAGGAACACACAGTCTGAATGATAACCCTGTCCGTCGTGCACATATTTTATCACACATGCATTTTCACAGCACTCGATGCTACTTTTGACGTAAATGCTCATTCATTAATTCAACTATAAACAACCATGAAAACGAATAATTTATTTCACTTATTCCACGGGTGTCAGGGTAGCTCTGTGACACTGTCATTGTCTCGCAAGTCCAGAGAGCCAGCCTATGACACTTTGTATGGGGTGCTTGCTTTCTTCTCAGAACCTAAATATGTGCTTGTCAAATTTCATTTACGAGTTAAACTACCCCGAGTGAATGGCTGCATGGTGGTCATACTCATACTCCCAAAGCTGGCCCCTGCTCCTCTCGAACCTAAAAACAAAGCTAGATACAAAACTGGGATAATTATTTCTTGATTTTGGTATATTTATACAATAATCAGGAGCCCGTCATGAAAAATAAGCGACCAGTCCACCCTCTTCATAGCTGAGCTGACGTTATTTCGCAGCTGTATGGTACGAGTCATTTCCGGACGCGCGCGCGCGCGTGCTCGTGAAAGCGGCAGCTGGAAAAGTGCGCTCAGCGTTTGGGAAAAGTGGGAGCAAACCGGGCAAAGCAGATAATACAGGGGAGGAAGTATACAATAAGGCGATGACCAGAAGGGACTGATACGACTGGAGGTGTTTGAGGTCAACACCTTAAGGACGTCTTTGTATTTTATGGTGTGAAACTAAAAAAAAAAAGTTCCGAGGAAAATCATGGCTTTGTCCTGCAGGAGTTGGCTGTCCAACGAGGGGGGCAAGCATCTACTTCTGGTGAGTGGAACTACAAAGCCATTAACGCGTTCAGAACGCTAGGGTTTTGCCATTCATTTGCAAGGCATTTAGTAGGAGGGCACGAACTCGGCTTAGCTAAGTCCGACACTAGCTTCTTTTGTGTTGTATGGTATAGTATTACAGTAATGAATTATGCATGTGGCCATCATGTTCTTGAAAGTATTTTGCAGGACATCTTCCAGTTTAGTAATGAGAAATGGCAACATTTCAGTTTAACTTATCAGGAGTGTGGAATATTTGTAAAATGTTCCCATTTATAACACGTTACAATATTTACATATACTTTATTAAGGAACTAATTGAGTATTGCTAACAATTTATTAATTGCACGAAGTATGTTTATGAAAGTCTACTGCTAACGTACACACATACTCCAATAATAGCAAATATGACTTCATAAAAATGACAATAATAATAACTTGCAGGTACTTAATAAACATAAGACAAATAGTAAAGTATATTTTGAACATTCAAGGAGACATGCATTCTCTTTCTGAGTAATATGTGGAAAAATGTGTTTCTTGCAATATTCTAGTACCTTTGACTTAACAAAGGTAAATATAACTTAATTTTAAAGTTGTAACTATTATAAACAAAGAAGTCCATCCATCCATCCATTATCCAACCCGCTATATCCTAACTACAGGGTCACAGGGGTCTGCTGGAGCCAATCCCAGCCAACACAGGGCTCAAGGCAGGAAACAAACCCCGGGCAGGGTGCCAGCCCACCACAGACAAAGAAGTCCACTCCTGCTATTTTATTTTCCTTATAATCTTTGGGTTGGGAAAGAGCTTTCTTCTCCAGTTTAAATGGGCGGCTCACCCCCAGTTTCACCAGCCATATTTGTTTCTCCGGAGAGAAACGTGCAGCAAATTATACAGTACTGCACAAGGAAACCTATAAATAAAGGTACCATGAATGTTTGGTAGGATAAGCTTTTTGTGAGATACTGTACCAAATGTCAGTTTAACTCAAAAACAAATTTAAAATATGATCACATGCCATTACCTTCATGTGCAGAAACCACTAAACCAAAAGCTGTACAGTTTATGTTCTGTAGCTGCAGGAGAAAGCAGTTGTATATCAACTCATTAAGTGATATAACTTTTTTCCACAGTGTTTTTTTCAATGTATCTATTGATGTCTTGCACAAAGATATCATAAGATTACAGAATGAAATTGAATGCATCTGAGCAAATGAAAAATAAATAACATTACATGCTTGTCTGATTTCAGCTTTTGTGGTTGGCTGCCAATGTTTATCTGTTTTGGAAAACCTTCATCTTATACCTTAAAGGGCCAGAATACTATTATCTTTATAAAATGCTTGGGGTAAGTATTTCACGGTTTTATCTGCAATGGAAATATAGTGTAATGTGTGTATTTAAAATATCTTTTTAATTAGTTCTTGAAAAACATTGTATCAGAGTCACATAGTTTAATATGTTTGGGAGATACTTCGATGCAATGTTAATTTTATCAGGAATGTTTTTAAGAGTGGTTTCTCAGTGCTGTAAAAATGCCACTCTTGATGATCCAACAGTTTAGAGAAAGTAAGAATTTTAAGATGTTCTTAATAAAAGAAAAAAAATCACAGTATAAGTGTTTTACTGATAAAATATGATTTTAAAATGGCTAAATATGACACCAAACCAGATGAACATGTGCATTTTGACTTGCCTGTACATTAACAGATCAGTTAAAGCAATCTGTGGGGCTACATATGATACATATATGGGGTGTAGCATTGGCTAAGGATCTGTGCTGGTATGTGGAAGGTTGCCGGTTCAAGTCCTGTTACTGCCAGAAAGGGATCCTACTCTGTTGGGCCCTTGAGCACAGCCCTTAACCTGAAAAATGGTCCATGGGTGGATGACCCTATTCTCTGATCCCCAAAGGTCATGCAAAAAGGAAATTTCCCATTGGGGATTAACAAAGTATATATTAAAAAAAACAAATATCTGTAAACAACATAAGCAGATATCTTTTAGTCACAGGCCTGCTACAAGGAGATATACAGATTGCATCTTTTGCATTTTGAACATGAGTGAATTTATGTCTGTTTTTATTTTGTATGCTTTTATTTAAAATGAAAAGACATTTGGTACTGAAAAAGTAAAAATAAGCATTTTAAATGTTTGTATATGAATGGAATAGATAGATGTAGCCCGAGACAGTACATTTTCCTCTGTAAACCAGTTTAGTTTGTAATGCAGCAAATAAATCTTGTCCTACAGTGACTAGTTTTGTTAAGAACTTACCCTTAAATTCCCTTTATTGAAATAAATTACCTGTTATCCTGCTCATGAAATACAAATTCTGTTGTCATGTACAGATACATCTTCAAAACAGACAGTTGATGTGTCATTGAAACTATTTAAGACAACAAAATTCTTTTTGTAATAACTTAAGTTATAGTAACCATCCATTCTTTCATTTCCAACCTGCCTTTCCAACTCAGAGATTAATGCTTATACTGGCAGTGTTGAGTGTAAAATTTCAAGCAGCCCTAGACAAGCAGGGTAAATTAAAATAAATAAAATAAAAACAATTAATAGGACATGGGGGGTTTATAAAGTGGAAAAAAACTGTGCATGCGGAATGCATTAGGAAAGTAGTGCTGACATTTGACATTAGTTATCTGATGATTCAGATGCAGTGTTCATGGTTGGAAACTGATCATTCTGAATTTGATACTTCACAATGTCTGTTTTTAAAGAGTAAAAAATATTTAGTAGATCTTCAAATTTTTTTTAGGTTTTTACAGATATGTTTGCCTAGCTTTAATAAATAACAATACAAAATAAACATCATGCTTTCCTATGTGGATGAATATATATTTTTTAAGTAATAACTGATATAATTTGGCAATCTAAAAACAGTTTACTAACTATTATCATTTAAATGCTTTCCATATCTTTCTTCAGGATAATTTTGACATGTAATATTTAACAGGTCGCATGGAATCATTAATCATGCTTACATTATAGCAAAATCTATATCACATGACTCTGAATTGGATTAAGTGGGCTTGAGAATAATATCTTTTAGTGCGTGTGTGTTTGTATGTATAGGTATATGCAAAGAATGAAATTTAATTTTATGACACTAACATTTTTCATAAACTGCATATGAAATAAATATTGTCGTTAGGATCTAAAATAAAGGTTAAATAAAGCACTTATACATTCAGTCACTCGGTATTTGATCTTGAGTCATGACACCATCCCAATTGGTCTTTTTTCCTTAATACTATAAGCATGCTTTGAAACAAGCATCTGTTGAGTTTAATTTTTGTACAGCCACCAACTGCCTATTTTATATACATCATATCTGCTTGCTTTGAAGAGTCTTTTTAACATCATTAACATTTGCTGTTGTGGATTGAATACAGGAGACTTCATTTAAACATACAAGTTAAAACTTCACTGCATTCTGTACTCCTGACAATTCTACTATTGATACTACAACGTTTATCAAATTGGGCTTGCCTGAAGCTTGTACCTTTCCATATAGAATTTTAATGAAACACTAGAGCCTAGGTAGGATACACATAATATGAGAAAAGTCTTAAGCATTTGAGAAATTGAAAATTGTATCATACAATCTTGTACAAGGTGGGAAAGGTGGCACATGCCTGCTGCTGCTTCTCTCAGTATGAATAATGCTTTTCATTGAGTATTACAATGAACTTTGCACATTTTGCCTTACTTTTCACAGTTTTTCACTGTGTGTTTTGTTCATGGATCCAAATAGCTACTTTTTTTGTTTTGAATTAGTTTTTATTTTTATGGATTATGCCTTGGCTGTATATGTGGCCTCTTGGACAATTGATTTGAATCTCGGTGTGCTTCATTTTTTCAATTGCCCATCTGTAGCCTGATGCCTGATTTGTGTTTTTTTTTCTTTACAATGTGTGAGACCTAGTTTTTGGGAATATTCCATTTTGTTTGATATACTGGATCGTTGCCAACCCTGTCTGTATGTACTTCAAGTAGAGAAATGAACTCATGCCTGTGTTTACCTATAAGTCTTTGATGGTTAGGTGGTCCTGTTGGCTGATTTGATTTACTTTTTATGTACTTCAGGCCATGATTCATGACATTTATGTGGATCGTTGCCCATTTGCCATTGACATTTCTTGGTGGTTTGTGTGGCTACACTCTTAAAAATAAAAGTGCCAAAGTAGTTCTTCAGCACTATGTCAGCAATGGCATGCGGTAACCAAAAGTGTTTCTGAAAAAATACATTCATATGAGAGTTCTAGAAAGAGCCTTTATATATTTAGATCTGTAACAGGCTCCATAGAGTAAGTAATCGTGAACAGATGGTAACAGATTTGTGAAATGATTTTAAAAAGACTCTTGCTTCAAAAATAAAACAGGCTATGTCCAGTTGTTATTAATCTGTTAGTGAACTGCTAGGTGGCCTACCACACGTTAAAGATATCAGTTTATCTTTACATATTTGCAAGTTTTTCAAAACTAAAAGAACCAAATTTATATGCAAAGAACCCTTCACAAAATGAATTTGCCATCACTAGCAGCACTTGTACTGGAATACACCTTCCTACTCAAGCTTTCAGGAATAAGGGTGTCAACATGCCAAATTTGCACTACATTGAAATAAACTTTGGATTTAGATCTGCGCACATTGAACTCTCAGCCACTGACATTGCCTTGTTTAACACAAGGTCTGTTAGAGGCAAAGCACCAGTACTATCAGAATTAATTACCAATTACAACCTTGATATACAGGGTGGTCCAGATCTAATTATGCAATTATTGCTTTGCATTGCATTAAAAGTTGCACAGTTAGATCTAGACCACCCTATATTATGTTTAGCAGAAACGTTATCAAAATCAAACAAGTTTGTGTGTTTAATCAAGGCAAGACGAGCTAGGGGGCTTGCTTTAATTGTGAGATCTAAGCTAGGCATTAAAATAATCCCAATTGAATGTCCATTGGGCATGTGTCTGGCTCTAAAACTAATAATGAAATCTGGTTGTATCTAATTTATTGTTTTTTTTATCGTCCTCCAAAATAGAATGGGCATTTTTTTTAATCTGATATGACTGAATTACTAACACATATAAGTTATCTTTCCCAGACATTTATTCTTGGGGGTGACTTTAATATCCACATTGATGATCCTTCATGTATTCTGACAAATGAGTTTTTATTCCTCCTGGACTCTTTTTACTTAGTGTAACATGTTGATTTTCCTACCCACTCTGATGGTCACATATTGGATCTCAATTATCTGTTGTCCACCCTTACAGCAGTGATTTGGGGATATCTGACCACAAATAAGTCTTTTTCACTCTCTCAATACCTCTTCCTGTACTTAACTATAGTCTAGGCTAGGGTAAAAATATTGATTTTCTAATTATATGTTATGTTTCAATTATCAATTCTTAAAGTCACAAGATCGATTTTGTGAATCTCTCTCCTGCTCAGTTACTATATGTAGATTTTTGCTTATCTTTGTTTTTGGCGTCCAATCCAGTAGATGTCGCGAATGTACCTGTTAAGGATTTCTACAGAAAAAAGCACTTTACTACCTCACATAAAATGAGAAGAGTCTGGTTGCAGGTAGGAGAGCATAAAATGATGTGTCCATTTTCATTGAAATCAGCGCCTTTGACAGTTGAAACAAATGTGTGGATTTTCTACAGATTCAAATGGTGCGTTAGTAAAGAACAACTGGATAAAAGCAAAGCCATATGTAAGTTGTGCAGCTCAGAAGTTAAGTATTGTTATAATGCAACAAATTTGAGAAATCATTTATCCCGATGCCGCCCATAAAAGTAATCTCATTTGACATCCGAACAAGTAGAGCCTAAACAATCTAACTGGAGACGGTGGGTAGCTCCAACATTCCTTAATTTTTACCTTGTGCCCAAAAAATAGCAATCTATAGCAGTTTTTATCTGTAAAGATTTGAACTCCTACACCATTGTTGAAAACAAGGGCTTTTGACGAATGATACAGGTTTTCAAACTGCGGTTTGCTATACCAACCAGAAAGCAAATGAGTGAATTTGTTGTACCTAGGTTTTATGAAAATCATAAACATAACATTGCCACGTCTCTCAGGTTAGCAGAAAGAGTAGCCCTAACTTCTGACAGTTAACATCCAGGGCAGCATATTCCTACATGACGAATCACATGCCATTGCATTAGAAACAACGGGAAAACTGTGGAGGATGTACTGCAGACAAGTTTGCTGCATGCCAGTCAAAACCTCACTACATATACAGTATGTAGAGCTGCTAAGATAGTTAGATGGCTGGCTGTTGTTACAAAAACCTTTCTAGCATTTCCAATGCTCTGATTCATCTTGTGGCTGCATCAATCACAAGTTTATGTGTTGACACGTGTCTAAGTGTGCTGCTACAGTGGAGAAAAAGTTTGCAATGCACCTCACTTGGCCAAACAAGTGGGAAATTTCAGAATTTCCACAGCAGATTGCAATACCAAAGATGAGCCTGTGCAAAATGCAGCAGGTGTGAAGTATCTCCATAAGCTGTACCACACAGATCATCTTAGCAGAGTTGTCAGTTACAATGGCTGGTTAGTTTTCTTTTATGTTCCAGTCATCCAACGCTACTATCAACAAGCATCAGCACTAGATCCTCGTTTTAAACACTTCCTTTTTTTCTGAGGAGGAACTGTGAGGACAAATTTTTAAGACTAATGCAACTGCTATGTTTGAGCAACTGAAGATACAGTATATGTAACTTGTACAGTTATAGAGATACATGACTCTTCTTACTGTATCTTTAATTTCAACTAATTCATGATTTTTTTAATTGTCCAATAGGGGAATAAATGTGGCTAACAGTTTAGTTGAAGGGAGTCTACATGGAGATTAATGACGCATGAAGCCTAACACGTGATTGATAAACACATGTAGCAATATTTGATTATTTTATAACAGTATTGTTAGCAAGATGATATAGATGTTATATAAAGTAGATGTAAATGCATTATATTAAAACAAGGAGCCCACATAATATTTGTGGACTCTGATGTGGTGATACATTTGTTAGTTAAGTTATGGTGAATTTTTAATGAGTTCAGTGCTGTGAAAATTTTTTTTCCTTTTTTAATGAGCAATGATATTTTGTTCCAAATCTTCCTAATACTGGTGTTAACTGTACATTACTAATCAAGTATTTCTTTTTAAATGTCATTCCATACTTATGCATATGTTATGAAATCACTATGTAGACATCCATCAAATAAAGTCCATCCATCCATTTTCCAACCTGCTGAATCCGAACACAGGGTCACGGGGGTCCTCTGGAGCCAATCCCAGCCAACACAGGGCACAAGGCAGGCACTAATCCTGGGCAGGGTGCCAACCCACGGCAGGACACACACAAACACACCCACACACCAAGCACACACTAGGGCCAGTTTAGAATTGCCAATCCACCTAACCTGCATGTCTTTGGACGGTGGGAGGAAACCGGAGCGCCCGGAGGAAACCCACGCAGACACGGGGAAGCGAACCCGGGTCTCCTAACTGCGAGGCAGCAGCACTACCACTGCGCCACCGTGCCGCCCATCAAATAAAGTGTTACTGAAATTTGTCACTTTATATTAATGTTCTCTATTCATCCATCCATCCATCCATCCATTTTCCAACCCGCTGAATCCGAACAGGGTCACGGGGGTCTGCTGGAGCCAATCCCAGCCAACACAGGGCACAAGGCAGGAAACAATCCCGGGCAGGGTGCCAACCCACCGCAGGACACACACAAACACACCCACACACCAAGCACACACTAGGGCCAATTTAGAATCGCCAATTCACCTAACCTGCATGTCTTTGGACTGTGGGAGGAAACCGGAGCCCCCGGAGGAAACCCACGCAGACACAGGGAGAACATGCAAACTCCACGCAGGGAGGACCCGGGAATCGAACCCAGGTCCCCGGATCTCCCAACTGCGAGGCAGCAGCGCTACCCACTGTGCCACCGTGCCGCCCATTCTCTATTCATGGTTAAGTAATTTCTAAAAAAGGCACCACTTCAAATATATCAGTGCACACTAATTCAGTCAAGATAAAATTGATATTGAATCAGGGCATTGTGAATCGGAATCAAATCAAATTGGGATGTCAGTGCCAATACCCAGCCCTATAGTCAGGAGAAATATGCATCTAGGATTAGTTTGGTACAGTATTCATAACAACATTCCTAATCCTCCCCAGTCTAGTACAGGGTTATGGGGGGCTGGGTCTATCCTGGCAATATAGGGCACAAGCCAGGATCTTGTCCTTGTTCCTTGTCTAATCACTTATAAGTGGTATAAATACCTAATTAAATAAAATAAATCACATAGAAATGACTAATAAGAGATGATTATTGAAAAAGTTGATATACCTGACATAAATTCAAACATTTTACAAGCAGCATAAATATAAACATTTTTACAGTTCAGCCAGTAAGATATATTAGAAAGTGACACTAGAAAAAAATAGGCTAAATGAAACTACATATTTTATCCTTCAAATCAAGCATGTTAACTTTCTCAGATCCGCAGAGACACGGTTCTAAGCAACAGTCGTAAGCTGAAGTGATTTGCGCCTCAGGCACTTTTAAAATATATGTTTCTTATTCTAAACCATAATTTCAGTTTCTTTTATTTGTTAGAAAGTGAATTTGTTCAGTTTAACATGTTCTTTAACACAAGATTCACTTACAGTGAAAAACATCTTGCCAAACAATACGAATTAGTTCAGGCACCACTTGCATATTAAGATCTTTTGAATCTGTTGCATTTCTATTTACCACTTGGCAGATAGTGTGCTTAGAATGTTGATTGAATGTTGTGCCCTTAGCTTCTTTGCAGGGCTCATAGCGTGTTCATCACCTACCATACCTTTCTACTCAGTGTAATGACAGATGGCTGGGACCACGCACCCTGTCATTCATGGTTACATTTTGGCAAACTAATGTTTTCTGTCTGTAATACATAAGCAGAACGAAAGGAACAGTGCTTGGTAGGGAGTGCTCCGATTAGGTTTTTTATAGCTGTTACTATTTATCGATTTCAAGTTACTGAATTGGCTGCTTCTGATTTTTTTTTTAATCCCTTTAAAAATCTTTTTACGTTAGGCTTCTGTATAAACAGATGTTCTATAATGAAGTGTTAATTTTGGAATTTCATCCATCCATCCATTGTCTCCCGCTTATCCGAGGTCGGGTCGCGGGGGCAGCAGCTTGAGCAGAGATGCCCAGACTTCCCTCTCCCCGGCCACTTCTTCTAGCTCTTCCGGGAGAATCCCAAGGCGTTCCCAGGCCAGTCGAGAGACATAGTCCCTCCAGCGTGTCCTGGGTCTTCCCCGGGGCCTTCTCCCGGTTAGACGTGCCCGGAACACCTCACCAGGGAGGCGTCCAGGAGGCATCCTGATCAGATGCCCGAGCCACCTCATCTGACTCCTCTCGATGCGGAGGAGCAGCGGCTCTACTCTGAGCCCCTCCCGGATGACTGAGCTTCTCACCCTATCTTTAAGGGAAAGCCCAGACACCCTGCGGAGGAAACTCATTTCAGCCGCTTGTATTCGCGATCTCGTTCTTTCGGTCACTACCCATAGTTCATGACCATAGGTGAGGGTAGGAACATAGATCGACTGGTAAATTGAGAGCTTCACCTTGCGGCTCAGCTCCTTTTTCACCACGACAGACCGATGCAGCGCCCGCATTACTGCGGATGCCGCACCGATCCGCCTGTCGATCTCACGCTCCATTCTTCCCTCACTCGTGAACAAGACCCCGAGATACTTGAACTCCACTTGGATTAAACTATAGACTAGAGTTGTTACTTATTCATTTTTTATTGACAAAATTAACCTCTGTAGGATTATTGTTCAGTGACCGAAAATACTATAATAAATACAATTTTCTTAAAATACATACTTTTTTTCACTAATAAAATATGTACAGAAAATATTTATACATATTACAGGCTGCATAAAAGAAAATAAAATGCTTCTCATAATTACAAGCTGTAAGCTGTAATACTGTTTATTTTCTTCTGTAATGTACTTCATTAAAAAATTAGTTTTTGCCATTTATCTAACAAAAAATATATATTCACACGCATTCGTTCAGTAACAGTGATGAACCGATTTAGAGCCAGCCAATTTGAGGCCATTTTCACTTACAGTCAAGGACCATAGGAAAACAATATGGTAATAATTTTCTAGTAATTGTCAAACTAGCCGCAGTAGTAAGTCTTTTGTCATTATTATTATTTCTCCTGTGTCTATTGTTTACTGACTTTTTGAGGACACTTTAAAGTTTGTTTAGATCAGTGCTGTTCCATGTGGCTAATTCTTATGGATTTGGCCCGCACTGCGTTCATTACACCAATATTTCTCAAACTTTATGGTCCTGTGACCTAGTTTTACCTTTTTGAATCCATTAACAAACTACTAGCGGCAATTGCAAACCACCCCCTTGGTAAAACAAGCATGATCGGGGTTCCATTTTGGTGAAAGGAGCTCACTTAGAAACATTGACACGTATAGAGTACTGCTGTTGATCACTTTGGCAACCAACCACAACCCACACGTGAACCAATGACAGCAACCCACGACCCACAGGTTGAAAAAAACTGCCTTACACAGGCCCGCCATGCGGATGGTGAGACTTGAAGGGCAATTTGTGCTACTTCATAAAAATGACCCACACCAGACCTACAGATGACTTGTACACTATGTGACCAATATTCAGCCAATTTGACATATAGCCAAAATTGAATCATAAGCTGGCGCATAATTATAATTGATATTGGCAGTTAAACATTGCTTAAATGTAAATATACGTAAACTGATAGTTTTGAATCATTTTTAACCATTAATTGCACTACGGCTTTTTTGCTGTTAAAATATAATTTTACTATTTTAATACAGATTTGTTTTTTTTAAATAGAGAACCAGCTAGACATTCCTAATTCTTTAAGTGTAATTATAAATATGGATTACCATATTTATTATGCAAAACTTGCCATTTCTTACCAAAAAACTTATACTATATGACATGCACAAACAAACAATAAACACAGTATAAACCCTTAAAAAGAATCATAAATCTATCAGATGTTTATAAGATGTTTATCAAGAAGATACAAAGCTTAAGAAGTTGACGTGTAAAGCAGGCAAATTTTGCTTTTAAGCTAACAAGCAGCCGTTTCAGATTATTTTCTTATTGTAACTGAAAATGTGAGCTATTGTACTAAAAACAAACTCGCTCACCATCCAAACTCAGACAAGCAGTGTCCATTTTAATTAAAAGACAAAATAAACATGTCTGAATTCATTAAAGTAGCTTTTCTTGTTTGTTTGCTTAATTGTGCATGATGACTCTGTTTCCTATTTATCAGTTCCTTTTCCACTTTTTTCTTCCATCAAAAAGATAAAAAATGCCATGTAAATTGCAATAAATCAATTGTTGTTATTACTATTTTTCACGTGTTGTCTGACTTTGGAAGGGGTTGGGCTCCTTTAAGGATTGTTTTGATGAGGTGCCATGGAACATGGCTAAATGTGTATGCATTCGCCCTACATCCCCTGCTATTATATGGACCTTGAGCACTGCCGCTAGGACTTGAAAATCGGTTTACGCTACTCCATACTGGCAAAACCTCATTAGATTTTTGTAGTACTGGCAGATAATAAAACTCCTCAAAAAAATTAAAGGAACACTTTGAAAACACATCACATCTCAATGGGAAAAACATCATGCTGGATATCTATACTGATATGGACTGGGTAATGTGTTAGGAACGAAAGGATGCCACATTGTTTGATGGAAATGAAAATTATCAACCTACAGAGGGCTGAATTCAAAGACACCCTGAAAATCAAAGTGAAAAAATGATGCGGCAGGCTAGTCCATTTTGCCTAAATTTCATTGCAGCAACTCAGAATCATACTCAGTTGTTTGTATGGCCCCAACGTGCTTGTATGCATGCCTGACAATGTCGGGGCATGCTCCTAATGAGATGATGGGTGGTGCCTTGGGGATCTCCTCCAGATCTGGACCAGGGCATCACTGAGCTCCTGGACAGTTTGAGGTGTTCTATTGGATTTAGGTCAGGCGAGCGTGGGGGCCAGTCAATGGTATCAATTCCTTCATCCTCCAGGAACTGCCTGCATACTCTTGCCACATTAAGCCAGGCATTGTCGTGCAGCAGGAGGAACCCAGGACCCACTGCACCAGCATAGGGTCTGACAATGGGTCCCAGGATCTCATCCTGATACCTAATGGCAGTAAAGGTGCTGTTGTCTAGCCTGTAGAGGTCTGTGTGTCCCTCCATGGATATGCCTCCCCAGACCATCACTGATCCACCACCAAACCGTTCATGCTGAACAATGTTGCAGGCAGCATAATGTTCTCCACAGCTTAACACTTTCACGTCTGTCACATGTGCTCGGATTCAGCGGGTTGGATAATGGATGGATGAAGAAGTTATTGTAATAAAAGATGGAAGGGAAAGCATTTGACACATCTTGTATTTAAAATAGGTACACTTTTTTGACAAGTATGTTGGCATTATGGAAAAGTTATTTACAAACAATAACCAAAGCTATCCAACTCTTGAGTAAATTTTATATTGTTCATTTCTAGACAGTGATGTTAGTCTGATGCCAGTTATTTCTAAAGTAGTGTAAGTGTTCCACACTATAAAAAAATAAAGAAAAGATTATTAATGTGTAGATTAAAAAAAGATCACTTAGACTGTTTAGATTACATATTTAAAAGGTTTTAGCATCCTACCCCCAATCTCTGGTTTAAACATTAGAACAATAGATTGTTAGAACAGTATTGATGAATCCCCTTAATTGTCTCTGTACACTATCTGAATGTAAAAAGTGAAGTGTGCATTAAGATTACTATGTCCTTCTCATAAAGTGTAATTTGAAGTTTCAAATTTCCAATTGTTTATTCAAATCAAATTTTACTTGCTACATGCACTACTTTACACTTATTTACATAAACTTTTATCTGTCACAAATCTGCTCAAGCCTGTATTTTTGCCACTTCCCTCTGTAATGATTTGGCTATTCTACATCTGCTGTTCCACCTAATTTAGTATAGTCTGCAAATTAATGAGCTTATTATTTACAGTCTTATTTAGATGAGTTATAGATTATAAAAAGAGTAGCAACCTCTGCACTGATCCCATTGGGGGACCACATTTAACATCACCTAATTCAAAAAAAGACCTCTTACTAGAGCTATCAGTTTAGCCAACAAATAAAGTTTGAATATTTAAATTAAAAATAAGTAAATGTTTAATTAACTTAATTAGATAAATGATTTTGAGTATTATGTATACTGTATGTTTGAACACTGTTTTTTATGCATTTATAGTATTATAGTAATGATAGAGGTGTCAGAAGCCACAGCAAGAACGAAAACCAAAAGGAAAAAAATCTTAGTGGTACTCAGCAACTGTTATTTAAATATAAGAGCCATCAAAGCCACCCATGCAGGTACACCCTATAAAAATGAAGAGTGTGCACAGTTGTCTTGTCTTTCATATAGAAATGACAACTGGGTGAGCAAATTAGGGCAAGGGTTAGGGTTACTTGTGGTCTTTGAGGAAATTCTTGAAGGAAATGACAGGATGTGTAGAATTTATTTAGTTAAAATAAAAAAATAAACAAAAATGCCACTTGTGCAAAGTAGAGTGTGTGGACTCCAACTTCATACATTTGTAGTGCTGAACACCAGTTATAATAATAACTGGAAAAACAGAATTATGGCTGTTATATTTCATTTACTTTAACTAGAACATCTTAGCATTAAACAGCAGTGAGGATCACAAGTTTAGAAGTGTTTCAGCGCAGGATCAGAAGCAGAACGATACTTTTAGGGTACAGGAGACATGTTCAGAAAAACCTACTCAGTTAATCAAAAAGTGGAGCAGTGGGATAGACAAAACTGTCTCAAATTATGATGTCAGATGGGATGGGTGAAACTGTTACTAATGAATAGAACAGGCTTACAATTCAAACATTATGAAAAGGCTGATGTGCAAAACTAGATCTGTGAAATACAGAGGTATCTTTGAATTTGAGTAACACAATATGAAAATTAGTGGGAGGTATGCCAAATATCTGTTCTTTTTTAAATGTCAGCATTTGTCTTTGAATAAGACATTTTTCAAATAAATTTGAATTATATTTTAATAGTAAAATTCTACCTGACAGCCCTACCACTCACCATAACCCTTTAAATGTTTTTGTTGCTTCCTCATAAAACTCCATCATACCAGTGAAGCACAATTCTAAGTGTTCTTAATGTCTAAACTGATGTTGACTATTCACTAATACATCTGGTTTGCCATGTGCTAATCAATATTTTTTTAAAATAATTAAATCCATTAATTTACCCATGATACATGATAAGCTTACTGGCCTTCTATTACATGCAATGATTTTTTAAAAATATGTTCTTAATGTACTTGCTCACTTCTTTATGTACCCTTCGATTAATGTTATCTTGTCCCGTGTAATTTATTTGATTTTTAGACTTTTAAACTAAAAACAGCACTTTTTTCTTCATAATTTCATTAAGTACCTCTTTGATATTTTGTGTAACTGCCAGGAGGTTATTAGCTTCGTAATATGTGAAAACATCAGAAAAATGCAAATTTAGAATACTTGCTATATAATTGTCTGTATATTTTAGTTCTTCTCTACTGCTCCTAATACAATCCAGTTACTCCTTCATTGTTCTTATTTGCTTTCTTCTTTTGTTCCTAAAAATGTTGAAAAAATCTCTTTGAGTTGTGCTCTAATAATTCTCAGTAATTGCCTTTAAACATATTCAGTATCATATTTGACAATTACTCTCGTGCTCTCACAAACCCTATAACTAGTGCTATAATTATTTGTTTTATATGCATTCTGCAAAAGTTTTTTTTAATATTCTTTTTTTTTTTGCACCTAATTTATCCACGGTGTGGTTCTCATTTATATCTTACTACTTCTAAATTTCAGGATGAACCTTTTCTGTGTTGTACATAAAACACTTTTAAGTCTTTGTTCTGCTCCACTGTTCCTTGACTAATTTTACACTTAAAAACTTATCTCAGTTTTTTTTTTTTTAAGTTTTGCAGCATTTGCCCTATTAAAGTTAAATGTAACAGTTTTAGTGTTTGCTCTGCCAAAGCACAGAGAAATGTAATAATAATATCATGAACACTACACTGAAATTGCTCAATCACTCGACCCAATGAATTCTATCCTGATTACCAGAAAATACTGAATCAAGATGGGTTTGTCAGTTGTTGCTTTTTTCTGGGTTTCCTTTTTACTACATTCACTGAGTTCATGAGTGTTATTGGGTCTGTTTTACCCAAACAAACCTACTCACTGTTGTTTTGATTATGTTCTTTTTAACCTCTATGAGATATATCCATTATATGAGCAAAGAAAACAAATCCTTACATATTGCATGGAAAAACTACAGTACTTAACTAAAAATGATTTATTCTATACTATATGTTACAAATTTCTTTATAAGAGTTCATCCTATCCACTGCTAATTGAGCCAGCAGTAAATTGTTTTCCTGATTGCTAAATTCTAATTGTTATTGTGGGGTCTCTGAGATCTGGTTTGTTTACATTTTCATTTCCTGAGTACAGTATTTGATATTACAAAAGTGATTTTTTTTCAATATTTATATTTTTGAGAGTATCATATCATGTATTTTTCTGACCCTTGTTGTCTTTGTTCAGCCAGGATTGTGTATTAGCAGGGCCTCTGCATCTGTTCTAAACCTTAACTGCAGCCTTATTCTTCTTCCAATGTGCCGTACGTTACTGGCTTTCCTACGAGGATCACACAAGGTAATTGCTGATATACCATAGTTAACTTGTTTTGAGTATGTATGTCTTCCAGTAGTGAAGAATTAATTTTCTTGAAATAATTTGTGGCAATGGTGGAATGAATGTTTAATTTAAATACTGTATAGCAGAGCTGTTCTATTAAATATGCTTCAGTTTTTTTTTTATTAAGGTTTGGTAAATATACTGACTGACATTTTTTATAAAGAGTAAGCAATTAAGATAACTAATAATTTGATTACAAAATGTAAAACCTTAATATATGTAAAAAGTATAAAGTTACCTCTTTATATTTTACTGTTAACAATAAGGTGATTATTTTTAAAGTTTTTCACAAATAATAGAGTTTGTGCATAGGGGTGTTTTTTAACTGGTTCATTATATTTTACTGTTGTTAGAGGTGATAGGCTTGACTGCATTTAATAAATAAGTATCAGCACCCTTCTGCTTGAGTGCATTTCGTGGTTAGATTTTGGCACAGTTAAAAAGTAACAAGATTGGTTTACCTAAATCAGTGAATACATTACCTTTGGTAACAGATTACAAATAAAAATAGAATTTATAGCCTATTTTGTATTTATACTTCAGCTAAAGAAAATTAATGGTTTCTGTAATCAAAACATAACTTTGGCTAACAAATCCAAAGAAACATTTCATTAGTAGATAGTAAAGTTTCTGAACAGTTAGGTGCTTAGTTATGCTCTGTCACATTTCAAGGTTGTCTCTTGTTAGCTGTGAATTAAGGAAAATGAGACTAGCTTAGATTGTTATAGCAAAGCAGAGAAAGTATATTTTTGTTAACATACACCAAATGAACCAGGTAACTTTATATATGTTTGATGTTTTTGTGCATACTTAAAGTTGACAGGTTTATCTTAAACTGTCATACATGAAAGTTGATTGTTTTTAAAAATTAAACTTTACCTAACTATTGCCAATTTAATCAAATTCTGGATTGAATTCAGTACTATTGTTACTTCTATAGCAACATCTGCTAAAGACAGTGGATTGTACACTGCCTATCTTCAAATATTTGACTTCCAAACATAAATTAAAGGTGAACAATGTAACTTATTAGTAAATCTATACTAATAAAAGGCAAAGCCCTCACTGACTGACTGACTCACTGACTGACTGACTCACTCATCACTAATTGTCCAACTTCCCGTGTAGGTAGAAGACTGAAATTTGGCAGGCTCATTCCTTACAGCTTACTTACAAAAGTTAGGCAGGTTTCATTTCGAAATTCTACGCGTAATGGTCATAACTGGAACCTGTTTTTTGTCCATATACTCTAATGGAGGAGGCGGAGTCACGTATCGCGTCATCACGTATTACGCCTCCTACGTAATCACGTGAAGTGAAAACAAGGAAGAGATTTACAGCACGAGTCAAATGCGGGAACGAAGGTAAATGACGTTAATTGTTGAGTGTCTTTTAATACTGTGTAATTGTTGAGTGTCTTTTAATACTGTGTAAGCATACATATTAACAGATGTGCAATTAAACGTGTGCATTTACGGGGTGATTTCTCAGGCTTAAAGCTCGAAGTGATCACTCGAGTGAAGGCAGCTTCACAAAAAAACAGATCCTTAACAAACTGTTATTGGTATATTTTACCTCAATTTTAAAAGTTTTTCTTTTCTTCTTAATAAAAATTTAAAAGCAGAACTTCACCGGTGCGAACCGCGGGGATTTGAGCGACTGACACATACAGACATATTCATGAGTGCAGGTACTTCGGAAAGAAAGCACCGTGTAAACCTAAAGTTTAAATTAAGTTCATAGACCTACAAAAGGTTGCCATTGATTTCAGGCAAGATTGCTTTTCTCCTGTACAACTAAACGTTGCATTCTCAAGAGTGTGCTTGCACGGCTTGGTCATATTACAACCGGAGTGCTGAACTGACAAACTGGTATACAAACAGAACAATCGTAAAAACAGGATTAAATAAAAAGGCGGCTTCCGTTGGCGAAGCAACGAAAAAGGAAGACCTTATATGACGTTCGTTTATAAAACAGCGGAGAGGCTGTGTGAAGTCAGCTACACAAAAAAACAGATCCTTAACAAATTGTTAGTGGTATATTTTACCTCAATTTAAAAAGGGTTTCTTTTCTTCTTAATAAAAATTTAAAAGCAGTACTTCGCCGGTGCCAAGCGCGGGGATTTCAGCGACTGACACATACAGATATATTCATGAGTGCAGGTACTATGGAAACAGAGCACCGTGTAAACCTAAAGTTTAAATTAAGTTCATAGACCTACAAAAGGTTGCCATTGATTTGAGGCAAGATTGCTTTTCTCCTGTACAACTATACATTGCATTCTCAAGAGTGTGCTTGCACAGCTTGGTCATATTCCAACCGGAGTGCTGAACTGACAATAGATAGATAGAGATATATATATATATATATAAGATAGATAGATAGATAGATAGATAGATAGATAGATAGATATATATATATATATATATATATATATATATATATATATATATATATATATATATATATAAGATAGATAGATAGATAGAGATATATATATATATCTAGATAGATAGATAGACAGATAGACAGATAGATAGATAGATAGATAGATAGATAGATAGATAGATAGATAGATAGATAGATAGATAGATAGATAGATAGATAGATAGATAGATAGATAGATAGAGATATATATATATATAGATCATCTATGGAAGAAACAAAAGTTACGTTTTTTGTTTAGATAGGAGAATGTGCCTAGAGGCTTTTCATTTAAATGCATAAGAAGATCCAGGGGCACAGCGGTGAATTCTAATTTTGAGATATTTTTGGGGCAGAAAGAAATGAGTTGGCTTGTATTAATTAACATGCAATATTTACATTATCTTACACTAATAAGCATGAAAATACAGGGTGAGCCAAAATGAAGTACCACATTTCTCAAGGTTATTGCGCAAAATAGATGCGGCCGAGTGGGTTGGGGTGGGGGTCCTTTGTGGGGCTATCTCAAGTCGAAGGTATATACATACAGATCTCAAAAGTGAAATTTATTTTTCATGAAATTTATTTTATCCTGTAGCGTTTTTGTAGAATAAACATTTGAAATATGGTACTTCTTTTTGGCTCATCCTATATTATAGTATATCAGTATGCCTGAGGAATATCAAAAGCATCTAATTTATGCAATGATTTTGATTGCCGGCAGACTTTAAATTGAGAGCAATTTTGTCATTTTACATGCCACACCAATGTCCCATTCTGAAAATTAACTACACAAAATTACAAAAAAAGATTTTTTAATAATGTTAAATTTAATCCACAACAGATTCATTTTGACAGTTGGACTAAATTTTATAATCATATAATAGATCCTCAACTTTCCTTCTAGACTTAAATTGTCATGAACTTTCAAAAATGAAGTAATATGGTTTCCTATTCTTCCCAAACAGATGGTTGTTTGTTTTCTAGACTGCTACAGGAGATAGAGAAGTTTAGTCTGTTATGATTAGGTTTGTATTACTTCAAACCATCATCAGCAAAAGTGGAATAAAAAATAACCTAATAGTGTTTTTTTTTTCAGTGGCCGGCCTGTACACTGGTAATGTGAGTGCTGTGCAGAGTGGAGGCAGAACTGTTGTGTTTTTCCCAGTTAATTCTGGGCTTTGTTGTGTGTCCTTGCTCCTACTCTGTTGAATGCTTGCATTGACTGGGTGTTGGGCAGGGTCGTGGGGTCCAGCGGCTGTGGGGTATCTGTTGGTGAAGAAAGATTCACTGGTCTTGACTTTACCGACAATGCTGTGATCTTTGCAGAGTCAATGTAGGCTCTGATCTGGTCTCTCGAGAGACTGAGTGATGAGTCTGAGTCTCTGGGCTTGTGAGTGTCCTGGATAAAAACCAAGATCCAGGCCTTTAATGACCTCTTGGGCACAGCCATCAGCAGTGTGTCTGTTTGTGGAGAGACTGTCGACCTAGTTGAAAAGTTTACTTGCCTAGGCAGCGACATTCATGTCTCTGGTGACTCTTCCTATGAAGTCAGCAGACAGATTGGGGGGTCATTAGGTCGCTGGAAAGGGGTGTGTAGCACTCACGATATCCTGGTGCTTCCTGTTTTGCTATATGTTTACAAGATATGGACCCTATCCAGTGACCTGAGATGAAGACTTGACTCCTTCGGTACTGTGTCTCTCCGGAGAATCCTTGGGTACCATTGGTTTAGCTTTGTGTCGAACAAGCGGTTGCTTACTAAGTCCCGAATGAGGCACATTACAACACAGTGAGGGGGCATTAGTTACTGTACTATAGTCATGTGCCGCAACTCCCTGAGGGCGATCCAACTCACAAGATCCTCATTGTTGAGGACCCAAGTGGCTGGACCAGTCCAAGGTGACACCCACATACATCTGGCTGTGGCAGATAAATGGTCATTTCTGGGGGCAGGGAATTGGACCAAGTGTCTCTTGTCTTATTGTTTTGAAGACTTTCAAAATATTACTGAAATGTGTGGCTAATTAATATTTGCCAGTTTATCTGAGCTGTGCAAAATATAGAATAGGCATATTAAGTATTTAAGATTATGACTGTCAGAGAGACTCCCGGAATTTTTCTCATGTATATCTGGATAAACAAGATTATTACACTTTTGTTTGAATTATGCAGATATTAAAAATAGTACATTTATACTGTGTGATAAATACTTTTCAGTTTAATTTTTTGCTAGTTTTTTAACTGGAGAGCCCAATACTAAACATACTTCTGAATTTATTTTGCTCATCATAAAAATCTTTGTTTATTTCATTAAGGAATTTGATGAAGTAAAAAAATGTTGTTGCAACAACTTAAAGAAAACAACTGATATGGAAAAATGGTATGTACCTATGTGATTTTTAAGTTAAAGTTTGATTGCTTGTGATTTTTTTTTTTGTCAGGTAACTGGTAGAAGAGCTAGACGATTGTTGGATAAAAGCAAAACTTTTCATACAGTTTGTGGCATTACTATCTCTGTCTTTTCAGGTGAGACAATGTATTTCTTTTGTCTGACCTATATGATTTTAGTTTACAAAGTATATAATATGTAACAGCTCATATAATCCCCAATCAAATATGAGGTTTAATTTAATGTGATTATTAAAAATCAAATAATTTATTTCACTTTATTTTGATCCATTATCCTTTTAACTTAATTATGCAGTTTTGCAAGTGATATTCATATTGTGTCATATGTGTCTTTCCTTTATCTCTTTTTCCTTAAAATTGTTAAGTTGCTAAAATGTTTTCCATGTGCTTTTTTAGTACTTTGAGGTAATTTCCTCCCAAGGGCATGTGTTTTAGGTGTATGATTTTTTTCCATCTTCAGTACAGGTTTGTCAGCTGCAGACAGCAGGGTATTAATAGCCTCGTATTATATAAGCACATTGTAATCATGTACCCCTTATAATATTGCCATTTAATCACAAGATCACACACTCCTTCACTTCAAACACGTCACTTAATATGGCACCTTTGTTTTTTAGAGGACTTGCCAATTCCCTAGTTTTTTCATTCTGTTCTTTTCAGTGTAGGGAATGTTAATACCCATATTCTAGCCACATAACCAAAACTAATACATAATACAAAAATCAGAAAGTCAACAATGCCAAAAACAAAAGTCAGAAGTGATGATGCTCAAAAGGAGTACTAACCGCAATAAAAAGTCAGGTAGTGTTTGTTTTAAATTGTAACATTGGACATTGGGAATGGTGTAACATCTTGTTTTTTAGTAGTGGCAGCATGCATTTACACATCATGTAACAGAACTCATTTAACTGGCATCTGCCCATGTCAACTGTAAACAAAACGCATGTGAAAAATTAATGAAATCTGCAAATGGCACATGTCATCAGAACCCTCTTTCTTGCCAGTTGCTTGTGTGTGCTCCTCAGTTTTAGAAGCAGTAATCTTCATTTCTCAGAAACCTGGAAATAAATATACTATAAACATGCACATGCAAAATCTCAGAAATATTTTACAAGTAGTACATAGTATACTGTAGTACACAGACACTGTTAATGAAGCAAACTGATCCAAATATTATTTTAAATATTTTCAGTTATATTTTATATAACAGGTATTTGACACTTGTGCGTGATGGATATGTTCTTGTTGTTTTAACTAGACTTAAATATAAACACATTCCAAGTAATTCTTAGGCTCAGTAATAGTAAAATCAATAAAAGCAACACATATCAGATGTTTTACTTGGATTTCATGTTTTTTCACCATTTTTATGTCATTCCAGGTTACTTTCATCTTCCCGTTTAATTTTGAAGGAAGTGCCATTAAACCCATTTGGAACTGAAACATTCCCTCAATTATTTATCATGTGCTCTGAATGCACTGTGGTTGAGATTGTCATATATATTTTCCTTTTTACCTTATATTTTACATTTGCACTTCCATGCATTATTGCTTACTTTGCTTAGACCAAGTTGTCTAATGCCTTTTAGAAAAAAAAATCATTAAGTGTTTGTTTTAATATATTAAGTACAATTTTTAAGTGAAAAGTAAGCATTCTCTTAGTACTAGAAGTTCTTACTTTACAAACTACATAATACTGTAGTAAACTAATTAGTTTGTTCAGACCAAGTCGTTTGTTATTACTTGTGTCCTTACTTATTACAGTCTTGACAGCTTCAACTATGCTTAATGTTTGCTATTAAGAAAAATAAATAAAGTCTCACTGACATGTGATTCTATAGTATTAATGAGACAACATAGCAGTTAAGACTCTGTGCTGCATAACAAAACACTTGCTTGGATTTAAGAAGGCTTTAAACATGCACTGTGGCACATTTTTTGATGATGAAACCCTGTAAACACATTCAGCTCCAAAACCTAGGTACAAACAGTTTGGGAGGGGTTCCTTTTTACATGTTGCTTTCAACTTTTCTTGAAAGCTCTTTTAAATGAGTTGCTCTGTTTTCATTAATTCAGTTAATAAATTGTAGGTAGTTAAGGCAGTGGTACAAGTACTTTCAGATAGTGGTAGTCAGTATTTTTAGGTTTTTTTTAGATGTACCCTTTGCATTGTGCAATATACAGTATTAGATTTCTGTCTAATATGTTCTAAAACACATGTAGTCTTTGCTTGGGAATTAGGGGTGCATTTCTGTCTATGTACTCTGAGGGCTGGGTGGATATTGCTCTGGCCCTAACAAAAAGCACCTTATCTTGCCTCAGAAAAATGTAAAAGTACAGTATATAACTTATTGACCTGTCTTAATTTTTAAAACTCTTAAATGGTTCTGTTGTTACTGCTTAGTCATTTTCCTGAAATATGTTAAATGATGCATTTTTTGAAGTCAGTTATTATGTCTCATTTATGGCAAATATTAATTTGCCCCGGATATCAAAAACTGGGCTTATCTTTTTAATAGTAACCAGACTTCCATCACCTCAGGTAATAATATTTTCAACTTATAATAGATCTAGGGTATTCAGTATATGTTGGCAGCTGACACAAGCAGCTAATGACTAGGAGTAATGGTCAATTAGCTCATATTGTGCACTTTCACTTTCAAGATGTTCATTTTTTTATGTTATGAATTTATTTTCCACATAAATGTGGTAGAACTTAGCTAGTAGTACTACCTCCCATGGAGAAATAAAATTCTTAGGTTTCATTTTATGTCACAGTATTTCATATGTTTGTTTATAGGCACATATATATTCATAGTTTATATGAACATTTACTGTTATAGCAGTGCTTATTTTCAGTCAAAATATTTTACTTGCTAATATTTTCCTCACTAGAGAAAAATGCTGGATGTCTAGTCAGTGTATTGTCTACATTGTGCAAAAGAATGTAGTCTGATAACAGCACCTGTGGGCAGTAATGTCCTTTTTCTATGGATTCTGAATGTGACTCAGTGTGTAATATGAATCTCTTTGTCTAAGTATTGTTGCACTTTTGAATATCAGTTATAACATAGTAGAAATTGTAAGAAAATGTTCCAGCTAAAGTCTTACTTAAGAGTATCACAAACTCATTCATACTGAAAAAGAATTGACAAATCACATTTGAACCGCTTTATGCATCTGTTACATCAGTGAGCTTAGCTAAAGTCACAAAATAATATCCACTTTCATGGTTTAACATTTTATTCCTTGATATTTTGTATCACATTTCAGTGTGCAAGGATGAAGTTATTCAAAAGAACAAAGCAGGTTCTGGACAAGCATAGAAAACATTCTTGTTACATACTAAAATGCTAAAAACACTTTTGGTAATTGCAGAAGAGAATGCCTTAAACACAAAAGTTTTCACTTCTTTACACTGTTTTCATTCTTTTTTCAGTGCTCCATGTTGCATCTCATATGATAAATGCTGTAAATTTCTCTGTCAATTTCAGTGAAGAATTTCCTCCATTGAATCTGGCACATTACAAAGGCGAGGTAAGCAGTAGTTAATGCATTATAGAAATACTTTTTTTTAGATTTTTTGAATTTGATGACTGCTTTTTTGTTGACTGCTTTATAACTTTATAAGAAAGAAAGAAAGAAAGAAAGAAAGAAAGAAAGAAAGAAAGAAAGAAAGAAAGATAACATAATTTTGTGTTTACTGTTTATGTAAAATAGGGGTGAAGGGGTTATTTGACACTCTGAGCTTTATGTACTGGTTGGTTTGAAGATGGGTGAATGGATGGCTTGACCTGTTGTGGAAACAAAAATCTATAAGCAAAACTTAGAATATAGCATCTTTCAGAATTGACAACATCACAGCAAAAATGCTGATTTATGTGCTTGTAAACAGGCCTGTGCAGGGCATAAACTTCCATCTTCTGCATGTGACTATAAACCATTTGGCCGTAGTATTAAAAAATATATATTTATACATAGTGTTCTAATATAGTTTCTTTCAGACTTTAAGTGGTGATGGTGGGACTATCCAAAAATTATGTTCAAATTTGTAATCAGGATGAAGATTAAGACCAACCACTCTTGTTAGTGATTTTCTTAGAGAGGTTGTGTGTAGTAGTAGGACAGTAGAGTTAGGACTTTGTGGTAAGGCTTTATTGGTAATAAAGATTAGTTCAGTTTACTGATTACTATGCATTGGTTACTATGCATGTGAGGGCAAGTAGATAATAAGTTGGTTAAACTTATTGACTAATGACTGGAGATATACTTGGATAATAATACACTGACTGAGTGATTTACTGTAGTTTATGGTACAAGTTTAACAAGTTGTTAAAATTATTTCATTGTATATTTCTTGGATGGATTGGAATAAAGGAATACTGGAATGTTTTTTACTTTTTTTTATCTATTTTAAATATTACATCTTTTTAACTTTGGAAAAGCCGTTTAATGGTAATCCCTTTGGTAAGAAAGAAGAAGAAGAAGAAGGAGGAGGTGGTAGTTTCAAAAGTTGTTGAAATGGAAGAGGACCAGTATAAAATCAGGACAGTTAGGCAGTACAAGCAAGGTTGCTCAACAACCTGAGAGATTTTCATCAACAAAGCCTTAAAATGGACTGAAGTTTGGATCATAACACTGGCCACACTCTGCTTTCATATTAGGGCTACTTATGGTGTATTCCTAAACCCCAGAAACCTGTGCCAGTGGTTCAGCACCAAATAAAAGTGCATCATCTGCAGTTTTTTTCTAAAACAAGTCTTTGGCACCTCACAGGTGGCGCAGTGGTAGTGCTGCTGCTTTGCAGTAAGGAGATTGTGGGTTCGTTTCCCGGGTCCTCCCTGTGTGGAGAGCGCTTTGAGTAGTGAGAAAAGCGCTATATAAATGTAAAGAATTATTATTAATTATTATTCTCTTGTGCTGCCAGACTGCATTATCACAAGATTGGCATGATCAGGAGGTTTTGGAGACAAGCAAAATGGAGGCAAATAAAGGTTACCTTCAACAAAAGTACTTACCCATCACACAAGGAGAAGTAGCACAGGACAAAAAGTGAAGGGAAAAAGAAAGAAAGAATAATTGTCCCTCCAAAAGAAAGCTCTTTTAATCAATGTGATCAGAGCTGAATCAACAGCTTTATTTTCTCATTCGAATGACAACCATGCTCACAGTACCTTTAGCAACAGAACAAAACAGTCACTATGATTGAGCTGACTATCCCATGGAAGAAAGCGGTGAAGGAGACCAATAAGAAGAACAGTCATAAAAACTCAATTGACAATTGAATGCAAGGAGCTGGGATGGAGGGGAGCCATTTTTGCATTAGAGGTTCTGGTTTCTTTGCAGGAACATCTTCCCAGTGTTATTTGAGGGGTGTTGGAAGTTTTGGTTGTGGCTAAGGAGGAGATATAAGGGCTGGAGAACACATACCATAGTATAGGAGGACAGCAGTAGGATAATACAAGTAGAACTAAAGAACCTTATGTGGTTCCTCTGGTAGAAAAGAATCCTGAGGCCAGTTGCAGGGAGTGACAGGGATATTTCTCTAACTGCTCCATAACCAGTAGGTGTTCCAGGATTAAAAGAACAAATCATAGGTTAGGGATGGCTTCCAGCTGATAATCCTACAGCTGACAATAAGGCACTGGTGAAATTTTTATTGTTAAAAAACATTTTTGACTGTTTGTTTCAGGGGGATAAACATATTGCTAAGTATGCTCCTACTAACCACAGACTACTCTGTACTTTAAATGTTCTTTGGACATCTCAAAAAGGTTACTTTAAGTGAGATTAAGCTTTTGATTCTATCAAATAAAGATGATAAACAAGAATCTGTACAATTTATGTTGCATTCTTTATGATAATAAAAGTGTTTGTCCTTTGTATCTTTACTGTTCATAGGACCCTAGGATTCTAATCTTTACTACTGGTATGTACCATTTATTTGTTAAGTTAATTCATTTGTCTGTTTCTAAAGGTATTATGTAAAGAGAAAACTTATTTCCTTAATGTCTGGAATTTAAACAATCAACAGATAGTAATCAAACTTCATCTGTCTTTACAGAGTGGGATAACTTTAAGAGGTTAAACTGGGTTCTTAAGCAGTTTGCAGTCTTTTGGTTAGACTACATTTGAACTTAAATTAAAAGTGGTTACAGTACTTAATTATAAATCCCACTTTAAACAGATGATCCCTCTTTTTAAACTTTGTACTTTTTTTTTTACTTTTTGATTACATCTTGCCTGAAGAAGGGGCCTGAGTTGCCTCGAAAGCTTGCATATTGTAATCTTTTTAGTTAGCCAATAAAAGGTGTCATTTTGCTTGGCTTTTCTCTACATTCATAATGGCTAACACGGTACAACACCCTAGTACTACTTTTATCTCAAAGTTTAGGAAAGAAAAAATGTTTGTCTCAAGAATTTTATATTATGTGAGGTTGAAATGAGTCCTGCTAAATTGTTCCCCAAAGATACATGATCTGTGTTTCATTTAATAAGTGAAGTACTAGGGAGTTGTACTGTGTTAGCCATTATGAATGTAGTGAAAAGTCAAGCAAAATGACACCTTTTATTGGCTAACTAAAATGATTAGAATATGCAAGCTTTCGAGGCAACTCAGGCCCCTTCTTCAGGATTACATCTTGCCTGAAGAAGGGGCCTGTTGCCTCAAAAGCTTGCATATTGTAATCTTTTTAGTTAGCCAATAAAAGGTGTCATTTTGCTTGACTTTTCACTACATTTAATGAGTGACAAAGTTAGTTTTTGTTTTGTCCCTGTGGACCAAAACTTTATAAAGAAATTGATTATGCTAACAACTAAAATAAACCCTTAGACTTTTAACACTTGTGAGCTGAGGCCTATTTAAGCTAGTTACCGTATATTTGGCAGATACAAAGTTTAAACAGTAGATTTTTATTGGATTTCAACCATTTTATTTTTCTTTTGCTCTTAGTTCCAGGATTAACAGGTGTCCTCTTGGTACTGATTCTTTTCCTAATGGTTACAGCGTCTTCATATTCAGTTAGGTAAGGAAAATGTGTTTGTTTAATGGACTTACCATAATGGGGCCATAGTAGAAAGCATTTGAAGTGGGAGATTACCAGTTTACAACAAGGGAGGAGCTGATCAGCTGAAAACTATTGTGAAAAATCTTCATTAAGAGTGGATGTTCCTAGTTTACTCTCATTAGCGAAGCATTTAAATAGACAGGTCAAAATATAATGCTTGTGTAATATAAAGAACATTGACATACTGTAGTAATTTTGTTTAATTTGTTAAGTAACATAGATAGATTTGCCTCAGTTCAATCATTATGTTGTGAAGTGTAACTTTAGTATACTGTGTGTCTGTGCTCCAGAAATACAGCAGTAGAACAAGACATTAAGTAAATTTTGTCTTTTAGTATATATAAACATATTGATTCTGTCTGTGAGTTTTTTTTGCATTTCTTCCACATTATTGTTTATTAGTTTTCTTGCTTCAAACTAATTTGGGAAACTTGGTGGCATGATTGCCAGTACTGCTGTTTTATAGCAATCACACCCATAGTTTGAATCTATGTTCAGTCACTGCCACTTGTTTTTACATTCTCCCAAGTTCTTCTTTAGTTTTACTTTGGGTACTCCTGGTTTCCCCATCCATCTCAAATATGTATATATTAGGTTAATTTCAGGCTCTAAATAGAACTGATTTGAATAAGTGAGTGTGGATGTGTCTGCGAGTGTGCCCTATAGTGGTCTGACACCCTTCTGACTTTGGCCCTATGACGGGGATTCAGCAGATTTCAATAAGTATGGATTCAGGAATTTAGAAAGAATAAATGTTTTTTACCATAAAACATCTGATAAATTCACCTTGGCAATTTTGTATATTCTTGGAAGCCTTTATCCTTAGATATGCCCTCTTCATTTCTTTGAGGCTCCTGTACGGCTTAGGATCCTCTAAGGATTAAAGACGGGGCCCTTAGTTTCTATACAGCCTTATTCAGATTGTGGGGATGATCCAAACTAGAATCACCATGCTTAACACCAGACATTACTTCTTTTGTAGGAGGCAGAGCTATTTGAACCCCCCTACATCTTTTGTAGAAGGCAGAGCTATTTGAAAGCACACACACACACACTAATAACTCCAATTTCTTTACCTAACCTAACCTGACATCCAAAGTTTGACTAGCAATCTCAGTCATTTGAGGTTAAGACAAGAATTTTTTTTCTCATAGTTATTATAGCAAGCACTACATGGTTCCCCTCACGTGTGTCCAGGTCCCCTTCGTACTGTGTCTCCTTTTCTTTGCCCATCTTGGTCTCAACAGTCTGAGTAGAAGCCTCCAAGACTTGAGGTTCAGACATGGCCAATTCACTCATTATATGTGACATAAGTTTTGGAGTGCTACTTGATTCCCTGACACGTTACCAGGGACCATTTCACACTGTGTTCTCTTATGCTGTAGTATACAAGGATTGCTCACCAGTATAGCCAAATCCACTCCTGGTAGCAGTCCTATTCCCAGATGCCATAAAAAGCTGTCATCAGCTTCAAAGGGTTCTTTTGTGGTGTCCTTGATCCCTTTTATTGCAGCCTCTAATGTATTAAGCATGGATTGTAACCCATGTACTGGCTGAAGTAGCCTTTTCAGGTCTTTCAGATCACCTTGGCCTTCAGGATGGCTCATCCGGTTCCAGAAGGAACTTTGGGCTTTTCCACCCATTTGTCGCGAGTCTTTACACACATGTTGTCCTTGCACATAATCAGTGGGGTATTCCTTGGCAGGATGGGAAATGAGTCTGGAAGCCCATTCATAGGTCCAATTCTGTTGCATTTCAGATAATTTATCAGCAGAACTCAGACACTTATCCCGGAGCCCATTAACATTCTCTAAAGGAAAAAGAGATTCACTTGTTTTGCAGATCTGGTGTCTTCCAAACCCTCCACATCTAATTCCTATATCAATCTGCTGAAAGTTATATAGTGATAATTATTTTTCAGGATCTATTTAAAATTGTAGTATATATTCCCAATAAATTAATGAAGGAATTTTTAGATTAATGCAGGAAAAATTATAGTGCAAAAATGTGCAACTGATAATGTTTTAGTTCATAATTGTTTTGAATGGTAATTTCATTGCATATTTTCATGTGTTTCTTTAAATCATACCAACTAATAATTGAGAGTAATGTTTAATTTCCTAATTCTTGCAATAGTTTTATCTTTAGTTAACTGACTATGTTAAAAGCTTTGTAATAAAGTATGTTTTTTTTGCTTTCCTCAGGCTTTCCAGCTACAACATCTTTTGGTATTCCCATAATCTCTTCTTCATCTTCTACATTATACTCCTGTTGCATGTAGCTGGGTGAGTGACAATGTTAATTTTTCTTCTTGCATGAATGTCTTTGGTGGGCACAGTATACAGTAGCTTAGTACCAGAGCTACAGCAACAACATTTGTGTCTATAGAACATTTTCAAAAACAGGATGTACAATAGTTTAAAGTGCTTAACAAGATGTCAACAAAATAGTAGAAAGAAAAGAAAAACAAATTAAATTAGATAAAAATAAAAATAATAAATAAGTAACAAAAAGTAAATCAGTACTAGCTTATATAACACAGATATACTAGAAATGTAGAGTCTTTATATATAATGCCATTTGGTAGGTCTCTAAAGATGAATCGGATGATAAGTTCAGATGGCCGGGAGGACAGAAAAAAAACAAAAAACAAAACAAAACAAAACTCCCAATAATCCAGAGGAAAAAGAAAAGCAAAATCTGCTGGGGTTTCAAGGCCAAAAGACTGCCCAACTCCCACTGGGCATTCTACCAATCAAAAATTTCTTTGTTATTCTGCATTGTTTGCAGGATTTGTCTCAGAGGATTCTGTGCAGTGGGTTTCATGGACAGCGGGGTACATAAAATTAGGAATACAACTCAAATATAGCTATGATAAAGCCACATTTAAAAAGTGAGATTTTAGATGTTTTTCTTTTAAAATGATGCATGGTGTTAGCCTTTCAAGGCGGGTTTTTTTGTTGTATTTTGTTTTATGTGCTTTGTGTATTTTATGATGGACTATTAGTTTAGTTTTCCTCCATTTACACTCACCTCTGTGTTCTTTTTCTTTAGTTCAGACATTCTGTGAGTCTTCAATGGTATTTTAATGTTGGAGGATTTCTTAACAATTTTTTTAATGGGACCACTATGTCAGCTGTAGCTCTCAACTTAACATTCACATTTTCTACCTTACTGGTTACATTACTAGCTGTATTAGGGCAAGCACTATTGATTGGTTATTCTGAGTATTAGCAAACCTAGAGGCTATTGATGCATTAAAATAATGTTTATCTAACAAATTGGTTCTTTTTAGATCTTGTTACCAGTATTTCTACATCAAATAAAATGTGGAAATTGTCAAATATACCAATATCCACGGCCTGCCTTATGTCAGTTTTTAGTTCTTTTGAAATTAATGAATCCATTCTGTGCCCTACTTTATGTGTAGAATGGCTGTTGTGCTGGCTAAGATCAAAAGACTGCAATAAGTTAATAAATTCTCTTGCTTTAGGATCACATTGGTTATCCATATGAAAATCAAAATTGCCTACAATTAGGAACCTGTCATAGTTAGTTATTATTATAGATACTAAGTCTAAGAATTCCTTGATAAAAGAAGCATTATGTCTGGGAGGTCAATACCCAGTCAATATTAGAGACTGTGGGACTACTTGAATAACGATGGCAACATACTGAAACTTGTATCTTTACAGTTTCATTGGCTCAAGAAGTACTTGCTAAACTGCCACCCTTTTTACTCTGGCGAACAAAATGAACAAAATTGTAATTCGGAGGTGCTGTGCCAGTTAACACTGCAGCGCCATAGTAGCCTAAAAGCAGCAATTGGTCACATTAAAAATATTTCTTAGGTATGCTCTGTAGGACCCCACATTTTTTCAATGCCTCAGACAATTGGGGAAAGGATGCTTAATCATGTAAAATTTAAATATTCCAAGATTCTATCAATTATAGAGAAACAAACATTTATATAGTGAGCTATTTTCAAACAGCTGTTAGCAAAAAAGTAAATTCTTAAGATAAAAAAAAAATTATAAATGAGAATGTTGAAAGAAAAGGAAATTTTACCTGATAAAAGTTATGACGTAAATACTTTGGACCTCCTTTTTTTTTCTTGCTTACCATGCTTAAAAAAATTATTCATTCACAGAAAGTTATTTCTGACTCTATATATAAAACAATGACAAAACCATTCATCAAGACAAATACATGAATTATGAAAGAAACAAGCAGTGCTACCCATCTAAGATGGGTTGGAATCTAAGTAATCAATGTAGACTTCAGTGTTAATGTTTGCAGTGAACAACACAATGCATATGTCTTTGTTATATACCATTTGGTATGGGATTCATAAAAGCAGTGTTAATATTTATGATGCGCCATCTATTGGATTAACATAGACATTGCAACTGGATATACACACGGACAGACATACATACACTTGTCCTTTTATTAAGGTGGATTGGGCTCTGGTTAACAAGTTGGATATACTGAGTGGACTTAGATTGATTTACTGATTTGTTCTTAGTTGTAGAGGAAATGATGTAAACATAGATTATTTAAATTTTACAATTCTTCAAGTCATACATTGTTAAGACAAGTAAGCACATTATGTTCAAAGATTCCGTATGTTCAGAGTTGCATCATACATTACTGCTAAGCAGATGAATTATTCTGGCTGAAAGAACTTATTTAAGGCATGTTATCAAAAGATAGGTCTTTGAGTGTTAATAGTTGTCTGAAAAGCATTGAATGAGAAATCTGTCCTCAGACAAATCACAAGAATTTTCTTTAGTTGCATTTAACAAATATATTTGTAGATAAAAAAGCTATTCAATTTGCTGTGAAGATCGCTAACATGTTACATAAAACTGCAAAGAGCTCTTGTACCATATAATTTTATTTTTACATGAATTAACAGTTCTTAAATAAACATGTCCATCTGACCCACTTTATGGAAAGTTAGACTTCAGCTGGGAATAAACTTGCAGCTGTTTATAAAGTCCTGAATATGGCTGAGATTGTCACAAAATGAGCTGTTGTAAAGGTCACAGCCAAAAGGAAGTGGTGTTTAAAGTATGCTGAAGTACTGAATGTAGAATCTAGAAGGAAAATTTGTTCTCACACCTCCGTATTTTATAGATTGCTAAGACGGTCTTTTAATGTGTTTGCCATACTTGTGGTAGAAGTTGCACTAGTGAATATATAAAATGGAAGCATCAGCATCTGTGAAACATTGTTATAGAAATCTTCAAATACTGAACAAAGAGTCAACGGACAGTGCCACAAGCTTCAGTAAACACAATACAAGGTTTAAAAGTATATATATTTTTAACATTTTTTCTTTTCATTTACCGTATATTTTAGAGGGTACGGGCCTGTTTGCTATTGTGGGTTGCTGCTGCCATTTATGTCATCTCCTTAATTGTTACTGAATGTGTAAAAGCTTGCAAAATACCCAGAAAGGAATTACATGGTCATTGGACTATGGAATGGGTATAGAGGTTATTTTACAGGGACAGTGAACAAGGAAGAGACGCATAGTTGAAGTTTCAGCCATGGAATAGGTGACCTTTAAAGTAATACAGGTTTTGTCAGATGGATATTATCACTATATAATGCATTTATTAGTAAGTGCTTATGTAAGGTAAGCATGGCTTTGTAAAACAACAACCTTTGAAATGTTGAGAGTATCTGCGGATTCTTATTCTGTGTTTCTTAAAGCCATTAAGTTGGAGGTTTGCCTGGGGTGCTAGATGTGCTGAAGCTATAGGGACTCCAGGCACCTCAAGTAACTGACACTTCACAAAATGTTGCAGATTCCAGACAAGATCCCATTGAAGGATGATTTGACACCTTATTGACAAGGCTTAGTTTTAGTGTTAATTTTTGTTCTCTTTGCAGCAGAGTTTCAAATGTTAATGCACATTTAACAGTTAAACAGTTAAAAACAAAACTTTTGCCATTTTTTGCTAGTACCTTGGATAAAGGTTTGAGCCAAATTATAAGTAGTAATACTTCAACCCCTGGATTACTTTCTGTCTGTTTCCATGAATGTTCTTTCTTTTTGCTTTTTCATGATTTTTTAAGTCTCCAGTTTGTATTACAGTTTGCTTTCCAATTATGTTCCTTTGTCCTACTTTGTTATTTTTATGTAAAGTTTGTAACATAGTGTCTGTTTTGTTTGCGCTGTTTTATTATTTTGAAGTTTTGATTAGATACAGTATTTTATCATCTCAATTTAAATATTGCATCTTTAAAATCAAGTCTTTTAGCTGTATAGGATGTTTGCATAGGTGAAAATGTTCTGACATCCACAAATATGAGAAAGCAGAGCTAATTCTCCTTTTGCTGTTAGCTGTCTAAGTACTGTGGTTGTCATGGTTGTTGTGTGTGTCTGCTTACTTTCTTCATGTGACACATTACTAAACTGTTTTCATGATGGTTTTGTCACATTGATGGCTCAAAGTTATAGGCACAGTATCCACATTATGTTAACGACTGGTTGCTGAGCAAAATTGCAAGTGCATATTCTGTATACAGTACTGTATATAAGCATTTTTTCCATATCTATACTTTTAAGGTGTACTCAAGGAAAGCACTGCAAGCACCACGGATAAATGTTACGAGGTCAAAAATAAACAAAACATGAAAGCCGTCAGGCTAAGCATATATAATATTCTGGTCATGGTGGAAGTAGCTCTGTCTTGTTCCAAGCTGAACGCCTCATTCTGGCAGCTGAAGACTTTATAGGCAGGGAATGGAAGGGGTGCAGTCAGTTACCTTCACTTTGCATCTTCTCTGTACTGTGGATGGAACAAAAGTGGAGAAAGTTAGCATGAGCACACCCTCTCGACTCAGGGTGGAAGCACCTACCTTTGTGTTGTAGCTTCCCAACTCACCAATTACCTAACCTCTAATAATTTGATGGAACCCTTTCAGTCTGGTTTCAGGGCGTGGCACAGCTGTGAAACTACTCTGCTACGGGTAACCAATGATTTGCTTATGGCAGCAGACTCTGGACAAACTAGCATATTAATTCTGTTAGACCTCAGTGCAGCATTTGACACTGTTAGACATGACATCCTACTGTCCAGAATGGAGAACATGCTGGGTATCTCTGGCACTGCCCTCCAGTGGTTCAAGTCCTATCTGACTGATAGGCAAGAGTTTGTTAGTCTTGGCAACAGCAGATCCAACTCCGTGCCAGTCACACAAGGAGTCCCTCAGGTCTCTGTCCTTGGTCCTCTGCTTTTCTGTATTTACATGCTTCCCCTTGGCCATATCATCCGTAGTTATGGATTGGGTTATCATTTTTATGCAGATGATACTCAGCTCTACTTCAATGTTAAAAGTGGAACTTCATCAGAGCTTTCTCAGCTCACAACCTGCCTTAGTGGAATTAAAACCTGGATGGAGCAGAACTCTTTAAAATTAAATTGCAATAAAACTGAACTCCTGCAAATTGGGACTAAAATGCAACTTAATAAAATGAGCTCCTTCCCAGTCCATCTTGGCAGTGATCTCATCAGACCTGCCTCTACTGTAAAAAATCTTGGTGTCATTTTTGATTCCTCCCTCACTTATTCCACCCACATAAATCACATTAAGAAACTTTCTTACTTTCACCTCCGTAACATATCCCGTGTTCGCTCCTTCCTCTCCTTCTCTAATGCTGAGAAACTTGTCCATGCTTTTATCACATCCCGCATCGATTATTGTAATTCCCTACTGGCAGGTGCCCCTTCTAATCTTATATCACAGCTCCAGCTTATTCAAAACTCAGCTGCAAGAGTCCTTACTCGAACCAGCAGCAGCGAGCACATCACACCCATCCTGCTCCGTCTTCACTGGCTCCCTGTGTCCTACAGAATCGAATATAAAATCCTACTAATAACCTACAAAGCTTTAAATAACCTCGCACCAAACTACATCAGTGACCTCCTCCATCATTATGTGCCTGCCCGCCCACTAAGGTCCTCTGATTCTGGTAATCTTGTTGTGCCCCTCACTAATCTGCACTCTATGGGTGACAGGGCCTTCAGCTGTATAGCGCCCAGACTCTGGAATGACCTACCAAAATTAATCAGGTCAGCTGACTCCATGAATTCTTTTAAAAAACAACTCAAAACTCATCTGTTCAGGAAGGCTTTTAGCTCTACTTGACTTTATTACCTTTCTCTCAGTTTACTTCTCTGTCAAGATGCCAACGTAACCTGTATGTGTGTGCGAGACCATCAATTATGTTGTCTGTTTTTTTTTCAGAATTTACTGTCTTAATCTTCTTTATTTATTTATCTGGTTTGTACAATGCTATATACTGTATATTCTGCTGTTCTTTATTATATTCTGTAAGTGCCTTGAGCATGGGAAAGGTGCTATATAAATAAAATGTATTATTATTATTATTACCTTAGATGAGTCCAAAGGGTGTTCCACAGACGCGCATGTGTGACATGGAATTACTTTAACAGCATAACATTTAATTTAATTAACACCGGCAACTTTGTGGTGTAGGAGAAAGATGCACACAACTTAATTACAGGAGTCCGATTGGAAACAGGTCCCTGTTATTTTATTTTTTTCTTCTTTCTCCTCCTTCTTGTCAGTCACACCTCATTTTAATCCTTCAGTTACCTAACTAAACAGTTTTCTCATTGATGTCTGACCTGTTGCCTAATACATAACTAGAAATGTTTGTCCCCATTTTTGGTTGTATTCATTTTTGTTTTAAAGGGTTGCCATTTTATTCAAACAGTGATAGGTTCTTTGGGCTGTATATACAAATATGGTGGAATAAATTTATATTGCATAAACTATAAGTAAAACCTTGGAGCCTAGCCCTTTCTAAACATTATTTTCCTTATCTATTCGGTTGGGTTGTTTGCTTACTTGCTTATGTTCCTTAAACATTCCAAATGATTTCCTCTGCCTTTTTTACTCTTACTCTTTCTATTGTTTGTTGCATTTATACTCTGCCTGTAAGCCTTCATCCATATTATCACCAGGTACCTCTCTCTCTGTGTCTCTCTATCTCTCTGTTTGTATCTACCTTAAGTTGATGTCACATTGTGCGACTTCAACTCATTGAGTGTGTCGGACTTACTGACTGTGACGTGCTGGACCATGTAAATTTACATGACTGAAAATCACTGAGTATGTTACATTTAGCAACTGCAAGCCGACCTTCAAGCACGGTTGTCCTAGTCCATTATTGTTACAGCCAATAACATGCAGTCTGATGGAAACGTTGGTGTACAAACGTAACACGTATAGAGACTTCAGCCGCAGCCTCATGCCTTTTATTTTTTGTTTCCATTTTGTTGTAGTACACATAACACAAGACATCAGAGAGTCAAGTTTCTCATTTTTTGTTTCATTGGTTGTCAGCTCTCATACACACAAGCCTCTATGACTAAAGGCAAAATCAAGCATTTTGTAGAAGTAAGTCGTGGACTAGTCAGAATGAGTCAGTGGACATGTCACATTATGAGAGTGGTTTCACAGGAGCACACCGACAAATGCCTCCAACTCGCTAAATTATGTAAATGAAGGCTAGCACTAAAAATCACTGGAAAAGTCATCAAACATGACATGGCCTTTGAAGGTAATTATTCTTATGACAGGCATACAGCAGCAATTTTCAAAAGCCTATTTGATGTACATTTGAATATAACTCATTTCACAGAACACAGATTCAAAAGGTACTCAAATTACTGGAAATTAAACAACTTGAATATTTATACAGTTCTTAAAATATATTCAAGGCATTCAAATAATTTAACAAGGCACCCTTTAGTTTGTAAATATTTCAGGATTTAAAAAAAAGTTGTTTCTTGAAATGATGAAGTGGCTGTCATTTGTTAGCTGCTTCCTCATAATTCTGTAATTTCAGTCTGCATTTGGTCACTGTCTACCATGCTACATACTGTAAACCTAGTTAAATGGGAGCTCATACTGCATGATAACGGCACTGTAAGCTAGTATCAAGTACAGAGCACCTCAATGAAAGTAAATGAAATAAATTGCTAGATTTTCTTTGATTTGTTTGTACATTAGATGTCAAAGTCTGCTCAGTGAACAAAGACAAAAAAGGCCAAATGACATGTCTGAACATTTCTTTCAGAATACTGTAGAAAGTGGGTCATTGGAAAGTTTCTTATGTAGTGAAGTTTGTGAAATTAGATTTGTAAAAGAAATGTAACAGTATAAAGAAGTATGAAATACCAAAGAAAAGAATTTCCAGATAACATTTTATTATGCTTTACAACACTACCAAACTGATATTTTCATTAGTATGAGTATTTTGAGGATTAAACATTTTCAGCTGCTTCTTAAATGTTGTTTCAAAATCATACAGTCTTAAGGCTTTTGTGTTTTCACCAGAACATTGTTTCCCTGTTGAGTCACAACATCTGTAATTATTTAGCCCTTTGATTCTTTGACTGGCTTGTCATTGTGCCTTTAAAACTGTCTGCCTAAAGTTAAGTTTGCCTCATTAGAAAGCAAATCCAACAAAAGAGACATGGATAGACAATGAAAGCAAGGTTGTGAGTAGTAAATCAACCAGCCATGTAATCTTTCTTTCTTTATCTTAAGAGTATCAAGACTGTGACTCAGACATCATACATTGACATTCAGTCTGAGTGAACATAGCTGTCTGTTTCAGTGCCAGATTTATTACCTTTTATTTCCATTTTTTATGCAGTTATGTGTTTATTTTTTCATTATACATTTAAAAATGTTATTGAATGTGTGCCTGGAGTCTCACCATGTTAAGGCCGTTTTCTCCATCAGATTCATACAAATTATTATTTGTGGTGCAGATAAATAGAACCAGTACTACATTATTAAAAAAATTTAGAGTCCTTAATCAAACTGTGCAGTAAAACAGACTCAGATAATTTTAAGCTCTAGTACTGTAAAAATGTCTTACTGATAAACTTTGAAGGACACACTACTGGTATCAAGTCAGCAAACTATAAATCAGCTCAATCTGTCATTCTCCTGAACAGAGCAAAGGAATATAGGAATGTCTGTATGAACAGCAAGAACAGACATGTCTGAAAGCCTCCAAAATGTATTTATGTCTGTTACAGCTCACCATTTTAATTCAGAAGTCATGTTGCCACTACAGTGTACAATTTTTGCCATGAACTGTTACTTAAATTACTTTTATTTTTTATTGTTTCATGTATTTGTTAGTCTGACGATAGCTCATCAGTCCCTCTACCACATTTCGTTACAGTTCAGCTGCTGATTATTCTAAGTTGGTCTTTTAACTTTCTTGCTCTTTAGTCAACTTAAAGTATGTAAGTATGTCCAGTATATCTTATTTGCTTCAAAATAAACCTCACTATAATATCAAGAAAGACCTACCTGAAATTTAAAATGGGATTAGAACATGAAAAATGTTGTTCTTGTCACTGCCAAAAACATATGTAGGAAAGAAATACAGTAGTGCTTTCCTTTGAAATATATTTAATGTTTAAACTCTATTCTGTTGGTGTTGATACTGCCAAATCTTCATCAATACCCTTAAAATATGTTTTTATTATGTAATCACAGTACTAATACTGTTTGTCTATAGGTGGTTTTTGCTTTGGGCAAATATTTGATTTTTGCTTGATTTAACTCCCATTTAAATAATTATTTTCTAGATCTCATGGAAAATTCCTGTTTCGTAGTATAGTAAAGTACTTCACATTTAACACATTTCTATTATTTTCTGTTACTTTAAAAGTTAGATCCAACAAAAATTTAATGACAACACAAACAAATATTTGAAGCTAATATACATTTTAATTTTTAGTGGATTTGACAATTGAACAAGTGATATTTAAGGTTTGCACTCATTCATCTTTTAAGTATCCTTACTGGAACCAAAACATCAAATTTGACACTGATAACCCCTGTAAGCCATTTCTAATGATACACTGGATGTCATTGGGTATTTTTCTTATTGCTTCACTTATCACATATATTTTGCAATTTTGTGGTAAATGGAAAAAATCTTCACCTTTAAATACACCAAAGCCTAATAAACTTGAATATATGGCCTTCGTTTTACAAAGATGTCTATTATTATATTTTAATTTCTAATCAGCGAAAAGTTTATATACAACTGAAAGCATTCTTAGAGGCTTTATATCATCAAATACGCTCTGAAATCCTTATCACTGGTTTAACCATATTTCATAATTTTGCTTACAGCTATTTTATGCATTGTCTTGGTGAAAGTGTCATAATGTTTTAAAATGAGAAACTTGCTTCTGAAAACTCACTTCTGGTGGGTCAGTAGGTGGATAATATTTAAGATTTATAACCACCTACTTTTCATATAAAGTATATTTACTGGGGATTAAAATATAGTGGATTTTGGATGAAAGTTCAGAAAAGGCATAAGAGGGGATCATAGTGTTTTGCAATTGAGTAGTTAATGATATGATGGACTAGACTGCTCTCGTTGCTTACTTAAAATTTTTCCTACCTGTTTACAGCTGATGCCTTAGCCTAATCCGAACAGATGAAAAATATGGCTGAAAGATAATCTGCAGTGAAAGTTTTGAAATTTACACAGTCATTTTCTTAATCACACTCATTTAACACACTTGATCATCTAAATGCCAAACGATGAAGCACAAAACCATTTATGTTGACAACTGCAATTATCTGTGAATAGTTTGCACTCTTTCAGTCTTCCAGGCCAATGAGTATTGGGAACCTTTAAAGAAGTCACATTAATAAGAAACTATGTTCTGTCTGTAAGAAATAAAAATAACCTTAATCACTTTTCAAAGTTTTCATTTGAACACAAGCATTTGTCCAAAAAGGCCTTTAAGGACATTCTGGTTGCTTTAAGAAAGACAGTGAAAATAGGCTGTTAGAAAGGCCAGAAAGACAGAAACAAGGACAGCATTGACTAATGTTGGGACTTTTTATTTTCCAGTCATAGCATTTAGGCTGACTTGTGTACTGTTTTGCAGTAAATGTGTCATAATTAACAGGTATGGATAAGAGAAGAGATGGAATGGGTATAGTAATTTATTTCTTTGATAGACCCAGTGATTAATATCTGAATCTGTAAATATGTGGTTTAAGTTGTACTGAACAGCCATCTTCCACCAGTTAACTACATGTATTTTATCTTAACTGTGTAATATATTTAATATTAACAAAAAGTCTTTAAACTGCAATTATGCATTGCAAATACTCAGAAAAGCATTACATTAGAAAACATTCACATCTTTCATTATTTTAGCCTCTCTGATAACACTTTGTTCTTTTGCTTGTCTTTCTTTCTCCAGTGGTGCACTTAAATACCAAGCCAATTTGCAGGCTCATCCGCCAGGGTGTCTGAGTCCTAATAAAACTCTTCAAGGTTCAGTGTTGAAATTGGAGTCTTATGTTGACTTGCAAACAGATCTATTCTCAAATGGCTTTTTGAGACAATCATTTTTTCTTCAAGGGAACTTCTCCAATATCTGCAGGGAAGAGCCAATTTTTAAGCCGCATTTCCCAGCTCAGGTCTGTAATATGCATTTATCACATAAAACTAGCATATCTGAATTAATTGGTATTGCTAAATATGTTTGTATTATTCTCTGTAAACTATCAGCTTTTTAAATTGTTTAAATGTATTATGGTTTAAAATTAGCAAAGAACAGAATGCTTAAATCAGTACTTATATTAATATAGAATACAGAAGGGAGAATAAGAACATTTCTCCCTGTGGATTTCATCCCACCATATACAGATAAAGACTAAAATAAGAAAATGGTAGTTTTCATCACTCAGTTTTCACTTATCATACTCATATTTTAATTAATTTCAGTGATCAAGCCACCATGGCTTTAGATCATTTCACCACTGTTTCATCCCTTATACTTAGTCACATAATCATTTAGCATTAACTTAGAGGAAGGAATTAGCTTCAGACTAGTGGGCTGGTTGGCATTTAAACTTTAGCTGCTGTAGGTTGAAACGATATGAGATATGAAATAAAATGAGAGGTTAAATGAAATTCTGTTGACTGGTGTAAAACATGAAATATAATTATTAATATCATGAACAAAGAGAGGTACACAACTCTACCCACAAAACTATTACCTGGAAATTATATTGACTTACATATAATTTAGAGGGTAGGGACTCATGTGTTATTTCCTTGAAGACAGCTGATTTGAACATCTGTGAACTTAACTAAAAAGGAAGTTCTTTCAGAGTTATAATTATCCCACTAGACTCATTCACCTGATGCAGGCTGAAACAGACATAGAATCGCTTGGGTAAATTTAGATTGTAAATGAGAGATATTGGGAACAGTAGTAAGTAAAGGAATGGGGAAGCAGTAAGCTGTGGGGAAAAATCCAGAATTAATTTGAAGAAAGAGGAAGTAGTTAATAAATAATAGAATAAACTGTATGGGAACAACAAAATTAAACATGGAGACTAGAAAATATTGCATCCTTTTAAACTATAAGTGAGATCTGAAAATTGGTCTGGCTAAAAGGAGTGACACAAAGCTGCATCACGATCATACTGACTGGGAATGAAACCATAGATAAAATTATTGGACAAAAGGTGGAAATTACTGATCAGAATCAAAAAAATGGAGAGTTTCAACATGTTTGAACTAAAAAAAACTGGGCCTCTGATATTCAAATAAATGTAAGCAATAGTTTGAAATGGCTAACCAAACTAAGCTTACAACATTCATCATTGTGCGTTTTTAAGAATGCACTTTTCAAAAATTCAACATTGTGCACATGAGATTCACAAAACATGTTGCAGTGATTGGATTTCTAGAAACTGCTTAACGTACTGTATGACTATACATATTCTTAGAAAGGCTTGTAAACAGTCGCAACATTAATTCTTGTAGAAATAACAGCAGTTCTCCATTGATGACTTTCCTTTATGTAATTTATATATCTGTAGTCATTCTTACAAAAATATCTGCAGAGATAATTAATGAAAGTGAAAAATGGTTAATTATTCTTAACATTCTTAAATTTGTCTTGTGTATCAAGTAAAGTGGGTGAACCATTTTTAATGATTTAAGATACATATAGTGATACAAATGTTTAATGAGAATCTTCAAACAAACATTGTGTAAGGTTTATCTTGGATATATTTCGATATATTTCTTGTCCAGGCTTGAATTCTGCCTAGAACTTTATGCTAATGAAATAGGCTTCAGTTCCCTCAACTTTGCAATTGGATCCAGCTGATTAAGAAAATGTATAGGTGAATATTAGAATATATTCTATAAGAATATGGATGAACATCCATGTGTAAGAAAGGTGTAAATGACAGGGATTTTTTTAAATTTCAAAATAGACTTTTAATGAAATTGTAGTTTATGGGGAAGCCTTCATTCTACATAAAATTAACATTTTCTGTCTAATATACTTTAGACATGGCTGTGGGTATCTGGTCCTCTTTGCCTGTACTGTGTAGAAAGACTATACAGATGTATCAGAAGCAACACACCTGTTACTATATTGTCTGTCATCTGCCATTACTGTGATGTTATTGAAGTACAAATGTTGAAAAAAAAGTTCAAAGCACGCCCGGGTCAGGTGAGAATACGTTTGTGTACTTTTTTATGTATTTATTTTAAGTTTATTTTTAATATTTATTTTCAGAGGAACATTCTCAGAAATAATCTATTGTACAATTAATTGCAGTTATGTTTTAGGTGACGAGTTTAATGTTAGCAAAAGCACAAAATGTAGGATTACAGAGCCATCATGTTTTAGTTTCCTTTTTAATAATATAAGCAAAACAAAATCATGCTTGTGCAAGCCAGTATGGAATTAGAATTGGTAAGAAACACATTATTATTCCAGTAACATTCTTTTATCTGTCCTTAAGCAATGTATTACTATGAATATAATTTAAAATCATTGACTACGAAATGTGATCAAAAAATACAGTGAATGTTTAAATAAAAAAAATTATTACAGTAAAAGACACATTGCCATTAATCCCTCTCAAAATATTCCGCCTCGCTTTGAACACACTTATCCCATCATTCTTGAAACTTTCTGAAGCAGTTCTGGAAGTCCTCTTTCGTGACTGTCTTTAGTTGCACTGTCATGGCTGCCTTGATGTCCTGAATCGATTGAAAACGTTTACCTTTCCTGATGATTTTGACTTGGGGGAAGAGCCAGAAGTCGGACGGTCCCAGATCCGGTGTGTAAGGTGGATGAGGACACACCGTAATGTTTTTATTTGACAGAAATGATCATACCAGAAGTGATGTGTGACATGGAGCATTGTCATGATGGAGAATTAAACCGTTTCTCCATTTCTCAGGTTGTTTTCTATGCAGATTGCTTCTTAAAAGGTCAAAAAACACAATCATCATCACCTTGATGTTGGACTTTGACACACTTTTTTTACACAAGGATAACTGGGTGGTTTTCATTGAGAACTCTGAACTCTGGTCTCAGGAGCATAACCATAGACCCAACTTTCATCTCCTGTGATGATAGTTCTTAAAATGCTGGAATCTGAAGCAGCACAATTGTGCAACTCCAATGAAATTAACAAGCACTGTTGCTTTTGTTCAACCATCAAACGTGGAACAAATTTCGTACTCACTCACCTCATGTTCAAATCTGTTGTTAAAATGGTTTGAACGGACCCATTATGAGATGTTCAGATCCTCAGAAATGTCCCTAATAGGCGATTGCCTTTTTGATCATAATTTGCCTTACTCTTTCAACATTCTCTTGGGTTTTTGATGTTGAATGTCCCGTTATCTCCTTGTCTTGAACTGATTCACAACCATTATTAAATTGCTCAATCCACTTGTAAACCATCTTTATGGGCACTGCAGCATCACCATAAACTAATTTTATTGTTTTGTGTGTTTCTTTAGCACTTTTTTGCAGTTTGTAACAAAATTTCATGTTAATGCGCTGTTTGCGATCCATGATTTGCGGAACGCTTTAAAACACACCTTCACTCAACCGTAGCTCACAACTAACTGACTGCACCGACACAAGTTCAAACTCATTGTTACTAAGGGTCGACACGCTGCTTCCCGTATTGGAGATCCCTGCCTTTCTGCTGGTTGGCACTCGGCAGTAGCATTCACCGTATTTTTTGATCATACCTTGTGTTTTCAAATGTAAAGCCCTAGGAGGTTAAAGTACTAATTTAATATGTGTTCTGCTATTTTAATTAAATGTGAAGATGTTTTAGTTATTTATTATTCTGTTTTTTTTTTAGTATATTGTTTTATATTGTCCAAGCATATCTGCAGTTGAGAACCACCCTTTCACACTTACTTTGGTAAGAAATGTTTCTTGAATTTGCACAACATTTTTTCAGACATTTAAAATGGATCAGTCATTTTGTCATTGTTTTGTACAGTTCATTGAAATTTGTAAATCCATCATTTTTGTTTCATATTAGTAGCAAGGTCCAGAGTCTGTATTTTATTCAAAACTGAGTAAGACAGCAAATAAATGAGAGAGCAGTTGTGTTTTTTTTTTTAACTTTTCTCTCTGCCAGTTCTAGATCTGGAGCAGACATTTTCATCACATCTAATCATTTCAGACATCCCGCTGCTAGGTTTTTCATTATATTCTTTCTCTCTGTCTACAAATGAAATTCCTTTATGTTTTCTAGAATTACCTCCCACTTTAGACAATATGTTGTCAGAGAAGCCAACAAATGGTAATAGCAGATTACTTATTTTATTTCCTGAATGACTCATTGTTTAAATTTTATTTTTTATTTTAGCATTTAATTTTGAAGATAAATACAACTCATGCCACTTACATTGCTTACAAGAAATTTTGAGATCGACGACTTTTTGTGTAAAGTCTTTTTCCTCAATGGGGAAACAAAAGATGTGTACCCTCTAAGTCATCTTGGAGGCAAGCATATAGGTAGAGGAGAGTCCAGGTGGAACAGAAAGGATATGAAGTGGTGTCCATGTGTGGCTTTCCTAATGCTTTTTCAGTGTGTTTGCAAACAATCTATTCCATGGACTTTGTGTTAGTCACCTTATTATGACAGTTCAGTTTGAATCACAAAATAGACTACCTATTAGTTTTATCTACAAACAGAGCTTATACCTTGAAATAAAAACACATTATAAGTTATATTTATTTTCTAGATCTTCCTGAAAGTATAAATGACAAATTCTGCTGTTTAATGAAGCTAGTTTTAAACAAAACAGCTCAGTATATTGTTCTACTTTCTCTTAGTTTCTGCAGGTTGGCATTCTTGAATAATTTCCACAAAACTTAATATTATGTCATTTTTGATCAATAACTTTCTGATACTTTAAACACTAAGGGAAGCCATCCTACATTTATAATCTTTTTGTTAAAGTTGTTTAAGACCGAGTTTATAGAGGTGTTAGCAATTCTTTGACCTTCTGTGTATGTGGTTCCAGTAAACTCAGACAAACTGCACCCTACCAATTTGAACAGAAGAAGTTTCAGAATGAAAGAAGATCATTTAATCTGTCAAACTGAATGTTACTTTAGATAATGGCCATATTCTCCCAATATATCATTTGTTTACTTTTAAGTCTTTTAAATGTTACGCTTTAATTATATGACTCAGTTGAATTCAGATTCTCACAAACCTTGTTATGAGAAGTGCTTAATAACTTTTGTCTTAAATGCATTTTCCCTAGGTAGCAGATATGGCATCCTTTACCAAGCCAAGTTGAGGATGGTATTTGAAGGTCAATAGAAACTGATTATGAAGTAGAATAGAAGTGAGAGTGTAATTTAACATGTTGCACTAAGTGCTGGAGTTATAAAAAACAATGCTGCTAAAACCTTTCAGGTTTTGTAGAACTATAACAATCAATATAAGTAATATTCTTTGTATCTTTCATATAAGTATCACATAAGTGCCCTAAATTACTGTACATCTGTGTTGCCTATTTTAATTATCCTGTTCTAACTGCAAAGAACAGTGTGGACGCTAGGGTGCTGTTGCCCAGTGAAACCCAACAGACAGATGTCCAAGACACATGTATAAAAGCACTAAGAAGAATTTTTAATATTTTCTTCAATAAAGTGCACAAAGCACCACACGCTCCACAATTCTCCAATAATAATAATTAATAATAATTCAACAATAACAATCCTCCACTCCCAGCAGCTTCGTCACCCAACCTCTCAACTCTAGCTCTGCTTGCTGGGTCTCCAACAGTCCTTTATATATTCCATGACCAGGAAATGTTTCTCCTCTTCTTCCGGGTCAAATGCCACATCATCCTCCTCAAGCATCCCAGAAGTACTGTGGGCTTCCATCCTCATGACTCCGAAGTACTTCCGGGTTGTAAGAAAAGTAGGAGTCCCCAGGTCCTTTATTAGCTCTCCCCGGCAGCACCCACAGCACCCAACAAGGCTGAGAAAATGGACTCCATGTCCCATGATGCCCTGCGGGAATCCGGGGTACATTTACAGTCCAGGGGAGCTGCCACCTAGCGTCCTGGGGGAGGCAGTGTCCTGGAAAGGCTGCCCTTCTCCATTCTTCCCATCCTTGGACGTCCCGGCCGGATTAAGCTGCCGGCCGTCTCTCACAACAGCAAAAGAATTTATTTTGAAAAGGGATTGGTATATGATTTGTAACAAAAGCAATAAGAATGTAAATCTTAACTGAAATGTCAAAGAAAAAACAAATAATCAAGGCTTAATACGTGTGGCAAAAATCATTGTCAAATGAAAAGGACAGAAATTCAAAAACCAATAAATGCACATGTAACATAAGCAAAAAAAAAATTAATCCTACATTGTCATTAAAAAATCAGAGCAGAAATATTTCAACACAACAAAGAAATTAAAATTTAAAGGTTTGGTTTGAATCTAGTCAAGTACAACCAGGAAATGCACAATTTGCCTTATACTCCTGCCACTTCCTAGCAATGACAAAGGAATTGCTCAAAAATACTCCTCAAAATGGCGTTGCAGGAGAATCATATTTATTTTCAATATATTTAAAAATGTATCAAACGCCAAAATATATGTGACTGAATTTCTTGAGGTCAAGGAGAATTTATCAAAAATCAGAAACAGGAGCCTGATCATGACAGCCTGCTACATATTTTAATCATCGTCTCCATATACTGCCTTTCAACTGATTTGTTTAGCATCATTATGTTAAATATTTGTATCGTTTATCATGTATAATTTTGTTTTTTATAGGAGATGATGTTATTTGAAAGTTTATGAGTGATGTGCTTTTCAGTTTAGCCAATAAGCTAACAGAAATGTGTAAATGCAGGATATTTTACCGTGTTTTAGTACACTTAAACGCAAAGTTTTAAACCATAAGTTATTTTTTAATTTATTTATTAATATGTTCCTTTCTTTTAGTCTTATAATTTTTATTTAATAACATTAAATAATAAGTAGTTATTTAGTTGTGTTTTTTTTTTTTCATGTTTATTTATGCATTTATTTTGATTTTATTGTTATTTTATCACCCCCTGGCCCCATTGTTCATTTCATCTTTAGTCCTGTTCTTTGACTGCCTTATTCAGAGTGTTCATGATGATTACTACTCATTGCTGTTCACAGCAACGTATTAGTCACTGTCATTGAGGGAAAATTGTGTGGTTCTTATGTGCTGTGATCTTCGGCACATCAGAAGAATGTGACTGAGGTGTTTGAACTTTACCTCAATTGGCAAGGAAAGAGTGGGATGGGGGAAGGAGGGAGCGCAAGCTTTATATGTCTTATTCTTTGGCCACATTGTTGTTATGCTTGCTAATGGGAAATGCAAAACCTAGCTGAGAATAAATATTGTATTTTTTTATATTTAATTTACTAAGCTGAAACTTTAAAGATCTCAATTATGAACTCTAAATTAAAGAAAATTTTTTCACCTAATATTTCCCTGTGCTCAGATTTATTATTTTTGCAGGATACCCATATAAATAGTAGGATAAGAAATAAATAGTAGGATAAAGAATCCCATTTGTAGCTACTGTAGAAGACCTGGAAGGGTGCTACTGTATATGATGGAGGGTCTAAACAAAATCAAAGTAATTCTGGTTAAATTTGAATGCAGTGAATTATGATGAAAGACATTTCATAAATAAACTGTTTGCATTAATTCCAAATATTATTATTCATAAGGATATAATGGCACGAAAGGTAAAACTGCTCGAATAATTTCACATTTTGCTAAGGATTCTATCCTGTCAGACATATGGGGATTTCTCTACCAATGTCTAAAAGCGGTATTCTTTTATGTCAACCAGATGTTGTGGCTATCCATGAATTAAATATTTTTTTTGATAGCAATCTTTTGCCATTCCTTAAGTCTTATTAAATGATGCAATTGTTATCTTGCATCATGCTCATCTTATTGTAGATCCTAACTAACTGTGCTTTACTAATACAACTCACCATTGGAAATTGCACCCATTATTATGAGTGTTTGAAAACTTTATTAAGTTCATTTCTACACAAAATTATATTTTCAAGGAGAACAACACATCTCCAGAAATATTTGGGAGCACTTTAGGAAAAACTCAAATTATATGTGAGAAGACAAATTTCAAATATCTTAATACATAATTCGCCTGTCACCTCACTCACTCACTCACTCACGTCCGTCCGAAGCCGAATGCGCAGTCGCCTTCTGCGCATGTCCGAAGCTGAATGGGCAGTCGCCTTCTGCGCAGCTGCCCGAAAAACCTTACGAGACCGACATCCAAGCCCAACAAAGCGGCAGGCAACGGATTTACGGCTGCAAAATTTCAAAGAGAAAGGCGACTTCGATTAAAACTCTACTCGACTACAGCTCGAGGCCTAATTACGCATTCTGATTCAATTACGCATTCATTCAATACACCTATATCAGGTTTGTGGTGCTTATACTTATTACTATTCCATATTGTACTGGAACATTCATCATTCAATATTATACTATAGGCCTGGAAAATTCATCAACTAACAGTACAAGCCTGTACAGTAATGAGTAAAGTGGACTACAATCATTACAAAACAACTTCTTCGTTACTTATCATTTATTCTTCATACACTGCTGACACAAACTCATGTCCGTTTCATCTTACGTTGTCGAAACAGGCTCTTTGTCTAGTTTAATATAAAACTGTATTTCAAACTAAAACAACATCAGAACTAATACCTAGCTGTTTCTAAGACTGACCAAGAATAGCTAAAGTCACCTAATGATATTCTTTCCCAAAAAAAATTGTTTTACAAACAGAATTCTAGTAATTAATATTTTATTTATGTCAATCATATTATGAACAAAGAGAAAAGACTAATAAGACTATCTCATCAAATACATAAAACCAAAGCACACAATGCAATTGTGGAGATTAAAAATGCCATTGGAAACAAACTTACTGAATGTAAAAAACTAACTAATATACCTTATTTGTGGAATATTTGAAATCGCAATACAAATAGGAGTGTAATTAAGGAGAACCTTAGGCCAGTGAATTTCTTGTTAAAGCAGAATTTATTGAACATGCTGCTCACTGACAGGATGCTATAAATGTTTTGGCAAAATACACAGTTCCAGATGCTGTCTACTGTAATTTTTAAAAGGATGCCCACTAAATTAGCCTCATTAATGCTAATTATGTTTGAGGAAGCAACAAAAGATAACATGCTATTGGCAAACTCTATGTCAGTCAACCAGTTTTAACTCTGTTTTGTGAATGTTCGGATTTGAAGGAAATAAGAGCGAAGAAACTTTACCTGCTTGGTTAACCTTGAAAAAAAAGTCTTGCTCAGATTGCTTTATATATTCCTTGCTCTGTGCTCCAGGTGCCAATAGCAATAACTACTGTAAATTTTTCTAACAATACACTTGTCCATCAGACAAGTGGAACCAATAAAAAAACATTTAAATTGAGGAGCTATTCACTACTATTCCAGATATCTGCTATTTAATTTTACAAAGCACATCATTAATTTTCTTTACAGATTAGAAATATTGTCAGAAGGAATCTGCTTAACCTCTCTAATCTTCCATCACTATCTCAATTTGTATATAATTTAGTCAGAAATGAGTGCAAAATTTGGTAGTGTTTTTAGATTTATCATCTAACTTCATGGTATACATCGCTATACAAATTTAGATAATGATGAAAAATTAAATGAATCAATGCCTCAGACAAAGAGTGGAATTCACTTAAGGGGTTTCAATTGATTGTAGTATAAATGTAATTGTATCTGGAAGGCCCAGCTTCTGGTGAGTCATTGTTGTAGCCTAACCTACAAAATGAAAACAAAAGAACTCTCCAATCAACTCTGTGAAAAGGTGATTAAAAAGCACAAGTCAGGGGATGAATATAAGAAAATATCTAAGTCCCTAAATATCAATTGGAGTTCAGTTATGGGAGATTTTTTTTCCAGCAAGATAACAAACCCAAGCATAAAGACAAACCTACATAAGAATGGTTTAAAACAACAATGTTAACATCCACATTTGGCTGAATGAGAGTCCAGATTTCAAATTGAGAAAATGTGGCTGGACTTAAAAAACTCTCTTCACTCGCAATCCACAGGCAACCTGACAGAGTCTGAGCCATTTTGCGAAGAAGAATGGGGAAAATTTTAGAGATCAGATGTGCAAAGCTGTTAGAGACCTGTCTAGTAGACAACACTATAATGGCTGAGATGGATACTTATTCAAACAATTATTTTGTGTTTTATATTTGTTATTGATTTAGACCACTTTGCAGAGATTTCCTTTCTAATTGACATTAAAGACTCTTTTATTCTGTTGATCACTGTCAAATAGCCAAATTAAATCCACCATGACTCAGTTTTGTCTAACAATAAAATGTGAAAGCCTCCAAGAAGGTGACTACTTTTGATAGGCACTGTAAACCACTCAAACGTATGCTGGAGGTCACAATGAGATGCTTCCAAGAGGGTAGTTTTCATTCGTAAGTAACAGAATTACAAATCTCTATTACAAAAATGGATACACTCCAAACCAATAAGTCTTTGCTTTGATATCCTGTGCAAAGTTTTAAATATGAATTTGTGTCTTTGCTCTGCATGAAATTACACTTTCTCATTTTGATTTTCAGTCTATATTTTTCTAAAGATTTAAAGAGATGGCAGCTAGGCTTAGACTCCTTTTTATTTTAGAATTTTATGCATTACATCACTAGAGAAAGAGAAATAGTATTTTAAATTTTGTAACACAAAATTTAACACATTTTATCTAAGTTTTGTGTTTCTTTCCTAAAACTCTGCCTTTAATGTTAAGGCTAATAACTGCTTTTCTTCTTTAAGTACTAAATAGTTTATTCAATAGTAGTACTTTGTTGGTATGCATATCTTTACTTAAAGATGCATTTAAAAGTTTAGATGAACAAGGATTGAGAGGCTGCTTTATATCAGATGAAATTGCAGCAGTGTTACAGACATGGGCTCACAAGTGTCAGTTTTCTTAAAAGCACTCTCTTTTTCTCCCACATCCCCAAAATGATATAAATATGTGAAATCATTCAGTGAATGCAATATCACCAGGCCAGGTTGATTGCATCCCAGTGGTACTGGATCCATATCAGAAACCAAGCAAGTTGTGCACTGGTTAAATTTCTTCTATTTTTTTCAGTCTGTTATTGCATTAAAATAGCAGTGACACCCAAATCTGTAATTATCAGGGCTGATCACCTTTACTTTATAATGGTATATTTACATGCTTACAGTCATTAATAGTGTCTCCAGTTTGCAGTGACCTCTGAAAAATGCATATTAGGGACTAAATACATAATCAGATCATTTCTCTGAGGACTCTTTAAAATCTTTAGGTTATCCTAATTGTGAGTTATTTGCGTAAACCTTTTCCTTTTTTTGTTCACCAGGTTTTCTATCCAGCAGATTCTTAAATAGTGTATTAAATTTTAAACTCAAATTTCTGTTTCAGTGTCCATCAAGAAAACGAGAAACATTCTGCATACATTTTCGAGTCTTGGGAGATTGGACCAGTGAGTATATTTTAATGTAATTCATTCTTAATTAGTCAATCCCGTTGTATAAAGGCATACAGCTGCTTTTCTAACTCAAACCACAGCAAATTCATATTATTGAAAATGATGCCATAATGGACAATTGAGCATCAAAATATTCTTCTCACAGAAGTTCTTCAGATAGATAGATAGATAGATAGATAGACACACACCCACACACTATGGTCTGAACATATACCAGAATGACTAAAAAGAAAGAAAACTTCTGACTTGGCAGTCACAGTCACATTGAGGCATTATGCAGGCATATTGCTGTTTGTTTAAAGCCCCACTAGTGTCTTCTAAGATACTTCTGCTGAATGATTAATTGGTTGAAAGTAATCTGTGTTAGTGTGTCAGAGAGGGGATGTACAGCACTGTCCATAATGGCAGTCAGTTTTGTTTTAATTCTTTCTCTTCTTCTAATATCTCCAGGGGGGTCCAGATAATTTCTGGTATGGTGGTACACCTACTGTATAGGTTTCAGTTCTTATTTTATTCCTGGTTGGCTATTTTAATATGTTGTAATATGTCAATGTTGTGTTATGTTTGGTTGTGATTTCGACTGAGCTACTTGTTTACCTCCACAGGTCAAAAGAATGCTATTAATTTGATTGTGATGAGTGTTTTCCTGAGATTATCCTTCATAAGATTATCCTGGATTAGATGCCAGTCCTACATGGACTGGTGTCCAACCCGGGGTTTGTTCTTGCATTGCATCCCTTTCTACAAATAAAAGTTTTGGTAATTGAAGACTCAATTAGCACATTAGGACCATTTTAAAAGTTAAGCAGTAAAAAGCACAAACTGTTCTCTTGAATATTCAAATTTCAGAAACATATTCCAAAACAATAAGTCAAATATTTCTTAGTTACATTGTCGCTAGGCATCACTTGCACTGAAATGACCAAAAGCAGTTTTGTGCAGGAAACACCTTGAAACAATTTGGGTTAGAAAATATAGACATTATATCGGCTCCGTGGGAATCTTAACATGATTTCATCCATATTCACCTCCTGGAAAGAGTCAGAAGAATTAAAGTATTGTGGGAATTGTGCAAAGTACTGTACTCTGTATTTTGGGAACATGAGTCACTTGCCCTGAAGCTTTAGAAAATGAGACTCCTGCCAGAAGATTCAGCAGTCATTTCAGATATTTTGCTAAAGTGAGCTGCACGGTTAAGCAGACCAACTATCTCTTGATTAAGCTCATTTTTAAAAATGCAAAAAATAATTTTTCACTGTGTCAGTAAATTAATTACTTTTTTAACATTCTAAATTAAATATGGTGTTACTGCCTGAGAAAAGGACTTTTTAGCAAGGAGTCACTTACATTATGCATGATACAGAAAGAAAAAATGTAATTGATAAACTGAAAGAAAATAAAGTGAGATTAAACAGAAACACTATTTACATTTTTAGGAACTGAGTAGGCTTGAAAAATTAACAAATCAGGGCAGTATATTAAATAAGAATATTTGTTTTAGTTAAACTTGTGCTGAAATGTATGTTGTCTCCCTGTTAAAAACTTGTGTTGGATGAATCAGAAATTTTTCTGCTAGTAGGACATCATTTAAAAATATTTTGTTACATGAGAAAAACGTTTTAAAGAAAACAGGCCGTTCTTTTCAAACTAGCATGTTCCAGTTCACCTAGTGTGTATAGCAGGAGGGTTGTCCTGGGGAGCTAAAGGAAGTGTTTGAAAACAGACATAGCAAATGTATATGTTTACTAAAGGGTGATTTCACAAAAGAGGGGGCTTTTTTTCAGTCAGAACTGTTTTCTTAAAAGGCAGCACTAAGGGTCTGATGAACTGTAAATAAAAAAATGATCTTGCATTATTCTGTAAAATTAAAAAAAAATCTTTTTTAGTGTAACATGATATATTTATATATTATTTCATGGTAGTTAATAGTTTTACTAAGCATCCATCCATCCATTTTCCAACCCGCTGAATCCAAACACAGGGTCACGGGGGTCTGCTGGAGCCAATCCCAGCCAACACAGGAAACAATCCTGGGCAGGGTGCCAACCCACCGCAGGACACACACAAACACACCCACAGCACACACTAGGGCCAATTTAGAATCACCAATCCACCTAACCTGCACGTCTTTGGACTGTGGGAGGAAACCCACGCAGACACGGGGAGAACATGCAAACTCCACGCAGGGAGGACCCGGGAATCGAACCCAGGTCCCCAGATCTCCCAACTGCGAGGCAGCAGCGCTACCCACTGCGCCACCGTGCCGCCCACTAAGCATTATTTTTTATTTGATTTTATTTGCAGTATGCATATAGCAGTAACCATACGTTGGAGTATAAGTTCACAGTACTTGCTTCATGCTAAGATTAACATAAACCCATCTTGGTTGTACTGCTGCACCATTACCAAAATTAACTAGTTAAGCATAATATATATATCAGCCCCTTACCATACTGAGCAAACCTGGCAGTTTTCTTTTCCACAGATTTCACGATTCCAAGGTTCATGTGAGTGTTAAACTATTGCTTTACTACAGGCAATAAATCATTCCATCCTTTCTGATCACCATTAAAATATGATGGTGCATATATCCCTAAAGCCATATACCATTTACATAATGTGGACATAAATAGCATAAATATTGTTTTCATTTTTTACCTTTTCACTGTAACTGATTCACTTTCATATTCTTATTCATTACAGTCCCTATATTTGACTTGCATATCTTTTTAAATGGTTTTATCTACAGCAGGGGTGCACAGGTTCTGTTCTGGGGGCTGCAGTAGTTATAGATTTTTCTTCCAGACCAATTTCTTAATTAGAAGGCAAATGTTGTTGCTAAAGTTAATATTTGCTTGCTTCATTTTACTTAACTTTCTTCTATAGATTTCTTCTTTTCGTTTTATACAGCTGTATTCAGTGTTTTTAACCAGTTGTTACTTAGCAGTGATATGCAATGACAAAGGAACTAGTGGGTTTGGAAAACACAAGCAGCTGCTGTGACCCTCAAGAGCCAAACTTGAGTGCCTTTCAGCTACAGTATCCAGAGCAGTAATTGGATCAATTACTCCAGAAATAACACTGTTTACACAATTCTATTCTCCTCCTCTTACCCATTCTCCTTGACTCTCTGTAAAGGATGCAGCACTTTGGTGTTTGCCTGTCCTTTGTGAAGCTTCATATTGAATTCTGTGGGAGATTCAAGGTTTATAGAGAATCTTGTGTGAACCTGCCTCTTAGAAAGCTCAGCTGATGTCATTCATGTACTGGCATGCAGTGTGCTACAATAACTAAGCAGAAAGTGTGCAGTGCTGTGCTATAAAGCAGTGATTAAGGCATACTGTATCACTCACTGTGAGATTTCTTGAAGTTTTAAGCAAACCTTCTTTGAAGCATAGTGGTACACAGATAACTTGGTTTGGTAACCTAATAATGGCTTATCCAGATGTAAACTGACAAAAATTATTGGTTACTGTTTGCTGCAACAGAATATTAGAAGTACAAAGGTTTCTTATTACTTATGCACTCGTATCTTTATTTAATGTCTCTAAATCTATTCGTCCAGGTAAGAGTCACTACCTTTGGCATTTAATCACTTTTCCACTAAAAATAATTATAATGAAGAAAGCCAATTCATTCAAGTATTTGTCTTTCCTCCTAATATATATAGAACTGTATAATAAATTAAGTGTATTTAACTTGAGAGACTAACAGGAAAATGGGTTTGTGTTATTATTTGGTCCTGTGGAGATTCTTTTCGTTGGTCCCAGTGCTTTTTGCTGATGCTGGCTGTCACTTTTACAGAATCTTTTCACTACAAGAACTGCACCAAGCCATGCTTAATACACAGTTTCCAAATGTATTACACATTTTTTATCACGTTAGACATTATGTTATGGCAGAAATGTTACTTCCATGTTTTAAAATTACATCTGACATTCTTTACCTAGTGTTACTGTGCACACTACAGAGATTCTTATTTGGAGGTTTAAGAAATAGTATGTTATTGTAGTCATGCAAAAAAAAATCCATAAATATGCTTTTAATTTTTTTTTTGCAGTGGGGGCAGGAAGAGGATTGGTAGTGAGTTTCCATGTGAACATATACATGAAAAGAGAGGTTTACATCTGAGTGAAGGGCTTTCGTGAGAGACAGATAGAGTTGTCAATTAATAAGTTAAATCTAAACTGCTAACCTTATGTTTATCTTTGTTTTACATGTTATATGGCTCTCAACTTCAAACAGGAGAATGTTTTGAAATTAATTAGCAATCTATTAGGTTGTGCAATATTAATATTTATAGGTTTTCTTCAAAATACTAAAAATAAAGAAACATTTTATTCTGAGAACATTAGTGACTGGTGATCCTTTTCTAGCCTATCTTCTGTGTATCACTTTATAATGAGAATGCTTTGATTTGTGTTCAGTACTAACATCTGCTTACTTGCCATAGTTCTATCGATTATTGCATTTTTTTTTATTTACCTGCGAATTCCTGGTTTATCCCCAATAGAGAGGCTACAGGAGCTCCTACTTTCAGATTTGAACACGGACTTGCCAGTGTTTCACCAGAAGAGATATCCAAAGTAAGTTTAATAAAGGTTAGTCCTTCTGACACTGAGGGTATACTCATCTAATAAATCAGATGGCTCAGATATACTGTAGTTTAATTGGAAACTTGGTGGCCAGTTTGTTTTTCAATATATTCATATATTTAAACAATGCATAATAGCACATTCTGTGGTGGGCTGGCACACTGCCTGGGGTTTGTTTCCTGCCTTGCACCCCGTGTTGGCTGGGATTGGCTCTAGCAGACCCCCATGACCCTATAGTTTGGATATAGCGGGTTGGATAATGGATGGATGGATGGATGGATAGATAATAACAAATTATGGTTATGCAGTCACTATACCAATCTGTAGTGGTAAAGAAGGAGCTGAGCTAGAAGACCTCACTTGTGGTCATGAGCTTTGGGTCATGACCGAAAGAATGAGGTTGAGGATACAAGCAGCTAAAATGAGCTTTCTCCACAGGATGGCTGGGTTTCCTTTAGAGATAGAGTGAGAAGCACAGACATCTGGAACAGGCTCAGAGTAGAGCCTCTGATCCTCCACATTGAGAGGACCCAATTGAAGTGGTTTGGGCATCCAATATAGATGCCTCCTGGGCACCTCCCTGCGGAGGTTTTTATGGGCATGGCCAGCTGGGAGGAGACCCTTGGAAAGACTAGGCCTCAGAGGGCCTTGGGATTTCACAGTATGAGTTAGCAAGTGTGGCTGGAGAAAGAAAAGTATGGGCCTCATGGCCAAGACTGTTGCCACCGGAACCCAGTTTCAGATAACTGGTAGAAAATGAATGAGTGAATGAATGAATAATAGCCCTTTGAATAATAGCCCTTCTTATATCTGTGTGGGTTTCCTTTGCTTGATTATGGGTAAATATGAAATGGATTTTTGAATTACTACTGGTTCTAATTAAAAGTAAGTACAAAAGCCTGTATCTATTTATAATCAGATGTTACCTTTTTAAAATAATATATGCAATAGTATAATAGCACTGAATTTACCGCTCACTTAAAACCATATTGCCTATGGCATGATGGTTATTCTGAGACAACAATGACCATATAAACCTATAAACTCATACTGGTAGAATTTACATGATTCCAGCATCTAAGTGGTGCATGGGTTTTATGTATCTTTGAAGATGCGTTCTTGTAGCTTTTGCCTTACTGTTCAAATGATTGATTATTTGATTGATTGAACTTTATTGTCATTGTTTAGGTACAAGAAAATGTTGTATTGCTAACCTTTGAGTTTCAGTAAAAATCCTTTAACACTTATTCTGAAAATTTTATAAATCTAAATAACCTAAAAATATAGATTCCTTCTGTTCAAAAACATTTCAAAAGGTAAGTAAAGGCACTAAATTTTACAACTATTTTTTTAAAGTATGTTTACTGTTCTTAGTATTGCAAATAATTTCCTTACACTTTGTTTTATATTACCAAAAGAGAAAATATTCACCTTTTTTGCTTCTTTTGACCATCTAGGCTATATGTTGATGGACCCTTTGGCAGCCCTTCTGAAGATATTTTTAACTATGAGGTCAGCCTGTGTGTTGCAGGAGGTATAGGTGTCACACCGTTTGCTTCTGTGCTTCATTCACTTCTGTAAGCAAACTTTTCATCTGAAATTTAAAACAGAATATGCAGAAATGTCTAATAAGTGAAGCAAGGAATCTACAAATAATTTTGCTCTAATTAGTCAGTATGCTGTGGGAATTGTATTTTTTATTTTTTTTATGTGAATTAAATGATACTTCAAATTTTGTTTGAGCATTTAACCCTTCAGTTGTTCGTATACAGTACCTTATTATTGTTGTTGTTTTGGTGTACTGTACTGTATTCTATGTTGTGCTGTGTGCTTATCTCATGCAGAATATACTGTATTATAACCATAGATAGATAGATAGATAGATAGATAGATAGATAGATAGATAGATAGATAGATAGATAGATAGATAGATAGATAGATAGATAGATAGATAGAACTTTTTTTGTAGCCAGGGAAATATTTGGATTTTTACAGAATCATATTAAATAAATAAACACACTATTGTCTGAACACACATCGGAATGACAAAATAAAAAGAAAATTAAAAAGAAAGAAGACCTCTGACTTGGCAGTCATAGTCACAGTGAGGCATTATTCAGGCACAGTGCCATTGGTATAAACACTACCCCCAGTAGTGTTTCTTGGCACACTTCTGCTGAATGATTCTTTGGCTGAAAGCTCTCAGTGTTAGTGAGTCACACAGAGAATATGCATCATTGTTCATAATGACACTCAGTTTTGTTTTAATTTTCCCTTTCACTACTACCTCCATGGGGTCGATGTCCACTAACAGTCTGTCATTTTAATTAGTTTCTTGATTGAGTGGGCCTCCCTTAAATTGATGTTACCAGCTCAGTATACCAGAGAGTAGAAAATTGCACTAGCCATGACATAGCTGTAAAAGATGTGAAGGATGTCATTACCCACATTAAAGGATCAAAGTCTCCTAAGATGCATATGTATTTCATCATCATTTGTTAAAATACGGTATGATCGGAAAAAGACACACATTTTAAGGTGAATATGAAAACACTGTGGGCATAAAAAAACCTGACCGACAGGGATATATTAAAACTAATATTCATAAAACAAATGGAAAGACAAATGGAGTTTTTCAACAGAATGCTTTATGTGTTCCTGTAGAAATTAATCCTGCTTCAAAGATATTTTTCCTGTGATTTTCATTGTTCATTTACGAATACACTACATTGTGTGAAGCTTTTTGTAATGACATTGCTAAAGAGATTCAATAAAAAACTGCTACTGCATGTAAACTAACAAATTAACATGTACTGGAATGGTTTTCATCTGTTTATGCTTTGTTTTACATCAAGGAAAACCTATCAGTTTGTGTTAATTTAAATCTGATAGTATATTTTAGAGTAAAAGACAAATCATGGGACTTCAAAAAATTACACACTGTGACTAAACATGGCTGAACAAACACTTGTTAAGATCGTGGTGTGGTGTGACAGAGTTAAGAACCACTTCCGTGTAGCAAGTAATGTGGTTAAATAAAGCTGTTGGTGAAAGAAAACTTGAGGGCAGATGAGATTTACAGATTAGATTGTCTGTTACACATGAGTAGAACAAAAAAGGTAAACATTCCTAACATTTTTTAGCACAGCTGTCTAATATGCCTGAAATAAGGAAGTTTATTTGAAGAGAACATGAATGGCATCACATTCCAGAGAACTAATGATGTGAACAACAGTGTCAGGAAATGCTTTTCATGTTCTTGTGAAGTTTTTAGGGGTTCCTTCATTGTGTTTAGTGCTTCCCATTTAAAATTGGTAGCAATGATGTTATTTGATGTTTTATACAGCAACTATCCAACAGACATTTTTGGCACAAATTTTTAATGCCACCAGAAGTCCCAATTGGACTAGCAAACACATAGCGAGTGGTCTGTTGAAAGCCTGTTTCAGAAATTATTAAAGCAGTTCATGTATGTTGTTTTAATATGCAGCAGGAGCTGTTGCTGCAGGTTTTAAGACTTCCAGCTTGGTTTTCCTTTTTGTGTTCTACGTGCATTTCAGCTTGCATCAGCATAAACCATAAAAGTGAATGAGATATGAAAATTTTACTGTTGAAAAGTGTTGCTCAGTCTAAACTGAGGGGATATATGGTGACTATTTTAAATAAGATGTGCAATATTATGTACTATTCCAGTGTGCAATTAAGTTTCTGTTTTCTGCTTAACTGTGCTTAATTTTTAAGACTTTAATAATGAAGACTTCTTCCAAGCTTAAAGTATTTTTGAAATTCATCCTTTGGCTTTTGGTTGAGATTTCATTGTATATCTCTACCATTGAGTGGTATAACATTTACATATCGTGGTGTAAAATCTAATCCCTGCATTCATCATCAGTGGACACAGGTAAATACAACAAGCAAATTTTGCCATAAAATACTGTATTTAAGTCTACAATATATGTACATATCATGATTAATCGGGTGGAATAAGTGTCCAACAAATTCGCAAATAGTTTTATGGCCACCAACACAACAAAGCTGCAAAATAACAAGTGTGTCATATATAGCAGATGTAATAGCAGAGACATACAGTATATTCTGTTGAGTTCATCTTCAGCTCCAATGCACTGGATAATCAGAAAAAAATTAATATTTTTAACAGGTCAAAACTATCCTATTCAACATACCTTGCCAATAATTCTAAAGTGCTTAAACACTTATGCATGTAGCATCTTGCTGGTTGGACGGCGCCATATTTTAAAGTTGCTTGTGTACTTTGCAATAAACCCCCAACTCAACCAATAGCAATAATGGCATTTTTACATACCCAAAAGTGTCTTCTTTCAAGCAGTTGTTGTCTGCTCTCTTTCATTATTATAATAATGCACGTATACTCAGTGGCAAGCAGTGCGTCACAGCTGAGTTAGTCTGCTTTTATCAAATATCCCACCTACGTCAAGCCACTTACACTGAAAGCCTAATTATTATTGGATTGTTGAGGTTCAGATCATTCTAATGATGTATAGTTGGCTGTGATTGGTCATTTGTACTACATCTCAAAGCTGTGCGTAAACAGCAGCAAATATAATGCCTATATAACAGCTCATCTTTAGACACCAAGCATGAGTCAGATTCTACGCAAAATTTAGACTTTATTGAGAACATGTTTGATGAAGCACTTGAGGCTATGTTTCATTTGTAAGAAATGCTTAATGTGACTTTGAAATGTCACTGCGTGCAATTTTACAGTTCAAGCGGTAAAACCCGGAGGCTGTCTGCAGCACATTCTCCCTATGTTAGTTTTCTGAGCAGTGTTCTTTCAATTTCAACTGAGAGTACAAGCAATGTTTTTTTTTTAGCGTACCAATCAGTAATTGTTATGCTTTACTTGTGCCTCTTGAATTTTCATGAGAGGAACTAAAACACTTGTTTAGTTGTATATGTCTGTTCCCATGTGTCCTTTACCAAGCAAAGGCATTGTTCCCACCTCCATAACCCAGCACTGGACTAAACTGGCATTAAAATGTTTGTATGTACTTAGTTTATTGCAAGCATGAGATGCAAGGTAAAAGCAACAACAAAAAGAAACATAAATAAATAAATTTTTGTTAGGCAACTGCAGCAGATGGCAGGAGAAGATGGGTGAACTGCAGTCTATTATACAAAATTTAACTGTGTCTTGTGGTAAACAAAATTGTTTTGATAACTGGCATGAATAATAATTTTGAAAGTAAAGGCTTAGGTGAGTACATAACCTATGTATATAGTTACAAATTAATTACTAGTTGCTTCAGAGTAATATAAAATGTTGGTGTGTACAGTATATCATAATTTTTTTTTTTGAGAGATTGTTTAGGTGTGAGAGACTAAATGTTTCAAAAAGGGACAGTATCCACATTTTAACAAAGCAAAATCTTCCCTGCCTAAACCAGAGATGACTATCCCTTAACACTCATGTATTATGCAGATTGTTACCTTGTCTTTTCTTTAGTAACATTCTGTTGTGATTACAACTTCATGGTGCCTTACAAATACTCAGATGCAGTCATATTTTTTAAACATTTTTGTTGAGACACTGGCTTGAGTAACTTACGTAACTTGGTCATGGTCACCCAGCAAGTCGGAAATGGAAAATTTAAATAAAGCAGCATTCTAAAGTAGTCCAGTGTGTTAGACTCTAGATCACACTGTCTGTAATTATCCAGGTTTAATCTTTTTGTTTGGTAGTGACATGATTTTGACTAACTTCCATTCCAGTCCTTTAGAATGTTCATAATTTGTAGTCAACTCTGATTATTTTGTACTTTACCATTAATCACCATCTTCTTTTAGGTCTCTAGCATAAATATGGTATTTTCCAGACACAATGATTTAAATATACAGCTACTAGCATGTCAGAAAAAATAAGTGATATGCTTATTGCTGTTTTCTTATGAATACATTATAAAATTAAGTTTGATTCTTGGTCAGATTGCATTTTTAACTGAATTTCTTAATCAAGAGGAAGTTAATACATCATTTAAAGGGTATAAACATAAACATGAAGGTTAAAGATTTGATTAGTGCAGCTCATTAACAGTCTGAAAAACAATTTCAGCTCCTTTTCCGTGTGCTAACAAAATGCATATTGAAATGTGTCAAAGTTAATAACTTAGTGACTTCTCTTAATTTCAAATGTTACTCTTAAAATGTTGCTTGTCTATAAATTTAAGTGTCTCTTATTGATTCCAAAATTTTATGTGTAAATGGAATTTGATTATGGTTTTGGGTTGACCTTTAACATCCATCCATCCATTATCCAACCCGCTATATCCTAACTACAGGGTCATGGGGGTCTGCTGGAGCCAATCCCAACCAAAACACAGGGCGCAAGGCAGGAAACAAACCCTGGGCAGGGTGCCTGCCTACCACAGGGCGCACACACACACACACTAGGGACAATTTAGAATCGCCAATGCACCTAACCTGCATGTCTTTGGACTGTGGGAAGAAACCGGAGGACCCGGAGGAAACCCACACAGACACGGGGAGAACATGCAAACTCCACTTAGGGAAGACCCGGGAAGCGAACCCAAGTCCTCAGGTCTCCCAACTGCGAGGCAGCAGCGCCACCGTGTCGCCCAGAAGATTATAATCATAAGTCATATTGTGAATGTGCAGGCAGTATGAAATTGCAGTTTATATGAGCAACATTACCTTCTATTTATATATGAGTAGAGTGTATTCAATTAACTGTTCTTTTTACAGAAGTGGTGCAAACAAATATGACAGATAATTGTTAGTGGCAGCAGGTATCAGATTATTGAGTGGTGTTGTTACACACTGCTGTTTTACAGCCTAACACATGGTATCATACTATTGAAGTCCAAAACAGTATGTGTCATGATCAGCTCAGCATCCTGCATATTACATATTACAGCTACAGTAATTGTTGCCAGTTACATTGTTTTTTAAATTCTGTTCTTCAGTACCTTTTATGATGGAAAATTCCATTTTCTTTTTTCTCTTTGATTCCCTTGTTTCTTTTGTTTTTGTCAAATTCCTTGGGAGATTTTGAATACATTAAAATTCCATTGTTGTGATTACATGTAGCAGATATAATATGGAACTAATTATACTGCTGTTTATTTACTATTTTTGTATATTTGGTTATAAAACATTAGAAGTTAAAGAAATTATTTAGCTTTTTGTACATGCTGCTGTTTTCTCATTTATTTTGTCATCAGGTTTCTGCTTTTGCATATAATTAATATTATTGTACCCCCATTTGTAAAACTCATGTGCTACTTCAAACACTCTACAAATAACTTGTGCATATGCCTTCACATTACTCAATGCAATATTTTCAGGAATGTTTTGATTCAGTGGCTCCTTTTGTTCCAGTCACTGAACAATCAGGGCCCCTTTGTCCTCAAAAATACCTAAGCCAAACATTTAACCACTTTATTCCATTTCATATGCATAATCAACAGTTTAAACACACTGAATGGCTGACGTTTTTACATTATTGTATGTTGTTGTTAATTGTTTTATTTTTTATAGATTTTTTTTCTGTGCTCCATATTCTTCAGTTTTCTGCATGATTGCACTTTTTCTTTTATTTGTATCACCAAATTTCTTTATGAGAGACCTAGAGTATGTAAAAATCTAAGTTTTGTGGTTATAAAATACAAGTAAAAAAAAAGGCGTATATTGATCCTCTATCTGCATATACTGTTATGACATACTACCTACATAGTGCCTTTTTCCTTTCCTGTTCTTGTTTGTAGCTATAACACTGATTGCCATTTCATAGTTTTCATGTGTTTTCTGTTTTTATAATAGCTTAATTATGTGCTGCACCTATAAACAACCCCAATTACATTTTTATTTTTAATGTTTCTTGCATAAAAAATAAATGATATTCAATGTGATTTCTACAGTACTTAAGATTTATCTCTATTTATTATGATTTACATTATTTTATCATAAGGTTTCTGTATTTCAGATAATAATATACCTATGCTACTTTCCTGCAACCTAATAATTTAAATGGTCCTGAAATAACTGTTCCATACATATCACCAGTACAAATTTGTCTGTTCCAGCGGGTTCTCATTATTTGATAAATCTAGTCACCCTGTCGAACACCAGCCTTTTAGCAACACATCTACTTTGTTCTCAGTGGTCTTAACTGGACTAGTAAATGGTACTCATAAAATGCTTCATTGTAAATCTGTCTTGTCAACTCAATCTCTGAGCTTCTTGTTAGTTTGCTAAAATTCAAAAAGATAGATAATTCTTAAGGTAATTTATAGGAACTAAAAATTAATTTAAAATTAAACAGAACTGCTGAAATGGAAAGAGACAGTATATGAATAATATGTCAGTATGTTGCGAAACAGTTACAGAACAGAACATAAATATATACAGAACATGTACAGTATATACTCATGTACTATATACAGTGAATCCGGAAAGTATTCACAGCGCATCATTTTTTCCACATTTTGTTATGTTACAGCCTTATTCCAAAATGGATTAAATTCATTTTTTTCCTCAGAATTCTACACACAACACCCCATAATGACAACGTGAAAAAAGTTTGAGGTTTTTGCAAATTTTTTAAAAACAAAAAAATTGAGAAAGCACATGTACATAAGTATTCACAGCCTTTGCCATGAAGCTCAAAATTGAGCTTAGGTGCATCCTGTTTCCCCTGATCATCCTTGAGATGTTTCTGCAGTTTAATTGGAGTCCACCTGTGGTAAATTCAGTTGATTGGACATGATTTGGATTTCTATATAAGGTCCCACAGTTGACAGTTCATGTCAGAGCACAAACCAAGCACAAAGTCAAAGGAATTGTCTGTAGACCTCCAAGACAGGATTGTCTCGAGGCACAAATCTGGGGAAGGTTACAGAAAAATTTCTGCTGCTTTGAAGGTCCCAATGAGCACAGTGGCCTCCATCATCCGTAAGTGGAAGAAGTTCGAAACCACCAGGACTCTTCCTAGAGCTGGCCGGCCATCTAAACTGAGCGATTGGGGGAGAAGGGCCTTAGTCAGGGAGGTGACCAAGAACCCGATGGTCACTCTGTCAGAGCTTCAGAGGTCCTCTGTGGAGAGAGGAGAACCTTCCAGAAGGACAACCATCTCTGCAGCAATACACCAATCAGGCCTGTATGGTAGAGTGGCCAGGCGGAAGCCACTCCTTAGTAAAAGGCACATGGCAGCCCACCTGGAGTTTGCCAAAAGGCACCTGAAGGACTCTCAGACCATGAGAAAGAAAATTCTCTGGTCTGATGAGACAAAGATTGAACTCTTTGGTGTGAATGCCAGGCGTCACATTTGGAGGAATCCAGGCACGGCTCATCACCAGGCCAATACCATCCCTACAGTGAAGCATGGTGGTGGCAGCATCATGCTGTGGGGATGTTTTTCAGTGGCAGGAACTGGGAGACTAGTCAGGATAAAGGGAAAGATGACTGCAGCAATGTACAGAGACATCCTGGATGAAAACCTGCTCCAGAGCGCTCTTGACCTCAGACTGGGGCGACGGTTCATCTTTCAGCAGGACAACGACCCTAAGCACACAGCCAAGATATCAAAGGAGTGGCTTCAGGACAACTCTGTGAATGTCCTTGAGTGGCCCAGCCAGAGCCCAGACTTGAATCCGATTGAACATCTCTGGAGAGATCTTAAAATGGCTGTGCACCAACGCTTCCCATCCAACCTGATGGAGCTTGAGAGGTGCTGCAAAGAGGAATGGGTGAAACTGGCCAAGGATAGGTGTGCCAAGCTTGTGGCATCATATTCAAAAAGACTTGTATTGAGCAAAGGCTGTGAATACTTATGTATGTGTGATTTCTCAGTTTTTTTATTTTCAATAAATGTGCAAAAACCTCAAATAAACTTTTTTCACGTTGTCATTATGGGATGTTGTGTGTAGAATTCTGAGGAAAAAAATTAATTTAATCCATTTTGGAATAAGGCTGTAACATAACAAAATGTGGAAAAAGTGATGCGCTGTGAATACTTTCCAGATGCACTGTATAATACTATAAGAATACAGTAATCCCTCCTCCATCGCGGGGGTTGCGTTCCAGAGCCACCCGCGAAATAGGAAAATCCGCGAAGTAGAAACCATATGTTTATATGGTTATTTTTAGAATGTCATGCTTGGGTCACAGATTTGCGCAGAAACACAGGAGGTTGTAGAGAGACAGGAACGTTATTCAAACACTGCAAACAAACATTTGTCTCTTTTTCAAAAGTTTAAACTGTGCTCCATGACAAGACAGAGATGACAGTTCTGTCTCACAATTAAAAGAATGCAAACATATCTTCCTTTTCAAAGGAGTGCAAAGTAAGCAGTCAAAAAAAAATCAATAGGGCTTTTAAGTATGCGAAGCACCGCCGGTACAAAGCTGTTGAAGGCGGCAGCTCACACCCCCTCTGTCAGGAGCAGGAAGAGAGAGAGAGAGAGAGAGAGAGAGATAGCGAGAGACAGATAAAAAAAATCAATACGTGCCCTTTGAGCTTTTAAGTATGCGAAGCTCCGTGCAGCCTGTCCTTCAGGAAGCAGCTGCACACAGCCCCCCTGCTCACACCCCCCTACGTCAGCGCAAGAGAGAGAGAGAGAGAGACAAAGTAAGCTGGATAGCTTTTCAGCCATCTGCCAATAGCGTCCCTTGTATGAAATCAACTGGGCAAACCAACTGAGGAAGCATGTACCAGAAATTAAAAGACCCATTGTCCGCAGAAACCCGCGAAGTAGCGAAAAATCCGCGATATATATTTAAATATGCTTACATATAAAATCCGCGATGGAGTGAAGCCGCGAAAGGCGAAGCGCGATATAGCGAGGGATCACTGTAGTTGCTTTTGGTGCAATTTCATTCATTTATGCTGTTTTAGAATTAACTGTATGGAATTTGCAAACTTTGGCTTTGTGAGTAATTTGAATTATCTTCCTGCAGAGATGAATGGAGACACTACAAACTCAGGCGACTTTACTTCATCTGGGTTTGCAGAGAAATCCGGTCTTTCTACTGGTTTACAGATCTGCTTGGTGCGTTACACCACAAGGTAAGAAACATTGAGATAGTAATTTATTGAATAAGTATTCATATAATAATTTATAGAACTTTATAATAATGTTTAAAGAAATGATTGTAACAGCAAGAATCCTGATATGTGGATCTGAGCACTATGTTAACATCTCCATCTGTAGAATATGCGCAAAGAACTTCAGACCCTCACTTACAGTAAACTGAGAATGTTTCAGTGTATCTGTTTCACATTTTTAAGTTTAGTTGTACCATTTGCTTTCATCATCTGGTCAACTACAGATACTGTGCCGTTTCCAGTAAATGAAAAGATTTAATTGTATTCAAGCAGTCAAATACAAGGAATCCCTATTATTTGCTAGTCTGTTATGTACTGAAGGGGACATTGCATCCTGATTGTACGTCAGATTAGGTTTCAGTGATGCATTTCAACAATTCATCCCGATGACTCAGGATGATTATATGATTAGTGAAAACAATGTTTCATGTATTACTGCTGTTTCTGATGAAGTATATCAAACACTGAATTAGCCATCTTTGGATACTTGGCATTTACAGTATTAATATGGACTGAACATGCTAGGGCAAACAACATCTTGCCTTATTTCATGCTTTATATGCCAAGAACATAAAAGTCTACATGAAGATTATAGATATGTGCACCACAGCCATGAATGTCTTTGTGATGGTAATGTGAAGATTAGCACACTTAGACTATTCGGAGAACATCACTAAACGAGGAATATATTTAATCAAATGTGTGCAGTCTTCTTCTGACTAAATACAATACTAACAAAACTTAAGTAACACTTGTAGAAATCCAACACAATGTATCAAATTTGTCATTCTCCTTCTTAAATAGTATTTTACCAAAAATTGTACTATCAGTACATTCTATTTCCACTGTTCGAGTTATATTGGATTGTATGTCCGAATTAAAAGATTACTCTTTTGCTAATGTTGAAACTTTATTCATCTTCTTTCTGTACCTTAAACAAAAGTATTTTGCTCAAGAAAATCTTCCAGAACTGAAAGAATAAGTACATTTTAACTGCAGTTTCAGGCAAAACCCAAAAATGAGCATAGGGAGTAGAAGTATAAGTGAAAGAAGAAGTAAGAGCATCATAGTGATTGGTATAATAGTGGCAACTATTATGTCATATTCATTTCTCCTTGCTGTTCATACTCTAGCATGCTTTCAGTACCTGTTTGGAAAAGTAACAGCAGCAACCTCAGACCACCCAGATGCAAGACATAAACTCAGCCATGTGCATGAACATTAATAAAAATAGAAGAGGTCTTTATAAAATTTAATAGAAATGCAAATCTAATAAGTATTTTTTCATCCTTGAACATGCAGATATTGGGAAATGACAAATATAATTAAGAAAGGTATTAACTTAAAAACCTCACCACACTGTTCACAATAAAGTAGGTCTGGAATATGGATTGATGGATGTATTCACTTAAAGATATCACTGGAATGAAATCCTACTGTCTTTCTTGGGAAATGGGCCTTCCATCGTTAAAGTTTTTAAGATAAAACTGAATGTGTTTTATACCTTGTTATTTCATACAAAAACAAACTAATATACAAAAATGTATGAGTCCTATATTTCCTGTACAATTAAAGAGAAAACACTGACCCCCCCTTCCTCCTCATTTGTATTTGCATCTAATAGGATAACCCCTGTCTGCTGCGTTATGCGATGGTTAGCTATGCTGGCAACCTTCACCAGCAGGAAGATCTATATTGGGTATTAGTGAGCTTTTAATGAAAGATTAAGTTCACTTTTGTATATTATAAAAACTGTTCTTTAGTTTTGGATACCTTTAAACCCCATGAAAAATGACAGCAATGTTATAAATATATCCACTAACTACAATACCATTTATCAGTTATAAAACCTTTGTTTTAGTGAGCATTTTACTCTGAAAGGCTGCAGGGTTAGGTTCTTTCAGGAAAACAAATTTACTTCAAAGAAAAAAAAACAGTAATAAATATATCCACTAATATTGGCAAATCCATCCATCCATTTTCCAACCCGCTGAATCTGAACACAGGGTCACAGGGGTCTGCTGGAGCCAATCCCAGCCAACACAGGGCACAAGGCAGGAACCAATCCCAGGCAGGGTGCCAACCCACCGCAGGACACATACAAACACACCCACACGCCAAGCACACACTAGGGCCAATTTAGAATTGCCAATCCACCTAACCTGCATGTCTTTGGACTGTGGGAGGAAACCCACGCAGACACGGGGAGAACATGCAAACTCCATGCAGGGAGGACCCGGGAAGCGAACCCAGGTCCCCAGATCTCCCAACTGCGAGGCAGCAGCACTACCCACTGCGCCACCGTGCCACCCAATATTGGCAAATGCATTTTGTAAACACAGATCACACATGAAAAACAGATTTTAAAACAATTAGTTCTATAAGAAGTTAGAGTGTTTTTCTTTAAAGCTGCAAGTCAGAAAACAGGCAGCTAGGGTTTGATCACTTTTCACAATGGTGTGAAGCTGCAACCTTCATAAGAAATGTTTATTTCAATATTTGGTTGTTCAAAGGATTTTTTTTCCCTAATGGCAGCATAATATTTTTCTTTTTACCTGAATGTCTAAAAAGTAATCAGATTTTATCTGTAAATGCCCTTTTAGAAAACTGTCTGGTCTGTTTTGCTTTTTTATTTTTAACTCTTTAAATACTTAAAGGTTAAACATTAGAGACCTTTCATACCATGTATGTTTAACCAGACAAAGTTAAATACTAGCAAAAATGCATCTGTTTTTTGTTAGTAAAAAACTTCAGCTAGACAAATAGTAATGAATTTCCTTACATGCAGGTTATACCCAGTCTGGTCTATTTATGAAAGTGCACCTTTGCTCCTGACTGTTCAGTTTTTCTTTACAATTAACAATACTGTTAATTGTTGTGTGAAGTATTTGCGATAGTTTTTATGTTAAAATATATGATATATATGCAGGAATGACCAGAGTGCCTAGTTCTAAGTGTAGAAGCAGCTAAATTAAATATTGGGCTTTGACACAGCTGCAAGTCTGGCAAAGAAAGAGCTTAGTATCAAAAGTTTCAAAAATGCTTCTAAAATTAGTGATTTGTAAATTCTCTTCACCTTGTATTATTGAAAACCCCACAACACATAATTTGATGTTTTAACTTGTGAATGTAATTGTTTGTTTGAATATATACACTCATGTCAAATGTGATAACTGCAACATGCTCCAAAAAGTTGGGACAGTCAAGTGTTTCCCACTGTGTCACATTACATTTCTTCAGATAACACTTATTACGTGTTTCGGCACTGAAAACACTTGTTGGTTAAGTTTAGTAAGCGGAAGTTACTCCAACTCATTTACTATTCAGGTCTCCAATTGTACGGGGCTTTCATTGTTGTATTATGTGCTTTATAATGTTTCACACAGGTCAGGACTGCCAACCTCATACCTGCACTCTCTGTTTACATAGCCATGCACTTAAAACCTGGGCAGAATGTAATTTACTATTGTCCTGCTGGTAAATGCAGGGATAGTCTTTAGAAAATATGTCATCTGGATGGCAGGATACGTTGCTTCAAAGTTTGTACATATCTTTCTGCATTAATGGTACACTCACAGATGCCAAGGGCACTGACACACACCCATAACATGATAGATGCTGTCTTTTGCAGCTGGCAACATTGATAGTTATTTTCCTCTTTGGCCTGGAGAACACAATGGCTGTTTGTTCCAAAAGCTATTTGAAATGTGTTCAGAACATAAAATACAGTTCCACTGTACTATTTTTCATCCCAAACAAGTTAAGCCCAGAGAAATCGGCGGCGATTCTGGACAATGTTGATGTATGGCATCTGCTTTGCACAGTAAAGCTTTCACTTACATTTGTGGATATAGCAGTAAAGTAAGAGACATCAACCTGGTTCATGTTGTTCAATAATGTCCCAACAATAGTGCAGTGCAAATCTTATCAAATAAAGTCAATAATTAATCCAATTAAAAAACGGTGCTTCATATAGAAATAAAAAAAAAATAACAATAAATCCTTTAAAATCCCATTAAGAAACATTGGACTATTCAGCAAGTCTATCTCAGCTCTATCTTTGTGTCCCTAGCTCACTCAAGCAGGGCTTCCCAGGTGGCAACAACTCCATCCAACCTGCCTTCTTTGGCTTCGGACATAATGCACCTAGCTGGAAATCTGACTTCCCATTTGCTACATTACACTCCGGGGATTCATGGGAGGGTCAATTGAAGTCCCCTGTTCTACACCACAGTTCAACAGGGATGCCCCTCTGAGTGCCGTTAGCTATACTCCCACACTGGTGTCTGACCACACTGCCTCCCTTTCTCCACCAAGCTTACTTCCACTGATGTAGACCTTGCTTTTTCTCTTTCAACTTTTGCCTCCAAATATTCTCCTATTGTTCTCCCCCTGTACTGCTCGTACTCTTCATTTTAACTGTTGGCAAGTGCAGGTGCGCAATTATGCACCCCAAAGTGCTAATGAGGCATTTGGCCAGACAGTCCAATTCTGCACATGAACGCATGATCTGCTGACCACCTTATCATCTCATCAACACCATGGAGCCACTCCACCATGCTAAAACACAACTGCACCCCACCCCTCAAGCTTAAGTGCACTGTTTTTTTTTTTTAAATTTGTACTGCCATGAACCTCACCTCATAACATATTGTGCACTGTAGAGAGTAAGATGCCCAAAATCCTACCAATTTGTCTTTGGAGATTATCATTCTCAAAGTGCCGGATTATTTACTGGTGTGTCTGATAGCAAACTGGTGAGCCTAGCTCAATCCTTACTCTTGAAGGATTCAGTCTTTCTTTTTGGAGGCTCCATGTATACCAGAACATGATGGCCTTACCTGCTTCACATCACCTTATTGTCTCACATTGTTACATCATTATTAGACCTAAACTAACCTACCCAAGCTCTTTTGGAACTTCAATTTCAGGATAAATGTATATCTTTAAAAACTAATGTAGTTAATTAGGTAAAAATAAAATAGTTTGACCTTACGCTGTATTTGTATGAATATAAAACAAAGTAAATTTACAAATCACTCCTTTTTGTTTTCATTAGCATTTCCCATACTGTCCCAACTTTTATGGAATTGCAATGGCATATGCACACATTAAAGAGTATGCATTGGATCAAATCAGTATTGTCTTTGAATTCTATATTCTTAGATTTAAATGATGTGCTGTACAAGCTCCTTCCTGTGGGCATTCATGGCTTGTCCATTTGAAACAGTCACCACACAGAATATTTAGTAAATAGTGACTAAGATCAGGATTGAAGATCAAGATTTTATTTATTTATCACATGTACACACATTGGGTACATAATGAAAAGCAGTTCAGTGAACAGTTTGTACTGTGCAATAAAATTGAAAAATCTACAATAATATAGATATTAAATATTAAAAGGTGCAGATGAAAATACTCAAGTAATTGCAATGGCTAATACATATTAGAGGCATAACAATTGTAAAATAATAAAGTTAAACAATATAAATAATAGAGGACTCTTATTACAGTTTTGAGAAATGCCTGACAAGGTGACCATTAGTTATTATTATTGTTTTGGAAATCAAGCTCTTTCTCAGTCTTTATGTTCTTGATTTGGGGCAACACATGTGTCTACCTGGACTTAACCATTTCTGTTGGTTACCGTGGTAGTGTACATTTTTGCATACAGGTCCTGTAAGGATGGTGGTGATATGATATGATATGATATGATATGATATGATATAAAACGTGGTATGTCACAGTTTACGGGTAACCTAAAAACACAAAAACAAATTTATAATCTAAATGATAATAAACAATGGCTAGATTTTCGTCCTAAATTGTAGACTTGATTAGCATATTTCCAATGTAGTATTCAAGAGACAGGAGTTAACACTAATATTTCATGTGTCAAGCATTAGAAACATCAGCTTAAATTAAATGGCAAAAAAACAAAGAATTTAAGAAATTTTCTGACCTTTGACTTCAAGAAGCCATAATAGATAGATAGATAGATAGATAGATAGATAGATAGATAGATAGATAGATAGATAGATAGATAGATAGATAGATAGATAGATAGATAGATAGATAGATACTTTATTAATTAAATTAAATTCACAATTGTTACTGTATTTTGTTTTGTTTTTAATACTAGCTTTGGGAGGAAAATCGACCAGATTATTTAAACATCCAGCTATACCTCAGCCAATCCAAAGGAATACAGGTAAAAAGATACTATTTACTTTTTAAAAGAATAAGAACTAATTAAAAATATAGCATTAACATCAGTAGAAGTTGTACTTTACTCTGATAAAGCATAGATTTGTGATATTTGCTGTAATTTTACTGCCATTAGTATTGAAAAGAAACAATGATTTAACTAGCATGGTCAATTTTAAACTTTCAGAATGATGTGCTCTCTATTGGTTGTTGTAAATGTATACAGTATAATGTCAAGGCTAGATGTTTCTTTTAGGATTGTTTTTCAATTGTCATTTTGATATTTTTTGTGGCTTGCTCCTTAAAACGGTTACCTCAGATGTGCTATCTGTTTTTCAAAACCTTTTGAACTTCATAATTTTTTCAGAACACTCCAAGTTCTTTTAATATTGTGACCCATGAGTCACTGTCTTGCACCCCAAAACACAAGGCTGAGTCTCAGTACTTTAGCAAAACCAGCTTTATTCAACTTGAAATTGGAACAGCAGGGTTATTTATTTTAGCGGGAACTACCACTCTCCACAGACACAGCAAACGGGCATAGTCAGTGGCCGAGTTATACTGTTCCCTGCATTTATGATGTCCCTTTTATTACCCATCGGCAACAGGCATATATAGCACGATCTCAATCAGCCCGTAGTTGTTTTTGTGGTGCTGACTCCAACAAACTCAATCTGATTTTGAAAATGGGTGGAAGGATGACAGGACACATCACAATCTACTGATTAGGTACAATATGCACAAAAAGCAAAATGTTCAGTATCATCCTAGCCTTCAGTAATAACAGTTCTAGTTTGTATTATCATAGAAATGAACCAAGAACAGCAACAACAGACAAAAATCAAAAGTCATTATGAACATCATACAACATGAACCATAATACAACATGAACATCATACAACATGAACATACATATAGATAGATAGATAGATAGATAGATAGATAGATAGATAGATAGATAGATAGATAGATAGATAGATAGATAGATAGATAGATAGATAGATAGATAGATAGATAGATAGATAGATAGATAGATAGAATTCTTTATTGTCATTATGCATACACATAAAATTTTTTGGTGGTAGGACTCAGCTTCAAGGCAGAATACTTAAATACACAATACACTATACATAATAAAATAAACATAATAAGTATAAAAGACAGCAGCAATAAAACATCATCAAGTCCAGAATTTTCCTGAGGTAATATGCCTGCATAGACCAGTGATCTGTGTGTGTGTGGGTCTGCAGGGAAGGAATACAAGTGTGTGTGTTTGATTACGAGGGAAAGTCAATGTCAATTTATTTATATAGCACATTTAAAACAACATAGTAATGCTGTGGCCAAAGTGCTTTACAATAATAGAATAAAAGAAAAACAAAACAATTAACATAAAACATAAATAGAAATAAAATATATGAACATAAAACAAAAACAGTCGATTCCAGTTAATTGGAACACCGGTTAAGTGGACCAGCCGCTTATTCGGACCGAATCCTAAAGAACCGAAACAGATCATATTACATAAGCCTAATATTGTTCACTTATCTGGACTAAAATTCCGTTTAATTGGACCAAAGAACGTGACAGAGAATAAGAAAAAGAAGCCACAAGTCGCCCGCGGAAAGCAGATGTAAAGCGGGTCAGCGACATTGGGAGGATCCCTGGGCTCCCCAGGAGAATTTATGCTTTTATCAAAGGTCAGGAAGTTGGAAAATTTGTGCCAAGTGCAAACCAGTGGGGGTGAACATGCCTGCCCTTTCTTTCCTAAAACGGACTGCCCAGTAGCCGGCGACATGAAGTTGAGCGTAAACAAGAGTGTCCATGCAAGGAATTCCTTCCTGTCAATCAGGATTAAAGTTTACGCGAGAAAGCTTTTGCTTCAAAAAGTCAAACAGGACGCTTTTAGTGCCGAAGCTTTGAATGGCGAGCATTTTGTGGCTCTCCTGACCTCCACAAACACCAAGATTTCATCAGAAGTCTGTGAACTGTGTGTGTCTTGTTTCCCCTGCCAAAATGCCACGGCGGGACTTGACGTTAGCTGAAAAAATTGATTTCCTGGATCAGATCAGGCAACAACCACCAAACACTTGTCAGTGTCGGTTGGTTGAAATTACCGGCTTGACAAAGACTACAATTTCGCGCTTGTTAAAACTAGAGAAAAAGATGCTAGAAGAATGGGCACAATTCCAGAAAATGCCAGGAAATGCATTGAAACTTTGCGCCGCTATTTCATGCAGGAGGGAAATGAAGGCAGTCCCATTGATGCATTAGATGTTTGTGGTGATTTTGTTCAAGTGCAGTGCATCAACAGAATGCGTCAGATCCACACTAGCCAAGTTCTTCAAACGTTGACTGGAATTTGGTAATGTAACCTTTTTTATTGTGCTTCGCATGCTGAGTGTCGTGTAGATCGTTTCGAAGAATTTGTAGATTTCTTTTTCAATAAACAAAGTTGTAAGCAACCGTACATGTACATGTATGTAGTTCTTGTTTGTACGTTCGCTATACGCATGTGCAGCACAATAAAAGTCATAATGACATTTTAATATGTTACTTATAGCACGTCCCGTCTTGGTTGCACATGTATAGGGCATGTTCGTGTAATCAGACCAGCCGGTTATTAGGACCAAAATGATTGCGTCCCAATGTGGTCCAATTAACCGGAATCGACTGTACATAAAAAATAGAAGTAATGTTATATAATCACAAAGAGGAAACCATCAGTATTACTGAAGGTCACGGAATGTGAAAGGTCACGCGAAGTGTGTGTTCATGTCTATAGGGGGGCAGATTAGGGGTAGATGTATGTGTGTATCAGCAGGGGCAGATGGACTTCACAGCTCTGGGGAAAAAGCTGTCTTTCAGTCTGCTGGTATGTGTTTTTATGTTTCTGTACCACTATCCTGAAGGCAGTGGTACAAACAGTCCATTTCCCGGATGGGTGAGATCCACAGCTATACATTTGGCCCTCTTCTGAACCCTTCCAGCATATAGAGAGTCCAGGTCTAGGAGAGGACTTCCCACGATCCCATGTGCTGTTCTCACCACACGTGCCAAAGTCCTTCCTGTCCTGTGCAACTGCTGTACCACACTGTCATACTGTGACAGAGGATTCTTTCTGTAGTGGATCTGTAGAAGTTTGTGAGCAGCCGAGAGGAGAATCCAGCTCATCTCATCTTCCTGAGGAAGAAGAGTCTTTGTTGGGCTTTCTTTACCAGGTGAGATGTGTTCAAAGACCAGGTCAGATCTGATGTGATGTGGATACCCAAGAACTTGATAATGTCCACACACATTACAGCCTCCTCATGTATGAATATAGGAGCATGTTCTGTTCTTCTGGACCTGCTATAGTCTACAATGATCTCTTTGGTCTTGCTGGTGTTCAAAATGAGTTTGTTGGCTGAGCACCATAGTGATAGGTGTTGTATCTCCTCTCTATAGTGAGTCTCATCATTGTCTGATATGAGACCCACAACGGTTGTATCATCCGCAAACTTCATAACCATATTTGTGGCATGGATGGCAGAGCAATCGTGTGTAAATAATGTGAGGAGTTCTGGGCTGAGCACACAACCCTGTGGCGTGCCTGTGTTCAGAACCAGTGTGGCTGATGTACGATCACAAATTCTAACCAGCTGAGGCCTGTTAGCGAGAAAGTCCCTGATTCAGAGACACAACAATGTGGACAGACCCAGATTATGAAGCTTTTGTACCAGCTTGTCTGGGATTACGGTGTTAAACGTTGAAGTAAAATTGACGAATAGCATCCTAACATAAGTGTTAGGGCACTGCAGATGAGTCAGGGCTGTGTGAAGTACTATTGAGACGGCATCCACTGTAGATCTGTTCCTCCTGTAGGCGAACTGATGGTTGTCAAATCCAGCAGGGATGGCATCCTTGATGTACTTTAGGAGGATTCTCTCAAAGCACTTCATTATTATTGGGGTCAGAGCCACAGGGCTGTAATCATTAAGGCAGGTGACCGCTGATTTTTTAGGCACTGGCACAATAGTGGAGGATTTGAGGCAGACAGGGACCATTGCAAGTTGTAGAGAAAGGTTGAAAATGTCCAGAAAAACTACTGCCAATTGATCAGCACATATTTTCAGTCTCTTACCCGACACCTTATCTGGTCCTGTAGCTCTGTTGGTGTTGATCCTCCTCAGGGTGGACCTCACTTGGTGTAGTTGCAGGACTAGAGGCTGATGTACAGTCTCCCTGCTGCTAGATGCATCAAAGCGTGCAAAGAAACTGTTCAAGGTGTCAGGGAGTCTAAGGTCATAGCTGACTTGCTGATTGCTGCGCTTATATGGGATGTTTTGCAGCACATGCCTAAGGTCACAGCTTTTACCATGTTAGATCAATGTAGATAAGGCTGTGTTTGTCAGAGCTCTCTAGAGTTTACTCTACTGCCATAGACTGAGACCTTTCAATAGATTGCCCAGCTGTAAATAAACAGTTGCTTAAAGTTAAGTACTGCTCCATCAGGCAAAGCTGCAGGTTGCTTGAACGTGATTTCACACACACGGCACATTGCAAAGGTCAAGTTCCGCTGCCTTTTGACCTTTGGAACACCAGCAGTCATTATTAATAGATTCATGAAGGTCTGAAATGCACAATATTCCAACCAGCATTTTATATTAGATGTTTTGTAACCCAAAACATACAGTGCACTGTCAACAACATTAAATTGTGTTGACCAAAAATGTTTGATAGAAAAGACTGACCTTGAACAGTTCATGTGATTCATTTGAATAGGTTTTATCCTGTAAATGGCAAGCAAATTCAAAAAGAAAAATCAGTATTATTTACTCATTGTTTACTCAGTGCTGTTAATATGAACCTTTTATCTCCATAACATTTAAATGAACTAAAGCATATCTGTTAATAAATGGTTATTTAGTGCCTAGCCATAACATGGCAGGAGCAATATTACCAAATTCAATGAAGATCTTCTCTGACTAAGTAGGCTTGTTCAATTTTGCTTATTGATTATAGTTGTATGGTATGTGTATATATTGTATGTATACTGTTACTGTTGCCTTTATCGATTTTTTTGCTCGTAATGCCTGTGTGAAATATTTTTTGTTTGACACAAACAAATGTATTTGTTTAGTTAGTTTTGGACCCTAAGACTTCTTTTGGTTTAAATATACTTTTACATTGTTACACAAATGAAAATGTATCAGCACATCTATTTCTGTTCCTCTGTTATAAGTTTCTAATATGTACAAATATCTGTTGCTTTATTGTATTATCACGTGCACCTAAGTTCATGCTAAAGAGGTACCAACTAACCTTTTAGGTTCTTCTCTTAATGGGGATACAAAGAAATGTTAAACCAGCTACATAACTGTTATCTGTAACCTTTTATCTATCTCACTGCCCTCATTTTACCCCGCATATTCAACCATAGAGACCTCTAATGACAGTCTGCTTTTACTGAATAGGACTGTCTTTACTTTCACTTCTTTACTTCAACTCAGTTAGTTGAACAGAAGGCTTCACAAGAATGTCCCCATGTTCCACTTAAGGGACCATAGCTAGACAAGGAATAATCATTTTAGTCATAAGCCCATTAGCAATCAATCAGACAAAGACTGGATTCAGGCTTTTACTTACAAATCACATTTGCTTCCATAATAACCACTAGCAACAAATACAAGTAATGCAAAGAATTATATTTTTTGTGGGTGAACACTCTATGGGTTCATGTGGTTTTCTTTCAGCAAGACACTCCATGTGGTCCAGTTCCTCAGTGTGACAGCTACACTATGCTTCATGGTTGCTTCCAGGAGCCTCTTGAACCCGGAACTGCCAATAACATACTGAGAATGAGCTGTGCAAATGAGGACACACACAATCAGGAAGGGTTGGAACAAAGTGCTTTTATTAAAACCAAAACGAACAGTGTCCAAAGTTCAGTGAAAAAAAAGTCAAATAAATAAATAATCCACAATAAAAACAGTGTCCAGGTAGAAATCCAAATAAATATATGCCATGAAAACGAGGTTAAAATCAAGGGCAAACATATCCTCTTGTAATACCATGTGCTTCTCTCTAAAATCCGACATCTCCTTGTTCTACTCTTGGTGGATTCTTTAACACGAGGAGAAGTCCACCAGCAGGCACAGATAACCCTTCAATCCAGCTTAAGTCTCTGTTGCTAGTCCGTCTGCCTTTGCAGGACACCAGGACGAGCTTTGCTAGTCAGTACCTCCACACCGCAGTCCATCTGGTTTTTTGTGGGAACTCCTGCTCCAAAGAGTACTCAGCAGGAATGGCCCCTCTGCCTCCCTCTTCAGTGTCAAACCGTATGCTTCCCACCAGGAGCTCACTTTCTCATCTGTCTGCTTTTCTACACAAATTGTGCCATCTCCCATCCTGTTGTTGCATTTTTCTCTGCCTTTCTTTCCTTTACCCTCCATGCCTTAATTTTTCCTTTACCTCTTTTTTTGTTTTCTTCTCTCTGCCTTGCAGACTCCCTATGCAGCCCTGATTGGGTTCAAGTGCAATCCTCCACCTAGAATTTGACTGACCTGCTTGCATTCACATGTGAATGCATAATCAGCTAAGCATCCCAAATCAGTCTTGGAGTGGTGCATGCACACTCACATGTTTACTCAGACCCACTTGGAGACTATATGTTCCAGGACTCACAATTTTTTATGTAAAACCACATTTTATCACTGACCTCTTATCACACTCAGTTACACATCATATATAATTAACCAAAAAAATGAAAAGAAAAATATTTTTGCCAGGGAGAGAGCTGTTTTTCCATGTGTCCAGAAACTAAACAGATTAATTCTGCAAGCTCAGTTTAAGCTCTTCTCAAAGTTTCCATTTTCAGTGGTTTCAGTGACAAAAACTGAACTGAAATGTCCATTTTAACAACAACTGGCAATTCAACTGAGAACTCTTTATGGCAAAAAAAAGTCGAATAAAAAGCCAATCACTCATCACCCATTATCCCATATCCTGCCCACCCCCAAAATGAGAACCTGGCTTTCTTTCTGCAGGCAAAAATGGCTAATATTTTTTACAACATCTCAAAACACTGTAATTTTACTAAATCATTATCATATAAGCTTAAGGTTTGGTTTTCCCATGCTGTTTTTAACTAATCAAAACACTGTGAGTGCTGTTTTGCAGTTCTGCTTTCCCAGACTACACTGCACTTCTGTTCAGCATGACAAGACTTTCAGGCTTTGGCCTATTACTTGAAATCTGTCAGTTGAAAAGGTTAAAACTTCTCACCTAAAAGCAATGAAATGTTGTCAAACTGACTAAATGTAGTTCAAGGTCATGTATGCAAAAAAAGTTAATGAAGAGTTATAATATCGTTTTCAAAATAATAGGTTTATTTAGAAAAACATCTCTTTTTGGATTACTATAATGCTTTAAGCAATTTTGATATTGTTTTAAACAATGTTGGGAGAGAGAGTTATATAATTATTTATACTTTTTTATAAAGAATACGTAAGATTTATTCATTAACATTTGTTTTTCCTATGGTATGTTTCTTTTAGAGTAGTTTTGGCGAGAAATACCAAATATTGAACTCTAGGCTTTTCATAGGACGACCACAATGGAAGCTAATATTTGAAGAAATTTCAAAGAGTAACCGACAGTAAGTGAACAATGTTTTAGTTGTTGTATATTGTCTTCCATGATCTGGTTTTATTTGCTTGAGTGTAACTTTGCATGTTACTCCCTTTCATATTTTTGGGGAACTATCCAGCAATTCTAATAAACTGCTTGTAAATACGAATATAGAGGAAGCTTTGAAGTTCTTTCTGCCTTAGGATTAGAAAATTAAATTTGTTTAACATAATAAGATGATTAAATTAATACATTTGTATTACAAATGAACTACACTTATCACCCACTAGCATTTAAAAGAAAAAGTTTTATGAGGCTAAAGAGAAGGGGGCTGTTTTTTAGTTATTTATATTACTAATCAAGATTGAAATTTTCAGGATTGTGTCATTTTTGCTTTGTGAGGTAATTCTGTCACCATCACAATCAGTAGTTTTCAGTCCTTGATGGCTATTTTTCTGCTGTTCTTTTTTAGTGAACAGTTTTCTTAATTAACTACAGCCTACTTTCTTCCCTTTTTAAAATCAATGTTTAATTCACATTTTAAGTTTCGGCTTTAACTGTACAACTAAAGTGCAGTCCAAGAGTCTGAAAATCAAAACCTATTCTTGAATTAATGTGTCATGCTAAATATGTCTTTTACAGTAAAACTGCCCACTATCTAATAGAAAGAATATGTTATATTATACTAATAATGGAAAGTTTTTTTAGGATTCGTCATGATTCACATAAACTTGTGGGGCCATTCTTTCAGTGGTACAGTGCCAAGTGTATGATTTTTTTTTTGCAAATTGTAACTTGCAGTTACATCTTTAATCAGTAGATTAAACCAGAGAATTCAAAAGGCATAAATAAGGCTCACAAAGATGACATGATCTTCTCACAATTGTAGAGGTGTTTCCATCACATTGCTACCCTCTCTTTCCTGCCCTGGTGTTCCTGAATGTTTCATTGTGCCTGATGGAGTCTATCTTACACTCTCTATCTTTTTCTTCCTGCCAGAGTGGATCTAGTGCCTGCTTTTTTATTTTTTATTACTAGTCATGGGTTAGCAGAGTAGACAAGCTCATCACGGACCATACAGTTTTAGCTCTGGTGTAGTGTTTTAAATCCGTTAACACTTAACTGCCCAAATTTTCTGCGTGACCATAAAAGGAACTTGTTTGAACATTAAAATGTATGATTTGTTTTCATGAGAAGCCTTAGGAAGATGTTAATTTTCCTGTTATAAAGAGATGATTTCTTTACTCCCAACTCTGTACTTAACAGCATATTTTAAATATACTGTACATACTGTATATAACATATGCAGTAATAGATGTTTTGATTTTTTTTCCTGAAGCAATTGAAAAAAAATGATTTGCATGTATTAATTTAGATTTAGAAAGTACTATAAATGGCTTAATAATCAAGGCACAGATTATATCTTGTAGATTTATGTTCTATGACATTTTTTTATACCTTGATGTTTCTTTTTGTTGTTTAACAGAAAACGTGTTGGAGTGTTTTGCTGCGGACCAAGTAAGATTTCCAAGACACTTCATAAACTCAGCAATAGCACTTGTGGTTTTGGAACAACATTTGAGTATAACAAAGAAACTTTTAGTTGAAGACTGGTCTTGGGTGCATATTGCTGTACAGCCTCAAACACTTTTTATCAGGTGGCCAGCATTCCTAAGGGGAATGAAATAAATGAATAAACAAGCAGGGATATGTAGCTAAAGAGACTGTTAAGGCATTTAATTTGGGTGATTACTTTACTCTCACTAAAAACTTGAACTTGAACACTAAAAACTTGTAAAATATCATTCTCTAAGCATCATAACCCTTTTTTTCAAAATGTGTCAGTGTTATTTAAAGTATTTGTGAGGCTTAAATATGTTTATTTATTAAAATGTGCACATTTATTTTTCATTTGAATAAAGATTTCTTTCTTAAAAGAAAGGATAGTGTAGCCAGTCCATTTCTGTCATTCAGTATTAAAATATGTGAGACCAAAAACTGAAAGAATAAATAAACAAATTTCACACTGTGGATTACAATGCCAGTAATTTATTTGTCTTATGGGTATGGATTTGTGGAATATGCAGTATGGTGTTGTTCATGTAAAAGTACTTTGATATTAACTTGCTCGATATGAAAGTTACAATATAAAGTAATGCAAACTTATCTAAAAATACATGAAGAATTACAACAAAATGCCCCTGAGCAACATTGACAGATTTCTTAAAAGGAGTTATGTACCATAAAATCTGTGAAGTATTCTTCATTTTCTGTTGCAATGTTAAACTGTTACAGTAAATAAATCACATTTGATGGAATGTGTACAGTATTTTCAATATGGTAATGACTTATGTTTCATTTTGTAATAAAAGGTAATTTATTTAACAAAGCACATCATGTTGAATAATTTGTTTCCTTTGTGCCAAAACATAATAAAACCATGGAACAAATGTTTTACTTTTTATTGATGTACTTGAAATACTTTGCATGTAGATCATAAGCACTGCTGTATTGATTGTTATATTGGTTGCCGATTTCCATTACAGCTGAATTTCTTAAGTTTAATTAAATTTTATATTTCCTTTGCTTTCTCAGCTTGTACATTAAGAACTAATTTATAGAATTATTTTTTTGCAGTTTTACATATCGATTTAAGATATTTGTTCTACAACAGTTCATTCACTTTTAATTCTATAGGAATATTTTTCTTTATTTATGGTATTTAAATTGCCAATGGTTTAGTGCATAAGTGGTCAGCATCAGTCCAAAAGTGGCTACAGGTTTTAATTCTAACCATTTTCTTAATTAGTGGCCAGTTTCTGCTACTAATTAACTTTATTTAATTGATTTGCTATTTAAGACTCAGACCCTTTAAATTGGGGGTGAGCAACATCAGTAACAGATGGCCGCAGTGGCTGTATATTTTTGTTCTAGCACAATTGCTTATTTAGAAAATAATTTTTGCCAATAACAGATCTTATTTACCATCATGACTTGTTAGTGTTTTAACTCTGCAATGTCAGGTCAATCTTAAATTGTAGATTTTGTTCTCCTTTCTAATGGTATCACCCAAATGATTCGACGTATGAGTAGTTTTCAGTTCTTCATTTTCTCTTCAGTTTCCTTCTGAGTATTTTATTAAACCAAATAGTGTACAATGAAGACACATGTGTAAAAGGAAACAAACTGGATGGAGAACTGCTGGTTCTTTTATCTCCAATGAAATAAGGATCAATTAAAAGCAGCAAATGTAGCTGTTAATGACTAAAATTAGTAATTAAGCTTCAAAATCTTAACGAGCAAGATAACTAAAATGAAGTAGAAAAATGTCACTTGAGCAGTAAGTGTTTCATTGGCAATAAATGACTTCTGATGAAGGAAATGGGTTGGAACAAAAACCTATAGCCACTGTGGCCCTTGACAACCAACATTGCTCAGACCTGATTTAAAAAGTCTGAGTCTTAAATAGCAAATCAATTAAATTAAGTTAATTAGAAGCAAGAACTGGTCACTTAATAAGAAAATAGTTAGAATTGAAAATCTAAAGCTACTATGTCCCTCTAGGAATTGCAGTTGGGCACCCCTGATTTTGTGGTTGAGAAATAATTTGTTTGTGAGTGGTCCTTCAGTAACTGATTAAAAGAGAGAACTTAAAATAAATAATTTAATTGGTGGTATGCTCAGTTAAAACAGGGTGTCTCCATACCTTTCCATGTTTTTTATTTTTTTGAGTCATAATTATTTTACCTAAACATCTATTATTTATAATGTTTAAAGCATAATCTACTTCTTACCCCAGTGCTATACTAAAAGTATATATGGTTTAACAAAGCATAAACCATCTACTGGAATGGAAGAAGCATGCAGTACAAACAGCATTTAGTTAATTGTTTCTGCACTGAAAATCCTACAGCATCATTTCAAAATACATTTTCTTTTTAATTACAGAACAAAACTAGATATACTTTGTCATTTTTTTTCTTCTTATATTTTTTTTTTATCATGGGCTTTACAGCTGGTGAAATACTAGTGGTATGATCAGCTGCTAAGTATTTTAGTACTAGTTATATAGTTTTCAGTCTCTCAAAAGAAAAACAGCAAATGTATCTTACTATTTAGTCTCTATAGTAGTCTCCATTTTTTAAATTTGAGTCATTGTATCATCTTATTTAGAGCTGTTAATTTTAGTACTATAACTAATAATTTAACGGATATTATTAACAGTGTTATTTTCATTTGCTTCTGTGTTAACATAGTAGTAAAAGTAATACTATACCAGTACTTAAGGTAAGTATTGCTATATATATATATATATATATATATATATATATATATATATATATATATATATTCTATGATCTGCTTCTCACAACTGAGGGCATCGTGGCAGATGTTAGCCGACTTGCTGACCAACCACAAGCGTTACCTGGTAGGTAACCACCTATACAATCAGATTGTGATTCAGACTACGAATGCCGTGAGTGTAATTACCCCGATCTACATGCTGTCAAATAAATGAACCACACGCCGTGGCGCAACGTTAGGGGCTTCGCCTCTAGCGCTGCCATCCAAGGTTTGATTCCCGAGAGGGAGTGCAGTAGAGTGTGTACGCCTGATGAGCCCAGAATTAGGGCGAAACATGTGTCGCGTACTCTTTGCATTATTTGACAGTAAACTATTTCAACCATATATATATATATATGACCTGACAACAGTATTTGTAGTAACAGTAAACTGTTTCTATCTTCTAGCATTTTTGGTACTGTTGTGATGTGAGATTTTACATATAACTTGATGAATATTTTGTATGTCTTTATTTGTTTGAATTTTACGACAGGATTTGGGGGATGTGTCTTAAACCAGTTTGCCAAGTGTTTCTTTGCTAAAGTCATTTCTACTCCCCCGCAAGTAGGCTAAGGTGTACTTTAACATATGGTTTGGGGGCAGGTGTTAAGATGTTCTATTCCCCCATTGGTCTGAAGTATGGTTGTTTGGAATTGGCTTGTCTCAGAGGCCTTTAAGTACCATGATGTCCTATTGGCTCTAGGGGTTGGACAGAACATCTATTAATCTATGTGTTTAACCTCACAATCTCTCTCTTACTAACCAACATCTGAAAGAGCATCTCTCTTGCTAACCTGTGATGATGAAGACAACACAATGAAGAGCACAGCTGTGACATGTGGCTGAAAGCTGAGCACCAATGATGCCTTAACTAGAGACATTTTAAGTAACTACAAGTCTGTGTGCCGCCTGAACTACACATCACCATTTAATCAGGTTGCATGGTTGCCAATATTCAAATGTACTTTGCATCTTGTTATTATTTATGAATATTATCAGTAATACATTATTTTATGTGTAACTTAACTTCTGCTTGTTTTCAGTTCACGTGATTACGTAGGAGGCGTGATGACGCGATAAGCGACTCCGCCTCCTCCATTACAGTATATGGACAAAAAAGAGGTTCCAGTTATGACCATTACGCGTAGAATTTCAAAATGAAACCTGCCTAACTTTTGTAAGTAAGCTGTAAGGAATGAGCCTGCCAAATTTCAGCCTTCCACCTACACGGGAAGTTGGAGAATTAGTGATGAGTGAGTGAGTGAGTGAGTGAGTGAGTGAGTGAGTGAGTGAGTGAGTGAGTGAGTGAGTGAGTGAGTGAGTGAGTGAGTGAGGGCTTTGCCTTTTATTAGTATAAATACCTTATAAACAGTGGTAAGTCTGTGAGATTAGGCATTCTAAGGCTACATATTAATAATACAATAGGGGAAAGTAGAGCAATATATATTACTCTACCAAGACAAAACAGGTACTAAATATTTTACTGTTTTTTTAATAGATTTTCATTATTTCATTTGCCTCTTGTGTGCCTTGCTGTGCAGCATGTTGGAGGACTGAAACTTTGCAACCATTTTCAGTATGGAGTGTCTCTTTGTATGCACTTCTCTATTGGTACAATGGTATGTAATGTGAAGTCCTGTGTGCAGCTACTACCAACATAACAATCACAAATCAGCTTAATCCAATTCAGACTTGCAGGGGCCAGTGCCAATTCCACCACAGAATAACTAAATTCTAATTCTTATAAAAAACTGTTCTGGAAAGTGAGGAGGCAAAGGTTAGATATATTTTATGCAATTAAATAAAAAAATCTGCATTACATGTCACCAATATAAAATTAGAACAATTTTAATTGTTTTACTGTAATATTTTTGCAGAAGTTCTACATTCAAGAAAGGGAATCTCTCAACTTCCATTTTAGGTGATACTAAGAAGAATAAAAACTGAATAGGTAAGAATTGCCAGTATTAATCCGGATAAGAGGATACTAATTTGAAAGTAGAAATCCATAATAGTTAAAATATGCGTAAGGGTATGCCTCATTGGTGGAGGCACATGAATGGAGTATCAGTAAATGATATTCAGTTATTCAGCTTGTTTTGAAACTTGTCATAAGCTTAATGGTCAATATGTTTTTTTTTATTCCCTAGTGCATATTTGAAGAAAGTGGCAAAAACCTATTTAATTTTTTTTTCATTTGATTCAAAACCTAATTAATATGCACTCTTATTAATTACTCAGGAATAAATATTAGAAAAACAAAAAGCATTGATAGAAAAAAGCATAATGTTTTTAATGACAACGTGCAGTAAGTAAATGCACGTAGTCTTTGTTATGGATGCAGTTACTATACCTGAATGACATGACAGCATCTTTAAGCATTGAAACTGTGAAATGGTGACATAAAAGTATATTTACAGCCAGAAATGTCAGTTCTGACTATTGGTCAAAGATGACAGGTGGGTACAGAAGGCCAATGTATGAAGCCTAACCCCCAGTTTGAATCCCTGTTGTTGTGCCTTCTATGCAGAATTCTTGTGGGTTTCCTTGCACAATTCAGACATGCTGATTGCTTCACATCGAGCCAGTTTACCATCATCAATATATTTATCTTTTATCAATGCACCAGTGTCCTGGATGGGGTTACTTTGTGTCTTGTGTCCATTACTACCAAGAAATGCTCTGTTTGTATGCCAGCCTAAGTGGAAAAAGCAGACATGGAAAATGGCTGGCCGGATAATGCCTCACTAGTTTATCAGGACCAGGTCTGAAAATAATTTATTTAGAGCAGAACAATATTTTACCCTGATCTGTTTTATATTGAGGAACATATACTTCTGGATTTATTTTAATCAGAAACAGTCTAAATGTTATAGTATATAGATGCTCATGCTATGTTACATGATACTTGGTAGAACATTATTTTCAACTTTACTGTTGGCATTTGGTGCTGGGCTGTAGTGAAGTTCGGAATCTGTCACCCTTCATCCTGCAGCCTCCTAAATCTCCCTGTATGCTTCTCTGGGGGCCAGTACATTGTTGTAAATTCTAGTGAAATAAAACAGAAAAATGTTCTGATGTAATGTTAAGAATAAATAAAGTGTATAAACTCGCACAGTGAATAGTCATCTAAATGCAGTATATGGTACGCCCTTCTGCTGTTTATGTTACCTTCTATGACGGTGTTTCCCAACCACTTTTTCTGAAGCACACTTTTTGTAACCAAAATCATCCCAAGGCTCACCAATTATCTTACTAACCACAATCACATTAGTGTCATGCACTTGCTCAACTGCCCAAACAGACGGGACTACTGGAGAAGCCGGTAAGAAATGAGCTCTGAGATCAGTGTTTGCAGACACAGTGCTTAATGAGCATTTTGGTGGCATCTCCAAGCTGCTTTGCCCTTTTGCCCACCACCTCAGCCTCAGAGACAACTCGTTTACCCAATATCCACCAGCGCTGTGAGGCTCATTGGCAATCTCATCCAGGGCAGGTGTACTCTAGGAGCCTGGAGGTGTGTCTGAAGTGCTGTAAGTGCTGTGTCTGCACCATGTTAATCACAGAGCTGCTTTTAGGCCAGCTTCTCCAAGTTGTCCTGTTCTCCTCAGACAGGTCTCAACCACCAGTACAGTGTCCATTTTAGGACATCCTCCTCCCTCCGAAAAAACTCCATCCTTCCTACTACCTTCGACAAAATATTCCTCCTCCCTGCGAGGAATCCCCAGTCACCCCTCCTCTCTCCTCCCTCCTCCATCCGCTCTCAGTTCTCCGCTGTCCGTTTTCCGCCATCCACCCTCCTATCTCCGTCATCCGCCTTCAGCTCTCCATCAAACCCCACACTCCCCCCGCCCCCTCATCGACATTTTCGTTAATGAAGTGACGTAATACTTCAGCTCCACCTTCTTCACAAGTTCATTAACCATGCCGCCCGCATACAAACTTAAAAGGTTTAAATAAAACAGAAATATATACCTTTATTTTTAACTTCCTTAACTTGTGGAGGGTGTATCCTGTAGCAAAGCCCTAACTTTTTTCACGAAAGCCCCTTTCAGTCAATAAGCCTTAAAAACAGGTGTAAAGATATTGACAACAAGCAACGCAAACCCACCAAGACATGGAATCGTTTAAATCAAGGCGCTGTGCTACCTTATTCCAGATCGGTCCTATGGCGTTCGTATTTTTCAAAGCAGTTCTGGTTTCCATCTGCATCTGTAGCTGAGTTGAAAAACACCATCCCATACTATTAGTTAACGATTAACACATTTCTATATGTATTGTAAGCATACAATACAACTGATAATATGTTGCGCTTATTTATCTGGTGTACCGACATTTTTGCGTGGTTTGTGCCCTTCAGAATGAAAAAAGTTTGCATTTACCTTTTTAATAAAAGGCGAGCTTTTAAGCCTGAAAAATCACACCGTAAATGCACACGTTTAATTGCACATGTGTTAATATGTATGCTTAAACAATATTAAAAGACACTCAACAATTAACGTCATTTACTTTCGTTCCCACGTTTGAGTCGTGCTGTAAATTCTTACTGTGAAATATAATTGACAAATAATTTGGTTAATGAACTTGTGAAGAAGGTGGAGCTGAAGTATTACGTCACTTCATTAACGAAAATGTCGATGAGGGGGCGGGGGGAGTGTGGGGTTTGATGGAGAGCTGAAGGCGGATGACGGAGATAGGAGGGTGGATGGCGGAAAACGGACATCGGAGAACTGAGAGCGGATGGAGGAGGGAGGAGAGAGGAGGGAGGAGGGGTGACTGGGGATTCCTCGCAGGGAGGAGGAATATTTTGTCGAAGGTAGTAGGAAGGATGGAGTTTTTTCGGAGGGAGGAGGATGTCTAGTATGCTACTCTATTATTTCCACAGCACACCTGCATAGCTGTCATGGCAGCACATTGGTTGAAAAACACTGCTCTATGATAATAAAAAAAAATAGTGTTGCCTAATTAACCAGACTTTTAATGGTTGCTTCTCTACCTCAAAATAAGTCAAAATGATCCTTTTTTTGTAAAAAAAGGAATACCCATTTGTATATTTGCTGCACTGGTGGTTTACTTTTGATCTATCTTTCTCACTTTACTTTTGATATACAGTATACTTGGTATTTTGTGTGTTCTGATATGCATATTGAACACATAGTCGGATAAGCCTTGTGTTCTTTCTCCTATGGTAGTGATCACTACACTAAAAACATTCATTCTTCTGTTTTGTGTGTACACAGTTTGTTGCTCAGTGCTACTTAACAAGCAACTTTGCAAGCAAAAAAGAACTCAACTCCATCCTTTGCAGACACCAACACTTTCATTTAAGTCCAAGAGGTGCTTGACAATACAATAGAAGAGCTTAGACTGAGGCCAAGAAGCTAAAATCCATTAATAAAGTGGATAAACAAAAAAAAAAAGCCTGAAAATTGTAAAGCTAAATACAAAGTGCTGCATCATCCTTCCACACTTCAAGCAATCCGTCAGTCTTTGTGTAACGGCCGTCACCATCACAAGAGGTTTTCTTTATTTTTTTTGGAGAAAAGATGGTCTTATTTTGGTGTCCATTTGCACCATTTTTGTGCTGAAACATTCTATCCATCCATTATCCATCCCGCTATATCCTAACTACAGGGTCACGGGGGTCTGCTAGAGCCAATCCCAGCCAAGCACAGGGTGCAAGGCAGGAAACAAACCCCGGGCAGGGCACCAGCCCACAGCAGTGTGCCGAAACATGGAGCTCAGGGCGCCAGCCCACAGCAGTGTGCCGAAATATGGAGCTCAGGGCGTCAGCCCACAGCAGTGTGCCGAAACATGGAGCTCAGGGCACCAGCCCACAGCAGTGTGCCGAAATATGGAGCTCAGGGCGCCAGCCCACAGCAGTGTGCCGAAACATGGAGCTCAGGGCGCCAGCCCACAGCAGTGTGCCGAAATATGGAGCTCAGGGCGTCAGCCCACAGCAGTGTGCCGAAACATGGAGCTCAGGGCGCCAGCCCACAGCAGTGTGCCGAAATATGGAGCTCAGGGCGCCAGCCCACAGCAGTGTGCCGAAACATGGAGCTCAGGGCTCCAGCCCACAGCAGTGTGCCGAAACATAGAGCTGATATTTTGTTTGCTCTATGTTTATTCAGTTCTTGGGTTATCACAAGATTGTTTCTAGTTAGTTGCAGCTCCCTGCAAAATTCATTGGAGGTGAACGTTTTGAATGAGGGAACCTTAAATAAAAGCAGGACACATTACTTGAAACTTGATCTGTGCCTTTTGGAGAGTCAGTGACTGCTTACAAGTGTCTCTTGGCTTTTCATAAGCCATTAGTGGAGGAATTAGGCCCTCTAGTGATCACTCTGTTTCAGAAATTCATGCTCACGTGCTATGAAAATTACCTAATATGCAATATGTATTTTATATACTTAAATTCACTTTTATCTCTTATCAAGAAGCACTCAATGCTACAGAATGACAAAGCAAAACAGAATTTTAAAAATTTTGGCAAATGTGTGCGTGTGTAAAACATAACTCCTTTATATAACCTAACAGCATAAAACCTAAAATCTGCTCTTAAAGCTCCTTAATCCCATTCATTGTTGATGGAGGCCACAGCCAATTCTAGCAGCAATGGGTGCAAACCCATCACAGGACTCACTGCTGCATACCAAGACTCAATTTAGATTTGGCAGTTGACCTTACTGGCTCATCTTTTCATGGTGTGCTTTAATCCCCATGCAAAGACAGGGAGATTGGGTTAATTCCAGATGTATAATGACTAGATGTGGCATTTGAATCCAAGAAGCTGAGCTCAGGAGGTGGGTGCACCCCATGCTGTCTCGGGTGGCAGGATAGTCCGTTCTCGATTGTAATAGAAATTGGTAATTTTCACCTTCTGATAGATTTCCATAGATATCTGTATCCCTAGTAAAGCATCAAAAATAAAAAGATCAGTGGCCATGAAATAGTCTAAAACAGTACCCTACATGGCTATGTTTAAAATGTGTAATTTTTAACCTTCTTGGGGCTACTAGAGGTCTAGGACCACCAGTAAAGTATCAAATTTCAAAAATATTACCATATCGTGATCAGCAACCACAAAATAGTATAAAATGACGCTCCATATGCTTATACTACCATTCCCCATTGTTTTGAAGTTTTGTGAAAAGGAGTAACTTTGACCCCTTGTGTCCCAGTAGTGGGTGAACCACTGGGGTTGGTTAATATGGCATACACAACAAATCCTTCTGATTGTGTTTGCTGAAGACATGTATAGTTTTCTTTTTATCATAATAATGTAATTTTCTGTACAATAATATAAGAATGTGGTTTTATTGGGTCTGGAGAGCTAAAAATAGGAGAGAACTCTGAAAAACTTGATGTTTTGCATAAATAGATATCAAGATGCATCTCACTGTATGTTATATATAGGGTTTATCTCGTAGTCAGGATGCAAATGACCAAAAAAAACATAATGGAAGTGATTTCAAAGTGTCATAAGTACTGAAATATCACATCAGTTAATCCTTTGGGGGTATTGAGTGTTGTTTCCTGAGGGATAAAATACATTTGCAACCTCTTCCCACGTCTGTAAGTGTTTTTTGCAAGATTCTCTAATTTGCCTCCCACCTCCTCAAAGACTTGATAGTTAGGTTAAGTGGTAATTTCATTGGTACCATGTATGACTGGGCTCTCTGTTGGGCTGGCACCTAGTCCAGTGCTGTTTAATGTTTTGCACCCATTGCTGCCAGGATAAGTTCCATCTCACCTTGACCCTGAATCAGATTAAGCAGGTTGAAGAATGTTATGTGAAGTTACATTGTGACTGGTAGAATATATCTGAGAGGAAATAAAACATGTTTTGTTAGTTACAGTCATACCGAACATCTTCCTATTGTACATGTATCCATTTTTATTCACAAAAAGGAGTACAAATCACATTTAAATACAAGGTTTCAGAACAGCTGAATTAATGTGAACAAATAAAGTGTGGCTCAGGTCGTATAACGGGGGTGGTATAGTGGGGTAAAGCTTTTTCAGCATTTTTTCAGATTCAGCTTGGTCTGCCCCCTTGGACACTTCTGTCTCTATGGGCTGTTGTACACAAACAAACCTGTCTGTTGTTTTATCTCATCCTGGGGCAATGGGAAGACATTTGCTGGCCAATCCTGGGGTGGTATGATTGCCCGAAGCATTTGAAGGTCTTCTTTAGTGTGCTTGGGGCAAAGCATTTCTGGCTCCTTCCTTAAAGAAAAGCAGTACAACTTTTGAGGCATCTAGAGTGCTCACAGCCTTGTCCTCCTAGATTTCTTCACACAAAGAAGTAGAGCAGATTAGGAAAATGTGCTATATATATACAGACACAAATAACACCAAGGAACTTTTGCAGCTCATTTTCTTTAGATGAATGGGCATAATGCCGGCAGTTTTTATGCATGAATTGGGAGAATGTTTCAATAAGGTTTAAAGAAGAAATAACAAGCTTGCTGGATAGGCTTCAGCCCCCAGGATTAAGCAGGCTTAGAAAATGGAATGGTATGGTATAATATGTTTGATCTCATATGGCTATGAAGAACAGCTGACCCACAGGCCAAGAGACAGACTACTTAAAATGAATATATCTTCAGTGACCCACTAAATTTCCTTGGGGCAGATGACAAGGTGAAACTCGTTTTCAGTGGATGTTCTATTGTAGTGTTTATTTTAGAGAAGTAATAATATTTTTTTTCTTACAAATTCTGAAGAAAGTCTTTTTTATGTTTAAATTTAAGTAAAACTAGAGGGCTCCGCCCCCTGCTTGCTTCACTCGCACACCCCTGGGTTTGGTTTACCGGATATACAATTTAAAGAGATTGTTATTTTCATGGGAATTGTTACATACGCATTATTTTCACTTTTACTTTAAAACTTTTGTAAAAACAATACTTGTTCTTTATTTCCGGCCCCGGGAGTGGTTACATCTCTTTCTTGCAGGACGTATAACGCTGCTCGCGTTGTGAAGGGGGTGCGGCTGAACGCACACTAAGGAGATGCCGTCGGATCATCTGCTGTCTTTCTGCTGCTGGTGAGCTGCCTGTTATGCTTGTCTCGCTGCCCGATCATTTCAAAGCCTGCACAGCAGCTGTCCTTTTGCCACTTTGTGTCTGTGCCGCTCGCATTGTGAAGGTGGGGGGTTAGGCCGGGTTTATACTTCACACAACGCAACGCATGCTGCAACGGACGCTCCTGCTACGCAAGCGTTTTACTGTTTATACTTGCACGCGTACTTTACGTAAATCTGGAGGAATCCAGCAGGTAGCAGTGCGAGATATTATCACGATAAGAACAGGTTCGGCTTCTCTGTGTTGTGAATTGCCTGGAAAACCCATTAAATTCCGATGACACCTTACCGCAATATCTCTGTAAAGGATGTTTAGTGATTAAGATGCATCGATCCAGGGATGTGTCCATTCCAGCAAGCTTTGGGCACGAGGCAGAAAGTCCCTGGACAGGGCTTCAGCACATTGCAAGGTGAACACAAGCACACACATACACTGGAGTCATTTTAGCAGCACCAAATCCCCAAATCTGCATATCTTTGGAAGGAAACTGGAGCACAGTGTGGAAACCCAGCAGGAAAACATGTAAACTCCAAGCAGAGAATACCAGCAACGTGACTCCCTGCGAGACAGCAGTGTTACTGCTCCGCCACAGTGTCACCCGCATGTGTGTAATTATTAACAGTATTCATTATTTAAATGAAGTTAACGATTTATCTGTAAAATGTAACATACGTCCTTTAATGCATTTCATCATGAAAGTGATATCAAGTATAAATCTAAAGATTCTAAATTTGAAGAGTTGGAATATCATACATTTAATGTGTTCTGTGTGGTGATCTATTGCTGCTTACCGCTGCTGGCAGGTACAAGAAGCTCTGGGATGACGTTTACGACGGTCTGCTTTAATGATAAAGTAAACTACGAGGTTAAAGTGGACATTTCGAGATTAAAGCCAAAATTTCCACTTTAATCACAAAATACATGTTTTCACCATGTCCTTCATTTTTTTTCTCTGTGGCTCAAACACAGCGCTGTACATTATGTTGCTGTTGTGAAGTTCCATAAAAAAAGACAGCACAAAAGATGGTATGTGAGACTTTTAAAATGTACCGTGTCATTAAGATTGGGAATATGCGACACTTGAATATAAAATCACAACAAATGCATCTGTATGTTGGCATTTTGCTTCACCACATCGAACCATTCATCAAACATCGAAGCGCGCACATTGATCCCGTAGGATCCGCATAGAGGCTTTCTGTCCCATGTAGATAGTAAACAGAGACTCTGACGTTACATTCCAACTTTTATCACACTGCACCCCCCCCAACTTTTTGCTGGTACTGTAACTTGCACACGTGTTGCATTAATTTCTGAGGACCTGCTCAGAGGACATGTCAAATGAACCATGGGAACGCGTGCAGCCATGATGCATGCGCGTACACGTTCTGAGCGTGAAGTATAAGCAAGCCCTAAGGGTGGCTGAACGCATGCTAAGGAGAAGTGGTCGGATCATCTGCTGGCTTTCTGCTGCTGGCGAGCTGCGTGCTTTGCTTGTCGCTTGTTGTTGTTTTATGAGCTGGTAGCAAGTTAAAGTGTCTCTCACGGGACTTAAAATTGTCTTCCGAGAAGATCATGTCTCGTCTCCCTAGTCTACTCCCCAAAGATTTTTTGTTATAATAGAGAGATAAGACATTGTTTTCCCACAAAGATGTGAACGGTAAGGTTAAGGATTTTCCCCTGTTGAGAAATAGATGCAAGCAGTGTTCTATAATGTATCACAATAGATATTACATTACATAATCTTGTCCCATCTGTGACTATTCTTATTAAAGCTACTAGAGAATTTAGAGCAATACCATAACAAAATATTCTCCGTCTTGATTAATCCACTTCATGGTTGCATATTTTCAGAGCCTATCCAGGCAGAACACCAGTCCTCCTCAGCCTTCTCATGGCCTACACAAGGAAATACCCAGATTTGGAAAGGAGTTCACTTGAATTGCTAATTATTCTGACTTGCGTGCCTTTGGGGAGATGGGAGGAACACTAGAGTGTCTGGAGGAAAACCCTACTAGACGAGGAGAGCACTTGTTAATTCCACGTGGACATTGAGGTGCTGGATTCAAACCATTCTACAGGATCTGTGAGACCATACAGTAGTGACACAAAATGTACCCTCATGCCACTCTCCTAAAAGATATTATAAAATCAGCTGAAGAACAATGAATGGCTTTGTAGGAAACTTTAAATATGGAAGATTTTTATGTTCAGCAAAGATAAAAAAGCTAGAAAATGTATACATGGTGTAACTTCTAGGTGCTTTTGGGGGCTTACAAAAAGTATTCAGACCCTTTCACTTTATATACACATTATTGTATTGTAGATTTCATTGTAAATATATAAATTGGCCATTTTCAACATCAATCAACACTCAATAACCCATAATGACAAAGTGAAAATACTTTTTCAGAAAGCTTTACAGAGATAAAAGGCAGAAATTTCTCATTCATATAAGTATTCGGATCCTTAATTCATTACTTTGAAGAAGCCCCATTGACAGCAATTATAGCTTCAAGTCTTCTTGGGCCTTTACAAGCTTTGCACATCTGGATTTTGGCAGTTTATGCCATTCATTCTGGAAAATCCCCTCAAGCTCTGTTTGATTAGATGGGAAGCATCTGTAAACTGCCATCTTCAGGTCTCCCCAGAGATGTTCTGTGTGGTTTAAATCTGGGCTTTAGCTGAGCCACTCAAGAATAGTAAGAACTTGTCCTGAAACCACTCCAGTGTTATCTTGGCTGTATGCTTCAGGCTGAAAGGTGAGCCCCAGACTAGGGTCGCATGCACTCTGAAGCCAGTTTTCTTCAAGGAACTTTCTGTATTTGGCTGCTGTGATGGTCGAGTGTGTTGCAGCACACATTACTCCCTTGAACCTGGGACATTAATTGATGTAACTGACCATCATTATACACAGAAGTGAGATATGGTGTCCTGCAAGGCTCAGTACTGGGACCTTTAGTGGGATCTATCATTAGAAAACATAATGTTAATTTTCACTCGTATACAGATGACACCAAGTCATACCTTTCTTTTAGACCAAATTAAGTTTTTCCGATTTTGTCTTTAATTAGTCGTGTTAATGAATTAAAGGAGTGAATGGATGAGTACTACTTGTCTTGAAACACTGATAAAACAGAGATGTTAATTAATGGAGGGAATGATGCTGATTGCAACAATATTTTGTCATCATTTAACTCAGTTGGAATCAACATTAATTTTACTGAATCAGCCCCGCAATCTAGGAGTTATCTTTGATTCTAGCATGTCATTTAAAGCACACATTACAAAACTGTCTAAATCATGTTTCTTCAATCTTATAAAATGTTGGGAAATTAAGGCGTTTTCTAAATAAGCAGGATTCTGAGAAATTAATTCATGCATTTATATCTAGTAGGATTGAGAACTGCAATGCAGTGTTCATTGGACATTCAAACTGTTCTTTATACAGCTTCTGGTTAATCCAAAATGCTGCTGCAAGAATTATTACAAGAATAAGAAAATACGAACACATAACTCCAGTTCTTAAATCCTTACATTGGCTCCCGGTTAAGTTTAGGGCAGATTTCAAAATCCTCCTTTTAACATATAAAGCCTTAAATGGTCAAGGTCCGGCTTACTTATCTGAACTTATCATTACTTACAAACCAGAGCGCACATTAAGATCTCAAGATGCCAGTCTGCTTATGATCCCAAGGATTAATAAAATAACGGTGGAAGGTCAAGCTTTTAGTTACAGGGCCCCTAAACTGTGGAATGGTCTGCCTGCTATTATAAGAGATGCCCCTTTGGTCTCAGCTTTCAAATCTCAGCTGAAGATTCACTTCTTCAGGTTAGCATATCCTGACTAGAGCTGCTGATTAACTGTACAGACTGCATCTCTGTTGTTAGTCATTAGCACTAAAACATAAGTAATATGATAGTTAAAATTTGTTATTAACCCTCACCTATTCTGTTTCTCTTCACAGTACTCAAATGTGGCACTTGGTGCCACTGCCCACCTGCCACATTGTTTTGCCTGCCTAAGGTAAAGTCATCTGGATCGCAGGAATCATTGGGTAGAGGGGTCCTTTCATCAGATTGGCTGGCCCAACACTGACTCAGCTGTGGAATGACCAATAGGGGGAGGCAGCTTGATGGCCAAGGTCTCAAAGAGTCTCAACAAATCCAAATCGTATTATGTGATATCATCTACTGTTGAATTCTGCTCTGTACTTGTAAGATTTCTATTGCACTATTATATTATATTGAGGATTACTTGTGTTCTGTTCCGTGTATTGTATTGTATTCACCCCCTTTTTTTGACGACCACTGCACGCCTAACCTACCTGGAAAGGGGTCTCTCTTTGAACTGCCTTTCCCAAGGTTTCTTCCATTTTTTTCCTTTTCTTCTTAGAGAGTAAATGCTGGGGGGCTGTCAAGAGGCAGGGCCTGTTAAAGCCCACTGCGCCACTTCTTGTGTGATTTTGGGCTATACAAAAATATATTGTATTGTATTGTATGATGGACTTGGCAATGATGACATATAACACAGCAAAAGATGGTGTATGAAAAAGGTGCTCAGTGCTTTTATTTTAACAGAGTTCAAAGAGTGTTACAGTGAAATGTGCACTGCCTGCAATAAATAAATGAGCAATAGATAATACTCAATAAATACAGGGTTTTTTGGAGGAGGTTAAAAATAATAAATAATCCAAAAACAGGTTAAAAATCCAAGTTAAAGCACAGTCAAGAGCTTCTGTGCTTCCTTTTAAAGACCACGTCTCCTTAACTTACCATTTTCAGTCTTCTCTTCATGAGAAGATGTCCCCTGAGAGGTGCAATCAATATTTTAACTGCAGCTCATGTTTCCAACACAATCCTCTGGCTTTCAGCAGGTAACCCCGTGAGTCCTGCTCCTTTCACCCGCTGCCATCTCTCAAGTCTTCAGCAAAAGCATATTTGAAGCTCAAAGTGAATCCCAAGTTCAGCAATGGTTCTCTGGGGCATGGTCACTCCTGCTGAGTGATCTAGAAGCTAACCAGGATCACCACTGCTCCGATCAGGACCCCTTTTCAATCACCCGCCTCCTTCCTGCCACATTGACTCTCCCACAATTAAAACACATTTCCTTTACTTTCTTTTTCTTTCTTTCTCAGATCATTTCTTTTTCCTCCTCTGTCATCTCAGGCTCCTTTAATCCTTGTGGGCGCCGGTCCCTTGATTGCAAAGTGCACTGTTTTTAACTAAAACCACACACACAGCCATGAACCCCTAACTCATCTTACCACTGCTGCATTCAAACTTCCATCAGTTCTGACCAGTCTCCCTGTTCCTGCCACTGGGAAGCATCCTCACAGCATGATGTTGCCACCACCATGTTTCAAAATAGGGTTGGTAGGCGATGAGCAGTGTTTGGTCTTTGCTGGACATAGTGCTTGGACTTTTGCCCACAGAGTTCAATTTTTGTCTAATCAGACCACATAATCTCTGGAGAAATTCATGGTTTCCCTCAACACCAGCAGTATTTGGTTGTTGTGTATGACTTACACTTGAAATGGCCAGAGTTTACTGCAACTGGCACAGTCACATTCTGTGTCATCATTAACATTCTGGAATCATTCTTTTCTCACTGGGAGCTCGCTTTGATGATTACTATGGATAATGGGCCTCAGTTCACCGTTAACAAATTTACCTCATTTCTGGAATCAAAAGGCATTTAGCCAATGGCCAATAAAGGAGTGGAATGTGTCATGTAAGGGTTGTTAGCGTCTCTCTTTCAGACTTAATACAACCTTCATTTGGATAGGTCTTTAGGGAGCCAAAAATGGTTACCCTATGGCATTGCTCTGAAGAACCATACTGGCACCTTTATTTGTAACAGTGTACGTCCACTTGCAATGATTTGTTGTTTATGGACAGATATACAGACAGATTATGACAATTAGTTATGTATTTAATGCAAATACACCTGAAAAACAGACATTAAAGAGTACTTTTCTGTTGATCAGTGTCAAAAAAGCCAAACTAAATCTTTTGTGATTCAATGTTGTAATACAATAAAACATGAAAACTTCCCTGTAAGGGTGAATACACTTTATAAGCACTGTACTGTATTTTGAACCAGCTAGAATTAATTTTCTGAACGCATATTGTTCTCTAGCATTAGAAGTTCGGTGGTAGTACCAAACTAGAGATGCTAAAATGATACAATTTAGTATGTAGGAGCTAATATTTAGCCACTTACAAAATCAGCACCTATGATCAAAATTCATACAAAATAACAAATAGTTTTATAAGGTCAATATAAAACATTAGTCCATACAATGACAAGCGCCAAAGAAAGATTCAGTTCTCCTAATAATTCTTTCTTTACAATTCTTTTTCATCTCCCCTTTCCTCCCATCTTGCTCCCTGAAATCATTTTCTTAGTAGTCCATGCATATTATAGGGTGGTCCAGATCTAACTATGCAACTTTTAATGCAATGCATAATTAGATCTGGACCACCCTGTATTGCCCAGTGGAAAGTGTGGGTATCGAAGCCTGTCAGAGTTCCAAAAAGCCAGTAACCCCTTTGGCACAGATGTGACACTAACTCTGTACTGAGGGAAATGTCTCCTCTGAAAATGAACATAAATGGAAGTACTGTAAGACAACTGTATTCTTTCATGGTTTCTCTTCAGCTGTATGTATATGACAATGAAAAGAAAGCTGCATTTAAAAGCAAGATAAATATATCAAAGTTAAATATATCCTTTCTTTTGTATCATATTTCTCTAGTCTTAATATATGAGGTAAAGTAAAAGTAACAGCCTAGCACATCAGTAAAGGGTGATAGGGAATTTGCGCTTTGAGAAAGGGGGACTTAGGTTCCCAGTGACATTACAAAAATGACTATCATTTATTTAAGTGATATTTTAAGCAGCTTACAATTTAATCCATAGAAACTCAGAAAGTGATACTTTTCTACTGCATGACAAAGCCAGCATTCATCCTACTCACCGCTATGCCACCTAGAAGAATCAAGCTTTAATGTTTCTTGACTTCAGCAAAATTGCCCTTAGCGTTCTCTCATGGGTTACTTTATATTTAAATCCTTCATATAAGGAATCAGTGCATTTTGGGCTTATCTTATTTTTCTTTCTGATGTTACAGAGAAAAATGTTCTGTGATAATGATAGGTTTAAAAAAACAACATATTGAAAATGTTAGCAACTTTTATTATCTGAGGTGTTTGAGAATGTAACTGAAGCTTTAAAAAGGTGAATAATCTTTCACTTTAAAAAAAAAAATTCATTTCTATTGCGCATTTTTATACAAAATAGGTATCTCAAAGTGCTTTAAAAGATGCTGAAAAAGAAAAATACATTTTAAATAAAAAGAAAAATAATTAAATATGAATACGTATATGAATGATTACATAAAAGACATACCAAAAATGATGAAAGTGTAAATCAATACATTACTTATTGTACATAATACTGATAAACAAGTAGCAGACAAAATAGAGTGTGTATTTGTCAATTTAATTGCTAAATTAATTTTTTAAGTCTCTGATGATTATAACGATAAGTCCAATGCTATGGTCAGATGGCTGGGAAGGAAATAAACTCCAGCCAGCAAGATGTTGGAGAAAATAAATCTGCATTGAGGTTCCAAGGCCAAAAGACCACCCATCTCCCACGGGGTATTCTGCCAAACTTAAATGTGTTCAAGTTGTTTCTTTTTGTTTTTATTCTTCATCCTACAAGATCTGCAGCAGTGTGTCTTGTTGACTGTTAGAGTATCCACATTCCTTCTAACAGGTACTTTGATCAGGTGGTGATGGTGTTTTAGAAAACCAGGAGAGAAAACAGAGAAAAATACAGGTTAATAATGACTGCATATCTATAGAGTACATGATGTGCCATACCTAATCTATTAGAAAAAACAGCTATGAAAAGCAAAATTAAAACGGAGGATTTTAGGTGTTTTTTAAAATGTTCCATGGTATTATCCTGGCATATCTTTATTAATTAGACATTCCATATTTCTGGTGCACAAAAGAAAAATGCTGCCTCATCACATCATTTATGTTTAGATTTTGGTATATACAGTGTGCGTGTATGTGTGTATACATTAACACAGGTAAAAATAAACACATAAAATGTGTATTATATATAACAAAGGGTTAAATGGAGGTTTAGTAGACTGGTGGAGAGGCAGTTTTACTCAACCTGGTTTAGTTTTATGGCTTTTCTCCTTCACTTCTTCCATTGCGAATTTCCTCTAGATTCCAAGTACCTTCTAAAGAAATGCTGGCGTGACTGGAATCACAAAAATTGCAATAGAATGCATGTTTTCATTCCCATGTCTCTGTGACAGTTATCTGGATAAAGTATGCTGAAAATGGATTAGGGGATGTATGTACAACGTATGACTTTTGATTTAGCAAATGGTGTTATTCGTAGGTTACATTTTCTGACATCCAGATGAAATGGTCACATATGTCTTGATCACCGACATCACTTCCTCTGCTCTGGTTCTGTCATCGTCATCTTCGGTCCCTTGTTAGACCTATATTTATGTTAAAATGCACAAGTGATTTCATTGCTTATCTTGTCCTGAGGACGAGTGACTCTGATCAAAGTTTTTGATCTTTTAAATACCTCCTTACTTCTTCCTTTCTCAAGCTGTAAACTAATTCTGGTATTCCAAGTCCTATAGCGTCCATCCATTCCCACAATTAAAACGTCTTCTATGGCATCTATACTTTTTCCCATTTATTGGTCATACAGGAAGAACGTGCAAGAAATGGAACTTGCAATGGCTACATTTAAAACCTATAAAATATAATCAGTCTGCAGAACTTCAGGACATCTTTAAATCTCTTATATATATTTCTCTTCTGGTTCGTCCTGCTTCCACTTCAAAACCGGTCCCGCCCACACGCAGCCGACACGGCATTTCTCGATTCCTATTTGTCATCTTCCATGTCATGCACTATAATGGCCTGCTGAGCGTAATACAGCCAACAAGTACTCGAGCTGCTGCCACAACGGTAAAGTAGCTTTACCACCCTTGTGGGAGCCACTGGTGATTTTACAACAGCTTCTTACACAGCAAACATCAAAAGCTAAAAATTATCGTGAACACATTCGAGAATACAACCCTTCTCTAGCGTTTGCTTCCATAGGTGCATAGATAACTCAACCTCCTGGCCACGGACCATACTGTTTTAAAATACATGGGCAAATTTATCACTAAATCTCTCCACCATACGTTAACACTTCTACCTCTCCAGGATATGGACAGTTGTATGTTTTTGACACAGCGCAAGCTACTAAAGTACACTTACAAAATAAAGCAAATTCTGCATGCAGTGAAAATGTACTTCTCCAGCTAGATTCCATGCTCAGAACCATCAACCCCTTCGCTAAATCATACAAACACATGCATGAAATCACTCTGTCCAATCCAACAGCATCTGTATGAATGGTTTTCAAGGAAACCCCTAGGCAGGATTTATGACGATACAATGCCCCGACATGTCACACCGATGTTGCAGCGATTTTTGTCTGAGAAGATGGCGAAACGCCTGCCGAAAGGGACATTTGCGTCTATCCCATAGGCAACTCCTGTAAGCAGATTTCCACGCTCAATATGAATTGCGATCCTATGGTTTACCCACTTTTATTCCCTTACGGAGACATTGGCTGGCACAAAGATTTACAAAATGTTCCTGATAAAAGAACCGCCAAGCGAATAAGGCTTACTCAATGCCAATTTTACACGTACAGATTAGAAATGAGGAATACATTTAGTATTTTGCACTCCAGTGGCAAACTATTCCAACAGTACGTTGTAGATGTGTATATTAAAACAGAGGGCACGCGTCTCAACTATCTCAGATTACATCAACAAGATCTGCGCGTGGAACTATCAGACGCACTGCAAACAAATGCTGAAAATAACAACGTACGTGTAGGCAAAATGATCATATTACCGTCCACATTTGCAGGAAGTCCAAGATACATGCAACAAAACTATCAGGATGCCATGGCCATAGTACATAAATTTGGAAAGCCTGATTTATTTATCACTTTCACATGTAATCCTACTTGGCCGGAAATTCTACATGCACACTGCGTCTTTCAAGAAGTATTTATTTCTACTTGATTTCTGAATTTCTTTCTCACCGTTTTCCGTTCCTATTCTTACACCGCCATATGCTATGGCGGGCGTCGGCTATTAACTAAATAAATAGATAACACAGATAAATAAATATATACACACATACTATGGTCTGAACCCACACCAGCATGACTAAAAAGAAGGAAAATTTAAAAAGAAAGAAAAACTTCTTACTTGGTAATCACAGTCCCAGTGAGGTATTATGCAGATGTATTTCTGTTGCTATAAAGGACCCTCAGTCGTGTTTCTTGACACACTTCTGCTGGATAATTCATTGGCTGAAAGTACTCAGTGTTAGTGAGACAGAGAGAGGATGGGCATCATTGTTCATATCACTTTATAATAACACTCATTAATAAACTTGTACTGACCATTACAATAGATTGAATAGTTTCAACTTTAGAAAGACATGCTGGTTAGGTGGATTGGCGATTCTAAATTGTCCCTAGTGTGTGCTTGGTGTGTGGGTGTGTTTGTGTGTGTCCTGCAGTGGGTTGGCACCCTGCCCGGGATTGGTTCCTGCCTTGTGCCCTGTGTTGGCTGAGATTGGCTCCAGCAGACCCCCGTGACCCTGTGTTCGGATTCAGCGGGTTGGAAAATGGATGGATGGATGGATTAGATACTGCAAAAAAATGTACAGCTAATGAATGAAGGAATAATTTACATTTTTAGTAGCATCTTACTCTTTCTCACTACATAATAATTCAGTGTTGCAGCTCAGTTCACGTTCTTTTTCATTGGTGTTGTAAAATTCATCCATGTAAACAGTGCTGGGTGATTTGTAACAGGTGAAACTGCTCCAGTACTAGCGCTAAATGAAAATGTTAAAATGTCAATTTTTTCTTTCACATTTTACACCTCCATTATAAAAGTTACTTCTAGCTTCAAATATGTGCACTTTTGCTATAACAAGTTGTCTAAGGAAACTGCCTATGAAATCGATTGTGTTTTAACCAGCAATATCTTCTATATAAATTATTTTTTTTCTGTCCTGTTTGTCCAAGTTGATGGGTGTCTGCATTGAGCACAATTTTAAAAAATCAGGAGTGGTCTCCCCTATACTTTTTCTTATACTCAGATATGGGGATGGATATTTGAAGAGTAAACCGCAAGACAATGATTATGTTTTTATATTATGTTCATTAAAGAACCATCAACAATGAATCAAATTAATAATATATTAAACAATTATTTTAAAAGTAAAGTTGAATAAAGAGGACTCTGCAGCTGCATGAATAAAAAAGTACCACTTCTGGTTAGCGGAAATAGCTCAAAAGTTGATAGAAATCTACATTTTGTACCTAATAGTTGTATGCAAAATTTGGTTGACCTAAGTGAAAGCGTACTCAAGTTATCGTGTTTACATACACACACAGACAGACACACAGACATAAGTCCACAAATGATATTTTCAGAGTCGGGTCTAAATCGTTGAGATTCATCAAAATCTCGAAATTGAATTTTTGGACAATTCCAATACTTTCCCTGTACTTTGTAAATGAGAAAGTAAAAATGCACATAATATACATTTTTTGTATCATATGAGTTGTATCTGTTGCAAAATGCCAATTACAATGTTACTCCTAAAGAAAAGATTAGCAAGGGTTTGTTAATTTCTTCTAACACAAAAAATGATTTTTCTAATATTAAAATAAAATGCACATATTATTGTCAGAACTGAGGAATACTGAGGAATGGTCCTGAATAAACTGTATAACCTAAGCATAATTTTAATGGCAAGGTATGCAGGTCCCTTTTAATGCTGAATGGAGAATGCTGAAGCCATGCCTTCATTATATACTGAGAGGCAAATGCAGCAAAATAGTAATGTCGGGTACTGTGCATGCTGCTTGCATTAGGATTGTAGCTTTGGGAGAGCTTTTCCCAAGTTTAAAGACAATGTTGCTTAATTAGCAAAGCATTTCTAAACATCCAAGTATTCAATTCTATATCCATGTACAGTAATTTTATTTAGAATCCTATAATGTCAGAGTCTATTCTGAGAGCACTAAGCACAAGACATGAACCACTTCTGATTAAAATCCACATTTTACCATTTAAATTTTGAACAACATTTGAAAGTGAATTTTTGTAATGTAATGCATAAACAAAGAAGGTTATGTTGATTTTGAATTCCTACATTATTACAGTTTTTTAATAATCTACTTCTAAATACTTATTTAATATGTATTTCTTATTATTTTTACAGTGCAGAAAACTTTTGTTTATCATTAATATATGCAACATTTTAGATTTTAATTTCTGAAATTTTCACTATATTATTGTCAATGTCATTTAAACATTTGTAGGGTTAATCTGTTAAATGATTTCAACTCTAAATAAGAAGAAGGAAAATGCAACCACTTCCTTTAATGACCCAATTTACGTAAATATTGTGGTGGCCAAAATGAAAACACATACTATTATTATCAAGATTAAATCTTCATCGGTTTGATTGTTGACAATTATTTGAGCAACAGCTAAATATTATTTATGAATCTCTGTGCAATTATAAAGCAAAATATGCATTTTTATTTACTATACATTAAATACTGTAACCAGATAAACAAAGTACGGTAAGGAAGTCTGTGTGTGGTTATTTACTGTGAGATACAAAATAAACACTACCTTTGATACTTCAACAATCACAACGTTTGTTTGTGAATAGTAAAGATGCATATGAACAGTCTATGAAATGTAATTTTGTTTTTAAACTAGAACATCTTTAAAGCTTATGGAAAACTCAGCAGTAACATTTTGGGAGGTTTATTAACTTGCCTCAAACCATATGCTACAAAGAAAATGTGTCAAACATTATTTTTCGCTATTATTTTTTGAGGTACAACACTTGTGTAAACCAGTGTCACGCCAGCGTACACCAACACCCGATTTACCGAAGAAACTGAACGAACAAACATATTAGAAATATGAGACCCAGCACCACCCGATTCTCATCATCCGTATCAACACACCCTCTGTCATCACGGCAGCCGCACAGTACACTTGACTTCTAACTGCTGCAAAGGCAGCTCGTTTTCATGGCACAAGCGCGAATCTGCAAATGCAGACTCCAAAATGAGGAGAAGTATCCAGCTGCAGTCAGGACACCTTTCCCTCCGACAGATCCGAGCACTTCAGACACTACGAGGACGTTTATTTTTACCTCTTGTATAACTGTACAATTTAACAATTTAATGTGTGTTACATTACCTAGACAACTGATTCATTTAATTCACTTATTAAACAATACCTGCCAAATAATACAAAGAGTACACGACACGTGTTTCACCCTTATTGGGGCTCATCAGGTGTACGCACCTTTGCTTCCTCGGATCTCGGACGTTGGCGCCTGAAGAGAAGCCTCTGACGTTGCGCCGCGGCGACTGGTTCGCTTACTTGATAGGGTGAAGTTCGGACTATTATATTCACAGGTCTGAAACGCAAGCGACTTATTTAGATGGTTTCCAACCAGGTAACATTTGCGGTTGTTCGGACAGTCGGCAAACATCTGCCACGTCCACGTCCTCTCAGTAGCGAGAAGCAGATCATAGATATGTGATGCAGTACCAGAGTACACGACACGTCTTTCGCCCTAATTGGGCCCCATAGAGTGTACGCACCTTTGTTTCCCCTTACGGGGATCGAACCTCAGTGCCCGAGGAGAAAGACGCCTCTAACGCTACAGCACGGCAGCTGGTTCGCTTACTTGACAACTTGAAGATTGGAGTGTTACATTCATAGGTCTAAATCGCAATATGAATATTTTGGATGGTTTTCCTACCATGTAACACTTGTGGTTGGCCTGCCAGTCGGCAAATATGTATATACTGTATATAAAACAAAAGACCTCTATAGTTTAGAAGTTTAATAAATACTGCCTACACAGGCCTCTAAACCACCAACTCCACAGGTTTGAGAGCAGGAACTTAAATGAATTGAAATCGATATGTCTTTGCAAGTGGATATTATTGGAGTACACCATTGAAACATGGGGAAAGTGGGCGGAGTCAAAGAGATGCCGCTGACGGGGTGTCATCTTATGCGCCTAAGCATTTATCAGGTTGCTGAATCGGTCGAAGGCTTCAGACTGTCTCGGCCTGCTGCTGGACTCTCTTGAGAATGAGCGCACCATCGGCATTTGCATGAAATCAGCTTTTGCATTCGTTGCTCGTGTGAAGTGCACTGAATTATTTTGTGCCAGGAGGCTGTTCAACAACTACGGATTCTCTGATCCTCACAATGAAAAAAAAAATTATGGGATAACGCTCATCTCGCACTTATCATGTACGCAATGCGTTCGTGATATTTTCACGTTTGTACAGGATACGTGCGAGATAAGGGTTATCCCAGATTATTTTCATTGTGCAGTTCAGAGCAACACTGTGGCATAGGTAAGAAAGTTATTACACTCAAAGGCTATTTCGGTATTCTGTCTCCATAGAGTCTGCAAAGGGCATTGCTGACATTGTTTTCTCTCCATGGTTACACTTCTGCAAAGGGCAAGTAGTCTGCATTGTTTTTTATATTTTACATTTCACTCAACTGCCCCTTGTAATCCTTTCTAAAACTGGCTTATTTTCCACATTTTACTTTTGCGAGACCTTATTTTTGGCATTAAACAACATTAAAACGGACAAAAGAAACAGACTGACATATGAGGTTAGTACTGCATGTTTGGGCTTGAAGTTCACAAAGTACCTACTTTCAAGTTCAGATTTATCTGTTAAAGCTCAGTAACAAAAAAAGTCATTAACTGATGTCAAATCAAATGCAATGTATTCCATATTTTTTCAGTTCAATTCAAAATTACTATTAAAAGTAAGGTAATTTTTAGTGCACTGTTATAAGCCCAGTTAGAATTAGTGCAGATATCATTTTCTCTACTGTAAGTCAATGATTTCTCTTTTACTTTTAACACACAAGCCCCCCACACATAATTGGGCTATATTTTTAAAATAAATGAATATGTAAAGAGTTGTTTCTCTTTTGTCTAGTGGGGGTGACATGCCAGCAGAGTCAAATTAGACATTTTCAGATTTTTTGACACGCTGAGCCCAAAAGGTTTGCCAACACTGGTGTAGATAGACCTTATACAGCCATAGTCTTCTCTGTAGAGCAGAGGCTGCAGTCATGTCTTTAACAACAGCAATAAGTCATTTCTTATATAGCCCAGAATCACACAAGGAATGCCACAATAAGCTTTAACAGGTCTTGTTTTCTTTGACAGCCACTCCACAGTCTTGACTGTCTAAGAAGACAATTAAAAACCCTTGTAGGGGAAAAAATGGAATTTCATGTTTTTATGGAGATCAATCTGTTGATCTCACCATCCCTTTTACTCTCACTCATAAACAAGACCCCAAGATACTTAAACTCCTCCACTTGAGGCAGTAGCTCACCCTCACTCAGGGATGAAAATCAAATTTTTTCCTATTGAAGACCATGGCCTCGATTCCCTGTTGCTTAACACTCAGTTGCAAACCACCCCAGTAAATGCTGGAGTTCACAGCTTGATGAAGCCAGCAGGACCGGAGTCCTCTGTAAAAAGTAGCGATGTGACTGAAAGTCCACCAAACTGGACACCTCCCATCCCCAGCTGTGCCTTGATACCCTGTCCATGAAAATCACATGCCCAAGTATGCAGACACTGTTCTCACTGTCATTAAACAGGAACCAAACTGCCCTTATTTGGTAGTGGCCCCAAAACCCTGTACTCTCCTGGCACCCCGAATTCTCCCCAATAAAATTCCTCGAGCAACAGTCATATGCATTCTCCAAGTCCACAAAACACATGTAGATCAATTGGGCACACCCCATGTCTCCTCCAGGATTTTCATGAGGGTAAAGAGCAGGTCTTTTGTTCCATGGCCTGGACTGAATCCACATTGGTTCTCCTGGTCTGAAGGTTCCACAACTGGGCAGAGCCTCCTTTCCTATACACTGGCATAAGTTTTCCCAGGGAGGCAGAGCAGTGTGATCCCCTGATAGTGGGAGCACACCCTCTAGTCCCCCTTTTTAAAAATGGGGACCATCAACCCAATCTGCCACTTCAGTCATGACAGCCCAACAATGTTCAGTGCCTTCAGCATTTCTGGGTGGATCTCATCCATAACTGGGGTCATTCCACTGTGGAGTTGCTTAACTACCACAGTGATCTCCTTCTAGGAAATGGGCATTGATCCCACATCAGCTTCTGGCTCTCCCTCCAAAAGGGGACTTACCAGATTCAGGAGTTCATCGAAGTGTTCTGCCACTAGATGACATCCTCAGTCTGGGTCAGTATTTCTCTACCCTTGCTGAGAACAGCCTGGATGAAGCCCTGCCCTACCCCTTCTGAACTTCTTGTTTGGTTGGCCAAAATCTCTCTGAGCCTGATTGATTGTTACCCTCTGTGGACTCTCAGAACTCCTCACACACACAGGGTTTTTGCCTCCCCGACACCCAAATCCACAGTCCTTGTGGCCTGTTGGTACCCCCTCTGCTGCTTCAGGGTCTCCCATGCTAACCATCCACAAAAGGCCTCCTCCTTCAGCCTGATGGCATTCCTCACCTCTGGTGTTCACCATTGGGTCCTCGAGCTGCTACCTAAAGGCCATATATTGAACATATGACAAGAGTTTTCAGAGTTTAAAGGTGCTGTTTAATAAGTGCTTTCAACATTGTTATACAGTTGTCACATGATCATCATTAACAGCATTTCATTATCTGATTAGTTGTTCACTGTTCGGCCCATATTCAGTACCATTGTCCAGTAAGAGAAGGAAAGGTGAATCCAAACTGCATCATTACTCAGGATGACAATTTTTTTTTTTAATAAAACCTCAGCTACATATTTTTTATTTTCATTTAAGGTCACAGTAAAGAGGGAAAATGTCTGGAAAGATTGAGGTTCCTTTGTGAATGTAGAATTTGACTAATCTCCAACTTGGAGAGTCTTCTTGTAAAATTTCCAACTTTTAGGTATTGCTAAATGTGTTTTTCACAAATAGTCTACTTTACGAAATGCTTTACTATCAACCCCACTTTCATGACATTGAAGTCAGACACTTTTTATATTTCTGGGGCATAGTGAAAAAGTAGTGGAATTAGGAGAAAAAAAAATATTGCATTGTTTCAAAATGTGTTTTTTATAAAAACTGGTTGGAAACTTGGTCAAATTCAGTAATAGACACCATGGAAGCTTTTGACCTTGCTATTCCCGAGGCAGGCTCTCTTTATCATCACAAAGCGGTCTGATAACTGAGGTTTTGCCCATCTTCTCCTTCTTGTAGAAGAGGTTGCCTCTCATCATACAACTCCATCTTCTTCTTCTTTGTTCTGCGACATGCAAGGGTTATTACTGCAGCCAAGAGGGAAGCTAACAGTGCACCCAAGATTGCAGCTCCAAGTAACCACTGCCAGATATGCCGTGCCTGGTCTAAGTATGGGTTTAAAAATTCCTGGATTCTCTGACCTGGAAAGGCAAAGAGAGAGGTAGGATAAGTACTTTCTATTAAGAATACAGTTCTGCTTGGCATGTGCTATGATCAGGAGACAAGAAATCATGATGTTTTTTAGTTCTGGGTTTTCTAGCATCTTCCATCAGTTGAGGATTGTTAAAGTAAAAGCAGTGTTAAATAATACCAATGCTTAAGATTGCACAGTGGTTAGCACTACACTACAGCTCCAGACTGCTTGGTTCAAATTTCAGTGTGGACACGATCAGAGAGTTTGCACAGAATACCTGTGGTTTTGACTTTGTCCTTCAGGCAGTAACTCACCCCTCACTCAGAGAGGACAATCAACCTTTTTCCTACTGAAGATCATGGCCTCAGATTTGGAAGGGTGGATCCTGATAGCTACTGCTTCATACTCAGTTGCAAACCACACCAGTGCATGCTGGAGTTCACAGCTCGATGAAGCCAGCAGGACCAGAGTCCTCTGTAAAAAGCAGTGATGCGATTATAAGTCTGCCAAACCAGACACCTCCCATCCCCAGCTGCACCTTGATACCCGATCCATGAAAATCACAAACAACACAGGAGACAAAGCACAGGCAGAGCACAGTTCCACGCACAGAGGACAGTGTTGATGTTTTGCCCAAGTATGCAGACACCATTCTCACTGTGATTAAACAGGAACCAAACTGCCCTTATTTAGTAGTGGCCCTGAAACCTTGTACTCTCCTGGCACCCCAAATTCTCCCCAATCAAATCCCTTGAGGAACAGTCATATGCCTTCTCCAAGTCCACAAAACAGGTACAAAAAAAGTCCACTTCAGGTATTCCAGCTTCTTTCCACATTCCAGCAATTTGCAGGTTAAAGTGATTGGTGGACTGAACTCCGTCCAAGCTACTTCTAGTCAGGTCTCAAGTGCTGCTTGGATAGGCGCTCAAAGTCCACAGTAATCTTATGTTAATGGGTACAGTTAAAAAAAAAATATATATATATAAAATGCAATAAGAATGTTGTTCTCAACACTACTGACAAACTGTGCAGCTTTCTAAGACTAACTTGTGTCAGGCATGATATTGCTTATACAAAAATGTTAATTGGAATGAATGGTTTTACATAAAGATGGATTGTTTAGTTTTGAGAAGAACTAATATATAATAGGGTGGCACGGTGGCGCAGTGGGTAGCACTGCTGCCTCACAGTAAGGAGACCTGGGTTCGCTTACCGGGTCTTCCCTGCATGGAGTCTGCATGTTCTCCCCATGTCTGCATGGGTTTCCTCCGGGTACTCTGGTTTCCTCCCACAGTCCAAAGACATGCAGGTTAGGTGCATTAGCGATCCTAAAAATTGTCCCTAGTGTGTGCTTGGTGTGTGTGGATGTGTGTGTGCGCATGCCCTGCCCGGGGTTTGTTTCCTGCCTTGCACCCTGTGTTGTCAGGGATTGGCTCCAGCAGACCCCCATGACCCTGTAGTTAGGATATAGCGGGTTGCATAATGGATGGATAATATATAAAGAAGAAAGATGAATGGACCACATTGTCAGTTTCAATAGGTCAGAACCCTCCAGTAAAGGAAAGGCAAATGAAAGGTGTTAAAGACGCATGCCGTGTTAGAAACACACATATTAAGGAAAATTGTTGAATTTGTAAAAGGACTTTTAAAATAACAAATAGGGTAGCTTTACTGGAGAGAGGGTGCAAATGCTGACCTATCTTTGAGCTCCACCTTCCTTCATTGCATGCTAGCTGCATAAAAGTTTACCCAAAGAAGTTTGTGTGCCTACTGGTTGAAAAATTAACTTTGATAAACTTAGGCCGAATACAAAACCTTTAAAAAAAAATCTTTAAAATATTTGATCTCTGTTACTCTTTACTTCATTTAACACAACGGAGGCAACTTTCCTTAAAATAGTACTCCGAAGCCACGGAGTGACCAAATAACCAGACGTTTCCTTTTTAAAATTGCCTCAAGACAAAAAAAAAAAAAAAAAAAAGTACTATATACATACAATTTCAAATATGAATGCAAAGCTGCCACATGCAGTAAAGGGGGTGGAGGTTTGAAGACACTGCTTCTTTAAAGCAACCCTGCTGCAGATTGGAGTCATGCTGAGCAGTTTGGTCTTTTGTCTGCATTCTATCAGTAAGAATAATTCATATTAATTCATAATTCCATATTTCAAAATTCCTTTTGTCTCCTTTGCTTCTACCCGAGAATGGACACCCTGGGGTTTCATCCACAAGTTTAGACATCTGAGAATGCCTAGCAGTCTTTTATGCCGCCATGATTATCATTGGATGTGATCATTATTTGACTCAATAGTAGGCACCTACAGTACATCACAAACCTCTTAAAATAGAGGATGGTAGGTGAGCTATAGTGCTGTTTGGAGAAGTGCTTTAATCATGGTAAAATTTTTATTACAGAAACTTAACAAAAAGATTTAGAAGACATGTGGTCTGGGGTGAGGGAGGTGGATTTAATAAAGGGAACAAGCCTATAAAGGTTACACATTCATTTCATATTGACCCAAAGTTCTGTTAAATTAATAAAATGTGCTCAATCTTATGCAACATGCTTAACGCACATTTAGGCCTTCATTAGTTCAGCTCCAATTTAAGTACAGATATATGAAGAACGTTCAAAAAGTTTCCGCACTTATATTTTTGTTGGAAACGGTGAAGGTGGAAGGAATAGCAATTGTTTGTGTCTGAGAGTGTCATGTGACAGGGAAAGTTGCATCACTACAAGAAAGTGACTATGTAGAAAAGTCATGTAATTTGTTTTTGCAATTTTTAATAGAGAGTTTAAAAAAAAAAAAAAAAAAGGCTGGAAACTTTTTGAACGTCCCTCTTACATCCAATCCAATATTTTGTCTACAAACATGAAACTTTCGTATTACCTTCCTATGACACTGCCAGATGCAATAAGAATGCTTCTTTTTCATAAGTTACTAAGTTAACATCTGATCTCTGGAAATTCTGAAATGGGACCCATAAAAGTAATCTTGAAGGTATGTGGAAACATTTACAGTGCTTAATATAAGTCCAGCTTTATCTCTATTAATTTTCCAACCTATACTCTCTGTATCTATGTGGGTAATTGTCACAGTATTCCTATTTTCCTACCTTATCTCAGTGATATGCATATAGAAAACAGTGAATGAGATTACCCTAAAATGGTCTGGAGTTACATCCATGGTTAATTCCTGTCTGATGAAATGAGGCTGAACTCCAAGTTAATCAAACTTCTACCCTCAAACAAGGAGCAACAAACAACAAGACCACACAACATCAGACACCATCTTCAAAGGTCTGGTATTGTAAACTGGTTTATCTGCGACAAAATAAACTTAGAATACAATCGCCCTGGTCCTTAGCTGGCTTTTCTATGAAATATGCATATGAAATCAAGACCTAGCTGAATAAGTCTCACTTGGATTAGCCTGGTTCTACAATTGAGGTTCATTTAGTTTTAATAAATGCAAAGTACTTCTCATTAGCTCAAAATAGACATATGCAATTCACAATTAGAACAGTTTTGATGAGAACCAGCAATTCAGTCAACCATAGCTTGTCATTCTAATGCACCCAATTTCTTCCAAAATAACATCAAGTCCAATTTTGAACTTCCCTAAAGTTCCACAATACTTGATGATTTATTCCAGGTGTCTATGGTTCGCTACGTGAAGAAAAACTTTCTCACGTATGTGTTCAATCTACTCTTTACTGGTTTCTTTACACATTCCCAATTCTTTTAATTTAATGACTAACTTCTACTGTGATACCTTATCAAAAGTGTTCTGAAAATTGAGATAATTAACATATACTGTATATGCTTTTGCTGCTTCCTCATAGAATTCCAGCACATTTGTGAAACATGATATCCCCAGTTTGAAGCCATGCTTATTGTTTACCAATACCTCTGTTTTTTATCCCATGAAGCTCAATCTTTTTCCTAATAATTGCATCCATAAATGTACCCGTCATGCAAGTTAAAAACTTACTGGCATATAATTATTTGTATAAGCCAGATTGCAGTTTTGTTTTTTATTTTATTGTCATCATTCCATACAAATAGATCATTTTTTTACAAAAAAATAGGATTGAAAACAAATCAACCCCCTCTTCTGAGAAAGAGCAGGGGGAAGGGAATAAAACTTAAAGCTAGTAAAAATAAATCAATTGATGAGTTTAATAGGCGGAAAAAGATAAATGGGGAAGAAAAAGAAATGGGAAGAGAATCTACTTCCTCAGTGTTTTAAGAGCTTATTCTAAAATATTATTGATTAGATCCCTCCAGGTTTTGAAAAAGTTCTGCACAGATCCTCTGAGAATTAGATTTTTTCCAATTTCAAATAATATAAAACATCAGTTACCCACTGACTTAAAAGAGGAGAGAGTTAGGATTCTTCCAGTTTAGCAAAACAAGTCTGCGTGCCAATAGTGTAGTGAAGGCAATCACAGTTTGTTTGTCCTTCTCCACTTTAAGCCCATCTGGAAGGACACCAAATGCAGCTGTTAGTGGATTAGGAGGGATTGTGACACCAAGGCTGTCTGAAAGACATTTAAACATTTTGATCCAAAATGATGTTAATTTGTGCAGGCCCAAAACATGTGACCCAGTGAGACTGGGACTTGATTGCAGCGTTCGCAGGTTGGATCTTGCCCTGGAAACATTTTGGACAGTTTTAAGCGAGACAGATGAGCTCAATATATAATTTTGAGTTGAATAAGTGTATGCTTTGCACATATGGAGCTCGAGTGAAGTCTCTGCATTGCTACCTTCTACTCCTTTTCTGATATGTTGAGGGATAGATCCTTTTTCCCCATTGTCCTCTTGGATCTTTGAAAGGGAGGGACTGTAAAATAATTTTATATATTGCAGAAATACTGTCCGAGTCCTTGAAACTGAGCAATATTTTTCCAGCATAGAGGAAGGTGCGAGATGAGGAAAACTGGGCAGGTTCTGTTTAACAAAGTTTCTAATTTGAAGATAGTGAAAGAAAGGTGTTGCTGGAAAGTTAAATTTGTAATGTAATTGTTCGTAGGATGCAAAGATGTTGTCTATATAAAGATCTCTAAGCAATTTAATCCCAAATGTTTTCTAGATATCAAAAACTACATATGTTTGTGAGGGTTGAAAAAGGTGGTTCTCATGTAGAGGTGCCACAGATAAAAGATTCTCCATCTTAAAATGCTTTCTACATTAGTTCCATATTCTGAGTGAGTGAAGCACAATTGGGTTATTAGTATATTGGTGATAATTTGCATTTATTGGGGCACAAACCAGGGAATATAAAGATGTACTGCAAGATTTTACTTCTATTGCGGACCAAGCCTGTGTATGTTCATTTATTTGTGTCCAGGTTTTCATAGCTTGTATGTTTGCTGCCCAGTAATAAAACTGAAAGTTAGGCAGAGCCATGCCACCTTCTGTCTTAGGTCTTTGTAGGGTCGCTCTCTGGATATGTGGATGTTTTAGGTTCCAAATAAATGAGGTTATGGTTAAATCTAATTGCTTAAAGAATGATTTTTTTTAATGTATACTGGAATGTTGGGCTGCACGGTGGTGCAGTAGGTAGTGCTGCTGCCTCGCAGTTAGGAGACCCGGGTTTGCTTCCTGGGCCCTCCCTGCGTGGAGTTTGCATGTTCTCCCCGTGTCTGCATGGGTTTCCTCTGAGTGCTCCGGTTTCCTCCCACAGTCCAAAGACATGCAGGTTAGGTGCATTGGCGATTCTAAATTGTCCCTAGTGTGTGCTTGGTGTGTGGATGTGTGTGTGTGCGTGCCCTGCGGTGGGCTGGCACCCTGCCCGGGGTTCGTTTCCTGCCTTGCGCCCTGTGTTGGCTGGGATTGGCTCCAGCAAACCTCCGTGACCCTGTATTAGGATATAGCAGGTTGGATAATGGATGGATGGATGGATGGATATTGGAATGTTTTGAAATAAAAAGAGAAGCTTAGGAAGGATATTCATCTTAACAATGTTAATTCTTCCAGCTAGAGTGAGATGAAGGGTTGACCATCTATGCAAGTCTTGCTTAAGTTTTTCCATACAGACGGCGAAATTTTGTTGATAAGGAGCTTTATGTTTACTTGTGATATTCACCCCTAGGTATTTAAACTGATCTGCAATAATAAAAGGGAAGGTGTCCAATCTAATATTGTATGCTTGAGAATTGTTTACCAATACTTCTGGTTTTTAATCCCATGAAGCTCAATCTTTTTCCTAGTAATTGCTTCCATAAATGTACCCATCATGCAAGTTAAACTTACTGGCATATAATTATTTGTATAAGCCTGATTGCAGTTTTTAATGCAAGAGAGTGCAACATCTGCAGATTGAGTGCATTTGACTTTAGAAGAGGAGCCAACGGGACACATGGTATATTTTCGGATAGGTTGGAATAATAAAAGGCCAGAAGTTACAGACCATCCTGTTATATGGAGTCTTATATAACCAATGTAAAACAGAAGAACATGTTACAAAGTTTGGTGGTCTTTTCAGCTGCTGTACAAGAAGTAGTTTTTGAAAAAACCTATAAGAACACCAAAAGAATTTGCATGTGCTGTGAAGGACAGAGATGCTGTGTGGCAATTTTTAGCAAAGTAATTAAATTCCTAAATAAATCACGGCTCTGAATCTTTGCATTGGATGATTGGGTTATTGGCATAATTCAAATTAAAAATTTTCTTTTGAATTGCCCAGTTTATTTTTAAACTTACTAGTTTGTGAATGTCTGTCCAAAGCATTGCAGAATATTATGTATTCAGTAGTAGCGTGTATTGTTAAATGTACTTTGAAGCAAGTCCTGTATAAAAACACACTTCAGAATTACTACAATATAAATTTGTAGGCAAACATCTATTGCATTTTTAGCATCTAAAAAGAAAGCTGAAGCTTCTGACGCTGGCAGGAGGCCCCCCAACGTTGAATGTCACATCCTCTGAGGAGGTTGTCCTGGGCATACAATTAACGTCATTTAGAAAAGCACTTACTTGTACATTGATGCTATGGAATGATTTGGAGTTTACATAGTGTAAAGAAGGAAGCACGGGAAGCCTAAAGAACATTATCTAGTACCACTGATAAAACTTTGGTTATGGATACATATTTTGCCAAAAAGCAACTTCAAAAAAAGTCTCTTTGATTGCATGAAAGTCATAATGGCTGGAAAAAGCAAAATATTAAAGGAGCCGCTTTGGCAGAAGGAATGCATTGTTAACCTTCACAAATGTCTTTGTAAGATTTTCCACAAAGTAAACACTGTACATAAATGCACAACAAACAAAAACAAAACTTGCACAATAGTCAGTCATTTGCTGCTGTAGGAGTATTACTAATTACATATAAATAGTATACAGTATATATTTTAGATAAAACTTTGTCACCTGTTGAATTCAGGTAATAAAATAAATTAAAAAAAAATCAATATCTCATGCCTTATGTGTTCCATCATGGTCTTTCCTCTAGAGCCTGTCTGTGTGAACCTGTCCTGACCGGTGTTCAGACTCTTGACTCAGACTTTTGAATACGACTTTCACTGGGTCTGTTACACCTTTACTCCTCCACATGTGTCTCACACTCCCTACTTAAACAGGAAGTGCGTCACCAAAGTCAAACTGACCAATCAGATTGCTCAGAGGAACTGGACACATAACACACACACACACACTTTAGCATTGTATCATACAGTATATTTTTTTGGCGGATCTAATATATATCTTGCACCGAGAGATCCGTTAATAAATGCCAAGAGATCTGTCCGCTCTATTATCAATCTTGACAGTGATGGCGTAAAATCCCAATATATCAATCGAACTTCCTTTATCCTTCAGATTTTCAAGGAGTGGGCATGATATGACTAATCCTGGAGAGTCATTGAGAACAATTAAGACACAAACCTCTGTGTGCAGTTCATCAGTGTGAGTACCAGACCATAATTTTCAATTTTTATTAGTGTTTCTATGTAATTTGCATTTAATCCATTATAAAACATTTTCCTTTTTAATATTTCATTAGTGAAAAAGAGAACAATGAAATATAAAAACAACAGTATGTGATTAATTATTGAGCTATGCAATGGAATCTATTTAATATGCACATTAGTGTTGTCTAAAAATATGTTACTATTTGTTATTAGACAATATTTCTATAAATAGTGTCATGAAATACATTATATACCAAAAATGATAACAGACTTTATTTCTAATCTTTATTTGTGCTGGTGCTCTTAAAGCTACACACCTTTCCCATCAAATGCTCAACTGAATTGTTCTGGTGTTGATAAGTTATCAATCTTGGAAGAAAGTGAGTTGTTTCTACAAACTGAAATAAGGTATAAAATTAAATGCAAAAATGAGGGTGGGGAGTGGCTGGAGTTTATCTTCGCGGCAATTATTTGAATGAAACATTTCACTGGGCACAAATGTAAGCATCCAATGGTAAACTTAGAATTGAACAACAACTTGCTAGCAGAAGAAAAAGTAATCACTTGGATAGTCACAGAATTAAGTGGTTAACATTTGATTTCTAGCAGGATAAGAACTTTACCCCAGCACTGAACAAAACAACAAAATTATCCCAAAAACTATTCTCATAAAGTTTACACCTTAGGGAATGGCAGAGACAAAAAAGAAGGAAGTGTTTAATATTAAAAACAAAACAAAAAAAAAACCATAATCCATGAAGTCTCACCTGGTTCTAACAAATAAGCGTAATTATATCCAAAATCCAATGATGAAACAAAGTAGTCCCCATTTTGGAACAGTGGTATGAAAGGCACCATGTGGTAGTCGTGGTTGTGACCAATTGGAGCGTTGACTGCTGGGTAGAGATCTCTGACTGGCTGGTGTCTTCTTAGCCACTGCTCAAAAATACTAAAATATATGGGGACAAAAAAAAGAAGTCTATTAAAATGACCTGTGGCCTGAATAAAAACTAATAAACACAAACTGAAACACACGCTTTCCAGTTGTGCTTCTTTATCTGCAACGTATTATCTCAAATGCCACAAATGCACAAGTAAGCATTGTAAAATATGATGAAGACTAAACCCAACCAGGACTAGAAGAAAGTGGCTGTAGCCAAATAGTATGATTATTTCACAACGTTTTGGTACCCATTTCTAATATATGCATTAGTATTGTTGTTGTTGTGTTTGCCGCAGGCCACCGCAGAGTTGTAGAACATGTACAGGATGTCACGACTCATATTAAAAGGGAAAGAAACAAAAAAAAAAACCAAACAGTCTGCCCTACCCTTCATATACTGTATAGTTGCACTATGTTAGGAGACCTGTCCGGCCTGTCACTGATGTAGACCTCCAAGTACTTTCAGCAAGGTACCACCTCTACATCCACTCCCTGAATAGTGACTGGACATAAAGGCTCTTTGGTGCAAAGTCAATAACCAGTTCCTTGTTTTTGTGAATGTTAAGGTGCAGACAATTCTTTCAGCACCAAGAAACAAAGTTCTCCTCCTATACTCTGTTTCATCCCCATTATCAATATACTCCATAAGTGCAAAGTCATCTAAGAATTTCTGCAAGTGACATGACCTGAAGTTATATTTATAGTTGGAGGTGTACAGAGTAAAGGAGACAGGACCATTCCTTCTGGTGCTCACATCTGTTTCAGAAACACAGTCCTTGAGTCTCACAAGCTGTGGCCTGCCCAACAGAGAGTCAATTATCCATGACACCATAGGCTCATCCACCTACATATCTTGGAGTTTCCAGCCATCCGTGTTAAGGGGTATAGTACTGAAGGCACTTGCAAAATTAAAAAATAAAAACAAACAATCAGTGCTGCCAGGTGAGGGAAAGCCTTGTGCAACAGATAGACAAAGATGGAGTTGGGAATGAAATTACCTAATAGGTCTTCATGATATGATAAAGGCCACTGGTCTATAGTGAAATGGCATGCTGCTTACATAATCAAGAGAGAGTTTGATAAGGAAACAAACATAATTGTGGTAATTTCTCTCTAAAGCTCATTGAAGTATTTTCTACTACTCTTCGCTCCTTTTCCAATTAACAAGATTGGGGTTTGGGAAGCACCAACAGGAAGAAGAAGTGGCACTAGGACTTTGCAGGGTCTTAAAAATGCCCACTCACAAACTCACTCGTACAGGTCTAGATTTAAAGCCATCAGTTAGCCAATACTGCACATTTTTGTCTTGTGAGAGGAAATGTGGCCACAACTTGTACAAGAGAGTCTGGAACTGTGTCCCAACAGTGCTACCCACTGTGTTACTATGCTGTCAGTTTCTGATGTGATAGGCCTGGTTATTTGTGTTTGCCCCCAATAAGTTTTAATCAAACAATATAATGCTCAATATTTAAAGGAAAATACAGCTCTCTCACAAGTGCTTTAATTACTTTCTCAGAAAATTCAATTTTCTTGGTTAATTCCAAAAAAAAAAGTACATTTCAATTAAATTGTATTAAAAAAAGGTCAGGTTTGAAAACATGTCCCATTTTACACAATAATGGCTGATCATCATTATTTTAAATACTTTTCAGTACACAGAGATGCACATTTCTGAACTGAAATTTAGTTTACACACACAAAAACAAAGCTGATGTTATATTATACATTTTTAAGGTCAAAGATATTAAATATTTCCACTTGTATATTAAATTAAAATATTTCGAGTATGGTGAAAGTTGATTCTGACAGACTCCATTTGGCTGTCAGCTGCTTTTCCAGAAATGTGTCGAGTGGAATTGAGGGCGTGGAATAATTTGAATTGCTTTGATCTGTAGGATGATATTAACATTTAGTATTAACACTGGTTTGTAGCGGAGACTGACTTTGCATAAAGCATTCCTTTTTTATTTGTTTAGGTAGAGTGTGAGAATTAAGCAAGCAGACTTAAAATCAAGTATCAAGCTGCGCAGCTACTAGAAGCAAGTCTGAAGCACAAACATTATGTATAAAAGAGGCATTTTAACTTGAATTAAGTAAAAGGAAAAAAAGTAAACTTTTAAATGAATATATCTGAACAACCTGACTTTACTGGCAAAAAACGTATGCAGTTTTCTTCAAGTGAAATGCATGTTTCTTACAGAAATGCAGCTTACAAAAAATAAAATTTTCAAAATAACATTTAAAAAAAAAAAAAAAAAAATTAGGCAGAGAAAATGCTCACGCTTCTTACAGAGCATTCTTGAGTGGTGCTTGATAAACAAAAAAAAAAAAAGTTCCACATTCATGTTGTTTTCATAGCAGTCATAAAATAAATCAGGAAAAAAAACCCATACCAGTCTCAACCATAACAGTACAGATGAAATCTACTTCATTCAATAGCCAAATGTATCCAATCCATTGATGAGGCACTCGGTGAGTTTAAACAAACAGTTTACTGTGAAACAAGGAGTCAACTGTCCATTACTTTGCATACATGTCTACATGTCTATAGAATCGTACACTTGCTTAAAACAAATAAAAAAAAAACAGCATATCTGAAAAGCATCAGTTTATGAACAGTAACAATAGGGCTACATCGTTTAATGAATGCTTGATTGCATCACTTACAGAAGTAATAACATTGTTGTTCTTAAACAGTCACTGCAAAAGGAGATCTTTTTGCCATTTTCAAGCTGCTTTATGGTCAGTAAATGTCTGATGAAATTCTGCCTTCCATTTAACAGCAATAGTTTAGGCAACCAACTCTCAAATTACTTGTTATGGGAATGACACCCTTTCAGTGATCACATTTTTGGCTCAGATATGCAGAGTGTTTAGACTATGAATCTGACACATTCCTGAGCTGGATTAATGTATAATTAGATAGTGTTTCTGACTCCTTAATCTTTACATGACAAGCATTCATTTGCTGTTTTGAACATTTACTTTGCAGATGTGTGTATAACAGACTCTTAATATTTTTTTTTAAGTTTGGATAGAGAGAGATTTTTTTTGAGTGTGTACTGCCCTTTCAGTCAGTCAGTCATTTTCCAACCCACTATATCTTGTTGGTAGTCAGAAAATAGTAAATGGCAAGTATGTCTGTCAGAATATCATTTTTTGATTCTAGTGTGAAAGTGGGACTAGGAACTAATTTACTTTTTACCCTTGTAAATATCCCCCAAGCCACTAGGTCTCACTTTTTAAAAGTCACAGGATTATTGGGGAGGACAGACAGGCTGACCCTCCCCAATCACATTCCTATAGAAAAACTAGTGCCATTAGCAGGACCTGCTCAGGGTTACTGACCGGCCTTTAAATGTTGGCCAGGTAACCTGGAGACACTTGTGAACACTTACCCTGATGGGTTTCCTGACCTAGCCTTAAAAAAGGCCCCTGCAGTCAATATACAGGAGGCCTTAGCAGTGTCTTCTCCCAGCTCTAAAATAGCTGGACACAGAACGGAGGCTTGATGGTAAATAGGAGGGCCTGAAAGCTTAGCCATATATGTTTGTGGGGATTTGTTTTTGACGGTTCACCTTGTCTGGATAATAAAACCCTTTTCTTTCATTACTTCGGTTCTTTCGGTTATCCTTTGGATTTTGAAGTGCAGCACAAGCACCCTCTACAGTCCACACTGCCTATTACTGCAACACCAAAGTATGTATCAGGTGATGTGAACATTTTTCATCCCATACATATATGCTAAAAAACAACACCTCATACCCTAAATTCTGAGGCACAAAAAAAGTTTCTGGAAAGCATCCGTTTCTGATCTATAAACACAGAACACTGTTTACATTCCTTTATCAAAACTGAAACAAGGACCATTGCTGAGTCAGCATGACTGTTTAAAGAATCAGACAAACACGTTCAAGTTCCATGGGATCCATCCAAGTGGATACAGGAAGAATATTTATATTGCCATTCCTTTGAGGATTTTTAAATAACTACTGAGATTACATCAAGCCACTTCACCTTGTACTTATTATGATAGTTGATAACAGAAAGAATCCACAAGTGTGGATGATTACATAATTAACAGTTGGCATTCAGAAGTCAATACTTGTATATAGAATCAAACTTCTGTAAATAAAGAAAGATGCCAGACTGAAGAACCATAAAGGACAGCAACTTCACTCATAACTTTATAAATATTAAAGCTCAAAGAATGCAAATAATTTCAGAAAGCATTAGCCCAGTGCTTCTTCAGCTTCAGTCCTGGGAGCCCTACCTGTGGCTGCAAGTTATTGTTTCAACCACATTGATAATTGAGTCATTTTTAACTTTTATTGAATTCATTACTTAAATATCTGCTTGTTTTACTTTCTTTTGCATTCAGAAAAAAAGCATTAGTGTTAAATTGGCATTTATAGAAAATGAATGTTTGTATTTTTCTCTATAATTTTAGAAGTTGTATTGGCTCCAGCAGACCCCCCGTGACCCTGTGTTAGGATATTACGGGTTGGATGATGACTGACTGACTGACTAATTCTATCATTATCTTTTTAACTCCTCTTTTCTGTGGAGTTTTTCCTCTTAATTGTATCACTGACAAGTTAATGGCAAGCATAGCAGACACCAGGGCAAGTGACACCAATTTAAAAAAAAAAACAAAAAAACAGTGTGTTTATTAATTGATGGCATAAATAACCTCAAAAATTAACAAATATCAAAATTCAAAATAACAAAAGAATTGTTAAGCACTGAAACTCTACCCTGCTTTGTTCAATCAGGAAAATTAGCATAAATCAGTTTGCAAAAAAACACACACACAAAGTGGAAGAAAACACTTGCTTAATTAAGGCTGGATTCTAAGTTAAAGAAGAAAAATGGTTGGGAAAAAAAACCTGCAGCGACATTGGTCCTCCAGAACTGAACCCGAGAATGACAAACCACATGTCTGCAGTTAGAAGCAAAAGAAAAAGGTTGAAGCTGAAAACAAACGGGCCAAGATCATGTATGGATAAATTCATGCTGTCTTGTTAGACTATACTGCATATCGACTTACTTTTTCTTAATTAGAAGACTCCTAAGCCACTCTTAATAATCCATCCATCAGCCAACCAGCTATATCCTAACTACAGGGTCACGGGGGACTGCTGGAGCCAATCCCAGCCAACACAGGGCGCAAGGCAGGAAACAAACCCCAGGCAGGGCACCAGCCCACCGCAGACTCTTAATAATCCAATAGCAAAATTATGCTTAACATTATCCAAAAGCAGAAGAATATCCATGAAAAATGGTTAAAAGTTTCTTTAGAATTTTTATATATTGTAGTATACCCTTTAAGATCAATATATAATAGCCTAATGTACTTCAGAGTATGAATTTTGCTGCATTCCATTTGAAGTTGGAAATTGGAATTTTCAGCTTGGAAACTCTGGGCTGGTCTGTCAAGTCTGAGTTTGTCGTGATCATGACATCAATCCAAAATGGCGACTTACACCATAAAGTTTAATGAAAGCTGTAGTATTTACTGTTTATTAGCACTTCTGTCTATGTGTGTCTCATTAAACCTGTCATACACACAGTACTGTGCAACTTCTATTTGTGGATATGTTGCTACAGTGCTTGGATACACAATGTGTAGTGCCTTGTTAACAACTGTTATTTATTCCAATGGAGCAAGCACAACAAAAGGTTCCCAACCCGAGTACAACCATATTGGTTTTCTGAATGTTTTACTGGAACATGGTCAATTCGAGTGTGATGTCATTACTAGCTCTGACATCTGACTTCCAAGTTAAACGGAACACAGCATCTCTACCCATAGTACACATTGAATCCCATTGTATGAACTTAAAGGTTTGGTAAACACTTAGACTTCTGTTACATATGGTGAAAGGTGAAATCCAATTTTGGCAGAAGTTTGACTTAAGGGAATAAATAGTTGGTCTCGGTTAAGTACATGGTAAAAACTGTAAATGCAAAAAATCAAAATTCAGTAACAGGGAAGGCATTTGGAGATATGCATTAACTCTGGATTTAAATACATATGGTATATTTAATTGTAAAACAATCATGAAATTTATGAAATTAAAAATCATTTGAGGCATAAAAGTTGGCACATTAAATTCAGTTTAAATGTACAAGAGAAGTCAGGTGTATCGTTTTTTTCTGTGCTGTAATGTCTTAAATGCATCATCTGAAGGGGGGGGGGGGGGGGTTTGTAGTTTCAGGCACCTTATACATTTCTGTTTGCTTCATGATATACTGTTGGTTCAATGCCAGAAACTCAGAAAAATGCTAAAAATGGCAATGTGAAAGATTTAAATGTTTGAAAGTACTGTGAATTTGAGAACACAGACATTTTTAAATAGATAAAACGCCATTTCATAATCACTATAATAATATTGTATAAAACGGTATGCAGTACATATTTTACCCTGGAATATTTCACTGTATACAGGAAAATTTCTAATATACTTAACCAATGAAAAGGCAGTAAGCTATAGGCTAGTATGTTTAACATCTGTGATAGGTAATTAAATAGTACATATTTCAGGGAAAAAAAAAAAAAAAAAAAAAAAAAAATCGCATAGCAATTATACATGTGGAGCTGTGAACAGTCAATGTGGGTTTAGACTTGGAGGTCTCATTGAAATGGTAGAATTTTGTGAGTAAACGGCTAAAGAATTTGACACACACTGCTTCTTTCAATTTTCAAAACACTTTTGATAAGTTACTGCACTGGAGGATTGTGGAAGCTGGATTTGAAGGTGCATTGTGTAGACAAGAACAAAAACTGGCTTAAACACAAAATACGTTAGAGCGTTTGAAACCTGTTTTGAATCAATGGATAATAAAAGAAAAGTCCCTTAGGAATTGGAGCTGAATCCACTGCTCCTTTTAATGTATGTTAATGATCTTTTACAAAATGTACATAACAAGCTGTTTTGCATGCAATACTAAACCAGGTAAAACGTCAGATACTCTGGCCTCAGCACAATCATTGCAGATGGACCTGCATAGAATTCAGATTTTGATAGATGTATTGTAAATAAAAGTGAGGTTTTACACATCAGAATCAAATTGTTAAATATGACTACCCATTATGAGGAGGGAGGCAGAAACCTGAAAGAAGAACTCACAGGAAGGATTTAGGAGTTTTATTGGACTGGTCATAAAACAGACATTTTACTGAAGTGATTAAAGTAGCTAATAGGATTTTAAGATTCATACAACTTTGTGTTGACTACACATCAAGAGAAGTTATTTACAATGCCATTATATTTAGAATATCTGGCTTTGAAGTTGCATTATATCAAATGAAAGTGAAATTTTCCTGTAAATAAATAAAATAAAATTACATTCATATGAGTAAATTCATATGGGTGCACACTCACCTGTCCACAAACACATGGTGAATCAAAAAGATTGGATCATTTGCGGAGCCTTGAACTTGAGACATGGATCCATTCATGTAAATATGGAGAGCATTGTGCAAAGTACTCTGCGCCTGTGTAGCTACACCATCAACTGGATTTGCAAAGCCTATTTAAAAGTAAGAATATGTTAAAAAAGAAATCATTCCCATATAATCCATAAAAGAGAGGCAATATAACAGAAAACTCATTTCAATTATTTTTTGGTTAGCAAAAAAAAAAAAAATAATAAAAAATAAACTAAATAGAATTAAAACAATTAAACCCCCTTCTTAGAAAGATTTATCCCCATACACATCCCAGTTTTAAAAGACTGCACACCAAGTATGGCACCAGACAATTAGCAATGAAAATGGAGAATTTTGTTCACTCCATTCCATTATCTATGAAATAGGACTTCAAATTATCAGTCATAACTTTACAAACAAGAGTCACTATTTTTACAACAAAAAGTCGAGTAATGATTTTTAGAAAATAGTACAGGCATTTAAGTTAAATGTTTTTGCACACTTTCCCCACACAGAAAACATATACAGGATTGCATAATCCACCCAACAGAAAGTCTGTCAAAATTACAAAATGTAAAATTACTCAAATGATTGAGAAAAAAGTATTAGTTTGGAATTATGATATTGTTGGAATTACAACAGTATGGTTAAATGCATCACTTGCTATGTATTCTTCACAAAAAAATACAATTAGGCTCACAGGATCACTTGAAACTTCAACTAGAAGTCAACTGAAAACAAGCAGCAAATAATCAATGAACTAAACAAACATTTCATGGAAGTCTTCAAGAAATTATACTGCAGATAAAAAATAAACATGACTGGAAATGCATCAATATAAATAAGAAACAAGCTCAATGTTTGAAGTTTTTTTTCACTTTATGCATTTGGTGCATTGAAGACAACAAACAAATCTCATTAGGTCAAGAGTTATCAGTAGTCATCAGTCAGTCAGTCATTTTCCAACCTGGGAAGCGAACCCAGGTCTCTTTACTGCGAGGCAGGAGTGCAACCACTGCGCCACCCATTATCAGTAGTGCTGACAGACATCATGCGTATTTATTGACTTTTAATTGAAGTGATTGCTAGAATATGCTTAACTAAGACAAAAACTCTAATGACCACAACATTGCCCATGTAAATCTAATCCATAAGAAGGATCATAATTTCCCAGTAATTATAGACCAATAGGCCTTATATAAAGCCCATGTAAGATTATGAAAATTAAACTCTGAAATAAATTTAAAAGACTACAAAGCATATGACAATTTTTTTTTTTTTTTTTTTGAGAAAGTTTAAGTAAAGTACATCGAGGAGCAATTTGGACAATTTGGCTTTAAACTAACCAAATGGACTAAAAAGTGTCCTCTGGCTGGCCAAATTCTCATACTACTGTTATCGGGTTCAGTGTATACAATTCGAGATCAGTGAAGATCCAGAAGAGAGAATTGTTCAGCTGAACTGTGTCTTTGCATGCTGCAGAGTTCCAGGGGCTTAAAATTCTACTGGAACACTTAACGGGAATTTTTATTTTTATGTTTTGTGATCCATTTGGTGACAGGACTTGCATTTCAAGTTTGCCAGCTGATTTTTTTTTTTAAATTGCTATTTTCCCTTTTAAGCACGGTTATTTATAGTTAATGTACTTTTCTGTTGATGTATTTGTAAATCTGTGAGAACATTCCAAGTAGGTCTTCAGTAATAATTTGCATAAAAATAAAATGAAACAGATACAATTTGTACAAAATCAACATTTAGTAACCTAAAAGGAAATATCAAAGTGGGACAAAAAAAAAATGTATCAATTCCTAACCCTGTTCGGTGAAACTATGTTCTTAATCAAAAAACATTTCCCCAAAATAAACTCATTTATACTACAATACATCTTAAAAATATGTGTAAGGCTGTGAACAATCTGTTATCTACCTGGTTTAACCAGGACATTTACTAAAAACACATATTGTGTTGTATGAAACACATCTTTAAAAATACAAAATGAAATTCATAGTCTTCAATGTAGCAGCAGCCTGTGATAAATGCTATAGTCAGTTACAATCTTTCATTCAAGTCATTTACCTTCTAGAGTGTTCCGAAAGCTGAAGTTTGCGGTTCTGTCCAGTGGTTCAGTTTCATACTGAGTTAGACTCAAGCAGAATTCCACCTCAGCAGATGTTGGCAAACGGGGAGTACGACCCTTGTCATGATTACCAGGGTTCCGCAGAAGAGGCCCTTCAGTTGTGCCATTGCATAAAGTCTCCAGACTGTTGTACTCATCTGATCTTGAGCAAATTACCTGTGGAGATTATAATTTAAAAAACAAAAAAGGTGCCATTTGCTTTTACTCTCAGTACATACTTTTAATAGAAAGTTAAAAATAAAGCAAAACAAAACTGTTGAAGAATATCCATTGTAGGACCAAATGTGGACAAAAAGTTTGGCAATAACAAGACCCAGACAAATAAAAGACATCACATCAATAAAATGAAAAATCATAATTTATAGCACACGTGTCAATTATGAATAATTTCCTTTAATACCAAACCATATATCTGATTCAGTTTTTAACAATGTCCCAAAGAAATTTGAAAAATAGCTTGACTAATCAGACTTAAAAATTTAAGGCCATGAATTTAGAGATTATATGGATGGATAAGATATCTGTGCAAGTGATTCTCACTTAAGGAGAGCTTTCAAATATGTATACTAGAAAGAAATCTGTGTTCATGTACAATAAATAAATGTGCGTAATATAAAATTACCCACCTGTAAGCAATTATAAAGGAAAACATCAACAGTAGGGTAATCATTTTGTTTTTATATGTTTACCAGGGTGAATTATATAATTTTGTAAATATTAAAAATGACATTGTGCACCTTCATATTTCCTTCCCTGGATTTTATTAGCTATGAATTCTCCCTAGCTTATGTGATAGGATAGGACATACCTTCTGAGGAGGGGGTTATAGCCCACCCACCTTCTGAAAGGCTGGGGTTTGCCTACCAGTAATATGAAAAATAATTAAATGGGAAGTGTCCTGCCACACATAACATTTGTCCCAATAAATAGATAATATTCACAGAGATTTACTGTAGGACAAAACAAGAAAGTTCTGACCGAACTATAACTTGGCCACACATCCTTAGAAATCCATGCTCATTTTTGTTATAGAATGTTAAGACGGACTCAGAGACACATAGTGCTACACAATAGTAAAAATCTCTGAAATGGAGGGGATGCACTTGAGTGGACTCCAAACCCAAATGAAGCCAAAGAAAACCAATTATACAAAAAGGGAGGAATTATTATAGCAAAAATGCAGAAGGGAACAGGTTGTAAAAACAATAGCAAAAGACAGGGGAGGGGAAATATAAACATCCCTGGGCCTAGCTGAACCATAGTTTACCCAGTCTCCCTAGGGTGGCTAACTCACTTTCTTACCTCAATTATTATTCCTGATGGTTCTTTTCTGGCCTCTGTTCCTCCAGTCCGTCCGTCCACCTCCCCACTGAATGGACAAGGCTTTTAAGCCTGGGCTATGAGGTTGTAGAGCAACTTATCTTGGCATCCATACTATAGGCAGGACCAAAGCAGCCCAGAATGTTTGTTCACCTCAGTGACTCATGGGATTCCGAATGTACTGCAGTGGTACTTTAGTCTTGGGGAACATCTTAAACAGGTGTTCCTCCTGCCCACTGTTTACTTAATTTCAAGACTTGTGCATCCCGAGACATTAATTGTATTTCTGAATGAAGAGGCCTTTTAAATATCTTAATTTTGTTTTCACCAAAACATGCATTTGATTGAACATTAATTTGTAATGAATATTTTTGAAGCAAATACAAAATAAATAGACATGTGCAGCCCTGCATTGGTCCTTTAGCACACCCTGTTAGCTATATACGATGCCTGCTACTCAAAAAAAAAAAAAAAAAATCAATGGAGACTCACCCCAAAAATCTTAAAGCACCCCCTCAGGACAAGTACATGCAAGTCATTATTATAAAAATTCCCTAAATATCTAATATTAAACGTTCCTATATCCAGTCCAGGAAGAGATGCTATCCTTTTGCAATATTCTGAAGAGTTTAAAAAAAAAAAAAGTTGTTTTAGCACTTTTTGAAAACATTCTTGGAAGCTTACTGCTTTGAAAGCCAGCTACACAAAATCTCAGGTAGATTACAAGAAACAGAGATGCCAGCAATTATTTTTTATAGCACGGATTCCAACACGGTGCTGCTGTTTCTTAATTCCTGCATTTAATCTACTCCTACGCAACCTTAACATCCTTGCAACAGACAATTTGATACAGGCAAGGGCTGGCAGTGAATTTTTAAAGTCTCTCTCACATTATTTTTAAATCTACACACTTTATAAATGTGATATCTTCAAACCATGCTTGTACAGGACTGTTTTCTACAAATTCTACTTTATTGACTTCAATGTAACACAGAGTCAAATTAAGGAGGCAGTTTCTGATTGTTGTGTATAGGGTGAAATAGAAAGTATTCTGTTTTTTTTCCCCCATTTCTAAGAAATATAGTGACCATAATTTGTTTCTTCCAGTTCTTTTACTGCTTATAAATATGTTTTCATAATTGATACTTCCACTTCATCTTATCTTGTTACAAAATGTTAAGAAAGGGTGCAAAATGTTATCTTCCTGATCATAAACAGTAAGCTGACACATTTGAAAACTACAAGGAAGCCTACAATGGAATGGATACTTCATTGCCATTCATGCATTCCATCACATCATCTGCTTTCACATCTTCAGATGAAGAGAAAATGTGAAGAAAGTTTGTAAAGAAAGTAAAGTGCTAACCTACTTATGCATGTTTGACATTGCTCAGGGGTGCCATGGTGGCACAGTGGGTAGCGCTGCTGCCTCACAGTTAGGAGACCCGGGTTCACTTCCCGGGTCCTCCCTGCGTGGACTTTGCATGTTCTCCCCATGTCTGCATGGGTTTCCTCCAGATGCTCCGGTTTCCTCCCACAGTCCAAAGACATGCAGGTTAGGTGCATTGGCGATCCTAAAATTGTCCTTAGTGTGTGCTTGGTGCGTGTGTGGGTGTGTGTGCGTGCCCTGAGGTGGGCTGGCACCCTGCCCGGGGTTTGTTTCCTGCCCTGTTCGCTGGGATTGGC